>NW_020837945.1:95310023-96023353 GCF_003676395.1 Aethalodelphis obliquidens | reverse complement strand
TTGCCCTCTTGGACCATCAGGTAGTGTGAAAAGTGCTATGGTAGGGATTTGCCAAATGTGCTGGATATCTCTGCCTTTCCAGTTCCACTCTGCTCTCTGCCCTCAAGAGACTTATGAGTGGACCACAGCAGTGGGCTGCCTCGCCTCCTGGCTTCTGGGTGGGTGTGGCTAAGGAGTGTCCTAGCTGGAGATCTGAGGATGGTCAGGGTAACCTCTTCTCTCTGCTCTCCCACTATGGGCTCCCTCAATAGTCAAAGGTTACCACTTCCTCTAAACTTCTCTTCACTCCTTTCCTTCAAGTTGCCACTTCCTGTTCTCTTCCCTTCTGGCCAAGGGGTGATGTCAGCTCTGCTGATACTGGCCTGGAGTTGTTGAAGCTATTGTGCCTCCTCTTGTGGCTCCCCTACACCCCACATCTTTGTTAGTATCTCCTCAAAGTATCTTAATTTAAGAATCATCTGCTTCCTATTGGGAACCAAGACCAAGTAAACCAGAGAAATTCCTAGAGAACAATTCTGATGAAGAGTTTACCTCTTTGACGGGTCCTTGTCCCCAAACATTATTAGAAAGTATCTCACAACCTTACAGAGCATGCCCTAAGAGTTTCGTTTTGTTTTTATTTTTGTTTTCTGGGGAGGTTTTTTTGAATTTTATTTATTTCTTATACAACAGGTTCTCATTAGTTATCTATTTTATACATATTAGTATATATATGTCAATCCCAATCTCCCAATTCATCCCACTCCCCCTTTCCCCCCCTTGGTGTCCATGTGTTTGTTCTCTACATCTGTATCTCTATTTCTGCCTTGCAAACAGGTTCATCTGTACCATTTTTCTAGATTCCACATATATGCATTAACATGTGATATTTGTTTTTCTCTTTCTGACTTACTTCACTCTGTATGACAGTCTCTAGGTCCATCCACGTCTCTACAAATGACCCAATTTCGTTCCTTTTTATGGCTGAGTAATATTCCATTGTATATATGTGCCACATCTTCTTTATCCATTCATCTGTCGATGGGCATTTAGGTTGCTTCCATGACCTGGCTATTGTAAACAGTGCTGCAATGAACATTGGGGTGCATGTGTCTTTTTGAATTATTGTTTTCTCTGGGTAAATGCCCAGGAGTGGGATTGCTGGGTCATATGGTAATTCTATTTTTAGTTTTTTAAGGAACCTCCATACTGTTCTCCA
Source organism: Aethalodelphis obliquidens (assembly GCF_003676395.1). NCBI lineage: Eukaryota > Metazoa > Chordata > Mammalia > Artiodactyla > Delphinidae > Aethalodelphis > Aethalodelphis obliquidens. The sequence continues at coordinate 96,022,155 of NW_020837945.1, read as the reverse complement.
TAGTGGCTGTATCAATTTACATTCCCACCAACAGTGCAAGAGGGTTCCCTTTTCTCCACACGCTTTCCAGCATTTGTTGTTTGTAGATTTTCTGCCCGAAGAGTTTTGATAACCAAAATCCTATTCTGGTAGATACCTATGCAAATAACCACACAAAGAAACAAATTTGTCTTCTTTAGCAAACTCCTAAGCCAATGTTTGCAGCATTTAGTTATAAGTTTTTGAGTAGGTCCAAATGCATTTACTCCACTCTTCTAACCTAGCCCAGAGACCCTCTGAAACTAAAGTAAATCACACATAGATAGGTCTGTAGTTTTTGGATTGTCCAAAGGCTCGTCATCTCTATTTCAGCATGGCATTAGAAAGAGTAGAGTGGGCTAAGGTTCTCTGGAGTCAAATCATCACACTTTGGTCTCATCTTGTTTTAAGTGAATACCTAGATCACTTCAGCGTTTTGTGCCATGGATCCTTTCTCAGAATAATGTTTTTAAATGCAGAAAATAAAATGCATAGCGTTACAAAACCAATTATGTTGAAGTGTAAGTTATCAAAATATGTACGTATGTGATACAGTAATATATGTTCATTTAATAACCAGATCTAGCAGAGAGTTTAATAACTGCTATGACATTGAAGTAGCATGAACAATATATTGAGATCTCTGCAACTGTAATGTGATATGAAAAGACCTGATTTCTGTTAGTGACGAAGTCACGTTACTGCCTAAAACGGCTCTGCATTGTTGTATGCATTTATAATCAAAGGAAATACTAAATTTCCGTTACAGTCTATTGAAAAAAAAGTAATTTTTTTCCCATCCAAGTTCACATATCCTCTGAATTCTATCAAATCCCTTAGAGGTCTGTGGACTCCAAGGTAAGACCCCTTTACCTAGCTAATCAGATACACCAATATCAAGTGAAACTATAACATTATATTCAAAGGCTAGTGATACTTAATTTAGCATAATTTAGTATTTAATGTGATTCACAGCTCATGTCTACTTCATTAACACATATTTAGCAAGTTCCATGGTGGGACAGCCTACGGGACCAGCCAGATGCTGTGCTGTTGCCATGATCATACCTGTGCACTGCTTCACGTGTAGCAAGATCGCCAGCAACAAGTGGGAGGGGTGCCTGGGGCTACTGCAAGCTGAGTACACCTAGAAGGACTCCCTGCAGCACTGCATGCCGCTGGCCCACATGGACCTGACCGAGAAGCTGCTCAATTATGCACCCCTGCAGAAGTGATGCTTCTGGAGCCCAGTCATGGTTTGCCTAAAATATCTTCCTTTGGGGAACATTCCTTCCTCTTCTGTAGTCTCCTCATTCCATTCTAGGGTGACTGGCCCTATGGAAGAGCACATGACCCAACCCAGACCAATCCAAGTCCTCTCTTCAGGATCTAGAGTTCTAAGGACCAAGTGGGCCTGGAGACACCAATGGCTGTGTTTCCTTCAGGTGGACCAAGCCTGCCTAGAAATAAAACCAACGTGAAAAAAGCAGAACCAGGAAAGACAAGAAATAATGCCATCTTGGAACTCCTAGATCTAGCCCTGCCTGGATTTTTCAGTTACATGAGTGAACGGATTCCTTATTTTTGCTTAAGCTATTTTGTGAGGCTTCTGTCCCTTGGAACTGAAAGGTGACCGACTTACACGGGATAATGATGAACAGTGACACTGAAGTACCTTTGGAGGGAATTAACTCAAAGTGGGGAAGTGCCACAATCAAATTTGCGTCTTAGACTATACTAACCACATGGAAATGGGCTCATGAGGGGCAAGTCTAGAGGGAAGGAGAAGATGTGGCTCTTGGAGCGACCATCAGATTCTCTGAATATTTCTAACAGTTCTTAAATTTACGTGTTCTAACCAAAACTTCCCTCTTGTTTTAAAATAGAGATTATTTTCTTATTACAGAAAATACTAAGAAAATACTTAAAAGCAAAAATAAGGAAACAGAAAACCCCCAAATCTACCCTGCAGGGACAACCACTGTTAAAACTTAATGTTTATACTTCTAAACACTTAGCTGTGTAACTGTGTTCACTGAGGTGGGAAAATGTATTAAATAAGTGCAAGTACCTTGCACTTAGAATATGCAAAAATTGCTGATCTGGAAAAAGAACATGTGCGAAACTACAGACTTAACATTTTTTCCAGAAGAACAAATCATTGACCAGCTTATGATTTTAAATTGTATTTCTGTTCATCAACTTCAAGCTTCAAATTGTGAACTTAATGTTAACCTGAGACAAAGTATATGCCAAATGCATGTTACAAAGATTTCACATTAGGATGTGTTTGATGATCAACATAAGAGGGATTTAGATAAGGAAGATTTAATGGTTAACTTACCCATATCTTTACCTCTTACAATTTTAGCAGTTTGTACTGCAAAGAAAAAGTAAAGATTATTAACAAATTAGTCTACAACTGAAGAAAGTAGCAATGAGTATGTAGAAACTGGTCTGCATTTATTGAATATATAGTCTATACGATATGTCAGACTTCACGACTAGAAAGAGCTGTTAGATGCTACACAAGTAAGAGATCACATCTCCATCCCTGCTCTCTAGTTGCATATACTCTGCAAGGTTTACAAGATTGAAACTCTTATTCTTAATAACTTTGTTCTCACTGTTTAATAGAACCCTCAGAGTTCTCCACTTCTCAAACTCCTATACATTTGCTTCTACCTCACCTTCCAGCCTGCCTCCAATTCAGTCTCTTTCCTAAGGACAGATTGTAAATTTTATTTCTTAAAAACAGCATATGCAAGGACTCTGAAGATGTCTAGTGATTCCCTCAGGCTCCAACCAAAGTGACTTATTAAATAACAGTACTGGAAGGCAGCATGGAATGTTTGTTTTAAAGTTTCCATCAATGCCAAGGCACAATTATAAACAGTTTCCCTATAGCAAGGGGACCAATTCCTGGGAAATAAGCTCAAATTTTCAGCCCCATTGCCTACTCACATTGTTTTTTTTTTTTTTCTGGCCATGCCGCATGGCTTGCGAGATCTTAGTTCCCCTACCAGGCAATGAAAGTGCTGAGTCCTAACCACTGGACCGCCAGGGAATTCCCCCAACTCACAGTCTTTATTCCACCCTATACAGATTAAGAGGAGTGTGGTGACCAGTAGGGACAGAAGGAATGCCATTCAGACTCCCAATATAGACCATAGACTGCTTTTCCACGAGGCAATTACAGTTTTCTGCAGCACTCAGGAAGTTGGTCATCTGGAGAATCTTGAAACTGGGAGACCCGATCCACCTTCCCTTCTTTCCTTCGTTCGGCCAACTGAGCCCCTACTATGTACCAAACAAGGAAGATACAACAGGAGGAACCTGTAGTCCCTGCCCCCAAGCAGCTCACAGTCCAGGGAAGGAGCATGCAGCAAGCCTCTGCCCATACAAGAGCAAACACGGTGCAGAAGGAGATCCATCCTCTACCCTAAGAGCACAGTCTCTGCCACCTGAAAGTTTCCAGCCTTGTAGGGGAAGATAATGCAAATGCAGAGTCAAACCCTATGTGCCATAGAGACAAAACATTGGTGCTGCGGGGCTTAGATCATGAAGGAAAGACTGGGGAGGCAAAAAAGGAAGATGGTTGGGGTAGCGCTTCTGTGACAAACAAGGGTTTTACCGCTGCAATCACTCATTCCCCGTGCTTCCTTTTTACCATCAACAGATGTTTTCCAGAATTGGGAATATTGCCCTCCAGGAGTTTACAAATCCAAGTGAAAAATAACCGCGAACTGTTGGAGTAGAAAGGAAAGGAACAAAAGAATAACTCCTTGGGCCTCTGTGATGGGGGCTTCCAGTACACAGCCTTAACATCTGGGACAATGTCAAACAAGCATTCCACTTACTTCTTAAGTATCTTGTGCTTATCATAGTTAAACCTGCTTAAAATAAAATCCACCAGGATGCTCATTTTGTTTACCTTATGCTGCACTACAAAGAGGAAGCAACCCAAGACATTGTTCTGTGCTGCTGAGAACAATTCCATTTCCTTCCTGATGGCTGATTTTATTTTTCTTGATACAACATGTAATTATGGGAATTCTTTTCAAACAGATTTGTACTATAAAATTCAGTCTCTTGGGCGTCCCTGGTGGCGCAGTGGTTGAGAGTCCGCCTGCTGATGCAGGGGACACGGGTTTGTGCCCCGGTCCGGGAAGATCCCACATGCCGCGGAGCGGCTGGGCCCGTGAGCCATGGCCGCTGAGCCTGCGTGTCCGGAGCCTGTGCTCCGCAACGGGAGAGGCCACAGCAGTGAGAGGCCCGCGTACCGCAAAAAAAAAAAAAAAAAAAAAATCTCTCTCTTAACTTTGCATCTGTCCAGTTTCTCCTCCCACTCCACCCCCTCCCCTATAAATATCCTTCCAGAGTTTCTTTATGCATATATAATAAAGTATGAATAAAAGTTCTTATTTTCACTCCCTCCCACCCTTTGTTTCTACCCTAAAGGCACATACTATATCCTTTCTTCTGTATCTTACTTTTTGCCACTTAACAAACATGTGCTGGTAAAACTTTGCATATCATTGGTTAGTAAAGAGCTGCCTTATATTTTTAATTTTTATTTTATGTAGGAGTATAGTTGATTTACAACGTTATATTAGCTTCAGGTATACAGCAAAGTGATTCAGTTATACATGTATCTATTCTTTTTCAGATTCTTTTCCCATATAGGTTATTACAGAGTATTGAGCAGAGTTCCCTGTGCTATACTGTAGGTCCTGGTTGGTCTTTTACATACAGTAGTGTGTATGTGTGAATCCCAATCTCCCATTTTATCCCTCCCCCAACCTTTCCCCTTTGGTAACCGTAAGCTTGTTTTCTAAGTCTGTGAGTCTGTTTCTGTTTTGTAAATAAGTTTGTTTGTATCAATTTTTTAGATTCCCCATATAAGTGATATCATATATTTATCTTTCTCTGTCTGAATTACTTCACTTAGTATGATAATCTCCAGGTCCATCCATGTTGCTACAAATTGCATTATTTCATTCTTTTTAATGGCTAATATTCCATTGTATATACATACCACATCTTTATCCATTCATCTGTCAGTGGACATTTAGGTTGTTTCCATGTCTTGGCTATTGTAAACAGTGCTGCAGTGAACATTGGGGTGCATGTATCTTTAATGAATTTATTTATTTATTTATGGCTGTGTTGGGTCTTCGTTGCTGCAGGTGGGCTTTCTCTAGTTGTGGTGAGCAGGGGCTACTCTTCGTTGTGGTGCGCAGGCTTCTCATTGCGGTGGCTTCTCGTGGAGCACGGGATCTAGGCACGCGGGCTTCAGTTGTTGCAGCATGTGGGCTCAGTAGTTGTGGCTCGTGGGCTCTAGAGCTCAGGCTCAGGAGTTGTGGCACACAGGCTTAGTTGCTCCGCGGCATGTGGGATCTTCCCAGACCAGGGCTCGAGCCCATGCCCCCTGCACTGGGAGACGTATTCTTAACCACTGCGCCACCAGGGAAGTCCCATGCATGTATCTTTTTGAATTATGGTTTTCTCCGGATATATGCCCAGGAGTGGGATTGCTGGATCATATGGTAAGAGAGTTGCCTTATTTTAAGAGTATTTTCCTAACGTGCTGGTGTCATAAATGCCTGAAAAGTTTATTATATGTGTCTTTTCATTCAGTCTGGTTGAATTGCCCATCAACCATAATATTTAGGCACTACATTTTTTTAATTGAAGTACAGTTGATTTACAATGTTGTGTTAATTTCTGCTCTACAGCAAAGTGATTCAGTTATTTATATATATATATTTATTTATATATACACATTCTTTCTTATATTCTTTTCCATTATGCTTTATCACAGGATATTGAATATAGTTTCCTGTACTATACAGTAGGACCTTGTTGTTTATCCATTCTATATATAATAGTTTGCATCTGCTAACCCCAAATTCCCAGTCCATCCCTCCCCCACCCCCCCTTCCCCTTGGCAACCACAAGTCTGTTCTCTGTCTGTGAGTCTGTTTCTGTTTTGTAGATAAGTTCATTTGTGAGTACTTCAGATTCCACATACAGGTGATATCATATGGTATTTGTCTTTGTCTGACTTACTTCACTTAGTATGACAGTCTCTAGGTCCATCCATGTTGCTGCAGAGGGCATCATTTCATTTTTTTTATGGCTGAGTAATGTTTCATTGTATAATATATATGTGCCACATCTTCTTTATCCATTCATCTGTCAATGGACATTTAGGTTGTTTCCATGTCTTGGCTATTGTGAATAGTGCTGCTATGAACATAGGGGTTCATGTATCTTTTTGAATTATAGCTTTGTCCAGGTATATGCACAGGAGTGGGACCACTGGATCATATTGGCAACTCTATTTTTAGTTTTTTGAGGAACCTCTATACTGTCTTCCATAGTGCCTGTACCAATTTACATTCCCACCAACAAGTAGGAGGGTTACTTTTTCTCCACACCCTCTCCAGCATTTGTTATTTGTAGACTTTTTAATGATGGCCATTCTGACTGGTGTGAGGTGATACCTCGTTGTAATTTTGATTTGCATTTCTCTAATAATTAGTGATATTGAGCATCTTTTCATGTGCCTGTTGTCCATCTGTATGTCATCTTTGGGGAAATGTTTATTTAGGTCTTCTGCCCATTTTCCTATTGGTTGTTTGTTTTTTTATTGTTGAGTTGTATGAGCTATTTGTATATTTTGGAAATTAAGCCCTTGTCGGTTGCATCCTTTGCAAATATTTTCTCCCATTCTGTAAGTTGTCTTTTCATTTTGTTTATGGTTTCCTTTGCTGTATAAAAGCTTGTAAGTTTGATTAGGTCCCATTTGTTTATTTTTGCTTTTATTTCTATTGCCTTTGGAGACTGACCTAAGAAAACATTGGTATGATTTATGTCAGAGAATGTTTTGCCTATGTTCTCTTCTAGGAGTTTTATGGTGTCATGTCTTACGTTTAAGTCTTTAAGCCATTTTGAGTTTATTTTTGCACATGGTGTGAGGGTGTGTTCTAACCTCATTGATTTACTGCAGCTGTCCAACTTTCCCAGCACCTCTTGCTGAAGAGATGTCTTTTCTCCATTGTATATTCTTTAGGTGCTTCGTTTTTTGAGTACAGCAGGTTTGAGAGCAATTTGCTAGAAATATTAACCAGTTCTCACCTTTTCTCTATTCTAAATCAGCTATAAGAATAACTGAAATTTAAACACACATCAAAGATTATTACTCCACATGAGAAAACAGGATGCTGCCACTTTTCAGAATAAATGCCTGCTGGGGGTAGAGTGGCAAAAGTGTAGAAAAATCTGTTTGGGGGTTAACAGCAGGAAATCAGCAGACCTACAGAACTGATAGTGGTCAGAAACTTGGGAGTTTGGAGGACTGGGATGGAATGGCTGATTCAGGTGTAGCAAAAGGAAAATGTCACCATTGGCTAAAGGCAAATGCAAAGGTGGATCTGGTGTCCTCCAGAAGTGCAGAGCTGAGCTCTAGACATTAACTCTCACTTCCTAGACTGATGATTTGAAGTGATTGACTTGAAATATAATAAGCAAACTACAAATAGAAGAAAAATTTCTACATCTGATAAAGAGTACCTACAAAAATCTATTACAAACATCACATTTAAAGATGAATTACTGAAAACTTTGCCACTAAGACTGGGAATGAAACAAGAGGGCCTCCTATTCAATATCATACTAGAAGTACCAGCTGATGCAATAAGGAAAGAAAAAGGAATAAAGGGCATAAGAATTGGAAATAAAGAAATTGTATGACATGATTATATACAAAGAAAATACAAAAGAATTTATAGACAAGCCACTGGAACTAGGAAAGCTACTGGATAAAGGTTAACATAGATGAAAAACTCAATGGAATTTCTATATACAAACAACAAACAAGTAGAAATTGATTTAAATGATACCATTTACAATAGCATCAAAAAATGTAAATTACCTAGAATTAAATCTAACAAAATGTGCACAGAATGTTATTGTGCTGAAGTAACACTTCTCTACCCTGAAAACTGAAAATATTAAGATGAACTAAGACATATTAAGAAGACACAAATAAATGGATTAATATATAACATGTTCCTGAATTATGACAATACTATAAAGATTTCAGTTCTCCTCAAATTGATTTATGTGTTAAATTAAGTTCTAATCAGTATCCCAACAGGGATTTTTTAAATAGAAATTGATAGGCTGATTCTAAAATGTAGATGGAAATATAAGGGCCAAAAATAGCCAAGACATCCTTGAAAAAGATTAATACTCACATGTTTATATTCACTTGATTTCCAATAAAGATGATACTTCAGTCTGGTGGGGAGTGAATGTGAGTCAACTGGATATCTATATAGAAAAAAATATATTGACCCCCTACATCATGTCATACACAAAAATGAATTCCAGATGACTAAAGGTCTAAATATGAAAAGTAGAATAATAAAGGTTTATGAAGAAAGGAGAGGAGTATATCTTCATGACCTTGGGTATGTAAAAATTTCTTAAACAGGTCACCAAAAGCATACAGACCATAAAGGGAAAAAAATAAATAAATTTAACTACAGTAAAAGTAAAAACTTCTATTTATCAAAAAATACTATTAAGAAGGTGAAAAAATAAGACACAGAGTAAGTGAAGATATATATAGTACTTATATCTGACTTGTATCCAGAAGATATAAGGAACTCTTATGAATCAGTAAGAAAAAAGCAGATAACCCAAATAAAAAGTAAGCAAAAGATTTGAGCAAGCATTTCTCAAGTAAGCACCTGAAATGTTTCTCAAATAAACATGTGCAAACATCCTCAATATCAGTAGTCATCAAATTAAAACCACAGTGTGACACCACTACATAGCCACTAGAATGGCTAAAATAAAAGATAGAAAATTCGAGTGTTGGTGAAGATGTGAAGCAAATGGAATTTTCATGCCTTGTCAGCAGGAGAATAAATAGATACAATAATTTCAGAAAGCTGTTTGGCAATATCTTCTAAAGCTGAACACATGCCAACTCTATGACCTAACCATTCCAGTCCTGGGAATATACCAAACAGAAATGCATCAAAAGATGTTTACAAATTCTTTTTTAAGATGAATCCAAGCAACATTATTTGTGATAGCTAAAAACTGGAACCAATACAAATGCCCATCAACAGTGGATTGGATATACATATTGTGAGATATTCACACAATGGAATACTGTGCAGCAGTGAGAATGAATGAACTAAAAGTACAGGCAACAATATGGATAAATCTCATGAACATAATGGTTGAGCAAAAGAAACCAGACACAAAAGGATACATATTATACAATTCCATTCATAAGTATCCAAAACCAGCAACACTAAGGTACACTGTTAGAGGTCAGAATAGTGGTACCCTTGATGAGGGGACAGTGACTGAAAGGGCGGGGGGCTCAAGGAGGTCTTCGTTGGTGCTGATGGTGTTCTGTTTTTCAATCTGTGTGCTGGTTACCCTAGTGTAATCAGTTTCTGAAAATTCATTGAGCTGTACATTTATGATATGTGCACTTTTCTATATGCAGATTATACTTCAATAAAAAGTAAAGCAAAAACACAAATTGTGGAGTGTTAGAGAATATGAGAAAAGAAGTCTTTTTTTTAATTGAAGTGTAGTTGATTTACAATGTTATGTTAGTTTATGCTGTACAGCAAAGTGATTGAGTTTTATATATATATATATATATATATATATATATATATACATATAAATTCTTTTTTATATTCTTTTCCATTATGGTTTATCATAGGATACTAAATATGTTTCTCTGTGTTATGCAGTAGGATCTTGTTGTTTATCCATCTCTAGCTGCATCCATGTTGCTACAAATGGCATTATTTTGTTCTTTTTTATGTCTGAGTAGTATTCCATTGTATATATGTACCACATCTTCTTTATCCATTCATCTGTTGATGGACATTTAGGTTTTTTTCACGTCTTGGCTATTGTGAATAGTGCTGCAGTGAACATAGGGGTGCATGTATCTGAGAAAAGAAGTCTTTAGTCAAAGGTACTATGGGCTATTTACTTTGATATCTTTTATGTACTTTGAGATAATTGAGAAAAGAATGGACTGTTCCTTCCTTGAAGGTACTGGGCTCTAGACCATGCATCAGGCACTGGTAGAAGAAGACATATTCCTCCTTATCCTTAAAGATACTCTTGCCTATGGCTTAGACCAGTGTGCTACTCAAAGTGTGGTCTGAGGAGTGGTGCTGGGCTGTGACGGTTTTATTACTAGACCACAAAAACAAAGAAAGCTTGTGTAAGAATGTAGTCAACATACTGCTTATTTCATCAAGAAAGTCTTGATCTGAAAAAAAGTCAGGTACTAAACAATGTGCTTAGTGATACAGTTGATTTATATTCTGTTGCAAACCTCATCTGATTGCAGACCAATAGCAGCAAGAACAAAAAAGCCATAATATTATTTGAAAGTACACTGTGTTAAGATCTATAAGATCTATATTGTAAACTTTAGGGCATCCACCAAAAAAAATTTTTAATGCATGATTAGTAAGTCTAGTGAAGATTAAATAAAAACATAATAAATACTCAATTGATCAAATTAAAAGGCAGGGAAAGAAGGGGAAATGAATTAAGAACAGATCAGATGAACAGAAAGCAACTAGAAAGACGGTAGGTTTAAGGCTAACACTAAGAGTAAGTGGTCTAAGTACCCCCACCAAGTAAAAGGCAGAGGTTGCCAGCTTGGATAAAAATAAAGGTATAGATAGGCTAAAAAGAAAAGGATGGAAAAAGATATACCATGCGAATGAAAATCAAAAGAAAGCTGTAGTGGCTTTATTATAACAGTGGACAACAAGAAAGAGGGACATTACATGATGATAAAGGCATTAATTCATCAAGAAAACGTAATCCCAAATAGGTATGCACCTAAGAACACCGTTTCAAAATACAAGAAGCAAAAACTATTAGAACTGATAGGAGAATTGTGTTCTACACAATTGTGTTCTACAAACACAATTAGAGACTTTAACACTATTGTCTCAGGACAAGTAGACAGAAAAATCAAAAAGGATATAAAACTGAATTACACTATCAACATTTTTGACCTAATTTCCATTTATAGAACGTGCTACCCAATCACATCAGAGTACATATTCTTTTCAAGTGCACATGAAACATTCATCAAGATACACCATATCCCAGGCCATAAAAAATGTTTTAAAGTATTGAAATTGTACAAAATTTTCTTATCACAACAATTAAAACATAAATATAAAATAGAAGGTATCTGATAAATCCCCAAATGTTTGGAAATTAAACAACATGCTTCTAAATAACCCATGGGCCTAAGAGGATGTCAAATAGACAATCAGAAAATATTTTGAATCAAATGAAAATAAAGACAAAACATATGGGAATTTTGGGCATATAGCCAAAGCAGTGCTTAGAGAGAAATTTATAGCCCTAAATGTTTACATTAGAAAAAGAGAAGGTTTTCAAATTAAGAACCTAAGCTTCTACCTTAAGAAACTAGAAACAAATAAACTAAGTCCAAATCAAGCAGAAAGAAACCATAAATAGAAAAAGTGATATCAATGAAAAGGACAGAGCAAAATCAATGAAACCAAAGTTCTCTGAAAATATTTTAAAAGGGTATACTTCTAGCCAGACTCATCAAGAAACAGAAAAAAGACACAAATTACAAATATGAGAGCCTACAGACATTAAACAAATAGTAATTTTTTAATTGTTTTATATAATAAATTGGATAAATTAGATGAAATGGACAGATTCCTTGAAAGAATCAAATGATCAAAGCCCACTCAAAAAGAAATAGATAGGGAGGAGTCAAGAAGGTGGTGTGGGAAGACGTGGAGTTAGCATCTCCCCACAGCTAGGGTACCTGCCGCCTGCTGGTGGGGAACTCTGACCACCAAGGATCAGTGCCCCTGAGGGAGGAGAGATCAGGAGAGCAGGTGGGAGCGACTCTCTGGGAAGAGCAGGAAAGGAGTGGAGGGTGATCGCCTGGCCCACTTGGGCCGGGGAGCCTGCTGAGCTCCCAAGCTGGTCCCCTGCCCTCCAAGGTGCCCCCTCCCACCCCACCCCACCCCCGGGGGCATAGGAGGGAGGCCAGGGAGATCAGGAGAGGGAGAAGGGAGGGACCCTCCCAGACCCCAGGCCCGAGGAGCAGGAGAGGAGGGTGTTTGCCCCACCCACTCAAGCCCAGGAAGCCTGCTGGGCTCCCAGGTGAGGTCCCCTGCCCTCTGAAACCAGGGGTGGGGGGCACGCCTGGGCTCCTTCTGTTCCTTGAGCCTAAGCCCCAGCCCCCACAGCCCCCAGGGCCTTTTCCACCCTGTGGGTCCTGAGCACTGGCCCAGCCCGCCGCCCAAACCTTGCCCTTGCTTAGGCCCCGCTCTCCACAGCCAAGGCCTTCCCTCCCACCCCATTTGTTTTTCCTTCCTCTTTTTTACTACTGTGGCACCAATGTAACTTCCAGTTGTTGATTCACCTATATTTTTATATTTACATTCTTTCTAACATATCTGTTAGTTTCCTAGTCTAATTTTATTTTTTATTTTGTTTTTTTTTGCCACCTCATGTGGCTTGTGGGATCTTGATTTGCAATCTCAGGGTCACGTGGAAGCTCCTGCAGTGGGAGCTCTGAATCTGAACAACTGGACTAACAGAGAACCTCAGACCCCAGGGAATATTCATCAGAGTGAGGTCTCACAGAGTTCCTCATCTCAGCACCAAGATCCAGCTCTACCCAATAGTCTACAAACTCCAGTGTTGGAAGCCTCAGGCGAAACAAGCAGTAAAACAGGAACACATTCCCATTCATAAAAAAAAAAAAATGAGACAGCAAAAAATATGTCACAGATGAAGGAGCAAGGTAAAAACCTACAAGACCAAATAAATGAAGAGGAAATAGGCAATCTTCCTGAAAAAGAATTCAGAGTAATGATAGCAAAGATGATCCAGAATCTCACAAATAGAATGGAGGCACAGGCTGAGGAAATAAAAGAAATGTTTAACAAAGATCTAGAAGAACTAAAGAACAAACAAACAGAAGTGAACAACTTAATAACTGAAATGAAAAATACACTAGAAGGAATCAATAATAGAATAATGGAGGCAGAAGAACGAATAAGTGAGCTGGAAGACAAAATGGCGGAAATAACTGCCGAGAAGCAGAATAAAAAAAAAAGAATGAAAAGAAGACAATCTCAGAGACCTCTGGGACAACACTAAATGCACCAACATTCAAATTATAGGGGTCCCAGAAGAAGAAGAGAACAAGAAAGGGTCTGAGAAAATATTTGAAGAGATTATGGTGGCAAACTTCCCTAACATGGAAAAGGAAATTGTCACCCACGTCCAGGAAGCACAGAGTCCCATACAGGATAAACCCTAGGAAAAATACACCAAGACACATATTAATCAAACTAACAAAAATTAAAATCAAAGAAAAAATATTAAAAGCAGCAAGGGAAAAACAAAAAATAACATACAAAGGAATCCCCATAAGGTTATCAGCTGATTTTTCAGTGGAAACTCTGCAGGCCAGAAGGCAGTGGCAGTATATACTTAAAGTGATGAAAGAGAAAAACCTACAACCAAGATTACCCAGCAAGGATCTCATTCAGATTCAATGGAGAAGACAAAAGCTTTTCAGACAAACAAAAGCTAAGAGAATTCAGCACCACCAAACCAGCTTTAAAACAGATGCTAAAGAAACTTCTCTAAGCGGGGAAACACAAGAGAAGAAAAAGACACACAATCACAAACCCAAAACAATTAAGACGATGGTAATAGGAACATACATATCGATAATAACCTTGAATGTAAATGGATTAAATGCCCCAACCAAAAGGCACAGACTGGCTAAATGGATACAAAAACAAGGCCCATATATATGCTGTCTACAAGAGACCCACTTCAGACCTAGGGACACATACAGACTGAAAGGGAAGGGATGGAAAAAGATATTCCATGCAAATGGAAATCAAAAGAAAGCTGGAGTAGCAATACTCATATCAGATAAAATAGACTTTAAAATAAGGACTGTTTCAAGAGATAAGGAGGGACACTACATAATGATCAAAGAATCAATCCAAGAAGAAGATATAACAATTATAAATGTTTATGCACCCAGCATAGGAGCACCTCAATACATAAGGCAAATACTAACAACCATGAAAGGTGAAATCGACAGTAACACAATAATAGTAGGGGACTTTAAAACACCCCTCTTACACCAATGGGCAGATCATCCAAACAGAAAATAAATAAGGAAACACAAGCTTTAAATGACACAATAGGTCAGATAGATCTAATTGATATTTATAGAACATTCCACCCAAAAGTGGCAGAATACACTTTCTTCTCAAGTGCACATGGAACATTCTCCAGGATAGATCACATCTTGGGTCACAAATCAAGCCTCTGAAAACTTAAGAAAATTGAAATAATATCAAGCATCTTTTCTGACCACAACGCTATGAGGTTGGAAATCAATTACAGGAAAAAAACTGTAAAACCCAAAAATGTATGGAGGCTAAACAGTGCACTACTAAATAACCAAGAGATCACTGAAGAAATCAAAAGAGAAATTTAAAAATGCATAGAAACAAATGACAATGAAAATATGATGACCCAAAACCTATGGGATGCAGCAAAAGCAGTTCTAAGAGGGAAGTTTATAACAATTCAATCTCACCTCAAGAAACAAGAAAAATCTCAAATAAACAATCTAACCCAACACTTAAAACAACTAGAAAAGAAGAACAAAACCCAAAGTCAGTAGAAGGAAAGAAATCATAAAGATCAGAGCAGAAATAAATGAAATAGAAACAAAGAAAACAATAGCAAAGATCAATAAAACTAAAAGGTGGTTCTTTGAGAAGATAAACAAAATTGATAAACACTTAGCCAGACTCATCAAGAAAAAAGGAGAGGATGCAAATCAATAAAATTAGAAATGAAAAAGGAGAAATAACAACTGACCCTGCAGAAATACAAAGGATTATAAGAGACTAGTACAAACAACTATATGACAATAAAATGGACAACCACGAAGAAATGAACAAATTCTTGGAAAGGTACAATTTTCCGAGACTGAACCAGGAAGAAGTAGAAAATATAAACAGACCTATCACAAGTAATGAAATTGACACCATATTTTAAAATCTTCCAATAATCAAAAGTCTAGGACTAGACAGCTTCACAGGCGAATTCTATCAAACATTTAGAGA
The DNA here is from genome assembly GCF_003676395.1 of Aethalodelphis obliquidens. Lineage (NCBI taxonomy): Eukaryota > Metazoa > Chordata > Mammalia > Artiodactyla > Delphinidae > Aethalodelphis > Aethalodelphis obliquidens. The sequence goes on along the minus strand of NW_020837945.1, from coordinate 96,006,898 downwards.
AGAGCTAACACCGATCCTTCTCAAACTCTTCCAAAAAATTGCAGAGGGAGAAACACTCCCAAATTCATTCTACATAGCAACCATCACCCTGATACCAAAACCAGAAAAAGATATCACAAAAAAATTTATAGACCAGTATCACTGATGAACATAGATGCAAAAATCCTCAACAAAATACTAGCAAACAGGGCTTCCCTGGTGGCTCAGTGGTTGAGAGTCCACCTGCCAATGCAGGGGACACAGGTTCATGCCCCAGTCTGGGAAGATCCCACATGCCACGGAGTGGCTGGGCCCATGAGCCATGGCCGCTGAGCCTGCGTGTCCGGAGCCTGTGCTCCGCAATGGGAGAGGCCACAACAGTGAGAGGCCCACGTACTGCAAAAAAAAAAGCAAAAAACTAGCAAACAGAATCCAACAGCACATTAAAAGGATCATACACCATGATCAAGTGGGATTTATCCCAGGGATGCGAACATTCTTCAGTATACACAAATCAATAAATGTGATACACCACATTAACAAATCAAGGAATAAAAACCATACGATCATCTCAATAGATGCAGAAAAAGCTTTTGACAAAATTCAACACAAATTTATGATAAAAACTCTACAGAAAATGGGCATAGAGGGAACCTACCTCAACATAATAAAGGCCATATATGACAAACCCACAGCAAGCATCATACTCAATGGTGAAAAACTGAAATCATTTCCACTAGGATCAGGAACAAGACAAGGATGTCCACCCTCACCATTCTTATTCAACATAGTTTTGGAAGTTTAAGCCACAGCAATCAGAGAAGAAAAAGGAATGAAAGGAATACAAATTGGAAAAGAAGTAAAGCTGTCACTATTTGCCAATGACATGATACTATACATAGAAAATCCTAAAGATGCCACCATAAAACTACTAGAAGTAATCAATGAATTTCGTTAGGTTGCAGGATTCAAAATTAATGCACAGAAATCTCTGGCATGCCTATACACCAACAACGAAAAATCAGAAAAAGAAATTAAGGAAACACTCCCATTTACCATTGCAACAAAAAGAATAAAATACTTAGGAATTAACCTGCCTAAGGAGGCGAAAGACTTGTACTCAGAGAACTATAAAACACTGATGAAAGAAATCAAAGATGACATAAACAGATGGAGAAATATACCATGTTCTTGGATTGGAAATATCAATATTGTGAAAAATGACTACACTACAATAGCCAGGACATGGAAACAACCTAAGTGTCCATCAACAGATGAATGGATAAAGAAGATGTGGCACATATATACAATGGAATATTATTCAGCCATAAAAAGAAATGAAATTAAGTTATTTGTAGTGAGGTGGATGGACCTAGAATCTGTCATACAAAGTGAAGTAAGTCAGAAAGAGAAAAACAAATACCGTATGCTAACGTATATATATGGAATGTAACAACAACAAAAAAATGGTATTGATGAACCTAGTTGCAGGGCAGGAATAAAGAGGTAGGCACAGAGAATGGACATGATGACATGGGGTGGGAGGGCAAAGCTGGGGCGAAGTGAGAGTAGCATTGACATATATACACTACCCAATGTGAAATAGTTGGCTGGTGGGAAGCAGCAGCACAGCACAGGGAGATCGGCTCGGTGCTTTGCGATGACCTAGAGGGATGGGATAGGGAGGATGGGAGGGAGGCTCAAGAAGGAGGGGTATGGGGACATGTGTATGCATATGGCTGATTCACTTTGTTGTGCAGCAGAAACTAAATGGTATTTTGAAGCAATTATACTGCAATAAAGATCTATTTTTAAAAAAAGAAGAAATAGATAACCTGAGTACTGTTATATCCATTTTTAAAAACTAAATTTGTATTTTAAAACCTTCTCACAAAGAAAATTCCAGGTTCAGATGGTTTCGCTGGTAAATTTGAAAATGTTATCTACATAATGATTCCATTTATGTGATATTCTCAAAATGCAAAACTACAGAAATGGAGAATGGTTTAATGGTTACCAGGAGACAGGGATGGTGGTTGAATATAAAAGGGTAGCACAAGGGAGTTCTTTTGTGGTGATGAAACAGTTTTACATCTTTATTGTGGTGGTGGTTACATGAATCTATGCATAAGATAAAATACATAGAACTATACACACAAACACAAATGATTGTATGTTAAAAATGGTGAAAACGGGGCTTCCCTGGTGGCGCAGTGGTCGAGAGTCCGCCTGCCGATGCAGGGGACACGGGTTCGTGCCCTGGTCCAGGAAGATCCCACATTCCGCGGAGCGGCTGGGCCCGTGAGCCGTGGCCGCTGAGCCTGCGCGCCCGGAGCCTGTGCTCCACAACGGGAGAGGCCACAACAGTGAGAGGCCCGCGTACCGCAAAAAAAAAAAAAAAAAAAAAAAAGGTGAAAACGAAACCTTATCTGTATTTTAACAGATACAGATAATTGGTAAATTAACAGAATTGTACCAATGTTACTTTCTGGGATTTGATACTGCTCTACAGTTATACCAGTGGGAGAAACTGGAAGAAGAGTACAAGGAACTCTATGTATGTTTTTGCAACTTCCCATGAGACTATACTTATTTTAAAATAATTTTTTAAAAAAGAACTGAGCACTAGCAAGCTGTGGAACAACCTCAACTTTTAAGATGCTAAGTGAGTAGATCTTAAAAGTTCTTATCACAAGAAAAAAAGTGTGGCTATGTATGATGATGGACATTAACTAGACTTATTTTAGTGATCATTTCACAATATATACAAATATCAAATCATTATTTTGTACACCTGAAACTAATGTAATGATACGTGTCAAATATACCTTAATTAAAAAAAAGAGGGGCTTCCCTGGTGGCGCAGTGGTTGAGAGTCCGCCTGCCGATGCAGGGGACACGGGTTTGTGCCCAGGTGTGGGAAGATCCCACATGCCACAGAACGGCTTGGTCCGTGAGCCATGGCCGCTGAGCCTGCGTGTCCAGAGCCTGTGCTCCGCAATGGGAGAGGCCACAACGGTGAGAGGCCCGCGTTACCAAAAAAAAAAAAAAAAGAAACAATGCTAATGAAAAGACAGTAGGGCAACATCTTTAAAATACTGAATTAAAACACTGTCAACTTAGAATTGTACTACCCCAGTGAAAATATTTTTCAAAAACTAAGACAAAGTACACTTTTTCAAATATACAAAAAGTTGAAAGGATTCATGACCAATAAACCCACATTGCAAGAAATGTAAAAGGAAGTTATTATTCACATGGGATGAAAAGATGCCAGGTGGAAGTATGGATCTACACAAAGGAATGATGAGCTCCAAAAATGGCAGCGGTTCTCAACGTATGGTCCAGGGGAGCTCCTGGTTGTCCCCTTCCAGGAGATCTGCAAAGTCAAATTATTTTCATAATAATGCTAAGTAAGAAGTTATTGCCTTTTCATGCCCGTTCTCTCACAGTGTATAGTGGAGTTTTCCAGTGTGATATGGCAACAGAATAAATGCAGAGGCAGATATAAGATCCAAGCTTTCTTCTATTAACCCAGACATTCAAGAGGTTTGTTTAAAATGTAAAATAGTCACTCCTCACAAGTTTTTTGAAAAATATATTTTTCATGATAACATTTTATTGTAATCTGTAATCTCTTTACTGTAATCTCTTTCATCGTTATTTTTAAATTAATAACTATTTTAAAAATTTTTGTTTTTTAAATTTATAATGCAGTAAAATATCGACAGAAATAATCCACAAAAAAAGCTTTTTAGCATCCTCAATATTGTGAAAAGAGTATTTAAGGACTCTAGAGACCAATAGGTATGAGAGCTGCTGTTCCAGTGCAGCTTAGCCTTTAAAGGCCTTGGAGAAACATGACTGAAAACAAAGAGGGTTTGATGACACACAGCATCATGTGGGTTTAAAAAAAAAAAAAGGATGAAGGAAGGGCTTTAGAAATGGAGGCAGACAGAATAGGACTAGAAAATCCAAGCTGGAGGTTTACACCAAATGGAGGAGGGTCAAAAGCCCTGAGGACATTGTCTCTGGGGTGTAAATCATTTACCTGCTCAGGATGGACCAGTTGCAGCCAGCAAACAAAGGCACCTTCAGCAATTAGTTGTTTGAGACACATGTATGAGTGCAGATTGTGGCTGCATTTAATAACAATGCCATTTAAATTGCATCTGGCACATAGGGACACTGCCCAAGTCCCGGTGGCATCATTATTCACGGCTACCTTTCTGCCATCATCAGTCCTTTTACTGATGAAGAAATTGCAAACTTGCAGAAGGAAGAATGAGGGACTTTGGATCCAGGGAGCCCTGGACTCAAAATCCTGTCTAATCCCGCCTTCATCTAGAAATTGCTGTGTGATCTTAACCATTTCAAGCTTGACCTGCTGAAAGTGTGCGCCTTGGAAACAAAGCAAAATTCCGTGACTCTGGCCCTGGCTCTGACGCGTGGCTTCTCTGGCTGCAGCTCGGTGCTTGAGCCTTGTCCTCCAGCTTTTCCAGTAAGTCTCACAGCCACTCAGACTTTAACAATCACTTCATCTTCTTTTGTAAATGAGGGTTCCAACCTTCCATGACCTCCTTAACACTTGTTGCTGTCCATCTGTTGTTACTGCTGTATAGCCATCCTAGCCTGGGTTGGTTTCCATTGTTTGCAGCTAAAACGACTGTGGATAATCTCAAAATGAATTAAATCGTAAATACTTCATGGAAAGCCCTCACTACATAACACTTCATCTTCCAAGTTGAGGGACTACTTTTGACTTGTGTGAGGACAGAGCAGGAAGAAGTCAGGACTGTATAACCCTGGAAGGCAAGTAGCATTGGCCCATGAGCCCATAGGGAACTCTCCACACTTTCGGAATGGATAGTTCCTAAAAATATTTAGGCCCAACTTCCATAGTGGCAACTCTTGCACCGGCTCTCTCTGGCTCCTGGAGTCCACATATGAATCAGGCCACAAGTTCCAAGGAGTTAAATACATCCCAGGAGCAGACTTCAACCAATGACTGCTGGGAGCGGGTAGATAAATATTCCAGCTCCCTCCTCCCTCAGGCAGGACAGTATTTTTAAAGATCTTATCTCTCATTTTTTTTAATCAAGATATAAATTACACATCATAAAACTAATACTTCTTTTAAATATTTATTTATTTATTTATTTTTGCCTGCGTTGGGTCTTTGTTGCTGAGCGCGGGCTTTTCTCTAGTTGTGGCGAGCGGGGGCTACTCTTTGTTGCGATGCGCAGGCTTCTCATTGCGGTGGCTTCTCTTATTGCGGAGCTCGGGCTCTAGGCGCACGGGTTTCAGTATTGTGGCGCGCAGGCTCAGTAGTTGTGGCTCGCCGTCTTAGTTGCTCTGTGGCATGTGGGATTTTCAGGGACCAGGGCTCTAACCTGTGTCTCCTGCATTGGCAGGCAGATTCTTAACCACTGTGCCACCAGGGAAGTCCCAAAACTCATATTTTAAAGTGTACAATTTAGTAGTTTTTAGTATAATCATACAGTTGTGCAACCATTACTCCTATTTAATTCCAGAACATTTTCATCACTCCAAAAAGAAACTCAGTACCCGGTAGCACTCACTCCTAATCCCATCCTCTCTCCAGCCCCTAGCAATCACTAATCTACTTTTGGTCTCTATGGATTTGTCTTTTGGGGAATTTCATATAAATGGAATCATACAGTACGAAGCCTTTTGCGCCTGGCTTCTTTCACTTAACGTTTTTTCAAGATTCATTCATGTTGAGCACATACTAGTATTTCATTCTTTTTATTGCTCAATAATATTCCATTTTATGAATAAACCACATTTTGTTTATCCATTTATCAATTGATGGACATTTGGGTTGTTTTCACTTTGGCTATTATGAATAATGCTGCTATAAGCATTCGTGCTTTTGTGTGGACATATATTTTTGATTCTCTTGGGTAAATACCTAGGAGTGGAATGGCTGGGTCATATGATAACTCTGTTTAACTTTTTGAGAAACTGGTAAACTGTTTTCCAAAGCAGCTGCACTAAAATTTTCACCAGCAATGTATGAGGATTCCAATTTCTCTATATCCTAACACTTGTTATTGCCATATTTTTTTTTTAAGAATAAATTTTTGGGGCTTCCCTGGTGGCGCAGTGGTTGAGAGTCCACCTGCCGATGCAGGGGACACGGGTTCGTGCCCCGGTCCGGGAGGATCCCACATGCAGTGGAACGGCTGGGCCTGTGAGCCATGGTCGCTGAGCCTGCACGTCCGGAGCCTATGCTCCGCAACGGGAGAGGGCACAACAGTGAAAGGCCTGCATACCAAAAAAAAAAAAAAGAATAAACTTTTTAAAAAATAAATTTTATTTATGGCTGTGTTGGGTCTTCGTTGCTGCGTGCAGGCTTTCTCTAGTTGCGGCGAGCAGGGACTACTCTTCATTGTGATGCACAGGCTTCTCATTGTGGTGGCTTCTCTTGTTGCAGAGCACGAGCTCTATCTAGGCGCGCGGGCTTCAGTAGTTGTGGCACGCAGGCTCAGTAGTTGTGGCTCATGGGCTCTAAAGCACAGGCTCAGTAGTTGTGGCACACGGGTTTAGTTGCTCCATGGCATGTGGGATCTTCCCGGACTAGGGCTTGAACCTGTGTCCCCTGCATTGGCAGGCAGATTCTTTTTTTTTTTTTTTAATTTTTATTTATTTATTTATTTATTGCTGCATTGGGTCTTGGTTGCTGCATGCGGGCTTTCTCTAGTTGTGGTGAGCGGGGGTTACTCTTCGTTGCGATGCACGGACTCCTCATTGCGGTGGCTTCTCTTGTTGAAGAGCACAGGCTCTAGGCGCACGGGCTTCAGTAGTTGTGGTTCGCGGGCCCTAGAGCACAGAGCTCAGTAGTTGTGGCTCATGGGCTTAGTTGCTCCGAGGCATGTGAGATCTTCCCGGACCAGGGATCGAACCTGTGTCCCCTGCATTGGCAGGCAGATTCTTATCCACTGCGCCACCAGGGAAGCCCTGGCAGGCGAATTCTTAACCACTGTGCCACCAGGGAAGTCCTTGCCATGTTTTTTATCATTAGCCATCCTAGTGGGTGTGAAGTGGTATCTCGTTGCTGTTTTGATTTGCATTTCCTTAATGACTAATGATGTTGCTATGGACTGAATGTTTGTGTTCCCCAGAATCCATATATTGAAGCCTTAATATGATCGTATTTGGAGGTGGGGACTTTGGGAGGTAATTAGCTCATGAAGGTGGGGTCCCATGATGGGATTAATGTCCTTATTAGAAGAGGAAGAGAGCTAACCCCCTCTCTCTCCTCCATATGAGATACAAGAAGACAGTCATCTGTAAACCAGGAAGAGGGTCCTCTCCAAGAACCTGATCATGCTGGTACCCTGATCTTGGGCTTCTAGCCTCTAGACCTGTGAAAAATAAATATCTGTTATTTAAGCCACCCAGTCTATAGTATTCTGTCATAGCAGCTGGAACAGACTAAGACAGATGTTAAACATCTTTTCTTGTACTTTACTGGCCATCTGCATGTATTTTTTGGAGAAATATCTATCCTTGCCCATTTTTAAATTGGGTTGTCCTTTTATTGTTGAGTTGTATCTGGCAGGATAATTTTGAATTCTACACTGTCTGCAGAGTCCTTTCTCCATTTGGTCACACTGGTAACTTGCCTGATAACACATCCTTTATTGACACCTTCCCTTTTGTATTAGTCTGCTAGGACTGCCATAATAAAGTTCCACAGACTGGGTGGATTAAACAACAGAAATGTATTGTCTCACAGTCTGGAGGCTAGAAGTCCAAGATCAAAATGTCAGCAGTGTTGGTTCCTTCTGAAGGCTGTAAGAAAAAAAAAAATCAGTTCCATCCCTTTAACCTATTATCTGGTGGTTTGCATGAAATCTTTGGTGTTCCCTGGCTTGTAGAAGCATCAGCCCAGTCTCTGCTTTCATGTTCACATGGTGTTCTACCTGTGTGCCTGTCTACGTCCAAATTTCGCCTTTTGATAACGACATCAGTTATATTGGATCAGGGTCCACTCTACCTCATATGACCTCATCCTAACTTAACTAATTACATGTACAATATCCTATTTCCAAATAAGGTCGCATTTTGAGGTATGGGGGTGGGGTTTAGGACTTCAACATACGAATTTTGGGGAAATACAATTCAACTCATAGCACCTTCCTTGTCTTTCCTACTCCCCAGCTGGTGTTTCCTGAGATCACTGCCCAATGAACTACATACACTCAAGTCCTTATCTCAAGGCCTGCTTCCAGGGGAACCAAAGCCAAGACAGAAAACCAATCAGGGCTTTAGTAGGTTTAAAGGCAAATATCACTCCCAGGTCCAACAGCGTGGAAACTTCCAATGACACTCTCCCTTTCAAAAAGGACCAAGGGTTTGGACTGGAAATGTGAATTCATTGCCTACTTTTCCTAAAAACTTAATATAACTTGTTAACCCTGGGGGTGGCAGTCTTTTTCAGTCAAGCTTCTGTAGTTTATTTGGTGACATTTTCAACTCATAAAAATAATTCAAGTGATGTAGGTAGATTAGAAGGAAAGGAATGGGGTACGGATGCTGCCTAAAATTCTGGGTAAAACTTGGGCACGTCACTGTTCACTTCCCCTAAGGCCCACCACACATGCTTCTGACGAACTGGAGTTTTGGATTTCCCTAAACACACCAAGCTTTCATACAGTCTTCTGCCTTTGCCTGGACTGTTTCCTCTGTCCCACCAATGACTCATAAGTTCTCACAGTTCATTTAAGTTCCAGCTCAAATGTCACTTCTTATTTTAAGTCATTCCCAACTTAGTCTAACCAGAGTGAATTCCAGGACCTGTGTGGCAGCTATTAGTGCAGATCGGCTGAGGCTGGAGCTCCTGGCACCATCTTGCCAACATATGGAGCCTGAAAATGATGCCAGCATGGAGAGGAGCAGACAAGAGAGATAGAGAGAAGCCAAGTCCTGGGGACATCACTGAATTCCTGGATCAAAGTATGCCAGACCCTGCCAATCCTTTGACATTTCAGTGTCATGTGCCAAAGTTTTTCACCTTCTTGCTTAACTCAAATTGAGTTGGTTATTGATTTTTTTTTTTTTTTTTTGCGTTACGCAGGCCTCTCACTGTTGTGGCTTCTCCCGTTGCGGAGCACAGGCTCCGGACGCGCAGACTCAGCGGCCATGGCTCACGGGCCTAGCCTAGCTGCTCTGCGGCATGTGGGATCTTCCCGGACCAGGGCACGAACCTGTGTCCCCTGCATCGGCAGGCAGACTCTCAACCACTGCGCCACCAGGGAAGCCCAGATTTGTTGTTTTCAAGTCACCCTCTCCTCCAAGCAATAGGAGATCACAACCCCCCTGCTTAAACAGTCCTAGCTCACAAAACTACAGGGACCACCCACGCTCTATACCCATCCCTTCCTTGCTATGCAGCTGTCACCCTTCCTGCCATAGTTCCTGCCCCTGTCGTCACCCTCCTGATGTCACGTTGTCTTGCCCTGGCTGCCCTTCTGCTTGGCTCCAGCTGTCACTGCACCACCCCTTGGAGCCTCCTCCGCTCCGGTTCAGTCAACTGTCACCAACAGACTCTGTTTCATAAGCCCTCTCCTTCTTTTTACAGGAAGGGGACACCAGGCACCTGGTCGGTTGGACTGGAAGGTGAGGTGAGCGGCACTGGCAGGGACGCATCCAACACTCTACCAGTGTCCACCCAGGTACTGTGTGCATGATGAATTCCTTGCTCATCAGGTACCCTCAAAAGGCTACCCAGTCACATGAGGATCTTAATCTCTGGTCCACCTTCAGCCCTACTAGCCAATCATCTATCCATCCATCCATCCATCCATCCATCTGTCCATTGTTCAGTAAATATAGATCGCTGATAAATACAAATGAGACAGGCAATTCCAAGAACTGTGGGTACAGCGAGTATAAGACAGACAAGGCTCCCAGGCCCTTAGAAGCCTATTTTTCGATGAGGTGAAATAGACAGTAAACAAGCATACAAACAATAATTTTAGAGAGCAATGTGTGCTTGAAGAAATTAAGAGAGCAGGAGGAGGGTGAGGCCAGAACTTCAGATCAGGCTTCCGGAAGGTCCCTTGGAGGAAGTGACATTTAAATAGACACCTGATCGGGTCCAGTCATGCAAAGATCCTGGGAAATGGCTCCAGACAGGGGACCAGCGGTGCCAAGGCCTGCAGGCAGGAAGGAACCCTGCTCAGAATGCGGCACTGTGAGGGAGGTGAGCATGGTATGGGTGAGGCCAGGTGCAGACGAGTCTGTGCGCTGGTGGCAAGCCCTCATCCTCACCCCAGCAGCTCTGTGGACAGTGGACTGCCGTCAGGAGGCTGTAGCACAGGAGAGGAGGGTGGTGTGCGTTAGGGGGCAGCGTGGGGACGGGAAACGGGGCAGATTCAGAATATGTTTTTAATGTAAAGACAACAGGATTGCCTTAGGAACATATTCTAAACAGGTCAGAGTTCTGGAGGTCGGAAGTCTGACATGGGGGCTAAAATCAAGGGGTCAGCAGGGCTGTTTTCTGGAGGTTCTGGGGGAGCATCTGTTTCCTTGTCTTTTCCAGCTTCCAGAGGCTGCCTGTCTCCTCCATCTTCAAAGCCAGTACTCACCTCACTCCAACTTCTGCTTCCGTTGTCACGTCTCCTCTGACCCTCTTGCCTTCTTCTTTCCTTTTAAGGACCCTGGTGATTACATGGGGCCCACCCAGATAATCCAAGATAATCTCCCCACCTTGAGATCCTTAACCTTTCACGTCTACACAGTCCCTCTTGCTGAATAAGGCAACGTATTCCCAGGTTCTGGGGATTGGAATGTGGACACCTTTGAGGGGGCCGTGATTCTGCCTACCACACTCTCCATAGATTTTCTTTCTTTTTCCTTGCTGCTTGGTTTATTGTCACCTTTAGCCACTTCTAAAACTTCGGCATTCTTTCAGTTAGTTGTTCAGGCCTTCCTTCCTCCCTTCCTTTATTGGACAACCATTTTCTGCGCATTTACTATGTGCTAAACAGTCTGCCAGGTATTATGCGGAGAAAACTGTGTATCCAGACTCTACCCTCAGGGAGTTTACAGTCGGCTTTCCTGGAGAGCCTTATTACTGGTCCCATTAAAGCGAGCTGGCCATACTGCAAGGACAATGCAGATGAGACAGGTACTTCAAAAGGCAGTCACTGAATTGCCACCTCTGCTGAGTTTCTCCCATGGGGGTCATTAAAACACTAACTAAGACTCAGGAAGAAACATCAGTAAATTCACCAAACATGGAGAGAGCTAACAATGAAGAGTGGAGGCCGAGAGCTGAAGAACTGACTCTCCCTGAGTGGGCCCTGGTGCTTCCCTGGCTGCTCCCACATTCACCCAAAGCCTCCCTGCCCACCAGCCATCTCCTCTGACCTCGCTCCCCACCTCTCCCAGTGCAGCTTTCTGGAAAACATCTGAGCCCGTTCTTGGCAAATGTTCCCACAAACCAGTCTCAGGAAATGCTCGACAAAACAGTCAGCCCCCAAAGAGTTCTTATCTCTTAAAGGTACATACTGAATCATCTACAGATGAAATGATACCAAGTCAGGGATTTGCTTCTGAACAAGCATGTGGGAGGAAGTGGGTGGGTACAGATGAAACAAGCGTGGCTGTGAGTTAATCATTGTTGAAGCTGGGTGCCGGGAACATGGGGGTTCATTATAATCTTCTATTTTTTGGCCTGCTTAAAACTTTCCATAATAAAAAAAGTTAAGAGGAAAAAAGCCCCCACATTTTGCCTTATGTCACTGAAACAAACTTAACTTTTGCATATATTTTACTGCCTAAATAATTGCCTAGACTTAAAAAATAAATAAGTGCAGGCATAGGAACATTTGACAAACATTTTGTACAGTCTCTGAAGTCACAGCAGGGAAGAGAAAGTACTAGATATCTTGCCTGCTGCTCATCTTGAAACAATAATGGTCCCGTCCCCCAGGGAAGAAACACATAAAACTCTGGAACATTATTCCAGGAATTGGATTCAAAGGGCTAAAGATATCATCTGGGAAAAGATAGTTGAACTTGATTAAGAGATCACTGTGGATTCTTTATGATGGAGGTGATGAACTGGTTTGATCTATCTCAGAATTTTCACACACTAATTTCCAGACAGCATATTAGCATTCTAATCCCTTTGAATCATGAAACTGTACAAGTCTGAGAAAAACAACTGTGATGTGGATAGAATTGTCTTTGGAACGTCTCCACCTGCCTTTTCAACACTCCCATGAGGCAGTGTTATGTAGTGGAAAGACCGCAGACTTTGGAGCCAAAAAAGTTGACTTAACTTCCATCTCACTCCTGCTGCGAACTTGGGCAAGTTATATAAGCTCTCCAGACCTCAGTTTCCTCATCTGTACAATGGGCCTAATAATATCTGCTTTGCAGGGATGCTGTGAGGATTATGGGATACGTGTGTAAAATGCCTCTCTCATCACAGATACTCAGTTAATGGTAGCTTATTGTTTTTATAATTGCATATTCCTCTTTGCCCCACTCCACACCCCCCAGTATAGTGCCTAACACGTGGAATGCAGCAAATATTTGTTGAATTACATTAAACCTTGAGGAGGTAGACGGAGTTAATGGGAGGAAATATTAAGACTCTACCAGAATCTGCCCTTCGCAGGCCACTCATCCTCAGGAGAGCTTCTCTACCTAATTGCTCAGAGCAGAAAACAAGGACCCATTCATGATAGCTCCCACTCTCCCTCCCTCACATCTAATCAATTACCAAACTCCATCTATTACAGTTCTCGATTATCACTAGGATCTATTCACTTCCCTCAAATCCTACTGCTACCACCTTAGTTCAAGACTGTCTTCTTTTTCACCTGGTCTATAGCAAAGTCAGGTCTCCTCACATCTGTTCTTTTTTTTTTTTTTTTTTACATCTTTATTAGAGTATAATTGCTTTACAATGGTGTGTTAGTTTCTGCTTTATAACAAAGTGAGTCAGTTATACATATACATATGTTCCCATACCTCTTCCCTCTTGTGTCTCCCTCCCTCTTACCCTCCCTATCCCACCCCTCTAGGGGGTCACAAAGCACTGAGCTGATCTGCCTGTGCTATGCGGCTGCTTCCCACTAGCTATCTATTTTACGTTTGGTAGTGTATATATGTCCATGCCACTCTCTCACTTAGTCACAGCTTACCCTTCCCCCTACCCATATCCTCAAGTCCATTCTCTAGTAGGTCTGTGTCTTTATTCCTATCTTACCCCTAGGTTCTTCATGACATTTTTTTCTTAAATTGCATATATATATGTTAGCATACGGTATTTGTCTTTCTCCTTCTGACTTACTTCACTCTGTATGACAGACTCTAGGTCTATCCACCTCATTACAAATAGCTCAATTTTGTTTCTTTTTATGGCTGAGTAATATTCCATTGTATATATGTGCCACATCTTCTTTATCCATTCATCCAATGATGGACACTTAGGTTGTTTCCATCTCCTGGCTATTGTAAATAGAGCTGCAATGAACATTTTGGTACATGACTCTTTTTGAATTATGGTTTTCTCAGGGTATATGCCCAGGAGTGGGACTGCTGGGTCATATGGTAGTCCTATTTGTAGTTTTTTAAGGAACCTCCATACTGTCCTCCATAGTGGCTGTACCAATTCACATTCCCACCAGCAGTGCAAGAGTGTTCCCTTTTCTGCACACCCTCTCCAGCATTTATTGTTTCTAGATTTTTTGATGATGTCCATTCTGACTGGTGTGAGATGATATCTCATTGTAGTTTTGATTTGCATTTCTCTAATGATTAATGATGTTGAGCATTCTTTCATGTGTTTGTTGGCAGTCTGTATATCTTCTTTGGAGAAATGTCTATGTAGGTCTTCTGCCCATTTTTGGATTGGGTTCTTTGTTTTTTTGTAATTGAGCTGCATGAGATACTTGTTAATTTTGGAGATTAATCCTTTGTCAGTTGCTTCATTTGCAAATATTTTCTCCCATTCTGAGGGTTGTCTTTTGGTCTTGTTTATGGTTTCCTTTGCTGTGCAAAAGCTTTGAAGTTTCATTAGGTCCCATTTGTTTATTTTTGTTTTTATTTCCATTTCTCTAGGAGGTGAGTCAAAAAGGATCTTGCTGTGATTTATGTCATAGAGTGTTCTGCCTATGTTTTCCTCTAAGAGTTTGATAGTTTCTGGCCTTACATTTAGATCTTTAATCCATTTTGAGCTTATTTTTGTGTATGGTGTTAGGGACTGATCTAATCTCATACTTTTACATGTACCTGTCCAGTTTTCACAGCACCAATTACTGAAGAAGCTGTCCTTTCTCCACTGTACACTCCTGCCTCCTTTATCAAAGATAAGGTGACCATATGTGTGTGGGTTTATCTCTGGGCTTTCTATCCTGTTCCATTGATCTATATTTCTGTTTTTGTGCCAGTACCATACTGTCTTGATTACTGTAGCTTTGTAGTATAGTCTGAATTCAGGAAGCCTGATTCCTCCAGCTCTGTTTTTTGTTCTCAAGATTGCTTTTGCTATTCGGGATCTTTTGTGTTTCCATACAAATTGTGAAATTTTTTGTTCTAGTTCTGTGAAAAATTACAGTGGTAGTTTGATAGGGATTGCATTGAAGCTGTAGATTGCTTTGGGCAGTAGAGTCATTTTCACAATGTTGATTCTTCCAATCCAAGAACATGGTATATCTCTCCATCTATTTGTATCATCTTTCATTTCTTTCATCAGTGTCTTATAATTTTCTGCATACAGGTCTTTTGTCTCCTTAGGTAGGTTTATTCCTAGATATTTTATTCTTTTTGTTGCAATGGTAAATGGGAGTGTTTTCTTGTTTTCACTTTCAGATTTTTCATCATTAGTGTATAGGAATGCCAGAGATTTCTGAGCATTAATTTTGTATCCTGCTACTTTACCATTGATTAGCTCTAGTTGTTTTCTGGTAGCATCTTTAGGATTCTCTATGTATAGTATCATGTCATCTGCAAAGAGTGACAGCTTTACTTCTTCTTTTCCGATTTGGATTCCTTTTATTTCCTTTTCTTCTCTGATTGCTGTGGCTAAAACTTCCAAAACTATGTTGAATAAGAGTGGTGAGAGTGGGCAACCTTGTCTTGTTCCTGATCTTAGTGGAAATGCTTTCAGTTTTTCACCATTGAGGATGATGTTGGCTGTGGGTTTGTCATATATGGTCTTTATTACGTTGAGGAAATTCCCTTTATGTCTACTTTCTGCAGGGTTTTTATCATAAATGGGTGTTGAATTTTGTCGAAAGCTTTCTCTGCATCTATTGAGATGACCATATGGTTTTTCTCCTTCAACTTGTTAATATGGTGTATCACATTGATTGATTTGCATATATTGAAGAATGCTTGCATTCCTGGAATAAACCCCACTTGATCATGGTGTATGATCCTTTTAATGTGCTGTTGGATTCTGTTTGCTAGTATTTTGTTGAGGATTTTTGCATCTATGTTCATCAGTGATATTGACCTGTAATTTTCTTTCTTTGTGACATCCTTGTCTGGTTTTGGTATCAGGATGATGGTGGCCTCGTAGAATGAATTTGGGAGTGTTCCTTCCTCTGCTATATTTTGGAAGAGTTTGAGAAGGGTATGTGTTAGCTCTTCTCTAAATTGATAGAATTCGCCGGTGAAGCCATCTGGTCCTGGGCTTTTGTTTGTTGGAAGATTTTTAATCACAGTTTCAATTTCAGTGCTTGTGATTGGTCTGTTCATATTTTCTATTTCTTCCTGATTCAGTCTTGGCAGGTTGTGCCTTTCTAAGAATTTGTCCATTTCTTCCAGGTTGTCCATTTTATTGGCATAGAGTTGCTTGTAGTAATCTCTCATGATCTTTTGTATTTCTGCAGTGTCAGTTGTTACTTCTCCTTTTTCATTTCTAATTCTATTGATTTGAGTCCTCTCCCTCTTTTTCTTGATGAGTCTGGCTAATGGTTTATCAATTTTGTTTATCTTCTCAAAGAACCAACTTTTAGTTTTATTGATCTTTGTTATTTTTTCCTTCATTTCTTTTTCATTTATTTCTGATCTGATTTTTAAGATTTCTTTCCTTCTGCTAACTTTGGGGTGTTTTTGTTCTTGTTTCTCTAATTGCTTTAGGTGCAAGGTTAGGTTGTTTATTTGAGATGTTTCCTGTTTCTTAAGGTAGGATTGTATTGCTATAACCTTCCCTCTTAGAACTGCTTTTGCTGCATCCCATAGGTTTTGGGTCGTCGTGTCTCCATTGTCATTTGTTTCTAGGTATTTTTAATTTCCTCTTTGATTTCTTCAATGATCACCTCGTTATTAAGTATTGTATTGTTTAGCCTCCATGTATTTTATTTTTTACCTATCTTTTCCTGTAATTGATATCTAGTCTCATAGCATGTGGTCAGAAAAGATACTTGATACAGTTTCAGTTTTCTTAAATTTACCAAGGCTTGATTTGTGACCCAAGATATGATCTATCCCGGAGAATGTTCCATGAGCACTTGAGAAAAATGTGTATTCTGTTGTTTTTGGATGGAATGTCCTATAAATATCAATTAAGTCCATCTTGTTTAATGTATCATTTAAAGCTTGTGTTTCCTTATTTATTTTCATTTTGGATGATCTGTCCATTGGTGAAAGTGGGGTGTTAAAGTCCCCTACTATGAATGTGTTACTGTCGATTTCCCCTTTTATGGCTGTTAGTATTTGCCTTATGTATTGAGGTGCTCCTATGTTGGGTGCATAAATATTTACAATTGTTATATCTTCTTCTTGGATCGATCCCTTGATCATTATGTAGTGTCCTTCTTTGTCTCTTCTAATAGTCTTTATTTTAAAGTCTATTTTGTCTGATATGAGAATTGCTACTCTAGCTTTCTTTTGGTTTCCATTTGCATGGAATATCTTTTTCCATCCCCTCACTTTCAGTCTGTATGTGTCTCTAGGTCTGAAGTGGGTCTCTTGTAGACAGCATATATATGGGTCTTGTTTTGGTATCCATTCAGCCAGTCTGTGTCTTTTGGTGGGAGCATTTAATCCATTTACATTTAAGGTAGTTATCGATATGTATGTTCCTATTCCCATTTTCTTAATTGTTTTGTGTTTGTTATTATAGGTCTTTTCCTTCTCTTGTGTTTCTTGCCTAGAGAAGATCCTTTAGCATTTGTTGTAAAGCTGGTTTGGTGGTGCTGAACTCTCTCAGCTTTTGCTTGTCTGTAAAGGTTTTAATTTCTCCAACAAATCTGAATGAGATCCTTGCTGGGTAGAGTAATCTTGGTTGTAGGTTTTTCTCCTTCATCACTTTAAATATGTCCTGCCAGTCCCTTCTGGCTTGCAGAGTTTCTGTTGAAAGATCAGCTGTTAACCTTATGGGGATTCCCTTGTGTGTTATTTTTCCCTTGCTGCTTTTAATATGTTTTCGTTGTAATTAATTTTTGACAGTTTGATTAATATGTGTCTTGGCATGTTTCTCCTTGGATTTATCCTGTATGGGACTCTCTGTGCTTCCTGGACTTGATTAACTATTTCATTTCCCATATTAGGGAAGTTTTCAACTATAATCTCTTTAAATCTTTTCTCAGTCCCTTTCTTTTTCTCTTCTTCTTCTGGAACCCCTATAATTTGAACGTTGGTGCATTTAATGTTGTCCGACAGGTCTCTGAGACTTTCCTCAGTTCTTGTCATTCTTTTTTCTTTATCCACTCTGCAGTAGTTATTTCCACTATTTTATCTTCCAGGTCACTTATCCGTTCTTCTGCCTCAGTTATTCTGCTATTGATCCCTTCTAGAGTATTTTTAATTTCATTTATTGTGTTGTTCATCATTGCTTGTTTCATCTTTAGTTCTTCTAGGTCCTTGTTAAATGTTTCTTGCATTTTCTCTATTCTATTTCCAAGATTTTGGATCATGTTTACTATCATTATCTGAATTCTTTTTCAGGTAGACTGCCTATTTCTTCTTCATTCGTTAGGTCTGGTGGTTTTTATCTTGTTCCTTCATCTGCTGTGTGTTTTTCTGTCTTCTCATTTTGCTTATCTTACTGTGTTTCGGGTCTCCTTTTTGCAGGCTGCAGGTTCGTAGTTCCCGTTGTTTTTGGTGTCTGTCCCCAGTGGCTAAAGTTGGTTCAGTGGGTTGTGTAGGCTTCCTGGTGGAGGGGACTAGTGTGTTCTGGTGGATGAAGCTGGATCTTGTGTTTCTGGTGGGCAGGTCCACGCCTGGTGGTGTGTTTTGGTGTGTCTGTGGACTTATTATGATTTTAGGCAGCCTCTCTGCTAATGGGTGGGGTTGTGTTCCTGTCTGCTAGTTGTTTGGCATAAGGTGTCCAGCACTGTAGCTTGCTGGTCGTTGAGTGAAGTTGAGTGTTGGTGTTGAGATGGAGATCTCTGGGAGATTTTCGCCGTTTGATATTACGTGGAGCTGGGAGGTCTCTTGTGGACCAGTGTCCTGAAGTTGGCTCTCCCACCTCAGAGGCACAGCACTGACTCCTGACTGCAGCACCAAGAGCCTTTCATCCACACGGCTCAGAATAAAAGGAGAAAAAGTAGAAAGAAAGAAAGAGCATAAAAGAAAAGAATGTAAAGTAAGGTAAAATAAAATAAAGTTATTAAAATAAAAAAATAATTATTAAGAAAAGAAAATTTTTTTAAAGTAAACAAAAACAAACTAAAAAAAAAAAAAACGGACGGGTAGAACCCTAGGACAAATGGTGAAAGCAAAGCTATACAGACAAAATCTCACACAGAAGCATACACATACACACTCACAAAAAGAGGAAAAGGGGAAAAAAATAATAAATCTTGGTCTCAAAGTCCACCCCTCACTTTGGGATGATTCGTTGTCTATTCAGGTATTCCACAGATGCAGGGTACATCAAGTTGATTGTGGAGATTTAATCCGCTGCTCCAGATTCTGCTGTGAGAAATTTCCCTTTCTCTTCTTTGTTCGCACAGCTCCTGGGACTCAGCTTTGGATTTGGCCCCGCCTGTGCGTGTAGGTGGCCAGAGGGCGTCTGTTCTTCGCTAAGACAGGACGAGGTTAAAGGAGCCGCTGATTAGGGGGCTCTGGCTCACTCAGGCCCGGGGGGAGGGAGGGGCACGGGAGTGTGGGGCGGGCCTGCGGCGGCAGAGGCCAGCGTGACGTTGCACCAGCCTGAGGCGTGCCGTGCGTTCTCCCGGGGAAGTTGTCCCTGGATCCCGGGACCCTGGCAGTAGCGGGCTGCACAGGCTCCCCGGAAGGGTGGTGTGGATAGTAACCTGTGCTCACACACAGGCTTCTTGGTGGCGGCAGCAGCAGCCTTAGCGTCTCATGCCCGTCTCTGGGGTCCGCGCTTTTAGCCGCGGCTCGCGCCCGTCTCTGGAGCTCCTTTAAGCAGCGCTCTTAATCCCCTCTCCTTGCGCACCAGGAAACAAAGAGGCAAGAAAAAGTCTCTTGCCTCTTCGGCAGCTCCAGACTTTTTCCCGGACTCCGTCCCGGCTAGCCGTGGTGCACCAACCCCCTGAAGGCTGTGTTCGCGCCGCCATCCCCAGTCTGCTCCCTGGGATCCGACCGAAGCCCAAGCCTCAGCTCCCAGCCCCGCCCGCCCCAGCAGGTGAGCAGACAAGCCCCTCGGGCTGGTGAGTGCCGGTCAGCACCGATCCTCTGTGTGGGAATCTCTCTGCTTTGCCCTCCGCACCCCTGTTGCTGCGCTCTCCTCCGCAGCTCCGAAGCTTCCCCCCTCCGCCACCGCAGTCTCCGCCCGCGAAGGGGCTTCTAGTGTGTGGGACCCTTTCCTCCTTCACGGCTCCCTCCCACTGGTGCAGGTCCCGTCCCTCTCCTTTTGTCTCTGTTTATTCTTTTTTCTTTTGCCCTCCCCAGGTACGTGGGGAGTTTCTTGCCTTTTGGGAGGTCTGAGGCCTTCTGCCAGCGTTCAGTGGATGTTCTATAGGAGTTGTTACACGTGTAGATGTATTTCTGATGTATATGTGGGGAGGAAGGTGATCTCTGCATCTTACTCTTCTGCCATCTTTCCTCCCTCCCCACATCTGTTCTTAATCCTTTCTCTATTGTAGCTGGAGGGATTTCTGTTTTTTTTAATTATAGAAAAATTTAAATATTCACAAAAATAGAGTATAATAAGCTTCCATATACTCATCACACAGTTTCAACAAATCAATGAATGGCCAATTTCATTTCATATATACCCCCACCTACTTTCTCCAATGTTCTTGGGTTATTTGAAGCGAATTCCAGAAGTCATAGCTTTTAGGGAGGATGTTTTCATGCATTCAGAATGAAATTCTAAATCTTCCAGTGAACTGCCATGTCCTGATCCCTGCTGACTCCTCCAAATACAGATCACAATTTGCTATTCCCCCTCCCCAGACCCAGTCATACCAGCCTCTCTCAGTTCCTCTAGCATTTTATGTTGTCTCCTTACGACCCTGAGGCCTTCAGGCTGGACTGTATTCAGGGCCCAGAAAGCCCATTCTTTATCCTCTTTCACCCTCTTTGCTCAGGTTCAGCTACTCCTGCTCTGCCATCACCCTGCACATCACTTCTCAAGAGGTCCCCACGCTAAGGCTCAGTGCCCCATCATCTGCTCTCTCAGTCCCCTGTGCTTCTCCTCCAATTATATATATGTAATTTTGTAAGTGGTCATGCAAAGGTGTCTCTCCTGTTAAAAATAAATTCCGGGCATAAGAGTTGTGTCTGCCTTCTTCCTTAATGAGGCACCCGGCACACGATCCCTTCCTTACAGGAGGCACTTAATAAATATTTGTTGAATGAGGTCCCCAAGAAAGGTAAACACAAAAGCCACATCCACTTCATGTTATAAATTGCTTATAAACCAGTGTCCTAAACATTTTATAACCGTAAGAGCAATGCTTAGACCTTAAATTGTAAGTGTATTTTGTTATATTCAAGGTGATGTCTTTCAAAGATTATGAGCTCCATTATGCTAGACACCGAGGGTTCAAACTGAATAATACATGGATCCTACCCTCAGAGAGCCGAGTCTAGTGGAAAAGACAGTCGTTTAACTATTTAAAAATTGGTAATTTCTCATGTTTTATATATAGGAAGCAGAATATTTAATTAGTTAGACAATTTGTAAAGTGTCAAACAGCTAAGAATAAACAGGAAGTTTGCTGTAAAAACAACAGCTACCATTTGCTGGGTCCTTCCTTTGGGCCATGTATGGTATAAAGCATATTTCACACATGATTTCATTTAATCCTTACAACACCCTTTGAGATATGCCTTATTATTCCCATTTTACAGATTTACCTTAAAAACCACCAAGGCGTTAAAAACGCAGGCAACTCTCAGTCACCCAGGATTTGAAACCGGGGAGTCTAACTTCAGAGGGAGCACCCCTACACTCTATGCTGGGGCTGAGTGGTACTGCAGGAAACATACAATAAAGAACACTTTCCAATTCATCAGTGCTTTCCACTTGACGTCCTGGTTTCAGAAGAGATGTGGGCACACTTTCATGGGAAAACAGCAGCTGTTGAAAAGCCTGTTACTGATAAGGCCAGGTTCCTGTGGACCCAAGGCACTAGCCACTGAATTTGGACTTTGTACCAAAGCTTTCCTATAAAAAATATAAACAGGAAACTTTCAAGTTGTGAAGCTACTGCCTGCCATGAACTTAGCCTGTCTTCTCAGCCAAATTGAAAGCTCTGCATTGTTTCCTTCATGGTACACTGTATCTTGTCTGCTTACCTCTTGCAGATGGGTTCTGACCAAAAGGAAATTTATTACATTTTAAAAGGGAGAAATTGTTAGGGTAAATTACATGTGTGGACCCTGAACCATGAAAAGAGATTTTGTATTAATTATGCATATTTGCGAATTTGTTTTAAATTTTTTCTTAAGGAAAATTTCAGTCATATACCAAAGTAGACCAAATAGTGTAACAAACCCCCATGTACCCATCTCCTTGCTTCCAGAATGATCAGCTCATAGCCAATCTGTTTCATTTATATTGCCATCGACTTCTACCCCCTCCTCTCCCCCACCCCGGTTTTATTTTGAAGCTAACATGTTTGGGAATATTTTGAATGTTGTGTTCTGTTGGTAAAGAATATATGGAATCAATAGAATAAATAAATGACTTGATCAGCAAGATCCCTGGGGACACAGGAACCAGAAAGAAGAAAAGGCTGTGTGGTTTGACCACAGAAAAGACAGGAGGACTGGCATGGACTATAGGTGGCATTTGCACAGGCAAGAAATAATGCCCACGTGAGGAAAGTTTGGACAAGGGAATGTGGTGGTTCTGTCCTGCGTCTTGAGCATACTACCTCTGCCTTTTGTTTCCCTCTCAGCAAGTTCTCCGCCAGTATAATTACATCACTTTTTTGTGCGTATATATTGCCCTCCCCCCGCTTGCCTAAACCATAGCTGCAGGAAAGGAAACCCTAGAGCAGCACTGCCCAATCGAAATACAATGTGAGCCACATGTATTAATTTTACATTTTTTTAGTAGCCACATTGTAAAAAGAAGAAACAAATGAGATTAATTTTAATACTATATTTCATTTAACCTAGTATGTATAAAATATTATCATTCCAACACGATTATCAATATAAACAATTCTTATCCAGATATTTTACATTCTTTCTTTTGTGCTAAGTCTTTGAGATACAATGTGTATTTTATAGTTCCAGCATATATCAATTTGGACTACTAATATTTTCAGGACTTAATTCATAGTCATAAGTGACTAGTGGTTACTGAATTGGACAGGGCCCAGGGTAGGGGAGTCAGTAGCTACTTTGCAATTTTCTTGCAAATAATGCAACTAAAGATTTCTGGTAAAGTTGAAGTACAGTGTATAATGCTGGGCTTCTCCAGGAAATATACTGAAATGAACGAGAGAAAACAACAATAAAAAGCTTAGACAAGTTCATCTATATAAGCAAGGAAATAACTACAACCTCCAAAACCCAGGATATGAAGAAACGTGGCTCTTCAGGTCTTGAGCAAGATTCTTGAGCAGAAAGGATGTTAGCAGTTCCTGAGAGGTTCTCCGTTTACTACAAGTGTGGTAAAGTGTAGTGGCTTTGAATACTCAAATCCTAGTTCTGTTCTTTACAAGCTGTGAGTCTTGGACAAATTCTTTCATCTCTCTGTGCCTCAAGTTCCTCATCTATAAAATGGGGATCATAAAATTTAGGGTGGTTGTAATGATTAAATGAAGTAATACATGTAAAACACTTAGGACCAGATGCCTCGCTATGTTAACCTCTCCATAATTGCTAACTATTAAAAACAAAAATAAGTAAAGACTTGAAAAAGGTGAAGGATTAAGTCATGTGTTATTTGGAAGAAGAGAGTTCCCAAAAGAGATAGCAAGTGTAAAGGCCCTGAGGCAGAAGTCTACCTGGCATATTAAAACAGAAAAACAAACAAACCACCGAGGAAGCTCCTCATCTGGCTGTAGCAGAGAGGGGAGTATGGAAGGGGATGGTACAGAGAGGTAACGGCAATGGGGGCCGACAGTGTAGCTCTATAGGCCATTGTAAGGACTTTGTTTTTTGGGTTTTTTTTAACATCTTTATTGGAGTATAATTGCTTTACAATGGTGTGTTAGATCCTGCTTTATAACAAAGTGAATCAGTTATAAATACATATGTCCCCATATCTCTTGTGTCTCCTTCCCTCTCACCCTCCCTATCCCAGCCCTCTAGGTGGTCACAAAGCACCGAGCTGATCTCCCTGTGCTATGCGGCTGCTTCCCACTAGCTATCTACCTTACGTTTGGTAGTGTATATATGTCCATGCCACTGTCTCACTTTGTCACAGCTCACCCTTCCCCCTCCCTGTATCCTCAAGTCCATTCTCTAGTAGGTCTGCATCTTTATTCCCGTCTAGCCCCTAGGTTCTTCTGACCATTTTTTTTTCTTTCTTTTTTTTTTAGATTCCATATATATGTGTTAGCATACGGTGTTTGTTTGTCTCCTTCTGACTTACTTCACTCTGTATGACAGACTCTAGGTCCATCCACCTCACTACAGATAACTCAGTTTTGTTCCTTTTTATGGCTGAGTAATATTCCATTGTATATCTATGCCACATCTTCTTTATCCATTCATCTATTGATGCACACTTAGGTTGCTTCTGTCCTGGCTATTGTAAATAGAGCTGCAATGAACATTTTGCTACATGACTTTTTGAATTATGGTTTTCTCAGGGTATATGAAGGACTTTGACTTTGAATGAGAGGGAAGCCACTGGAAAGTTTTGACCAGAGAGGGACAATATCTGACTTACATTCTAAAATGACTATTCCAGGGAATTCCCTGGCGGCCCTGTGGTTAGGACTCCACGCTTTCACTGCTGTGGGTCAATCCCTGGTCGGGGAACTAAGATCCCGCAAGTTGTGCAGCGCAGCCAAAAAAAAAAAAAAAAAAGACTATTCCAGCTGCTGCATTGCAGATGGGTTGAAGGAGGACAAGGACAAAAACAGGAACCATTCAGAAGGCTATTCCAACAATCCAGTCAAGAGATAGATGGGGGCTTGGACCTGGGGAGCAAGCTGTGAAGTGGGGAGATGTGGTCAGATTACACAAATGGGCAAAAGTGTAGGGTCAAAGATGTTCAAGGCAATGTCATTTGTAACTGAGATTAACTAGAGATAACCTAAATGTCCATTAATAGAAGGCAGGTTAAATAAATTACGATCTTTTTTTTCTTAACTTAAAAACTTCTGTAGTGATTGAAAGAATGTATTATTTTTAAAATTAAAAGCCAAGGGCTTCCCTGGTGGCGCAGTGGTTAGAAGTCAACCTGCCAATGCAGGGGACACGGGTTCGATCCCTGGTCCTGGAGGATCCCACATGCCGCGGAGCAACTGGGCCCGTGCACCACAACTACTGAGCCTGAGCTCTGGAGCCCACGAGCCACAACTGCTGAAGCCCGGGCTCCTGGAGCCCGTGCTCCGCAACAAGAGAAGCCACCAAATGAGAAGCCCAAGCACGGCAACGAAGAGTAGCCCCCACTCGCTGCAACTAGAGAAAGCCCACGCGCAGCAACAAAAGACTCAACGCGGCCAAAAATAAATAAATTTTTTAAAAAATTAAAAGCCAAAGTGAATGATAGTAATTTTTAACGTTATTCAATTTCAGCATAAAGGGATATGTTGTAGTTTCAACAAAAGCATATTTTTTGGACCATTAAAACATCTTGCTTGGTAATTAAAAATACAAACCTCAAAGCATTGAAATTAGAGTTTCTTATTTAAAAAAAGAGAGTCAAACAGAAATATGCATATGTACCTGCTGAACTAGTGTACCAGTAATTCATGGCTGGTCACTACAAAGTCTGTGCTTCTATTCTTTTCCTTTTAAAAATGTTTGGTAGAGTGTATATTGTCTAGGAGATGAGGAAACAAGACGCTTGGCAAGGGCTGGTTTTTACTGAAACTTTAAGATTGACTTTGCTATTACAAAGCATCTAAGAGCGGAATAGACAAAAGATTTGTCTAAGGGGTGAAACTGGTAAGTGGATATATGATTCTGAATCTACATATTGGCCAGACATCCATTTGGTGGAGGCTCTAAACTGATCATTTATTAATCACTCACCATATGCCAGGAAGCACTATGCCTTGTATTTTGATGATAATTTCTAATTTTACAATACGTAATCTAATTTTACAAAATTGCCCAAGGTCATTAGCTAAATAAATGGAAGAGCTGAAACTCATAGATTGTCTCATGCCAATCCCACCCTCTTTCTGCTATCACACTGTATTAGGTAGAGTTGGTGGATTGATTTTTGAGGCTTTTCTTGGGAAAGAATAGTGTATCCATTAGGATTGCGTTCAATTGCTTGCAACAAACCTTAACCAAGAGTGCTTTAAACAAGTAAGGGGGGGACTTCCCTGGTGGCACAGTGGTTAAGAATCCACCTGCCAATGCAGGGGTAAAGGGTTCGATCCCTGGTCCGGGAAGATCGCACGTGCTGCGAAGCAATAAGCCTGTGCACCACAGCTACTGAGCCTGCGCTCTAGAGCCCGCATGCCACAACTACCGAAGCCCAGACCACACGACTACTGAAGCCCATGAGCCTAGAGCCCGTGCTCCGCAACAAGAGAAGCCACCACAATGAGAAGGCCGTGCACCACAACGAAGAGTAGCCCCTGCTCACCACAACTAGAGAAAGCCCGCGTGCAGCAACGAAGACCCAATGCAGCCAAAAATAAATAAATTTATATTAAAAAAAAAGTAAGGGGATTATTTTTCTCATGTAATAAAAAGTCTGGAGCTCAGCAGTCTGCAGTAGGTGCTTTTCCTCCTTTTCTCTTGTGTGCTGTCCTGTGGTCATAAAATGGTTGCTCACCCTCCAAGCTCACAGCAACCTCACAGCCAGAATAAAACAGAAGGAGAAAAGCGGTGGTGTCTGCTTCAGGAAAGCAAAAACCTTCTCAGGACTCTCTAGGCAACTTCCCCCTCCACCTCAGCCGTCGAGCCATGTGACTGCCCCGCAAGGACTTCTGGGAAGGTGAGCATTTCAGCCCGGCTCATCGCCTCCTGGAACAAAATCTGAGTTCTCTTCGAAGGGAAGAAGGGGGATTGGTTATTGAGGAGACAGTAAGCAGTGTCTGCCCCATGAAAAATATCTGACAGATCAAAGATGTTGGGGAGGAAACAGCTGCCTCAGAAGTACTGCTGGATCAAATGGATTCTAGGGGCTCTGGGCACCACTGTTGATGTGTTGATATTTTGCTGCAAGAGAGGAAGGGAAATGTAGTCTTTGTTCTAAGCAGGCTTGGGCTCAGCTTCAATTCTATTATTATGGAAGAAGGAGAGAATGGCTATTAGGGAACAAGAAAGGGCTCTTCCACAGTCCCTCCACCAGGCCCTGAAACCGAGTACCCCTTGGGAAAGAGTCCGGTGTGCACAGCCGTATACTCTGTCATCTGTTCTAGGCAGGTGCGGGTCTGAGGGCAGTTGCTGACACAGGCTTTGGAATGGAGAGACGGCAGTGGGCACCTGGGGATACTTGAGGATGCTGAGAACATTTGCAGATAATTCAGCCTCCTGGATTGGCCTGGAAGGAGCCATGAA
Organism: Aethalodelphis obliquidens; assembly: GCF_003676395.1. Classification (NCBI taxonomy): domain Eukaryota; kingdom Metazoa; phylum Chordata; class Mammalia; order Artiodactyla; family Delphinidae; genus Aethalodelphis; species Aethalodelphis obliquidens. The sequence goes on along the minus strand of NW_020837945.1, from coordinate 95,979,856 downwards.
AAGTGCAGGCTAGCTCTTGAGAGTCACCTCCCCCCAGCCCTGTCAGTAGCAAGACACCTCACCTTCCTATTCCTCATTTTCCTCTTCTTTAAAGGGGAGTAATAACCCGACCACATAGTTTGACGTGATGCATGTCCAGTTCCTGTTTTATGCTATACACTCCATAGACGGCCGCTGTTATTATTTTTTATACAGCAGGTTCTTATTAGTCATCCATTTTATACACATCAGTGTATACATGTCAGCAGCTGTTAGTTGTGATAGGAGCATGATCTGGTCCCCACACCCCCTGCTCTAACTCAGTTCACATCCTCTTCTTCTCAGCTCTACTGACTCACTTGCTATTCCTCTGTCAGAACATGCACTCTCTGGCCAGGTCTGGCTTCTGGCTTTGCTCACAGTGGAATCTTGGCTGAAACACTTCACATCCTGGTGAATCCTGTAGTCCTTCAGGACTCAGCACACATGCCCCCTTCTCCAGAAATTCCTCTCTGACCTCCCCAGGTTGGGTCAAGCCGCTTCTCAGGCCCTCTAGCAGCCCACACTTACTTCTATCACGGTTCAGTTCTTACTGCACCTTTGGGCGGGCCGTTGCTAAGTTCCTTGCAAGACCACTCAAGCTTTCTGGGAGATTAAGAAAGGGCCAGCCCACTCCCCTTATTGAAGGCTCTTCAGGAAAAGGAGGACGAGGAAACTGTGCTGGGTTTTTCTTTTCTTGTTTCTTGTTTTTGGCCACGCCGCTGGGCATGCGGCACTTATTTACCCAACCAGGGATCGAACCTGTGGCCCTTGCAGTAGAAGCGCAGTGTCCTAACCACTGGACTTCCAGGGAATTCCCTGCGCTATATTTTAAATGTTTAAATGATTGGCAAGTCGTAGGTGCTCAAAAAATATTTGTTGAATATAACAAATTAGTAATGTTGACACAAAGAAAGGCAATGCAGTATAAGTGTGCTATTTCCAAATATGCAATTTGCGGATTTTTATTTTAAATGTGAATTCATAGTGCATTACAGGTGGTTGTTTATATCAGGTTCTGTCACCCTATGTATATCCTCATCTGGAGGAAACTGCAATGGCCCCGTGCCGACCCTGCTGAGGAGATGGGAGATCCTTGGGCAGGGCTGGAGGTGGGAGTATCTGAAGGCCCGGCACGCAAAAGGGGGGGTTTCATCTTCCACCCTACACCCTCGGGGAATCCCCTGTGCCAGCCTCGACCCAGGCCCCTCTCCCGCGCGCCTGGGTGGCGGCCTGGACGCCTCTCGCCGCCCCGCCCGCAGGCGGCGCCCTCCGGCCAGTCTCCCGCTGGGGTCGCGACGGGGCGTGCGCGCTCAAAGGATTGCATCCGCACTTCCTGGTAGCAGCGCGCGGGGCCGTTGCGGGGTTGCTGCGGGGTCCCCGGGGCCGTGCTCTCAGCCCCGGCCTGTCCCCGGTCACCTGGGGCCGGGCGCGGCAGGTGCCCGGCGGCGACCTCGCTGCGGGTCTGGTCGGGCGCCCAGCGCCGCGGACGCGGAGCGCGAGCCGGGAGCCGGGAGCCGCCGCGCCTCGGGTGAGTTGCGGGGACTCGCGCCTGGCGTCTCGCAGCTGCTTCCCTCCTCACCCGGGGCTCCGGGGTGGGGAGGCCGACGGCACCGCGCCGCTCCCCGCTTCCCTGGCTGTGCTCTGCGCGTCGGGGAGGGAGAGGAATTTCACTCCCGGGGATTCAGGGGCTGGGGTTCTTTATTACTTAAGAGATCCTGGAGTGGGTGGTGGCCCTGGACTGAAAGCCGAGGACGCCGCGCTCCGGCTGGGGGGTGATCGTAGCCTTCGCGCCACGGGTCCGCCCCGGGTTTGGACCCGGGGGTGGGGTGCAGGGATGGAACCGGTGGCCTAGGTTGGGTGTATACTCACATCCAGCTCGTACCCCCTTTCCCGGGGAGAGAGCTATTAAACATTGTAAAACATCAGTGTGTGCAACTTTCCTTCCTGGAACACACAGGTGGGCATATAGTCACGGGCACACATGCTCGTGTATTCGTTGGGGCGGACTTTGCGTCCCCTCTCTTGGCCCTCGGGCGTTGGGGACGGTGCCCCCGCGAACGCCGGGCATTGGGATTAAGCCCTGGGGCTTTTCAGGTTGGTTGTTCTCTGAGACCGTGGCGTTCTGGGTGGTTCCTCTGTCCCCAGCCTGGATGGCTCAAAATTCTCTCTAAATAACTTGGGACCGCCCTCCGGAATTTGTTGGCTCAGTGAAACTCCTCTTCTCACCTGGGCAGGTGGTCTCGGGAGGTGGCAGCGGGGTCCCCCGCCCCCCGCATTCCGGAAGCGACCGCGAGGACCCGGCTTGCGGAGGAAGGTCCAGCTGGGAGGAAACGTACTTGCTTCGCACCATTGCTTTGCTTGTGCAAATAACTCGGGTAAGGGCCGGGGCGGGGGGTCGTTCAAACCCGGGAGACAAATCCACCACAGACCAGAATTGCAAAGGACGCTTGAGTGAGTGTTTGGATCTCAGCATTGTTCATGGCTTCAGGTCAGATCAATTTCGTTTGTGCTTTTCAGGTTACTTTTAAACTTCTTTAACTATGAAACGACTAATTAACATACACGTTTTTTCTTGACAGCCCCTAAGACTGGAGTTTCTTTGTGGTATCTTTAGAATAGAATTGCTGGGAATTGCAGGTGAGGATCAGCCTGGCTGCTATGAGAATCATAGGGATGGAAGGAACCTGTGGTTTAAAGACTAAGAGACAGAAGGTGGCAATGCTATGTGTAAACCTTGGTTGGGTCCTGATTTGATGAAAATAGTTTTTTTAAAAATCGTGCCAATAGAGGAAATTTGTACTGGCTGTGTTTTAGTATTAAGAATATTAGTTTTGTTTAGTTACTTTGGGTAACGGTATCATGATTAGGGTTGTTTTTAAACCCTTATCTGTTAGAAATACATTCTAAACTTGAAATATAGGTTGAGGATTTGCTTCAAAATAAGCCAGTTTTGGGGAGGGCTGCTAGCGGAGAAGTGAGGGGGAACAAGGTGAAGGGAGATTGGCCATGAATTGTTAATAGTTGAAGATGGATGAATGGTGGGGGTACGGACTGCCTTGTAATCTTGACTCTGCTTTTGTATGTTTGGCATTTTCCTTTCAACGTAACACCACTTGTGGAGGTTTTTTGCAGAAGGTAGATTTGGAAGGTAACACTAGTGGTTCTAGATTCACAGCCTTCCACAGATCCTCACTCTTTGTTAGCTGGGTATAAAGGCTGCCTCTGCAGACTCATAACAAGTCTTTTCCTCCCTCCCAGGGGTGCCGCTTTATTTTGTTGCGAAGGCATAGAGTATTTGCTGAGTGTGACAAAGCTGAGAGGATCAAGTTGATGCAGGTGGATGCTGGGTCAGCTTTTTTTTTATACAAAGGGTATTAGCGAGCATAAGGGTTGAGTTGTCTCCAAATGGACAGGTTGTATAAAATGTGTTAGCAATTTTTCTGAACTGCCCCAATCCTTTCTAAGTTATGCTCATCAAAAAACAGAGCTCAGAGTAGTGAACACTCCCGTACACACTTAGGTTTTGTGTACACTTTTGGAAGCACTGTATACATCAGTACAAAGTCAACATTATGAAAACGAATCACAAGGTGAGTGGAGCTCTACTTATTACCCGAGAGAGATCTTATCTGTGTGTGTGGCCTGTTTCCTGTCCTTACCTTGTTTGCTTCAGGTATCATGCAGTGTAAATATTTAGCAAAGAACTGGCTCCTGAAATTTCTGTGTATTCTTTTCCAAGAACCTTGCTTTCAAGAGGAGGGACATGGGAAGTTGTATCTATGTATTCATCCAACTTGCTTATTTTTGCCCCCTCTGGATTTATCATATAATTCCTACTCATTCTATCATGCCTGATTAATAATGTGGAAAAGTGATGATCTTATGAGGGAGCTATTAAAGTTCAATAGAGGGAGGAAAGGGAGGCATATAGTCCCGCAAGATAAACCCACATTTCTTAGTAGATATCGTGGAACTGATTTTAATGCCTCCTTGCTTTTAAGAGAAAACAACGCACGTAAATGATATCAGTGATAGCTGAAAGTTGAAGTGTTAGATGAATCCCCTCAGCCTAGACCTTGCCCGTGTAGATTCACTAGAATAAAAGAGGTTGTAAAGATGCTTTAAGTCAGATTCAGTTGAGGAAATGCCAGAGCATGTCCCAGTTTCCTCGTAGTGCATGGGAAAATGAGAGAACCAACCAAAATCCCCTTACTGTTGGGAAATATCCTAGTGAATTCATGATGGTACTTAAGTGAAATTGTTTGGCTTGTGACAGTTTTCTTTGTGTGAATCAAAGAAATACGCAACTGTTAAGTGACTTTATTTTCGACGTCAGTTCTCTGAGACAAGAACATGGAGAGAGAAAAGAAACTTGCCAGGTTCTTAAGTGAACAGGCAGTGACCTCATGTATGCTCTCCTCTGTGAGAGGATGGTAGATTTGGGCGGACTCTGGAGAGTTGATTGTTAATCGCCATTTTAAGGAATTACCACAAATGTGACACCATCTTCTCCCACATCATGTTATGGAAGGGTATAAACGCATTAGAAAAGCAAATTACATACTGCTTTGTTGGCCTAGAAACGAGAGGAAAGGGTGTTGGCAATCCACTCAATAATCCTCTTCTAATTTGTAAGCACTCAGCTCTCATCTACATCACTTCATCCCATCCTGTGAAGTTCAGCAGCGGTGCTGGAGGATTATTTTAGTTTTTAGCAGATGAGAAATTTGAAAATCTAGAAAAGCGAAGGCTTGCCAGGTGGTTTCTTTGGAGATATGGGGGAAGGAAATTTAACATTCATTAAGAGTTCAAGTCATCTTCACACACGTTTTTAATTCTCACAAAGCTCTCTAAATTGGGTATTTTCAACCCATTTTGTGGATGAAATTGTAGCTAAGAGAGGTTCGTAGTTCACTTGAGGTCTGGCAGATGGTAAAAATAGAGCCAGGATTCAAATTCAGATCTGTTGGACCTTAGAGTTTACGTTATTTCCAGCCTCTGTGCTGGTCCAAACTCTAGCAGACAGCAGAGCTACCATACCCAAGAGTTCTTTTTTTTTTTTTTTTTTTTTTCTGGTACGCGGGCCTCTCACTGTTCTGGCCTCTCCCGTTGCGGAGCACAGGCTCCGGACGCGCAGGCTCAGCGGCCATGGCTCACGGGCCCAGCTGCTCCGCGGCATGTGGGATCTTCCCGGGCCCGGGCACGAACCCGCGTCCCCTGCATCAGCAGGCAGACTCTCAACCACTGCGCCACCAGGGAAGCCCAAGGCAAGCTATCTTTTTTGCCACACTCAACTGCCCTGGTTACAAACTGGGGCCGTGTGCCACATCCAGCCGACAAGGATGTTTTATCAGGCCAGCGCAGAGTTTGGGAAAATCAAAAACAAAGCTGAGCCAATGTTGACAATTGGGAGGTTTCAAATATTCTGCCCCCAAGAATTCCTGAAGGCGGTACTGGAGCAGCCTTCTCTCTAGAGAAGGGTAGTGTACTCCGTTTCCCCCTGGTCTCCACCACTCCCTATCGTGGTCCCCATCCTTGAGCCCAGGGACCATCGCACTTGCACTGTTGTTTCTTACAGTAAGAGTTCTTCCTACGTGTGCATCTATCCAATATGGAATAACCCAAGAGAGCTTGAGGGCTCTTGTCCCAAGAAAAAGGGAAAGAGCATATTCCTTTGAGAGAATGAACACTCTTGTGTTTACTCTGCAGTGATTCTGTGACAGAAAATACAAGGTATGTCATCATTTTTCTCACACCCTGTCTGTGTTACTCATTTACATAGAACTTTAGAGCTTACTACCCCTGCAATACAATAAAAATGGAGTACATGTGTGGGCACGCTGCAGCAGAGAAAAGGAGGGCCTCCCAAACCCCAAACTACTGACTCTTTGTGAGCAGGAAGATGGGTCTTGTGCACCTGGGGGGGGTTCCCCGGCGTGTCCTGTAGGGGTGGGCCACCAAGAAGCCCTCTGTCTTTAAGCAGCCTGACTTTGGGATCCTGAGATTGTGCCCTGGCTCTCTGCTCTGAGGGCCCCAGAAAGTAATCCCCTCCCCCTCCTCTGCCCACCCCTCTCGAGCTGGTGACAGATCTGTCCTGCACACCACTGAGGCATGGCCCCATCGGAAAGCTCCGCAGGCAGGAGGAACTGAGGCGCCCTAGTCCAGCCTTTGAGAGGTTTCTGGGGTGCAAGTCCAAGGGTGGCCTGATTCCTCATCTTGAAACTTTCGCTCAAGGGTCGTGGGACAGATGTTCCCGCCTCTGTCTGTATGTGGAGTTTCGTTGCAGGGGAGGCTGCTGTTTAGATCTTTGTTTCCTCTCCCTGAGTTCCGAGTACTCGTGGCTGCTGCGTGGAGGTGTGGGCATGGTGAGGCAGAGGTGCTGAGAAGGAAGTACAGATGGAACCTTGCCGTGCGGTTTTGAGGAAACGTCAGGTGTTGTTTTATGACCTTTGTCACTAGAGCTGTGAGTCTAGGTGTGTGCGTACCCCAGTGTGAGAAGAAACGTGGGACGGGGGGCGCTGCAGGCGGGCTGCCTTGTGTGGTTGGAAGAAGGACATTAGAGGCTGAGGGCTTTCCTAAGTGCCAGGCCGGCGGGTTGATCGGAACCTTTCTGGGGAGCTCTGGGCGTGTTCTCAGGTAGGTGATTACTACTCCCTGGTCAAACACACGGCCTGCAAGGAGACTAGGTTGATGACCGGCCTCAGCAAACACAGGTGAAGCGTGGCGCCCCCGAGTGTGGACTCTCGCCAGGTGGCTGATGTCTCCCTGGTTCTCCCACCACCTCGCTGTGTGACCTTGACCTTGACCTATTTTTCTAACCACTCTGCCCTTCGGTTTTCTCCTGTGTAAAATGGAAGTACTGAGCACACCTACCACACAGGGCTGCGAGGATGAAGCGGCGCGTGGAGGGCCCGGCGTGGAGTAGGGGTTCCCTGAGCGCTGGCTGTCGCTGGAGCCCCGCCTTCCTTCGCTTTGGCCTTTATTCGGGGGATTTCCCCCCGAGAATTTTAGAAGGCAGGCTGCAGGGTGGACACGCTTTCCAGCTCTGACCTCCCTGTTTTCAGAGGCCGCCTGGCCTGCCTCGTGGCCTGAGGAAATGTCCTCCGTGACAGGTGTCAGCAGGGGGTTTGGCGGGGCAGCTTTGGGACTGATGACGAGAACGGGGCCGGGAACTGGGGCTGTGGCCCTGTGGTCTGGGGATTGAAATGCGCTGTGCCTCTGGAAAGGAGATGGGTCCCCCCGCCGGCCCCTGGTGGGGGAGGAGCGGACTGCGTAGATGGGGCAGATGCCTCTGCCGCGGCGGCGGGGCTCCGGCCACCTGAGTCCCCTCCGGCGCCTCTTCCGTCAGCTGGGGACGTGCCCTCCTCCCGGGAATGCTGGGAGCAGCTAACAAATACGAAGTCCTGACCCAGGCCCCGTGAAGTACTGGGTCCGACCTGCCCTTTGGTGGCGAAGTCAAAGACCGGGTACCCCGGGGGTTTACTTTTAACTTGGAGAAATAATAGAGGTGCTGTTAACCTGTACTGGCAGAGCATTTTGTAGTTTTCAAAGGGCTATCCAATTTGATCTTTGACCAGTGCTGCGGGCTTATTTGTTTGCATTTGTTTCTCTTGCCTGTTGCTCTCTGTCAGGAGAGGTACAGAAGTGAACTGAGGTTCAGGCCAGAGGGGAGCCCAGAAGTGGGAACGGAGGAGTGGGCTGTGCGTTCTACTTTATCAGAGAAGGTAACCCGTGTTCGTATTCCTTATGCCCTTAAGGAGTCATAGGGAGTGATGACGTCTGGGGAGGGGAAGGGGGAGATTTAGAGCTGAGGTGTTCTCAGGAAGCTGAAAGCATCCCTTGTGTCCAGGGAGGCTGAACGGAGGGGTAGCCCGTCCCCCCCAGAGTCCCCTGCCAGCAGCCAAGGCAGAGGTCGCCCGGTTGACAGCTCCTGCCCAGACCCATTCACGGAGGTACCAGTGGGGCTCAGGGGGAGGCGGGGCTCTGGGCTGCTGGGCTGCCTCCTCCTCCTGCCCAGGTCCGGACCTTCATGGAACTGTTGCCTTTCTCCTCCTTTTTTTCTCCTCCGCCGCTCCCAGCCAGGTGTTCCAGTGAGATGCTGCACAGCCTCCACAGCCCTCCCCACCCCAGCTAACAGCCCACAGAGCTGCTCCCTTCTGACCGTTCTGCAGGGGTTTCCCTCCACAGCCCCTGCCATTTCCCATTGGTATCCTTGCCCCTGCTGCCTGCTGATTCTGTGTGTCCTGCAGACCAGCAGCAACGGGAGCTTGTTAGAAGTGCAGAGTCTCAGGCCCACCCCAGACACAGTGAATCAGAATCCAGCTTTTACCAAGATCCACATTCAAGCTTGAAAAGTATTGGTCTACAAGGCCATGACCTTACCAATCACAGGTGGCCTGGCATTAATTACCTCTGATCTGTGTATATTAGTACATTTTTCAGGTTTACCCAATATGGGAATAATGCTGTATGTACCACTGGTTTTCAGCCTCCCATCCCCTACCATTAGACTGTCTGAGGATAACAGCTCACGCCTCTCGGTTACGCTGATTCTCAGGGATCAGCAGAACCTCTGGAAGGCATGAGGAGTTCCATTACAGTATTGCCCCCCACCGTGAGAAACCCTGGTATATACAGCTTTTATCTCAGTTCTGTCATCTTACATTGTATTGTCAGCATTTTCTCGTACTTAATCTTTCTGAAGAGCTTGTCTTTCATGGCTACAGATAGTAGTCCATCTCATGACTGTCATAAATCATTTGACTACTTCCTTATTGTGAGGCATTTAAATTGCTCTGATCCTTTTGGGGTGGGAGAGTGTTCTGTAGGCTATTATAAGTATGCTGAAGTGAGCTGCTCAGGCCGTAATTACTTCCGTCAGCTCTGATTATTCCCTTATGGTGAATTCCGGAGTGGAGATACTGAATCAAGAGGCATGAACATTCTAAACACTCTTTAAAATGCAGGAGGAGTATAGGAAGTACCCTGACAGATATCCTCCCGGGCACTGGGTAGTGTGGTCTGTAGACAGATTCTCTGGGGAGCAGCAATCACTCCTTGTTCATCATCACACACGTCAAGGCCCAGCTTACAGCAGATTCTGAGGTGTGACTCCCAAGGGGGTTGGCGAGTGGGAGGGAAGTTACCTGAAGGGTGGGGGTGGGTAGCTGCCTGTGATGGTGGCATTTCTTCCTCCTGGCCTGAATCCTGAGTCCACTCACCAGGCAGCAGCTTCCTTCAGGGTGTGTCTGCACGTTTTAGCTTGCCTTCCAGTGGCAGGCGCAGGCAGGACGGGGAGTTTGTGGAGGCCTGAAATGACAGCCTCACTTACTAGTCCTGAATCTGCAGTTCCCGACTGGCACCAAACTTGTTTTTGCTTCATAAGTCTGTGACCGTTAGGTTTGTAACACTTTTTCCTCCCGGGAGCAGACCAGGAAACTCATGTTAAGTAAACTGTATTCTGAAAGGTACACTCAGATTCTGTCATGAAGAAGAAGTGATATATCAACATTGTATTTGTGATTGAGTCATGGTTTGAACTTGGTTGCCAGGAATATATTTTTGGCCCTCTATAAATATGTTTGGAGTAAATGAGCGAATGAATATGCACAGAATGAATGAGTTCGATTATGTTAAATAACATACATATATTAGATATATTTGTGTGTATCACATGACATAATTAAAACATTTTAAACTGAATATTAAATCATTAGCCATTCATTTATATTAACTATTTGACATGTTATGACTTCCAAATAGACACACACACACACACACACTATACTTTCTGGAAATAAGTGTGGTTGATTCAGAGGTTGTCTATAGCAAACAACAGACTTTTATGAATGCAATACAGTGTACAATAGGAAAACAAAAGTGGCTTCTTTTGTCAACATGTTTTTGAGATTCATGCATGTTGTGTATTTCAGTAGTTTGTTCTTTTTTATTAATAGCTAATATTCCACTCTTTGATTATACAACCATTCATTTGTCCATTCTGCCTGGAAGACCATTTGGGTTGTTTTCAGTTTGGGGCTTTTATGAAGGAAACTGCTGTGAACATTCTTTTACAAGTCCTTTTTTAAAAACACAGTTTTCTTGAGGTGCAATTTACATGCCATAAAATCCACCCATTGTAAGTGTACGATTCTATGATTTTTATAGATTTGTACAGCCATCACCACAATCTAATTTTTGAACATTTCTATCACCCCCAAAGTTCCCTCATGCCAGCTTAAGTCCCCACTCCTAAGCCCAGGCAGCCACTGACCTACTTCCTGTCTCTTGCCTTTTCTGGATATTTCCTATAAATGGAATCCTAGAATATGTAGGATTTTTGTGTCTAGCTTCTTGCACTTGGCATAATATTTTTGAAGTTCATCCATTTGCAGCATGTGTCAGTAGCTTGTTCCTTTGTATTGTGGAATAGTTCAGTTTTACAGATGTAACCACATTTCATTTATTTCTTCGCTAGTTGATGGACATTTGAATTGTTTCTGGGTTTTGGCTGTTATAAATAATGTTTCTGTGCACATTCATGTACAGGTGTGTGTGGGCCTATATTTTTATTTCTCTTGGGTAGATTCTTAGGAGTGTAATTACCAGATTATATAGTAAGTTTATCTTTTTAAGAAACTGGTAAACTGTTTTCCAAAAGTGGCTGTAGTGTCCCACCAACAATGTATGATGGTTTTGATTTCTCCACATTCTTGCCAACACTCAATATTGTTAGTTTTTTAAATTATAGCCATCCTAATGGCTGTATGAGTGTATCTTATTACAGTTTATGTGTTTTTTTGTTTGTTTTTTTTTTTTGGCCACGCCACTTTCGGGATTAGTTCCCTGACCGGGGATTGAACCCCTGCCCCCTGCAGTGGAAGTTCGGAGTCCTAACCACTGGACCACCAGGGAATTCCCTTATAACAGTTTAAATTTACATTTCCCTAATGACTAATGATGATTAGCACCTTTCCACGTGCTTATTATTATTAGTCATTTGTATATCTGCTTTGCTGAAATATCTAGTTAAATCTTTTGCCCTTTTTTTTTTTTGGTATGCGGGCCTCTCACTGTTGTGGCCTCTCCCGTTGCAGAGCACAGGCTCTGGACGCGCAGGCTCAGCGGCCATGGCTCACGGGCCTAGCCGCTTCGCAGCATGTGGGATCTTCCCGGACCGGGGCACAAACCCGTGTCCCTTGCATCAGAAGGCGAACTCCCAACCACTGCGCCACCAGGGAAGCCCTGCCCATTTTTTTAATTGGGTTGTCACCATCGTCATATGGAGTTTCAAAAAAATTTTAATATTCTATAAAATATTCAAATAAAAATAATTGAAGTAAAATATTCAAATATTTTTTAAATTCTAGAGGCAAGGGCTTTATCAGATATATGACATGCAAATATTTTCTATGAATCTTTGACTTATATTTTTATTTTCTTAATGGCACCTTTTAAAGAAAAAAGTTTTAAATTTTGATGAAGTCTAAGATATCAATTTCTTTTCTTTTATGGTTTGCACTTCTAATTACATATCTAAGAAATATTTCCTAACTGTGTACAAGCCTTTTTTTAATAGATGTTATCTTTTAGAGCAATTTTAGATCGCAACAAAATTGAGCAGAAGGTACAGTTTCCCGAAGAGATTTCTCATATATTTCCTGTGTCCACGTATGCATAGCCTCCCCTATTATCAGCATCCCCAATCAGTGACACATTTGTTATAGTCGTTGACCTTACATTGACGCATTGTAATCACCCAAAGTCCAAAGTTTACATTACAGTTCTCTCTTGGTGGTGTACATTCTGTGGGATTGGACAAATGTATAGTGACATGTATTCACCATTACAGTAGCATACAGAGTAATACTAAAAATCCTCTGTGCTCTGCCTGTTCATCCCTTCCTCCCCTCTAACCCTTGGCAACTACTCATCTTTTTACTGTTTCCATAGTTTTGCCTTTTCCAGAGTGTCATATAGTTGGATCACACAGTATATAGCTTTTTCAGATTGGCTTCTTTCACCTAGTAAATGCATTTTTTAGGGTTCCTCCATGTCTTTTCATGGCTTGATAGCTTTTTTTTTTCTTTAATGCTAAGTAATCACAGTTTATCCAGTCACTTTCTGAAGGACATCTTGGTTGCTTCCAACTTTTGGCAATTATCAATAAAGCTGTTATAAAGACTTGTGTATAGGTTTTTGTGTGGATATAAGTTTTAAACTCCTATGGGGTAAATACCAAGGAGGGTGATTGCTGGATCGTATGATAAGAATATGTTTAATTTTGTAAGAAACCGCCAATCTAAACTGTCTTCCCAAGTGGCTGTACCATTTTGTATTTCCACTAGCAGTGAGAGTTCCTGTTGTTCCACAAGCTCACTAGCATTTGGTGTTATCATACAGGTCTTTTTGTGGACATGTATTTTAATTTCTCCTGCATAAATACCTAGGAGTGGAAGTACTGGATCATAGGATAGATGTATGTTTAATGCCAGACTTTTCCAAGGGGTTGTACCATTTTATACTCCTACGTCTTTCCCAATACTTAGTATTGGTCTTTTTACTTGTAGCCATCCTGATGGATGTGAAACTGTATGGCTATGTGCTTTTAATTAGCTTTTTCCTGATGACTAATGATGTTGAGCACCTTTTCACATGCTGTTGACCATATGTTCATTTTCCTTTTGAACTGTCTTTTCAAGTATATTGCCCATTTTTGTTTTGTCTTTTTTTTTTTTTTTTGTGGTACACGGGCCTCTCACTGTTGTGGCCTCTCCCGTTGCGGAGCACAGGCTCCGGACGCGCAGGCTCAGCAGGCTCAGGGGCCATGGCTCACGGGCCCAGCTACTCCGCGGCATGTGGGATTTTCCCGGACCGAGGCACGAACCCGTGTCCCCTGCATCGGCAGGCGGACTCTCAACCACTGCGCCACCAGGCAAGCCCTGAGTTGTTTGTCCTTTTACTGTTGATCTGTAGGCATTATAGATAGATAGGTAGGAAGGTAGTTAAGTAGGTAGACATATAGATAGATAGATAGATAGATAGTCTGGTAGTCTGAGCACAAATCATTTGTTAGATACATGTGTACTGAATATTTTCCCCCAGTATATCTCTTGCTTTTTCATTTTCTTATAAGCAAAAGATTTTAATTTTAATGAGTCTACTTTATAATTTTTTCTTTTATGTTTGGTGCTTTTGTGTGTTGCTTAATAATTCTCTACCTACCCCCAGGGCTGCAAGATTTTCTTCTTTGTTATCCTTCTAAATGCTTTAGTCTTAGCTTTTACATTTAGGCCTGTGATCAATCCTGAATTTGTGAGTATGGTGTGAGATGGGATTGAGCTCCTTCTTTTTCATACAGTTATCCATTTAGTGCAGCACCATTTATTGAAAAGACTTTCCTTTCCTCCATTGAATTGCCTTGGTACTTTCTTGTAAATCAAGTGGACTGTTGGAACTCTCTACTCTGTTCTATCTGTTTGTCTGTTCTTAAGCTAGTACCACACTATCTTCAGTTCGGTAGTTTATCAGTCTTGAAATCAGGTAGTGTAAGCCCTTCAACTTTGTTCTTTTTCAAAAATTTTCAACTATTCTGGCCCTTTGCATTTTCTTTCTTTTTTTTAAATTAACTTTTATTGGAGTATAGTTGCTTTACAATGTTGTTTTAGTTTCTCCTGTACAGCAAAGTGAATCTTTTGCATTTTTCATGTACACTTTAGAATCAACTTGTCAGTTTCTACCAAAAAGCCTGGTTGGATTTTGATCAGGACCTCACTGAATCTACCAATCTAGAGAGCATTGTCATCTTAACAATATTAATCTTCCATAGACATGGTATATCTTGCCATTTATTTAGGTCTTTAGTTTCTCTCAGCAGCGTTGTTGTTGTCTTCTCAGCAGTGTTTTATAGCTTTTAGCATTGATGATTTGTACATTTTTTTAAAAAAATTATTTACTTACTTATTTTGGCTGCTCCAGGTCTTAGTTGTGGCGTGCGGACTCTTAGTTGCAGCATGCGGACTCTTAGTTGCGGCATGCAGGCTTCTTAGCTGCAGCATGAATGTGGGATCTAGTTCCCTGACCAGAGATTGAACCCGGGCCCCCTGCATTGGAAGTGCAGAGTCTTACCCACTGGACCACCAGGGAAGTCCCTGATGATTTGTACACATTTTAAAAGATTTATTCCTATGTATTTTACATTTTAAAGTATACTGTAAATGGCAATTTTTACATTTTCAAATTTTGTTTTATATATATGCTATATATATATATATATATACACACACACATACATATATGTGTGTGTGTGTGTGTGTGTGTGTGTGTGTGTGTGTATATATATATATATATATAATTTTAAAAATTGATCTGCAACCTTAGTAAAGTAACTTAGTAACTCCAGTAAGTTTTGGGTAGATGCCTTAGCATTTTCTGTATGTATAAACATCATCTGCAGAGTTTTACTTTATTCTTTCTAATCTCTATGCCTTTTTTTTTCCTTGCCTTGTTCCTTTAAGGGAAAAGTGGTCAGTTTTTCACAGTTAAGTATGATGATAGCTGTAGATTTTTTTATAGATGTCCTTTATCAGGTTGAGGAAATTGCCCTCGATTCCTACTTTGCTGAGAGGTTTTTATCATGAATGGATGTTGAATTTTGTCAAAAACTTTTTTCTGCATTTCTCAAGATGATCATATCGTTTGTTTTCCTTTATTCTGTTCATGTGAATGTGTCTCTTTTTCATCTTTTGGAACTTTTTCATTATGTCAAATTAGGGAAAAGACCACTGTTTCTACTTCTGACACTCGAACATCTTGGCATTATTCATTGAATGTAGGTTCAGGAGCATGATTTAGACAGTTTGAATCTGATCATCTCCATAAAATACTTTATAAACTAAAAAGCACCATATATATTTAGGTAGAATTATTTGACTTAAGGGGCCTACCTGTCCCCCAAAACTTCTCTTAATCTCTGAAACTTCTGCTGTTCATCTCATGCCTAAAAAAATCAGTATGAAAATAACGGAACTGTACACAATGAGATTTTGACCTTAAAAGGTCTTACTTCCTACTTTCTGAGCTTGGGAGACCTAACTTATGGATATGACAAAATCCTTCCATTTAAGTGTCCAGTAATATTTCTCAAAAAAGAAATTCTCAAAAAAATCTGTATACTTGTTGCCTATGTCCCATTCTTCATTGACCTGAAAATCCTGGGGGACTAAGAAGTCTATGGTCCTTGGTCTAAACACTGGAGAAATCAATGACTTAAAAGGAATTTCAGATGATTTGGGGTGGAGCTATCACCCTCCCAGACTTCAGACTATACTACAAAGTTACAGTAATCAAAACAGCATGGTACTGGTACAAAAACAGACACATAGATTAGTGGAACAGAATAGAAAGCCCAGAAATAAACCCACACACCTATGGTCAATTAATCTATGACAATGTAGGCAAGAATATACAATGGAGAAAAGACAGTCTCTTCAATAAGTGGTGCTGGGAAAACTGGACAGCTACATGTAAAACAATGAGATTAGAATATTTCCTCTCACCATATACAAAAGTAAACTTAAAATGGATTAAAGACCTAAATGTAAGACCTGAAACCGTAAAACTCCTAGAAGAGAACATTGGCAGAACATTCTTTGATATAAACTGTAGAAATACTTTTTTTGGACCTGTCTCCTAAGGCAAAGGAATAAAAGCAGAAATAAACAAATGGGGGCTAATTAAACCTAAAAACTTTTGCACAGCAAAGGAAACCATCCACAAAACAAAAAGACAACTTACTGAATGGGAGAAAGTATTTGCAAATGATATGGCTGACAAGGGGTTAATATCCAAAATAAAGAGCTCATACAACTCAATATCCAAAAACAATCAAACCCAATCAAAAATGGGCAGAACACTTGAATAGAAATTTTTCCAAAGAAGACATACAGATGGCTCAACATCACGAATTTTTACAGAAATGCAAATCAAAACCACAATGAGATATCACCTCACACCTGGCAGAATGGCTATCGTCAAAAAGAACACAAATAACAAATGTTGGCAAGGGTGTGGAGAAAAGGGAACCCTTGTACACTTTTGGTGGGAATGTAAATTGGTGCCACCACTATGGAGAAAAGTATGGAGGTTCCTCAAAAAACTAAAAGTAGAACTACCATATGATCCAGCAGTTCCACTCCTGGGTTTATATCTGAAAAAAAACAAAACATGAATTCAAAAAGATACATGCAACCCAGTGTTCATAGCAGCACTATTTACAATAGCCAAGATATGGAAGCAACCCAAGTATCCATCAGCAGATGAACGGATAAAGAAGATATGGTCTATGTATACAATGGAATATTACTCAGCCATAAAAAAGAATGAAATTCTGCCATTTGTAGCAATGTGGATGGACCTAGTGAAATAAGGTGCTTAGTGAAATAAGTCAGAGAAAGACAAATACTATATGATATGATGTATATGTGGAATCTAAAAAATAAAACAAACAAATGTATACACCAAAACAGAAACATATTCACAGATTAAAAAAACAAACTAGTGGTTACCAGTAGGGAGAGGGAAGGAGGGAGGGGCAAGATAGGGGTATGGGATTAAGAGACACAAACTACTATGTATAAAATAGATAAGCAACAAGGATATATTGATAGCACTGGGAATTATAGCCATTGTCTTGTAATAACTTTTAATGGAGAATAATCTAAAAATACTGAATCACTGTGCCATACACCTGAAACCAATATAATATTGTAAATCAACTATAATAAAAATAATGAAATTAATCAATATAAGGAGATGTGTATGTTATATTTTCTGAATCCTGAGAGAATGGAAAAAACAGGTGGGTGTTTATGGTAGTAGTGTTAAGCTGGCATAGGTCTGGGATGCTGTTGTCAATGACTTATAGGACAGCTTGACCCTGGTTGATTGGGGAGGCTATCCCAGGTTGTGTGAAGTTGAAAAAAGGATCTCCCTTAGGTGATTGGCCTGGTTCACTTTCTCAGCAATGACCGACAGACCCGTAGTTTTAGAAACTATGGACAACTGAACTTGAGCAGTGTCATCATCTCTCTGATTGTTGAGTCATCCCAGGAGCCATGTTCAGTAGCTTGGGACTGCCAGTGAGGTCTCATTGAGCAGGGGTTTCTGATTGGTACTTTCCAGATCACTGTATGCTTAAACCCCTTCCTTTGCTTGAGAGCAGGACTAAAGTTGATGATAATCATTGAGAACTAGGAAGCAGTCTCTAGTTCAAATGTCCTTTGAGGACTAAACCTCTATAAACATGTTTACTAAGCAGTTGTCCCATATGTATTTGGACATTTCTGGTGGTGGTGCAAACACTAGCTCCCAAACTAACATGTCCTCCTTTTGAAGAATTCCCAATCTGGTAACCCTTTAACTATTACTCTTGTGAATCCGTTTCCCCTATGTGTTGACTTCTTTAGGTATATTCCTATTTATTGCTATCTTTCTTAAAATTTGGTGGCAAAAGCAATTAATACAAGGTATGCAACTCCCTTCTCCTTAATTCTGAACACTGTACTTGTATTAATCTGTGTGTTCACACCAAAATGATGAAGAGATGAATATATATGTGTGGAATTTGCAATAAATAAGACACAGTCACACTGTGAGGGAGGGATATGTGAAAATACACATCACCAGAATATTAATTTATAAGTGAACCTAGGGCATTGGGTAAAAATTAATGATAGCTGTATGGAAAACCAAATCTCATCAATGTAACCTAATTTTTTCAAGAACATAGTAAGGATCTGGAGGAAACAGGGCACATATGTCTTGACTTTCTCATGCTGTTGATTTAATTATGAATAACATAATCAGCAACAACCCAGGGAAACATGGTTTAGCTTATATGATACCAGTCAGATGGTGGGAAGGTCAGAGACATCAAGGATATGGTGCTGGTGCAGGATAGCGCTTGCCAGTTAACCCTTCAGAGGTCAGTCTGGGGCCCAGTCCCATTAAATAAACTTTATGACTACTGATGTATTGTGTATATATTGGTGTGCCAGAATACTGGAAACAGAAGTCAAAATAACCTGGATAAATTAGGTACTTAACAAACTGGACAATGTCAAATGAAGGCTAATTTTGTAAGCAGGAAGTTCAGATTGGAGAATGATTGGCTCTGTGCCTAGTCTGGCAGAACAAGCCCCTGGGCCGTGATGAATCACAAGGTAGTGGAGCCATCAATGACTATTATACGAGTATGTGCACAGTACCACATCTCGTAAGTCAGTGCTCTGGCTAAGGATACTTTTAGGAGGCTGAGAAGTAGGCAAAACATACAGTGAAGGCTTACAGTGGATAAAAATTTTGAAATAGAAGCAGAAACATAAATGCAGCAAGATGGGAGGGATATGAAAAAGAAGCAATTAGAAGTATTTTGTATTAAGTAGGATAGGCTAAAATGCTGTAAAAATAGGTAAAAAATACAGTGGCTCAAATTCAGTACAAGTTTATTGCTGTCATATAACAGTCCTGGGCGGATATTTCAGGTCATTGGGGGTCCCTCTATATTCAGGGACCCGGCTGATGGTAGCCCGGCTGCCTTCACCATGTGTCCTGCAGAGTTGCTCTGGTTGCCCGTAGGAAGGCGGAATGAGCTTTGCCCAGAAAGGGCTACTATCATGTCTGCTCACATCCCATTGGCTAGAAGTCAGTCATGTGACCATACCTCACTGCAAGGGAGACTGGGAAATATAGGTCCCCTGTGGGCTTCAGGAAGAGAAGAGAGCACAGGTTTTGAAAACCACTAACCGTTTCTGCCATACCTCTAAGAAACAGCAGTTGACAACAGATTTCTCATTAACAATAACATTTAGAATACAAAAGAGTACATACCTTCAACTTAGAATTTAATACTAGTTAAACCATCATTCAAGAATGGTCAGCAGTCCCTATGGAGGAGAAATTTGGCAATATATGGCTATGTAAAGATGGAGGCAGAGATAGGTGTTATGCTGTCACAAGCCAAGGAATGCCAGGAGCCTCCAGAAGCTGGAAAAAGCAAGGAAGGATGCTCCTCTAGAGCCTTCAAAGGGAGCATGGCTCTGTTGAGACCTTGATTTCAGATTTCTGGGCTCCAGAACTGTGAGAAAATTAATTTCTTTTCTTTTGACTACCTGGTGGTAATTTGTTATGGCAGCCCTAGGGAACTAATACATCTACCTAGGACCACAACGATTTTCTCCTGTTTTCTTCTAAAAATTTCAGTTTCACTTTTACATTTAGCCTTATGATCCATTTTGAGTTTACTTTGTGTATGATGTGAGGTAAGGGTTAAGGTTAATTTTTCCCATATGGATATATGGTTTCCAGCACCATTTTTAGAAAAGACTATCCTTTCCCCCATTAATTACCTTGTACTTTTGTTGAGAATCAATTGACCATAAATATGTGGGTCTACTTCTGGATTCTCTTCTGTTTGATTTATAGGACTATCCTTATGCTAATACCCTCTCTTTATTTCTATACCTTTATAGCAAGTCTTAAAATCAGGTAGTGTAAGTTCACCAACTTTGTTGCTCTTAAAAATTATTTTGGCTCTGCTGGGTTCTTTACATTTCCATATAAATTGTACAATCAGCTTGCCAATTTCAACAAAAAAACTGGCCGAGTCTTAACAATCCATCATATATGTCTCCATGGATTTAGATCTTCTTTAATTTCTGTTTTATTCAATATTTTATTTATTTATTTGTAAGTGTAAAGGATTTTTTTTTAATTGTATAAAACAGGCAAAATTATTTAGGTCAATACATTCTGAAGGAATTTCACATGTTCTGATTCCTTCCACTGCCAGTCACTTAGTTCCTCCAAGGTTTGAGTCATAATCTTCAAGATAAGATAGCCCTTTCAAAAAGAACTTTTGCTCAGTCCACAGTTGTCATGTCAGTCAGTCCACAATTCTTCTAGGTCACCTTCTTTGATCTCCCATAGAATATGGACACACTTTAAAAATTCCCCATCTGTAATTTTTGGGATCCAATTTCCTCAAGCAATTTACTTTAGGACCATGTTTAGGGTCAGAGGAGACGGCTCTGACTGGTTCTGAATTTTAGACACCCTCTAAACATGCATTAAGTTGAAATCAGATTACTCCTAAGCTATCACACCCTAGAACAGTACATATCATTGGGCTATGCCACTACCTTTTTTTTTTTTTAACATCTTTATTGGAGTATAATTGCTTTACAATGGTGTGTTAGTTTCTGCTGTATAACAAAGTGAATCAGCTATACATATACGTATATCCCCATTTCTCTTGCCTCTCCCTCCCACCCTCCCTATCCCACCCCTCTAGGTGGACACAAAGCACCAAGCTGATCTCCCTGTGCCATGCGGCTGCTTCCCACTAGCTATCTTACATTTAGTAGTGTATATATGTCCATGCCACTCTCACTTTGTCCCAGCTTACCTTTCTGCCTCTCCGTGTCCTCAAGTCCATTCTCTACATCTGCGTGTTTATTCCTGTCCTGCCCCTAGTTCTTCAGAACCTTTTTTTTTTCCCTTTTAGATTCCATATATATGTGTTAACATATGGTATTTGTTTTTCTCTTTCTGACTTACCTCACTCTGTATGACAGACTCTGGGTCCATCTACCTCACTACAAATAACTCAATTTTGTTTCTCTTTATGGCTGAGTAATATTCCATTGTATATATGTGCCACATCTTCCTTATCCATTCATCTGTTGATGGGACACTTAGGTTGCTTCCATGTCCTGGCTATTGTAAATAGTACTGCAATGAACATTGTGGTACATGACTTTTTCTGAATTATGGTTTTCTCAGGGTATATGCCTGGTAGTGGGATTGCTGGGTCGTATGGTAGTTCTATTTTTAGTTTTTTAAGGAACCTCCATACTGTTCTCCACAGTGGCTGTATCAATTTACATTCCCACCAACAGTGTAGGAGGATTCCCTTTTCTCCACACCCTCTCCAGCATTTATTGTTTGTAGATTTTTTGACGATGGCCATTGTGACCGGTGTGAGGTGATACCTCATTGTAGTTTTGATTTGTATTTCTCTAATGATTAGTGATATTGAGCATCCTTTCATGTGTTTGTTAGCACTCTGTGTATCTTCTTTGGAGAAATGTCTATTTAGGTCTTCTGCCCAGTTTTGGATTGGGTTGTTTGCTTTTTTGATATTGAGCTGCATGAGCTGCTTGTATATTTTGGAGATTAATCCTTTCTCAGTTGCTTCGTTTGCAAATATTTTCTCCCATTCTGAGGGTTGTCTTTTCATCTTGTTTATGGTTTCCTTTGCTGTGCAAAAGCTTTTAGGTTTCATTAGGTCCCATTTGTTTATTTTTGTTTTTATTTCCACTTCTCTAGGAGGTGGGTCAAAAAGGATCTTGCTGTGATTTATGTCATAGAGTGTTCTGCCTGTTTTCCTCTAAGAGTTTTATAGTGTATGGCCTTACATTTAGGTCTTTAATCCATTTTGAGTTTATTTTTGTGCATGGTGTTAGGGAGTTTTCCAATTTCATTCTTTTACATGTAGCTGTCCAGTTTTCCCAGCACCATTTATCGAAGAGGCTATCTTTTCTCCATTGTATATTCTTGCCTCCTTTATCAAAGATAAGGTGACCATAGGTGCATGGGTTTATCTCTGGGCTTTCTAGCCTGTTCCATTGATCTATATTTCTGTTTTTGTGCCAGTACCATACTGTCTTGATTACTGTAGCTTTGTAGTATAGTCTGAAGTCAGGGAGCCTGATTCCTCCAGGTTTGTTTTTCTTTCTTAAGATTGCTTTGGCTATTCAGCGTCTTTTGTGTTTCCATACAAATTGTGAAATTTTTTGTTCTAGTTCTGTGAAAAATGCCATCGGTAGTTTGATAGGGATTGCATTGAATCTGTAGATTCCTCTGGGTAGTATAGTCTTTTTCACAATGTTGATTCTTCCCATCCAAGAACATGGTATATCTCTCTATCTGTTTGTATCATCTTTAATTTCTTTCATCAGTGTCTTATAGTTTTCTACATACAGGTCTTTTGTCTCCTTAGGTAGGTTTACTCCTAGGTATTTTATTCTTTTTGTTGCAATGGTAAATGGGAGTCTTTCCTTTATGCCAGTACCTTTTTCAAGTCCAGACACTGTGTTCTCAAGATACAAGCCTTAAAAAAGAAGCCATCTTTGTTTCATGTCAACATTAAAATTAGAGTACTAAATCAGTATAGCTGATAATTTCCCTTATATCTTATGCTTTTAAATTATCAATTTTATAGTCCTGGAAGCAACCTTTATGTTTGTAAATACCCCCATCACTTGAACCTGTTTTAAGTATCATGTTCCTTCTTCTGTATCAAAACTCATACTGAAGAATGAGCTCTGGGTTACAAAGGAGGATTTATTTTTGCATCTGTCTGTAAGTCTTTGTCCACGAATTACACAAAAGCAAACACAAGTACCATTTCTGCAATGTTTAAAATATTCAGAATACTGTGCTTGCCTGTGCTTTGGCAAATTTATCCCTAAATGTTCCATAGTTTTGATGCTATGGCAAATGTTATTTCATTTTCCAATTATTTATCACTGGTATATAGAAATACAATTTTTAAAAAATTAACCCGCAACCTTGCTAAATTCACTTGTTACCTTTTGTAGCTCTTGTTTCAGACTTTCTAAGTACATGATCATGTCACCCATGATTAAAGACAGCTTTACTTCTTTCTTTACAGACTACATGCCTTTTATTTCTTGTTAATGACTTACCGCACTGGCTAGGACCTCTAATAAAATGTTGAGGAGGGTTGTAGGGTGGACATCCTTGCATTGTTCCTGATTTTAGGAGGAAAAAGCCCACTCTTTCATCATTTGAACTTAGATGTGGGTTTTTCATAGATGCTTTTTATCTGGTTGGGAAGTTCCCTTCTATTATTTGTTTTCATGAGAGTTTTTATCATGTTGGATTTTGTTAAATGCTTTTTCTACATCTGTTCAGATGATCATATAGTTTTTCTCCTTTATTCTGTTAACACGATGAAGTACATCGATTTTCTAATGTTAAACCAAGATTGCATAAACTGTGGTGTATTAGATTATATTATTATTTTCATATATTAATGAATTTAATTTTTTCGTTAAGGATTTTTGCCTCTATATTCTTAAGGAATGATGCTTTGTAATTTAGTTTTCTTGAAATGTCTTTGGTTTTGTTATAAGGGTAATTCTGGTCTTGTAAAATGAGTTGGAATGTGTTTCTCTCTTCTGTTCTCTTTAAGCTTGGAATTTCTTCCTTAAATGTTGGGCAGAATACATCAGTGAAGACATCTGAGCCTAGAATTTTCTTTGTGGGAAGGTTTTTAAGTACAAAATCAGTTTCTTTAATAGGGATCTTTTTGTTTGCGTTTTGGTAGTCCATGTCTTTCCAGAAATGTGTGTGTCATCACAGTTGTCTCATTTATTGGAATAAAATTATTCTTTTAAAAAAATATTTATTTTTGGCTGCATTGGGTCTTTGTTGCTGTGGGCGGGCTTTCTCTAGGTGGAGCGAGCAGGGGCTTCTCATTGCAGTGGCTTCTCTTGTTGCAGAGCACGGGCTGTAACAGGCGCACGGGCTTCAGTAGTTGTGGCATGGGGGCTCAGTAGTTGTGGCATGGGGGCTCAGTAGTTGTGGCTCGTGGGCTCTAGAGTGCAGGCTCAGTAGTTGTGGTGCACGGGCTTAGTTGCTCCACGGCATGTGGGATCTTCCCAGACCAGGGCTCGAACCCATGTCCCCTGCATTGGCAGGCGGATTCTTAACCACTGCACCACCAGGGAAGTCCCGGAATAAAATTATTCTTAATAGTCCCCTATTATCTTTTTAATGTTTATAGGATCTGTGCTGAGGTCCTCTCTCTCCTAATTTTGGTAAGTTCTTTCTCAGTTTGGTTGGAGGTTTACAATTTTATTGGTTTTTAGAAAGAAGCAGCTTTTGGTTCATTGTGTTTTTTTGTTATTTTTGTTTGTTTTTAAAATTCCATTGTCTTCTGTTCTTTAGCTTACTTCCTTTAGCTTACTTTAGGGTTTAATTTACTCTTCTTTTTCTTTTTCTTTTTGGCCGCACCACGCAGCTGTGGGATCTTAGTTCCCTGACAGGTATTGAACCCGGGCCCTCAGCAGTGAAAGCGTGGAGTCATAACCACTGGACTATGAGGGAATTCCCTTACTCTTCTTTTTCTTAAGGCGGAAATTCAGGTCACTGAATCAAGACCTTATTTTCCAATACAGGCAAATATAAGAATCTCAGAACGATACAGTCAAGAGCAATTAATGTAGTGGAAATTAAAACTGAATTTTGCTTTTGCTGGTTTTCTTATATTTGCTTTGCTGCTTTTCAAAGTTCTTTTTTCTACTGTAGATTTATAAATTCTGATAATATAAATAATACATGCTAATTCTTAAAGAAATGTTCAGGGTACAGAGAATTATAAGGAATTTTATGCATCAGGATAGGCCGTAACATATAATCACAAAACCCTTCCAGCTTGATACAACAAACTTTATTTCTTGCTTACACTGTACATCCATTCTGAATCACCTGGGGCTTTGCTCCACTGCTCCACACAGTCACTCAAGGACCCAGATTGACAGAGGTCCCACTGTCTTTGAGCTGTACTGTCTGGAACACATCCTGTTTATTCCGTGTGGCAGGGGAAGAGAACACTGAAGGGGCTCTCATGGGATCCTTTGGGTGCCAGTAAGCTACACAGTCACTCTTATTTGGAAAGCTCTTTCATATACATAAATTGGATCCCTTTCTACATTTCCAGTTGTGAGTTGAGCCATAATTGTGTCTTACTGAAGAGCTTTGAAATGAAACCTGAGGTTGAACTTCAAGCTTCAACGCTTAGCAGTCACACATCCTAGGGAAATGAGCTTGTTAACCCCCGAGCAGTTCCTCATGCAAAAAAATAATATCTACCCTTCATGATTGTTGTAAGGATTGGATAAAAGGTACATAAAATCCCTGGACAAGGCTCAATACATTATTTCTCCCAGAGGCTTTCTTCACTTGTGAGGCTCAGCAAATCCAGCTACAGTGCTAATCCCGTTTTCTGTGTAATAGTAGACCAGAACGTTAACTCTGCTCATCTTCCCGTCCTATTGTTCAATGCAGATGGTTTTGTTAGGAAACTTTTCTATGATTGCATAACACAACTATTTGATTGTAATTATGCTATGAAGTTATATACCTCTTTTTTACTCTCAAACTCTCATGAATGTACAGTGGATTTTCCAAAAGCTACATGTGTGATATCACAGCTGATTTTATAGATGAGAATCCAGCTGTCTGCCGTTGAGCCAGATACTAAAGTAATTTGGGAAATGTCAAAGTGCCACTCCGCTCACTCAATTTTTTTGTTTGGGAAAACAGAGTAATTTTTCACTTTAAAAAATGTTACTCACGTTAACATGCACCAAGTGTCAAAAGGTCCTGAAATGAAAGTTTGAGAGCTGCTAGTTTAGACTCTGAACCTGTGGGTGAAAACTGCAATGTAGGCAGTATTTCTATAAACAGATACCATGTTATCTGCACCCATATCTCAGGGTCTTCGGTGACTTTTAATCTAAGTATCCCTTTCCTTCCTTTTGATGGAAAAAAGAAGTTACTTGCCGTAATCCTACAAATAGTTACAGTTTCTCTAAGCAGAGATCTGGAGGCAGTTACAGTGAATTCCAGTTATTTAGGTGGCTATTAATGACGGTTATTTTATTTTCTATCTTTCACACAGAGCTTATTCACATGGCATTTTGGTATGCCAGGAACCAGAAGTGAGATACTTAAAGGCAGTAAAACTGAAGTAAAATAGGAAGATCAGCTAAGAAAGACCTACTGGAGAAAGCAAAGTAAGTGTGGTGTGTTGTTAAGAATTAATTGGGTTATAAGTGGAAAAGCAGAGACTGGGTCAGTGAAAAGAAGTCGTCGTTTGTGTCCCTCAGGCCCTGCTAATACTTCTAAACTGACCAGATCACACAGCAAGCCCAAAGATGCCCTGAAAAGGACCTGCACATTAACTTCTTGAATTGTGTATGAAGCATGACTTGATTCATAAGTAGTTTAAAACATCATGCAGGAAAAGGATCATATCTTCATAAATCTTTGCATCCCAGTAGGTTAATGTGAACATTTTTCAAGGGAAAATTGGAGGACGGGTAGCCCATCAAAGGCTTTTTGTCTTCTACAGGGAGGTTTTTTTAAAGAACAAAATAGTGGAATTTTGAATACTTTCAGTGGTTTATGGAGTAAGTAGGGTTTAACATTTTCATCTAAGAAAGTTTTCATTGGTTTCCATGATTATGGTGTTCAGGAACCATTGTAAAATGACCAAAACCTCATTTTCCAACATACATTTTTCCATACAGTCCCTTTGACTGCTTTTTATTGCCTCAAGTTGCATATCTTCCCTAGGCCTTGTCTCTGAAGTTTCTTCCAGCTTTATGTTTCTCTTGCATATTCCATTTCAGATTTGTTGTCTTCTTTCTCCCCATCTTCTTCTGAAGAGGTTCTTGGTTAGTGCCTCGGTGGCTGTGGCTGACCCTCTGCCCCCGACCCGCTTCCTTGGCCCCTGGGAGACACTCAGGGTTGCTTCCCTCCTGCAGGGACAGGCCTGCTGTCCTGGCCTTCCAATCAGCTCCCCTGGGAGAGTCAGTGGTGAAATGGAAACTGAGGAAACATCCCTTGGATGTTGCTTACTTAAGTACGATTCCTTAGCTTTAATTTTGGATAGGACTGTAAAGGGTACAGTCATTTTATACTGATAATCCTTTCTTTTATCCTAAACATGCTTTTTTTGTTTTGTTTTGTTTTGTTTTTCCGGTATGCGGGCCTCTCACTGCTGTGGCCTCTCCCGTTGCAGAGCGCAGGCTCCAGACGCGCAGGCTCAGCGGCCATGGCCCACGGGCCCAGCCGCTCCACGGCATGTGGGATCTTCCCGGACCGGGGCACAAACCCATGTCCCCTGCATCGGCAGGCGGACTCTCAACCACTGCGCCACCAAGGAAGCCCTAAACATGCTTTTTTAATAAGTGGGTCTTTATAAATATGAACCCACATCGTTTCCCTTCCCCACCCCCATTCTGAACCAACATTTGCTATTTAAAACTAAGCCTGTTTTTTTTCTTGGCACAAGGATTTCATATGGTCTTAACCATTCCACCCAGGTTTCCTTATCCAAGGCCAGTAGTGTTTGTCAAGGTGGCAGCCATGATTCTGTGCCCCTGTATATCAAATCTGGAATGGAACTTTTTCTGAGAGGGAAAAGTTAAACTATATAGTATATTTGAGTATAGGAAAAAAATTGAGCATACAAAAGAACTTGTTTCATTTGTTCTTTTATAACCTATAGTTATGAAAATAGGTATTGGATGATTTTTTATAACTCTTTACATATACATGTGTGTGTAAATAGATACATTATTTGTGTGTCTTAATAACTTAGCTAATGACAAGGTACATTGATGGCCATGAGAATATGTTAAAGAAAAAAATATTTATGATCCTTGTTAAAGAACAATGAGGCAGACTTTATTCAAGATGACTGCAGTAGGTGTGGGGACCACAATAATGGGATTTTGCAGTTGGGGTTGGGGGGGTATAGAGACTGGACTCAACTCCAAGTACAACAAGGAAAAGGGGGAATTTATACCCAAGGAGGAAGGTGGGGGTCAGGTCAGTGAATGGACTGTTACCAAGGAAACATCAGGGGTTAAGAGGGGATTCTGGTGAAACTGACCTACCAGAATTCTTGCTGAAGGCAGGTCAAGGTGATTAGACATCACCTAGACTAAAGGATGATGGGGATGAGGAACCTGGTCAGATATTGAGAGATCAGATATTGAGAGTGAGAGATCCTGCCTAAACCGACTTAGCAATATTTTTGCTAAAACTGGACAATGAAAAGACAAATACAGAAGCTCAAAAGTTGGCCTAGCTGAAGAGAGTTGAATTCTCTTCTCAACTAGGAGAGACTCTTTGTCAACTTAGGGTTCATTCTGTCAACAGAACTGGTGGCCCTCTCCCTCTCTTTTCTTTACCCTCAGACAGTATCCTCACTACTTCCTTGAAATTAATCATGTTACCTGTAGGCGAATTGTTTTTTTTACTTTTCAGACTTGATACTCCCTTACTTTTTTTCTGTAAAGTTTGAGAAAATCAGAAAAACCTATAATACTACCATATTAATAACCTGATATGTATCTTTTCAGTCTCTTTCTATACATGTATAATATCTGTAAAAAATTAGATGACATGTTGCTGCATAATTTTTTATCCTGCATTTCACTTAAGTAAACATACTGTGGAAATTTATCATGGTATTTTTTTTTTAACATGTAACAAAACCACAAGGCATAACAACATTTAACAAGTATAGAAAAGGTAGAGTGAAAACTAAGTCTTCCTATCCCGAGAAACTTTTTTTTTTTTTTTAATATATTTATTTATTTTTGGCTGTGTTGGGTCTTCGTTTCTGTGCGAGGGCTTTCTCTAGTTGTGGCAAGCGGGGGCCACTCTTCATCGCGGTGCGCGGGCCTCTCACTGTCGCGGCCTCTCTTGTTGCGGAGCACACGCTCCAGACGCGCAGGCTCAGTAGTTGTGGCTCACAGGCCCAGTTGCTCCGCGGCATGTGGGACCCTCCCAGACCAGGGCTCGAACCCGTATCCCCTGCATTGGCAGGCAGATTCTCAACCACTGTGCCACCAGGGAAGCCCCCGAGAAACATTTTTAATGGCTGCATAATAGTACATCGTAAGGATGTATCACTTTATTTTTATTTTAATTTTTTAAATTTTTGGCTGTGTTGGGTCTTTGTTGTTGTGTGCGGGCTCCTCACTGTGGTGGGTTCTCTTGTTGCGGAGCATCAGCTTCAGTAGTTGTGGCACACGGGCTCAGTAGTTGTGGCTCACGGGCTCTAGAGCGCAGGCTCAGTAGCTGTGGCCCACGGGCTTAGTTGCTCCGCGGCATGTGGGATCTTCCCGGACCAGGGCTCAAACCCGTGTCTCCTGCATTGGCAGGCGGATTCTTAACCACTGCGCCACCAGGGAAGCCCCAAGGATGTATCACTTTTTTTTTTTTTTTTTTTTTTTTTTTGCGGTACACGGGCCTCTCACTGTTGTGGCCTCCCCCGTTGCGGAGCACAGGCTCCGGACGCGCAGGCTCAACGGCCATGGCTCACGGGCCCAGCCGCTCCGCGGCATGTGGGATCTTCCCGGACCGGGGCACGAACCCGTGTCCCCTGCATCAGCAGGTGGACTCTCAACCACTGCACCACCAGGGAAGCCCAGGATGTATCACTTTTAATGCATTCCTAATTGTTGACATTCATGGGTAGGTTTTTTGTTATTGTTTGGGTTTTGTTTTGCTGTTATAAACACTGGTTGAACAGTCTTGCAGAAACAATTTTGGGTCAACTGTGTTTTGTTTTTTTTTTTAAGGCTAAATTTGTGTGGGTTTTTCTTTTTTTTTAGACTAAATTTCTTGAATTTCCTTCCTTTTCTTCCATCCTTTCCTGATTTCTTCCTCTTTGAACTTTCCCTTTCATCATCTTTTTCCTGCTTTGAATGCATTTATCACTCAAGCTCAGCTCCTGTTCCTTTGCCCTTACCTAGCAATTCTTAACGTTCTCAGGTATCCCTACTGCTTCCCTGTATTCTTTCATCTCTCCAGGTGCTACACCTGATGAATCTTTTTCCTCAACCAATATTTTCATGATTTTCAGCTGAACCGTCTGTTTTATATCTTTGAGCTTCAGATTTATTTGAATGATGATCCTGCAGCTAAAAAGATTTGAAACCAGCTATACTAAAGGGGCCTCATAAGCATTATCTAAATTTCACGGACAGAAAGACAAAAACGGGTAATGTCTGGTGTCAGAGTGGGACTGAGTCAACAGCTATCAGTGGATTGTTCTGAGTATTCCTATCAGGCTGCTATTTGAAGCCTATGTGTGTGTATATATATATATATATAATATTATACATATTATATATTATCTATAATATATATTATCTATAATATGTATATATTATATATATTATATATATATTTTTTGTATTTTCTTGGAATGTATTTTATTTTTAGAAGTCAAACTTGCTAAATGTTTTTTTCCCAAAGGAGAAAATTCAAACCATCAATGTGATCTCTTATTCACAACATAGTTAATAGTAGAATGATCTCATGATTATGTCATGACTTAATGCAGGAACCTTCCAGTTTTTTGGAAAGAAGGATCTCAGTTTTTATTTCCAAGGAACTATTCTCTTTCTAGGAGAGTAAGGGAGTGAAAATCAGGTATCCTAGATCCTCCTTCTAGAGCTACACGGAGTTTCTATGCCTTTTTTCTGAATTATTCCCAGCTCTTCAGTTATAAAATTGGATGACATAAAACATGGCTTGTTTTTACAGTAGATGTATTTCTAAGAGTGTTTCTGTCATTTTTTTAAATTAATTTTTATTGGAGTATAGTTGCTTTATAATGTTGTGTTAGTTTCTGCTGTACAGCAAAGTGAATCAGCTATATGAAGCCTATATTTTGGCTCTGGTAGATAAAAGTGTTTTTCTACCTTTTTTCAACAAGTTATTAAAACCTGTGCTTCTGTAGAAGTTAGTAATTTATATAAAACAGTTTGGTTATAGATCTGAGAGCTCTGGACCATCTGGGTCTCAAAAAATGACGAGAGTATACACATTAATTATTCTTGATCATATTCTGTATTCTAAGTATAAGAAATATGTTTATTTGGGGAAATGATTGGATTAAAATAGATTTTTGAGATGAGGTGCTTGCTTTGTAAAGTTTTAAAACAGTGATAGCATCAAGATAACATCAAGGTTTTCTTTTCACTTTTCTTTGCAGGGATGGAAAATAAAGTGAAGCACTGTTTTATTGTAGCAGCAGGCCTTTGAAATTGAACTGAAAAAAAAAAATGACTGCTCTTACTTCAGAGAACTGCTCTTTTCAGTACCAGCTACATCAAACAAATCAGCCCCTAGATGGTAACTGTCTGTTATTCTTGATTACACTTGGGAAAATATTATTAAATATCCTCACACTAGGAATGAGAAGAAAAAACACCCATCAAAATTTTATGGAATATTTTTGCATTTCACTAGCATTTACTGATCTTCTACTTTTGGTGAATATTTCCATTATATCCTATTTCAGGGATTTTGTACTTTTAGGCATTAGGTTTACTAAATACCACATCTGCCTATTTACTCAAATTATTTCTTTTACTTACGGCTTTTTGCATTATCCAGTTTTTCTGACAGCTTGTATAGATTATTACCTGAATTTCTGTAAAGCCACCAAGCTTCCATTTAAGTGTCAAAAAGTATTTTATTTCTTTGCAGTTATTTTAATTTGGATTTCAGTCCTTACTTATGTTTTGGGAGATTCAGCTATCTACCAAAGCCTGAAGGTACAGAATGTTTATTCTTATCAGTGTCCTTTCTACATCAGCATTCAGAGTTACTGGCTGTCATTTTCCATGGTGATGATTTTATTTATGGCTTTTATAACCTCTTGGTCAGAAGTTATTACCTTGGTACAGGCTGTTAGGATAACTTCCTATATGAATGAGACTGTCCTATATTTTCCCTTTTCATCCCACTGTAGTTATACTGTGAGCTCTAAAAAAACACTCTTGCCCAAGTTGATTATCTGTTTTCTTGGTACCTGGTTACCATTTGTACTACTTCAAATAATTATCCTTTTACTTAAAGTACAGATTCCAGCGTACATCGAGATGAACATTCCGTGGTTGTACTTTGTCAATAGTTTTCTCATTGCTACAGTTTTTTGGTTTAATTGTCACAAACTTAATTTTAGAAACATGGCATTACCTGTGGATCCATTTGTCAACTGGAAATGCTGCTTCATTCCACTTACAATTCATAATCTTGAGCAGATTGAAAAGCCTATATCAGTAATAATTTGTTGACATGTTGCCATGTTAAAACTAAAACTAACAGCTACAAGAATTATAATTTTACAAATGGGAAAGAATGATGACTTGGGACATATAAAGAATGAACTGAACTGAAAGCTCTCCCCCACATCCCAAACTTTCATACCTTTTCAGAATATGTCTTTTTGGGATTGTGATATTATTGTTTTTTTTTTTTTTTAACAAAATACTTCCAATAAGAAATATTTATACCTGTTGACCATACTGATATTTGTGTTACCCAGAAAACTACTGGATACAAACTGTTAGGTAAATCTGCGATTCACTGCCAACTTTTCAAATTTAAATAAACATTTTTATTACACTTAGAGCAAGAAAATCAAGATTGTTTTCTTTAAATAATTTGGTGTAAATATTCTTTAACATAAGGGGAAAGATTAGTGCAATTTAAATTTAGCTAATTTTAGGACTTCCCTGGTGGCGCAGTGGTTAAGAATCCGCCTGCCAATGCAGGGGACACGGGTTCGAGCCCTGGTCCGGCAAGATCCTACATGCCGCGGAGCAACTAAGCCAGTGCGCCACAACTACCGAGCCTGCGCTCAAGAGCCTGCGAGCCACAACTACCGAAGCCTGCGCACCCTAGAGCCCGTGGGCTGCAACTACTGCAGCCTGTGCACTCTAGGGCCCGCGTGCCTCAACTACTGAGCCCATGTGAGGCAGCTACTTAAGCCCGCGCGCCTAGAGCCCGTGCTCCGCAGCAGAGAAGCCAGCGCGATGAGAAGCCCGCACACCGCAATGAAGAGTAGCCCCCGCTTGCCGCAGCTAGAGAGAAAGCCCACGTGCAGCAATGAAGACCCAATGCAGCCAATAAATAAATAAATTCTTTTTAAAAAATAAAGTGGTTAAAATGGTAAATGAAAAAAAATAATAAATTCATCTAACTTAAAAAAATATATCTCTGTTCTTTGTGCAAATATTCCTAAAAGAAAAGTTTTGGTTGCTCACCTTACAGAACTGGGAGTGGTGACTAGGTCTCTTCCCTGACATAACAGATCCATCTTCAGTTGTAACTTATCATCTGTCATATATTTGCATGACAACCCGTAATCACATGGGCGACGTACCATGGTGTGAAGGTAGGGTTTCTCACCCTCAGCACTACTGACGTTTTCTGTTGGATAACCCTTCGTTGGGGGAGCTGTGCTGTGTGCTGCAGCACGTCTGGCAGCATCTCTGCCTTCTATCCACTAGGTGCCAGTAGAACCTCCTTTCCCAGTCACTACAATCACAACGTCTCCGGAGACTGCCGTACTCCCTTCAGTGGGCAAAACTGTTCCCGGTTGAGAACTACTGGAGTGAAGCAATCTAAACGGCAGAAAAATCTGAAATCACTCTGTGAGTTAAGCTACACAGATACCGTCTAATTTGTCAATGTACAAACCTACTCTACTTCTCTGTGTTACTTTCCTTCTGAATGTAGTGGCTTTCTAATTGGCCATCTGTGGAACTGAGATACTTAAGAATATATTTTACTTAATAAGTAAAGACTTACCCTCTCTGCAGATTTTAAACCTGGATGATGTATAACTATTTCAAGCCCCACTAAGGTGTTTGTTTACTTAGAAGATGCCCCGTGCCTCACAAGCTTAAAAAAAAAAAAAAAAGAAATTATTCAGTTTACCAGCCAAATGGAAGAGGCTTTTATTTGTAAAGAAATGAACTTACAACTGGTCTACAATATATTATTGTAATATAAACAATATAAATAAATGATCCTGTAGGCCCACTAACCTTCCATCCAGACCCACATGAAGCAATGTTACAACAATATTCTATGTGAAAATGTGCAGGTAACAAAGGTGCAATTACAAGCAAGTTTAAGCAGCAGAGTATAAGGTGCTTTAATTTAACAGTTAATGTTGCCATCAACAAACATTTGAAATGTTCAATTTTACTTCACTGAATACAGACACAACAAATATGAAAATCTAAAATTCATACACATGCTACTGTTAATATGAAAGTGCTTTCTCTTTTTTAAAAAAATACACCAAATGGACAATCTTTTTACATAGATCATGGTGTGCTCTCATAATGCAAAATTAACTTCATTGTCAGGTTATACATTTTAAAACTGCAGCTATAGACACCAATCTAGGACCGCTAATGCTAAGAGTGCTAAAACTATTTCATTCCCTGCAAGGAGGACTCTAGTACAATATCCAACATAAAGAATACATCTATATATAATCTTAACATTTGTTTTTTGTAAAGATAAAAAAATGTTTTCTTTCCCCTTGGTGATTCTTTGTTCATCCTGGTTGGGTCAGTGTTTGAGGTTTTAATAATATGAAAGTCCTATTTAATTAGAACAATGGGAGGAAGCAAAAGGAGGAATTAAAAAATCAGTTAACATGTGCATAAGGCATCAAAAATAAAAATTTTTAAAAGTTTATCACAATTTGCCTTTGTTAAGTCAACAGCAAAAAATGTTTTCAACAAGCAAGCAGACAAAAAGCACTAATTCAACAAAGAGGCTTGAAATGCCTGACACCAGTGTCGGTATCCATCCTGCACACTGCTGTCTACAACTCCAACCTACACCACAAGCTCACCCCTTACTTTGAGGAGTTTTTTGGAGCTTACTTTGACTTTTTTTTTTCCTATGGAAAAAACAGAAAGACCAAGCTTTTGAATGAGGTGATTGGGAATCTAGTTAAATGTCTTAGAAATTAGATGTCCAAAATTATACCATCTTTGCACACTCCCACTGATTTTTTAAAAATTTAGAATACACATACAAAAAGTATTTATGTAATAGATATTTTAACAGCAAAAATATTTGAAAAATTACGTAAGTTAAAATATTTTAAAAGTTTTAACCAGTACCATGGAAAAATTTTTTTAAATCCAGACTATCTGGTCACTACGATACATAAAAGATCTTTTTAATATATTTTCATTTTGTATCTTTATGGAGAAGGTTAGTATCAAGTGATATTAATATGTAAAGTTGTGTCAACAGAAAATCACAATGTAATTCACAGAATCCTCGGGTGGTAAGGGACCTTCTTCCCAGTTAATCAATTCTCCCATTCTATATTTACTCCCCAAATACTTGTAAATTCAAGCTCCAAGCACAAAACTGTTTTACTGCTTACCGGTTCTGCATTTTAAAGGAAACCCTTTTACTATGCAATATATGAGTGCTTTCTAAAAAGTAGATATTTGTGATAACAGTAAAATTTTATGTAATCTTTCTTGCTTTAAAAAGACAAAAACAAAATAAAAACCAAACCTGTTCAGCAAGCTCTTCTGAGATTTTTCAGTTTTCAAAAGTTACTGCACTGTCAATACTGGGTGTAGTTCAAAACGTATAGTAAATCAGCACCAGCTTCTTTGTATTGTTCTGTCACACACCCTGCATATAGCAACACCTCTGGAATAGATTCAAGTGTCAAAATAATTCTGAGAAATATGGGCTGTCACAACAGTTTCAAAATATAAATCCTAATATTAGGTACCTTTAATTTTGTAACCTAATCAGATATATGGATTAGTATGCAAAATGTTTTACAGGAATTATGATGTGATTCACTCAGCTCCCTTAGATATCACATAGCCTAATCCTTTACCCAATGCATAAAAATTCCCTCTCAGTTCCAACTTTACATTCAGTACATTAAGTAATAATAATTACATCCATGTTTGTTCAAGCCACAATCAAAAATGGGGGGAAGAGAGGATTTTGTTTACTTATTACTAGTTCCTTAAGTATACCACACACTGCACAGTAAATGTTCAAATGGTTTGCTAAATGAATGGATAAATGAATGAATGACAATGTTCTGATGTATTCATATGTTCAGTGGTTTAGCAAGAGGTGTTTAGAAAAACGTCCTCATTTGCTCATCTGTGTGAATTTTCTACCTTAATCCTTAGGAGAACAAAGACTGTGGGTGACCCAGGAAACGGATGCTTAATAAATAATTATCTTTTAGCAAAGGCTCTTAAGTGTGAAATGAACCATTAAGAAAGGAAATTAAGAGAATTAAGATAAAAGAGAATTAAGTAGGAGCAACTTTAAAAAATACCCCATTATGTGGCCTAGAATCGTAGTTTTATATAGCTTAAAGATGATTTTAAACAAAATCAACATTTTGAGTAGTACAGGCTCCATGCTGTATACTCAGAAGAGGAAACAGGTTAAAAGCTAAGTAATGGCCTAAGGTGTCACACAGCTAATTCACCAACTAGAAGTAAAACCCCAGTCTCCCAGCCAGTGTTTTATCTTCATTTATCATGTTAATTTAATGATTATGTGCATCTCTTATTTACTATTGAAGTAATTATTTAGTACTACCTAAAACAAAATTATGGCTTTAACATAAGCATTCTAAAAGATTTTAAGCAATGGATACATCTGGTTTGCTTGAGGCAAGACTAAAGAAGTTCCTTTTTCTAAAATATGTTGATGTTCATTTCACTACCATTCCCCACCGCTCTTATAAACCCCAAATTTTTCACCTCCATCAATTAAAGCTCCACAAAATCAAGGATTTAACACTGATAATAGTCCCTAAAGTATAACTTTCAAGTCAATAAGACGGCTACTATCCATCCTTAAGATTAATGGAGTGAATTTAAATAGGTGGTCTAAAAGGACTTACTTTTTTTACTCTTACATTTAAAACTATACCATGTTAGCATAATAGTACTTTAAATTTATATAGATTTTTTTCCAAATTAAAATTCATGTGTTACTTCTTTTAAACAATACATTTTAAGACCTTTACACACAGGTTTTCTTTTTCTATGGATTCATACTGACGCCACCAATATCACTGAGAGCAACTGTACTTTTCAAAGGCAGTAGAAAAAAATACTTTTTAAATGTACCTCTTCTCTAATGTCGGAGGTTGAAATTGTCACCTTTAAGTAAAATTAAATGTTCACCTGCTATACAAAGGGAAAAAAATGAAACATTTGTGGAAAACATTTCCCAAAGCTCCCATGAACATGGCACTTCAGAGGTGTGTGTTCATGTGGTAGAGCAGAATGGGAGAGTTTTCATTAGAGAAGCTGAGCTTCGGATCTGAGAAGGAGGGCAGGTCTCCCTTCTCATGTACGTGTACTAAAGTGAAAGTTCAGGAAAAGCCAGACGTTTTGCTCTGGAATATGATGGTAAAAATTATATTTGTGTTAGTGCTTTACAACTTCCAAAAAAACACCTTTACCATAGTATTATTTTAAAGTAGATTAAATAAGCTCTGAAAAATAATATGTAAAACTTTATAATTTTTAAAAATTTAGGAAACTTTTTCCAAAGAAGATAATATAATTTTCAACATTTTTTATTGAAGAAATGGCTTATATTAGTGCTATGAGGGAAACTATATAATGATACATTTTATGAACTTCTAACAAAAGAGGAATATCTTCCCAAAGAATTTTTTTAAGATGTACAGCTTATAATAGGTTGAAATTAAATTTTAATAAGATTGCATATTTACTTTCCCTAATATTGTATTTGTGCTTATTTAATTGAATCACAATTGTTAAGATGAAATCAAATGCTCTAAACAGATTCAGAAAATACCAATATTGATGAATGTAGATTAAACAGTTCATTTCATGATCCACACTATTGTGCATCAAAGAAATAGAGGTAGGCTTGTGTTTACTGAAATCCACGCTAATAAACAGAACCCTATAGCTCTTAGTCATCCAACTCTTAGACTGAGACACAACCTAACAAAACACTATCTTAAAAATCTTAAAAATGCCTTTGTAACAATCCACAAGGTTGATTCAACTGTAGTATCTGACAATGGATACTCTCTCCTCCATATAATTCTGATAACTCAATTATAACAATTAACCTTTGAGTTCTTGACAAATATTCTCCAACTATAATAATTGTCACCTTTTTCAGAAGTCAAAAATCACCAATTTATGTATCATTGGAACTATTAATATGCTCCTAAGGGCAGAATCTCTTGATAAAGAGAGTAAAAGAATGAGTTTGATCACAGGTAAATCTTGACATAAAAAAAACTATACTGTTTATTGCTATAACTGGGACCCAACCATTACAATTTATTATTCTGAACTACTGATGGCCATATCTATACTACACAACCTCACTCAGTTAACCATATTATCCTCTTGGGTCTGGAACGCTTTTCCCCCCGTTTGTCTCCTCCTCCACTTCCCTGTCCTTTCCCCTAGAAAACCTTCCCCAAGGCCCCGTTATAGTTACATGTCCTGCAAAGGAAACAGACTGAGCAAACATTGTACATAAATGGCCAGTTTCCACTGCCCAGAGGGTTTACGAAGACACGACTGTTAGGTATTAGAAATTCCTGCCCCAGTTACCTCCCTAAAATTAACCCTACTACAAAGTCCTCTGTAGGGATTTTCAGGCAAAGGCCTCTCTAAGAAGAAAGTTTTCACACTGTTTCCTTGGGGCTTGAGGAGGTAAGGGGAGTGAGGCTCTTTCATCCTATTAGGCAGTAATACTCAACGCCCATTGCCCAGAGGCAGCATGAGTTCCTGCCATTCACTAAGGGTGAGGATCTTCAAACCACAAAATATAACCAGGCTGGTCTGGTGGAAAATATATCTTTGAAATGTTTTAACAGTGTGTCCAGCCAGGGATTTCTTCCACTCCATATGGCTATGAGGATAGCATCATTCCCATATATGTGCAATAGTTTATTCTTTCCAAGACTGTTTACACACATGCAAACATAGCCTAAGACTATACTCAATCTGTATATTGCCTCCTTACCATACTTGTGCTATGGTGGTACCAAAACCCTGCAAATGCAAATAATGGGACTTCATAACATTTAATTGAACAAGCCAGTGATATGGGGCACTCGGACAGATTTCAATCCAAGACTGGTATTTGAATAAATGTCTGACTATAATATTACACTGGATATGGGAAGATAAACTATGTCAAAAATTAAAATAAAGTCGGCTACCTACAAAAAATAATTTCTATTTGGAACTAGGTAAAACATGACTATTAACTTCAAAAGTGCAGAAGTTTGTTCAGCGCTGAAGTGGGATAAACAAAGTGCCAGTTCTCTTGTCTGCTTCTCCACCATTCTCAAGCTCCTTCACTAATATTTCCTTCCTTCTATTCCACATTCTCTATTCTGAGGGGATGGCCCTTAAACTGGGACTTTAAAAAATGTCTGTTTAGAGGATGTGCCAGCAAATTAAAAGTACCGTCATGGAAAAATTACCAGCCACTTAAAAAGTGACAGCTTGTGGGACAGCACTCTTATACTGATTATATATCAAAGCTGCACAACTGTGTCAGACACATGCCTACACAAGGCTTGATGAAAATGCACATCATGTAAGAAACAACTTTTATAAACCAGCTCTCTGTGTACTTTCTTAGGAACACATGGCTTAAAGCAAATAAAATTTCAAACTTGTAGGGATTTTCTTCCTCAATGGGAAAAGTGCATCAGTATAAAGAAGTCAGAAAATGCAAACTTAGGTAGCAAAAGTAGGAAGAACTTCCCATGTACCCTTTCTGCTTGTCATTCCTTCTCCTCAATCAAAATCCTAAAACAACTAGTAATATGAAGGAAAGCGAAAATGACAGCACTCTCCCCACCTATTTCATACTAAAACTGTGCTTTAAGCTCAGGAGAGAAGTGGACACCCAGTGTTATCGTCTATATCCATTATACATAGCTGAAATTCAGATAGTTAAATCACCCGGAAAGAAACAGCTGCATCAATGGGAAAACTACTAGTTAAAAGCCAGTGAGCCATTTCTAAATAAAATAACTTGAAAAAAGCAAGTATATTTTCTGGGTATGTTTTGAGTAGGGACAACAGAAGATCTGGTCTGTTCTTAAGATTATTATAAGATTTAGGATTATAAGGTGCTCTCCATGGAAATCCCTCTTGTAAGCTTTCTCGGATACTGAACACAGTGCTACGCACAGGGGCTTTCAGTAAGTACATAATGACTGATATCAGAAGAGGGACCACAGTTCCAAGTTAATACCTTAAAGGCTATATATAGGTAATATAGTTATGGGAGGTAATCATTATTGCCAGGGGAGTCTATCCCCAAAGAATCAATTCTGTATGAATTGTTTGTGGATCATCTGTGACAAAGCTTTAATTCCAGGGGAGACTTTCCATTGTGCCCTTCAGCCCTCATACAGTGGACCATCTCCTACTAATGCTTAACCTATACGTGTGTTCTGAAATTACAAGATGAGGGGAAAAGTCAAAGCATATGACAACTCTGTCATAATGATTAACTGCTAATAAATGAAAATTAACTGTAGAGTACCTACCTTTCCTTGAAACTGTAATCCAATAATTAAAAATGTGATATACAGAAATATGTGACATAGACTACAAGCTATTGTAGGTCTGGAACATGAGCCTTACACTATATTACATATTCTAATCCTACACATAACTATCAGTAAATGTCTTTTCTTTAAAACATTACTACACAAAAGAATCCCACAAAGCATACATTCAAACAAGAGGCATCTAAAGGTTAAAAAAATTACCCGCTGTATTTTTGTATAAAAATAATCAACATTCTCTAATGTACACAAAGCCAAAAGATAAATATCTGTGATGTCTTTAATGACATCTTTAGTCTTCTACTAGCGTAACACAATCTTTTTTAAAAGATCAGTGACAATGACTGAAACCCATGGACTCTTCCTCACTTACTGAACTTCTGCCAAATATCTGTGTATGTTCCTTCAATTATTAAAACATTTCCATTGTATGGTAAAGATAAGATAAAAAAAAGATTAAAACATTTTTGATGTCCAGGACTATAAAGTTCACAGGCCTGCCACAATTTTTAGTGCCATAATTCTAACAGAACACTAACTGTTCAATGAAAGGTTTTGCTTTAAAATCTTTTTTCCCTAAAACGTGTACATACAAAATTAGATCCAATTATCCAAGAGAGATCAGTTGGATAAGTGCTTTGCAGGAAGCATACAAAGATTTAGTCAAGGAAAAAGGAATGTGCATTCTAGCTAGATCCAGCTTGTTCAACACTAGAAAAATCCAAACACCAACCACATAGCCACTACAAAGTATCGCCCTGCCAGCAAAGGCTGTGCACTGGTTCATAAGGCATAATCATATTATGCCTTCATCAGTGCAGAGAGATATGAAAGAGAATTGTTATTATGACTTAATACTGAGAGGCAAAATTCTAAGTATGCTAGTTCTCATTTTACAGGCAGATTTCCCCCCTTTTTCTAGAATGCATAAAACTGGGAAAAATACTCTAGCAGAACATTAATGCTATCTGAAATACTTCCGTTGTACAATGTATTCCTTATTACATCCCTTTTTAAATTTTTTTTCTCAAAATATCCCTCTGGGTGAAAAAGAGCAACATTTATCCATCCTATGTTACGGTTTCTCAACCTTGGCACTACTGACATTTTGGACCAGATAACTCTGTTGTAGAGGGCTGTCCTGTGCATTGTAGGATATTTAGCGACATCCCTGTCCACGCTTCAGATACCAACAGCAACCCCCTGCCCAACCCCTAAGCTATGACAACCAAAATGTCCCTTGACATTTTCAAATGTCCCCTGGGGAACAAAACTGACCTCTGTTGAGAACCACTGCTCTAAAAGAACAAAAACTAAGAGGAAAACTAACTTCCTCAGTCACACCAAATTCTTGGTCAAGTTTGGAAAAGAAACCAAATCTTCTAACTTCCAGATCAGTATTTTTCATGCTAGAATGCAATCCTTTTTATAGACAAAGCAACTGTCTAAAAGACATGTTTTTTAAAACATACAGTGATATCTCACTGCATACAATTCCAGTCACTGGACTCCAAAATTATTCCTAAATCACTCCTAAATTATATCTCTCACGACAACCCATAGAAAAATTATAGGGTAGAAAAATGTATAAGAAAACCGAATCAAAAGAGGAGAAATGTAAATCATTAAATTACTTTCAAAAGGATTTTTTATATTAATGATAAACATCACCTTTAAAAAAATTATCTAGTAAAACACTTTGAAAAATATCATGGCCCTCTATAACAAGTCTTTCAATGTTGTGTGTAACCTGTAAAATTAATTCACCAATGTTAGCTAATTATGAAAATGTATCAATATAATGAATTATTTTATCTGTAGAAGAAATGTCAGCTTTAATGCAGAGATCCCAATGTGCTTGGCTATCCATCACAGTAAGTGATAATATTGTAGGCCAATTTGAGCCTTTACCTTACAAGTTTGTTTAAGAATAAAACTGCTGTTATCTCAGAGCCTCATGATCCCGTTAAGATTCCTTCAGAGAGTTGATGCGTGCACAGATCTTTAGGGCCGGGCCTAGCTTGATATTCATTGCACTCATAAGATGGTCTTCTTTTAGCAAGAGAAGAGCCTGTCCATCAATCTCCTGTGCTCTGAACTCATCTGCAATATCCTGGCAGCCTAGAATTTGATCAGAGGAAGGATGTTAGAATTAATACACAACAATCAGAGGTTACTCCTAACAGTCACAATTATGCTCTCACTGGGTCTGAGTATCTGAAATACAGGGTGAGAAACAAATGAAATTTATTGATGGTCGTCTTGGGTTCACTCTTGAAGAAGAGAGTATCTCCTGACATTCTAAAAAGTAAGAATTCGAAATCCAGGTAAAGCAATTTACTTGGAATTCTTGTTCTAAAAATAATATTGCAGAAATAATTATAAGTCAGGTAAAATGTACAGATTGTTCAGTCCAGATATAACATACCTTCATGAAAAGGGCAATGCTGTCACCTGAAAGCATGCCACACATACAGCAAGTTTGGATTAACTAGTCATTATACCTCAAAAACTTTACTTTGTGTAACATATCCTTCACATACAGGCACAAAAGAATAAAATGTAATGTTCTGCCATTTAAATAATAATTTAGAAATATTTTCTCAAGTACCACTTTCATTATCATTTGTATCTTTATTCTGATTTACAACCTTCAATGTGCCAGGCATATCCAAAACATTTTTATTATTCACTCAGGACAGAACCAATCCATCAAAATTATAGTATCAATCTATTGCTGAAATGTATTACAACGATCAACTTGTAATTTCAACTTCAAATCTTAATATCACTGGACTAATCTCCACTTCTGATAAGAAAACATAAATTCTCATTGAAATTTTGAGCTTGCTGGCTAATCTCTTGACAAATAACCAATATTTTACCTCTCTGTGTAAACCAAGTGCTTTAAAGCAAGTAACAACGTGAGCACTCTCCTTGAACCTCAAACGTTTCTATTATCTACC
Organism: Aethalodelphis obliquidens; assembly: GCF_003676395.1. NCBI lineage: Eukaryota > Metazoa > Chordata > Mammalia > Artiodactyla > Delphinidae > Aethalodelphis > Aethalodelphis obliquidens. The sequence goes on along the minus strand of NW_020837945.1, from coordinate 95,936,563 downwards.
AAATTTTGCACAGCCAGGCTAATAAACTTCCCCACTAAGGGTAAAGAAACCAGCAGGGAAGGTAATGAATTAACGAACCATGAGAGGAGACAAAGCAAAAATGTGGAAGCTTCCTTATAAAAGACAAAATTATAAAAGTGAATTTAAGAATAAAAACTAACAGCTTAAAGTCTTTCTTTTCTATTCAAATCAGCATTCTAAGGGAGAACACAAAGAAAAAGATAATGGAAATGGTTACATTATACCTTTGGATACAACTTTGCTGGAATGATTATTCTTTCTACTGCAAATGTATCATCCTCTTGTTTATATAAGAGGATGTCATCCTCTTATATAATGTCATCCCTATAACCCCAGCACCAAGCACAAAACATTGTAGGTGCTAAATACATATATTTTTGGATAAGGGAAGGACTGAATGAATGAATAATGAACAAAAACAGAATCTTCTAAAAAGGAGCCATCTGTAAGAGTAACACAAACTTTTTTTTCTGTATTCAGCTGTGTGGCCAGCTTTTCTCTTGGTTATTTCTTTTCCATCTTCTCTGTTGGTTGTATCCTTCCTATTTCCTATATAGCAATCAGCTTTTCAATTTCTCTATTTTAATAATTTCTCAGATTTTTAAAAACTGACATTTCAAAAGTACCCTATGCAAAATTTTTATGCTTTTGGCCACTTACCATATAAAAGAAACTATATAGTTAAAATGGGATTACTCACCATAGAAAAGCCCCTTTTCTTTTCCCAGAGGTAGCTCTCAAAACTGGGCAGACAAAACTGACTAATCTTGCATCTAGTTGTGACTTCATCCTTCTTTTTATGAAAGAACTAAATGTTCTTCTCTCTTCAGTCTTACAAGAACACAGGAAAGAAAAGAAGAGAGAGAAAGATAGCGTAGGACTTACTTAGATTCAGAAAACAGAAGCAATGAGAAGTAATGAGGACCATAAGAGCTACATTTGGGAATAGAAACAAGGAGTTCTCCATGAAGAAATTCATAGCATGTGCTTGTTCCTCGGGATTATCAGAGCGCTCTTCAAATGTCTTCTTGTAGACAGACAGTAAATGTATCAGCAAAATAATACAGAACAAAAGGTTGGGAAACAGCATGATCAAACAGGAATGAATTATCTTCAGAATTTTAGATCACAACTTTCTTAAGCAAACCACAAAAAGTGTATTTATACCATACATTAGTATAGAAATGAAAAAATAAAGTGACTTAAAAAAGAAAAATGGAAAAAAAAAGGCAGAAGCAAATACGCTTTCCTGAAACATATTAGAGAAAGATGAATTTTTTAAAAAAACCTAGATGCTCAAGGTATACTGAGCTATAGTTCTATGAATTTCTGACATATTTAGAATCTACTTCTGTAAACAGCTGGCGCCCCAGGAACATTACAGAACATATCCCAACTGCAGCAACCAGTCAGCGCAGCTGGCTTTACATCACCACAAGCAGACATCAGAATGGGCATGGACCTCTGCACATGGACATGGGTCTCAAATGAACCTTACAAATGTCCAGTCACTTTTCCAGCTAAACCTAAAACAAAACACCCCACCCCAAAACTAACATCAGTAAGGATGATGAAAAGATATTACCTGCACTCAATACTACAGAATTAAAAAGTCCCAATATCAGTATTATGAAAACCAGTAAACCGTCATATGTTTTTAGACAATACCTACTTTATATGCCTACAGGGAAACCAAATCTACTGCAGATTCACAGATCAACAAATACAGACTAAAGTGATCTTTGCAAAAGGCAGTTCACTGTATCAAGGAAGAGTTAAGGAAGATAACTGCAGTAAACTGAGAATAAAAAGAACCGTTCCTATAGAGAACTTTTTAATGTACAAAAATTTTGAAGAAAATAATTTTTCACTCTGGTAACAGCTCTGAGACTGGTCTGCATACCAGCTCTAACATGGTCCCACCAAGATGGTTCACAAGATGACATTATACGATGAAAAGAGAAAACTTTAGGAATAAATATAGGTGCCCTGATGAAAGAGGGAAACCTAGCCTCAACTGGAAAGAAACAAAATACAAGAGATTACAAAATTTACAAGTTTGTTCACTCCATGAGAAAAGCTCAGGGAAAAAAAAAAAAATCCAGCCCTGAATGAGCTGAAAGCGGCTCAAAAGGAAGTTTACAAAGGCCAGAGGAACAGAGAGAAATAAAGATAATGGCTTTCTGGCTGAGATTTACCTTAAGCTACAGGCATTATTCAGAGAAAAACTTTGAGAAAGAAGATGTTAACTGATCACACAAATAAGCTTGTTATTTAGCCTGTCAAAGCAGTTTAGAAATACTCCCATTTAATCAGGTAAAAGAAAAGCAGAGTTATATTCAGCAAACTCTTAAACAGTACCAAGCAATCCTAAATTATAAAGCAGTCTGCTTTATATATAATGTTCTCTAAACAATTAGCAACAAAATTAAGTGTCTTGATGAACTCAGTAAGACAAGCATCTCAAGTTATAAGAAATAATTTTTTTCAATTCAAATGAAGCAAGAGTAAGACAAAGGAGTTAGCCTTTGTTCTAATAAAGCAGCCAAGAGTAGTCTCATGGCAAATGGATGCTGGGGAAAATTAGAACACTAGTCCTAAAAAAAAAAAAGCACATGAAGTCATAGAAGAATCAGCAGTATCTATTATTTGTTAATTATTTGGCCAACTACTTTCCTCCTCCCCAAAGGAAAAGAAATATTTTCTCCCTAATGAGAAATCAGGCTGACAGCTCATGTACTCCATTTGGAAGACTATGTCTGAAGATGACAGAATCAAAGTCCAGCCTCAGGGATTAGTGTCAATTCCAATGTTAATTCTCAAGATATCTAGACTGGTATAAAACTTAAAATTTTTTGCACTGAGTATTAAAACCACACCCAGTGAAGACTCACCATTCTCTAATATGTCAGCTTTTTAAAGCAGATTCTAAACCCACATGGTCAGCACTTAAATCACACCTAAGTTTTCCTAGATGCATGCTTAAAACTCTTCCCATGAAAAATGTATCCCTTCTTTAAACAATTTCATCTTTCTTTAAAAGTGACCATACCTTGTTTAAAAAAAAAAGAAAAACTTATTTAACATTTCTAAAACAAGCTATTGAAACAATAATTTAATAAAATTTCAGAGTTCTGTACATATATCTTCCTCAACTTACATCCTGACAAACCCATCGTAAGTTGAAAACATCAAGTCGAAAATGCATTTAATACACCTAACCTTCTGAACATCATAGTTTAGCCTAGCCTACCTTAAACGTCCTCAGAACACTTACATTAGCCTACTGTAAGTTGGGCAAAATTTTCTAACACAAAGCCTATTTTATAATAAAGTGTTAAATGTCTCAAGTAATTTATTGAATACTGTGCTGAAAGTGAAAACCAGAGTTGCGTGGGTACAGAATGGTTCTATCAGCTATTTACCCTCGTGACAGCGTGGCTGACTGGGAGCTGCCCTACCCAACCTGAGGAGAGAGTACTGTGCTTCATATCACCAGCAAAAGATCAAAATTCAAAACTAAAGCACAGTTTCTATTGAATGTGTATCGTTTTTGTACCACCATAAAATCGGAAGTTCATTAAGTCAACCCATCACAAGCCAGGAATTTTTTAAAAAGCAGAATACTTCTGAATATACTTTCTTCACTCATACAACACTTTATTTAATTAATTTAATTTTTATTATTATTATTTTTTTGTATTTTGGCCGCACCACACGGCATGTGGGATGATTCCCCAACCAGGGATTGAACCCGGGCCACTGCAGTGAAAGCGATGAATCCTAACGTCTAGGTCACCAGGGAACTCCCAACACTTTAGCTGTAAGTTTGCTTCTGAGACAGTGGTCACCTTCATAGAAAGATTAATTAGCAAAAATAGCTGGATTAATTTTAATAAGTCTGTAGACAAGTTCAAAGGGGATGTATTTTTCTGGAAAGCTTGTGTCAAGAGATATGATAGATTCACTGAAAAACCAAAATGGAACAAATATTTTTAAAACCTTATTTTCTATATTCATAAGGTCAAAGTGAATGATAAAGGTTTGCTGATTAAAAAAATATATATTGTCTTAACATATATAGCAGTGTGGGTCGCATGATAAGCAAAGGTGCAGCTGTCTTCAGTAGCCAGCCCCTTAGAGAAAGTGGAAATAAAAGATTATTGTTGTAGTAAAGAAAAAAGATAAAGAACATAATGACTTAAGCTGATGGAAAGAGTACCAAATGAGAGAGCAGAAAACATAAATAAGAAAGTAACCCTACTGGAATGGAATATCATAACTGAATTTCAGTTGTCTACTTAATTTCAGAAGTATTCTTGATGTCTATTTACTGCAAAGAATCAAAGAATGCAGCCTCCTTTAAAAGAAACAGCTTGTTTTTCTTTTTTTAAAGAAGCCAAACTTTTATATTATAAAAGGTGCTGATTAGCTTTCCAAAAAGTAAAAAAAAAAAATTATAGTCTCTCTTACTTCATTTAAAAAAAGTTAAATTAGGAAATAAGGAGGAAATAGAATAGAAAACTGGAAGAGCAGAAGGGAAGAAGTGTCTGACTCAATCTCTCTACTGACCTCTCGAGAGAAATCAGACTGAAGAGAAGAGAGCACCTTTAATCTCTTCACCGGCTGAGGTGTCACAGCAGAAGCAGGACTAGTCAGTTTTTATCGACTTGGGGGGTATGAGAAAATACCCAGTTGTGCTGAGGGAATAAGCAAGAGGAGACAGATCACATTTCAATACCAAATGCCATTTAATGAGTACATATACATAGAACTTCTCTAACCCTTTTGTGCAATAGGTGTGGATGGATCTAATGTCATTCCTCTGTGTGTGCACAAGACAAATATGAAGGCCAAAGTGGTGAATCACATACCAGGCAAAGAATGGATGAAGGCCCAGACGTCATCAACTGTCCATACAGATGGCTCCGTTTGTGCAACTGGTAGCAAGTCACTGTTCTCAGGCATTTTCCTCATTCTCACATCCCGAAGCTCACGCTCTCTTTCCCGTTCACTCTGCCTGCGCAGGCGTGTTGTCATAGCAGATGGCACAGAATCTTCATGAGAAGCCAAGTCTTCTTCTGCAGATGGATAAGTAATTGGAAGCTGGAAAATGTAGTACAGGTAAAATACAGCATTGCACTTTCCTTGTATTTCTGAAAAGGGTATTGTACATTGAATCAAAGTTTCTACAGACCTGCCTAAGGATATGTTCTCTTGCTGCCCCATCAGGGCCACTTGGACGACGGCCACGATGCCCAAGACTTTGATTATCAGGCTTACGATTCCAACGACTAAGTGCAAATTTTTTAGAACAGCTAACATTGTACCTAAGAAATTCAAGTAAGAAAAAAATTAAATGATGTATGGGACACTCCATTTAGTAACTAATTATGACCTTAAAGTGCAGTTGTGAATCAGTAAGTGCCATTTATTTCATTATGGTCTGTAATACCTCAGAAAGTAAACCATAGTGTTCAATAGATTTACTTATGCTAACAGTAAAAAAAAAAAAAAAAGTGGCCTCGTTTTACATCATAATATAGCTTTCAATATAATACTGGACACCTATAACAAGGTATTGATATTTTCTCCTAATAACAGCGTGACAGAAACTCTCTGCAAAATACAGAGGATAACTCATTTTTCTAGCTGCAAAATAATTCAAGATTCCAGGAGAAAATAAATTATGAATTAATTATTTAAACGTTCAAATTGTTATTTTTCCAGGTAATCATTTCTGAAGAGATTACTAAAAAGAGGTTAATATAGTAGAGAGGGGGAAATCTCAAATGGCTAGTAAAATATTTTTCAAATATAACTAAAATCAAGGAATGAAAAGGTAAAGTTGAGATTTCAAAGTTCCACAAGGAATTCATGGGTCTCAGGAATTCAGGAAATTCAAATATATATAATTCTTTAAAATTGGCTGAAAGATTACTGTCTAATATTTTTAAATATACATTTTTAACATATATATATTTAATATATGGAACACTTTATGTATTTGCCTATCATCTTTGTGCAGGGGCCATGCTAATCTTCTCTGTAGCATTCCAATTTTAGAATATGTGCTGTCGAAGTGAGCACTCTAAAATTTTTTAATGTAGACCTTTGTAAAGCATGATGACAGCTTAAAAGAGTCCTATGCCATTTACTTAGTTCCAACACCCTAGAACAGGTGCTGGCAAACTTCTTCTATAAAGGGCCAGATATTAAATATTTTAGGCTTTGTAAGCCACACAAGTTTCTGGCACAACTACTCAACTCTGCAACTGTAACATGAAAGCAGCCAAAGACAATAATGAATGAGCATGGGGACTTCCCTGGTGGCACAGTGGTTGAGAATCCGCCTGCCAATGCAAGGGACACGGGTTCAAGCCCTGGTCTGGGAAGATCCCACATGCCACGGAGCAACTAGGCCCATGCGCCACAACTGCTGAGCCTGCGCTCTAGAGCCCACGAGCCACAATTACTGAGCCTGCACGCCACAACTACTGAAACCTGCACGCCTAGAGTCTGTGCTCTGCAACAAAGAGAAGCCACCGCAATGAGAAGCCCACGCACCGCAATGAAAAGCAGCCCCCGCTCTCGCAACTAGAGGAAGCCTGTGAGCAGCAACAAAGACCCAATGCAGCCAAAAATAAATAAATAAATATATTTAAAAAAAAAAATGAATGAGCATGGATGTGTTCCAATAAAACTTTATTTAATAACATTTAAATTTGAATTTTATGTAATTTTCAGGTGTCACAAAACGTTATTCTTTTGATTCTTTTTCAACCACCTAAAAATTTAAATACTATCCTTAGTTCAGGAACCATATAAAAATAGGCTCCAAAAAGGACTCAGCCTGGGCATAGTTTGCCAACCCCTTCCCTAGAAAGAAGAGTGAAAAGAGATGATCTAAGATACAAATTTCTGAAAAGCTACACAAAGGCTAAGAAAAATATACACAGTTCCTCTTTTTTTACACATAAAACTGCCATTGTAATTTCTTATTTTCAAAACTCTTTTGCTCTAAGATGATTTTTCAGGGAAATGACAAGAATTTCCTCACCTATGTTTTATGAAAATATCAGGAGGTAGAAGGACTACTATGAGAGTGAATAGGCTATTTTTCCACTAAAAATATAAAAAAGAAAAGTGTCCTGATGGTCACTTCATTTTGGTCACTCTAAAACAATTCAACAAGCTCCTCCTGTGTTCATTATGCCTATCTGTGGACTCAGCTCTAAAGGTTTCTGATTTCCATTCACATCAACTGACAAAACTTCTTTCCTAGCTGACTACAGAACAGAGAAGAGAGACTAACTTTACACTTGCTATTTAGTCCCTAAATATTTAGATATCTTAGACAGATAGCTAGGCAGACATGTAAACTGCAGTTCTCAGGTGAGACCTAATTTATCCTCTCCTCCTTGCTCTTCTCTCGTCTGCATTTTCAGGACCCCTAAACCTCTAAAGAGCTTCGCCTAAAGGTATAATAACAGGACAACTGAGCAATCACCTCTGGGAGAAGAGTGATCGTAGTGTGTTAAATGTCCTGAAATATTTCTAAATAGTCAAGAAGTTTAAGATATTCTGAAAGGCAATCCTTCTCCCTCAGTTTTTAATCCCTTAGAATCAGAGAGCCACTATTCTTTCTTGTAGTACATGCAAACTGGAAAAACTCCTAAGTTAAAATAGGAGTTACATAATTTGATTAGGACTATCAATAACATGAAAGAATATCTGAATAACAGATTGACAATTGAAAAACCAATAACTCATTTTTAGAGGAAAATACTTCTACTAGTTATTTAACTTAAGTTTTACTAAGTATATTTTTGGGGCACCATACTAAATAATGTATTCAAGCAAGAAATTCCCTGGATGAATCTTTAAGTTCTTAAATTCTTTGAGAGAATAATAACTTTTGGAATAGAAAACAAATTTCAAAATAATCAATCTGTGCATACACTTCACCTTTGGTGGGAAATACCTATAATTAGGATTTATAATCAGAATTAGAGGGGTGTTCTTTAATGTAAACTAAACTTGTGACTAGATCAATGAAGATACTAAAAATTTTGATAGTAATACTATTCACCTATAACATTACTATTGAAAATGCAGGTTTAGAAGACAGGCCATTTTGTTGTCAGATAATATAACAATGTGGAGAACTTATGCTATAGCTGTCCCACTTAGAAACCTAAAATAAACAGGATATGGTTAAAAGAAATGAAACATTTAAAAATATAACAAAGTAAATCCAGGTATTTCAATATTGATAAAACAAATATTGTTTTGACACCTTAAGGACTAGTAGTCTATTCACAGGAGGGTTCTCCTAAGCATATTCTTACCACCAGAAGATTGCCACTTCAATATTAGATTATGCTGTATGTGTTATGAATATGCAGTTTTCACGGAGCAAAAGTTAACAACTAAATAGCAAAGTAGCTCCAAATAATGCCTATTTGATATCATTCCTCTATAATATCTAGTTTTGACTAATGGTAAACTCTACAAGTTTTTTGGTTTTGTTACAGCAGTTGTTGGCTTGTGCTCTAGGAAATTCAAGAGAACAGAAATACCTTTTGGCACACGACATAGTGCAGAATCGTTTTGACCGCAGAAATTCATTAGCATACCCCATCTTTCCACAGAATTCACACTTGAGCAACTCACTGTCCATTTCTTCTAATGCCTCTAAAAAGAAGAAAACAAAGAAAAAACTTCCAAAACTTTAATCGTGGCAAATTTTCTTTTAGCTTCTACATTGGTTGGATGCTGCTAGAGTTCAGACCCTCCAGGAAACTTAAAAGGAATGGTCTTTTAACTTTTCAATCCATAGCCACTTTGGCAAGGCAAAGCCCCCCAAAACAACCACTTCCACCAATTCCCTCTTGCTCCTGCATAAAAATATTTTATGGAGTTTTCTCTATATAAATAAGCAATACATTTTTAAAGGTTCATTTTGCTAAGAATCCAACCTACCTAAAATGTGCAAAATAAAACAACGTCACTACCTTTCAAAAAGCATCAGGTAGTATATGAATTTTGATACATTGTGCTATGTACAATATATATAGCAAAGAACACACTTCTAACTGGAAAAAATGAGGATGAATCCAAAAAGAAGGTAAAATTTTGATGTCTGATTTCAGAGGAGCATTTAAAACAGTTAACACTCTCAAAGATCTGCAATGTACAACAGAATATATAAAGATGTATTTATGTAATTATAAAACAGTCCCTTTTAGTTTTATCATATTAAAACAAAGTAATTTACATTTACCTTCAAAATCACCATTGGTTTTGTAACTTCTAACCTCTGCTCCTTTTTGTCAGGGTGCTTCTCTGTTAAATGAGAATGTCCTTCCCTCCACCTCTATATCCATAACTTTCAAGTCATACCACAGGACCCAAAGAAACTTCCCACCTAAATCCTCAAGTATTCAGCAGCAGCAGTCACCTGTAAGTAAGCAACTTAATCTTCAGGACCCACAGTTCTCTCATCTGTAAACTGGAGTTTAAAATACCCTTCCCGAAGAATTGCAGTGAAGATTACATGAATGCCCAATAGGTAGCAGGCATAAAAAAGTGACAGTTCCATTTCCTATTTTCCACATAAGAACTAAGAGTACTAAGACCTGTAATAAGTGCTTAAGAAATACTTCAATGAAAACTGTTAAATTCTTAAATCCACCATATTTTGCCATTTTCATGCATCATCATGATTCCTATGCTGAGTCACATAAAATATACAAAAAAAGAACTCTACTAACTAAAGCTTTTAGCTATGAGCTCCATATGTGCTTTTGTATGTTATTCATTTAAGCAAGACTTGTTAAGATGAAGAAAGGGACTCTGAAATGTAGACATGGATGACATGTACTCAGTACATTCAAGCATCACATTATCCCAGTGTTACTGGAGAAGCAAACAGCAAAGTGCTAAATTAAGTGAAGGCAGCAAGAACTAAAAAACACACTGTGAAATATTTGAAGTTCCAAGGGACATCCAAATACACTGTCATGACCAATCAAATCATAAACTAGCAAGTGATCATCTCAAGGAAATTCTCAAGACTGTCTTCATAAACAAAACTCATCTATTTAGTAGCAATGAGGAACAAAAGAGTCTCAAAGCAAGTAAAGTAAAAACTGCTCCTTCCAATGACCTAGAGATGGCTTTCACACAGTTGTGCCCCTCACCACATCCCTGGGACCTAGTGTCATACTTCCAGGAGTATTGCTTTTACGCTGTCATGCTTGTAACCAGATCTGACCTTGATAAGCCTGTACCGGAGAGAGAACCTCTCATTCGACCACCACTGCCACCAATCCAGCCCCAAAGAGCCCATTTGTCAACTAGTTCCATTTTGACTTATACTGAAAGCTTTATTTCAAAAGTTTGTATTAATTAACATAATAATATGCAACACTTGATTAACAGGTTAGAATACCTTATGAAGGAGAAGGAAATGTTTTTGCTGGTGAGAGAGGGGAGATCCCAAACAGGTATAGTCTAAGGGTTAACAACCTGACAAAAATAGAACATCAGTTTTACTTCTCATAAAGAAGAGAGGAATATTAACAGATTCAAAAAAGTCCAGTTCTAATATTTGGTCAAAACTTCAACAAATCTGGTAATGTTACCAAGGCTACTTTTTCACATTTGTAAATAAAAAATTACAGAGCCAAGTAAGTTTAAAAAACTATTGCTTTAGCTAATAAAGATGGGATTCTATGGCAGAGACAGCTGGCACTTCCCTACTATCCAGTCTTCACTGTTCTCCCACAGTAACAAAATCCTAGTATTTAGCTAGGAATATGGCCACTGAGAATAAAAAGTACAGTTTCTGCCCCATGTGTGGCCAGTTTCTGACCAAATTCCAGGTAGTGCCCTTTCTCCCATCTTACAATTAGAATGGGATCATGAAGATTAGCTATCTTGGAAATGTGAGCAATGTTCTAGGGATGGCAGAGCCACTGACAGCTTAGCTGCCCAACACAATGGAGCCCTGCACTGCTTACCTTTAGACTATGTCAGAGAATATTAAACTTTATTTCATCAGGTATTATTCTGGGTCTCTAATGGAGTGGCCAAACACATATCCTAACTAACAGAGATCCCCAATTTTTCTGTGCAAGGAGGAGTTACTTTTCAATTTTCCTGAAGACTTGAGATCATGTGATGATCAGCAGCAAAGAGAGGCAATGAGATAGAAACCATGATCAGTGTAATGATTTACCAGGGAAGACATAAGATATTTTGGTAAATCACATTTTGGTTGGAGATTCTGGTTATAGAACCAGTCCAAATAGAGACATAGTTTATCCTTTAAAAAAAGAATAATCCTTACATTGTTTTTCATACTGAATTAAACTGTATATACTACTACAACCAAAGCCACTAAACAAGTGACCTCACCATTTCACCCTGTAATACTTCCCATAAACACCGAAGTATACAGTAACAGAAACACTTTATAAAATTACCTTGGGAAATCATGAAGTATTTTAAAATTTGACACATTTTCAGTAAATATATCTCTACTATGAAATAGATTAATCTTTCTTTAACTGAATATAGTTAACATAAAACAGTGTGTAAATTTAAGGTGTAAAATACATTAACTTGATACATTTATATATTATAATATGACTGCCTTTGTAGCAATATTGAGCACTTCTATCACATTACATTTTTATCCTATCATTTTAGTCACTGGGATAATTAAGTTTAAGTCTCTTAGCAAGGTTGATGATTATAGTATAATATTGTTGTCTATACTCATTATACCATGCATTAGATCTCTACGGCTTATTTATTATTCATTGCATAGATTAATCATCTTTAAATCTCCCTTTTCCTTACTCTGGTATCTTGTTCTTTAAAACTACCCTTTGCCTTGTCTTCCTCTTCCCACCATGACTACAGGTATCAATTACATGCCAAACCTCTACACTGCTCCTACCTGTGACCAGCAGAGTTTCCAAAAACACTCTTTTTTGTGTCATCCGCCTAAAAAATCTTCAGTAACCATCCTCTTGACAGCAAGATAACTCCTAACTCCATAGTCGAATATCAAAGTATGCTAGAATCTGACTGCCTTACTACCCACTACTTCTCTAATCCAACTGTCTACTCTTCACTGCCCCCTCCTGAAGTTACCTAGCACTTGCACATCTTTTGTGCATTTATTCATGGTATGCTAACCTGAAAGGTTATTCCTGTTATCTTAAATCTATGCTTTACCAGCCAAGACCCAGGTCAAATCCCATCTCTACAGAAAACTCACCAAACTGGCAATAATCTCACCCAGTTTTAACGTGCCAAGTTCTTACTGTCTATAATAATTCATTTAATACCTACCATATGTTGCTCCTTAGTTATCTTTCTGTTGTGGAGATTGCTACTTCCTACTAGATCAAAAGCTCCTCTAGGTTCCAGCATAGTCCAGCATATGTTTTAATTGTATTATAAACCATGAGCATCACAAAATATGCTATGAAGCTTCCTAAGCAGTTTTCCATTTTTCTCCAATATGTGCACACAAGAGAGCACATTACATATGCTTATTAGCCTAGTAAACTTTTGTTTATACACTTATTCTATAGACAAGAAAAAAAAAAAAACCCTGCACATTCATCTTTACTACTCTTTATCTCAAATGAAAAATTTTCTCAAATAAATAGTATGCATAACTAAAAGCAAGTATTTAGGAATTAAATGAAATTAAATTCATAACAACAAAGGGCAAAATGTAGACATTGTTTGGATCCTGACTTGAACAAAATAACTATAAAAGAACATTTATACAATTTAAGCAATTATACAACTGAGGAAATCTGAATATGGACCAGGTACTAGATGACACCAAACAGTTATTAATGTTGTTTTGTGTGACACAGCATTAAAATGTACACTTTTTATAGATGCACACTGAAGCATGTACTAGCAAAATACAATAAGAACCATGATCTTTTTTTAAACAGAGGAATAAAGGGAGAAAAGGGAAAGAGAAAAAGCAACAGAGAAAGAGATAAGGGGGGAACATAGGGAGAAAAAACCAAAAGGGATGGATGAAGCTGGTGTGGCAAAATAATGTTTAAAATTGGGTAATGTTGCATCTGGGTGAGTTGGGATTCATTATACAGTTCTCTCTAATTGTATGTATGTTTGAAAATTTTCATGTTTAACATTCTTTTAAATGAAAAAAAAATCAAATTGAACTCAACGTAAGTTAGCAGTAAAAAAATTTTATACTACTATCATACTCTTCGCTATTCAAATAAGAAGTAAAACAGTGATAAATACTTTGCAACAGTTCATAAATTACCACAATGACAGAGGTGCCTTCCTCTTAAGAATTAGGAAAACTGTGAGCCAAGTCAGTATCTATTTTGCTTACCAGCATGCTCTTTTACTTAATTTTAGCAAAGTACAGGCACATAATATATGCTAAATAAATATTTACAAAATGAATAAATTAATTTTAGATGAAATATATTAATATATTGAGGATAATTACTTAGACACAGATATTAATTAATTCACTATTACAGAGCTCTGACTATATTAAATGCTATTTAATTAAACTGAATGGTATCAACTGCAGAGCCATGATCAGAATCAATAAAAAGTAAAATATATCATTTTTGCATTTATTTGTGTTTGTTTTCCTGAAGTCACTTTGCATTACCACTTGACTTTTATGGAATATTCACTATTAGAATAAGGTCTATAAAAAAAATTCTTTGACACTGAGAAGATTTAGTGATATTTTCCTCTATGAACAAACTTAATCGCCTTTTGATTGAAGACTACGTCCTTAACACAACTGTAATAGCCACCTGATATCAAACATCTGAATACATAAAGTCTAAAACCAAACAACCCAGAAGCTCTAAATTTTTAAGCAAACTCAGTAAAACAGTCATTTACTTAAGTCTGCTTAAGAGAGAGAATTGGTTGTTTTGATCCTAAAATTCTGAATTAGTTTCATATATAATGGAGCTTTTCCCAACCACACTCCTTCAAATGTCCAACTGATAGTATACAAATTAACACCAATCTTGCTATTTTAATTATATGACCATTAAGAGTCTGATTAGCTTTCCCACTATTTTAGTCAAATAATACATTATATGAGAAAAAAAGTAAATACTTCCAAGTGAAAATCTGTGTGGAATAAACACCCATGTCTTATTTCAAACAATCAAAGTCAAAGTTAAAGGGCATCTTAAAGAAAAATCCACAAACCTTCAGCAATCATGTCTTCCATCTCTGTGTCAGATGAATTATCTGCATGCTTTGCATTATTCTGTAGCTCTGGCTGAACACACACGGAATTTATCACCTGATTATCCAAAATAGGCCTTTTCTTCACAGGCTGTTCAATCAGCAGAGATGAACGACTCACCTTTAAAAGACAGAACAAAATAAAATAATCTTTTAAAAGATTTTCAAAAACAACTTAGTTTAAAAATCTCTTGAAACGAATGGTATCTGTGATAATTTACTTGTACGACTGATCAGATCCATTCATTAAGGGCTTTATTCCTTGAGAAAAGGTTAGGCAACCTGAACATAAATGCTTTATACTGCAGTCCATGAGCAGTACGGATGCTTCAAAGTCTCAGTCAAATGGAACCAAGGGTCCTAGTTTAGGCAGGTAGGTTAAAAAGTTTTTTAAAAAATCAGTAATAAATTTTGATGAGCCAGTACCTTTAATACATTTTTTTCCTGCAATAACTTTTAAGATTTATTTTTCATGCACAAAGCTTTTTATTTGTAGGATTATCTCCTCAGGATAGATCATTATCATATGCATTTTAAAGATAAGGGAACTCGACTCCCCTGGTGGCACAGTGGTTAAGAATCCGCCTGCCAATGCAGGGGACATGGGTTCAAGCCCTGGTCCCGGAAGATCCCACATGCCACAGAGCAACTAAGCCCACGTACCACAATTACAGAGCCTGTGCTCTAGAGCTTGCAAGCCACAACTACTGAGCCTATGTGCCACAACTACTGAAGCCTGTGCGCCGAGAGCCTGGGCTCTGCAACAAGAGAAGCCACCGCAATGAGAAGCCCACGCACCACAAAGAAGAGTAGCCCCTGCTCGCCGCAACCAGAGAAAGCCCGCACGCAGCAATGAACATCCAATGTAGCCAAAAATAAATACATACATACATACATAAAAAAAAAATAAAGGGAACTAATGTTAAAAGTATGCAGGTGGAGGAGGAGACCTTCAAGATGGCGGAAGAGTAAGACGCACAGATCACCTTCCTCCCCACAGATACACCAGAAATACATCTACACGTGGAACAACTCCTACAGAACACCTGCTGAACACTGGCAGAAGACCTCAGACCTCCCAAAAGGCAAGAAACTCCCCACATACCTGGGTAGGGCAAAAAAAAAAAAAAAAGAATAAACAGAGACAAAAGAATAGGGACGGGAACTGCACCTCCAGAAGGGAGCTGTGAAGGAGGAAAAGTTTCCACACACTAACACAGAATTAGGGGCAAAGGGCAAAGCGGAGAGATTTCCGCACAGAGGATCAGTGCCGACCAGCACTCACCAGCCCAACAGGCTTGTCTGCTCACCCACCGGGGCAGGTAGGGGCTGGGAGCTGAGGCACTGGCTTCGGAGGCCAGATCCCAGGGAGAGGACTGGGGTTGGCTGAGTGAACACAGCCTGAAGGGAGTTAGTGCACCACAGCTAGCCAGGAGGGAGTCCGGGAAAAACTCTAAACGTGCCTAAGAGGCAAGAGACCATTGTTTCAGGGTGCACGAAGAGAGGGGATTCAGAGCACCACCTAAACAAGCTCCGGAGACTGGTGCGAGCTGCAGCTATAAGGATGGACCCCACAGTCGGGCATGAGACGCTAAGGCTGTTGCTGCCGCCACCAAGAAGCCTGTGTGCGAGCACAGGTCACTATCCACACCTCCCCTCCCAGCAGCCTGTGCAGCCCGCCACTGCCAGGGTCCTGTGATCCAGGGACAACTTCCCAGGGAGAACACACGGCACGCCTCAAGCTGGTGCAACGTCACACTGGCCTCTGCCGCCACAGGCTCACCCGCACTCCGTGCCCCTCCTCCCCCCGGCCTGAGTGAGCCAGAGCCCCCTAATCAGCGGCTCCTTTAACCCCGTCCTGTCTGAGCGGGAACAGACGCCCTCTGGCGACCTACACGCAGAGGCGGGGCCAAATCCAAAGCTGAGCCCCGGGAGCTGTGCGAACAAAGAAGAGAAAGGGAAATTTCTCCCAGCAGCCTCAGAAGCAGCAGATTAAAGCTCCACAATCAACTTGATGTACCCTGCATCTGTGGAATACCTGAATAGACAACGAATCATTCCAAAATTGAGGTGGCAGACTTTGGGAGCAGCTGTAGACTTGGGGTTTGCTTTCTGCATCTAATTTGTTTCTGATTTTATGTTTACCTTAGTTTACTATTTAGAGTTTATTATCATTGGTAGATTTGTTTATTGATTTGGCTGCTCGCTTACTTTTTTTTTAAATACATATTTTTTTTCCCTTTTTCTCTTTTTGTGAGTGTGTATGTGTATGCTTCTTTGTGTGATTTTGTCTGTATAGCTTTGCTTTTAACATGTGTCCTAGGGTTCTGTCTGTCCATTCTCTCTTTCTTTTTTCTTTAGTATAGTTTTTAGTGCTTGTTATCATTGGTGGATTTGTTTTTTGGTTTTGTTGCTCTCTTCTTTCTTTCTTTCTATTACTTTTCAGTTTTTCATTTTTAATAATTTTTTAAAGATTTTTATTTTAATACCTTTATTTTATTTTATTTTTTCCTCCCTCCCTCCCTCCCTCCCTTTCTTTCTTTCTCTTTCTTTCTTTCTTTCTCCATTTTCTCCTGAGCCATGCGGCTGACAGGGTCTTGGTGCTCCAGCTGGGGGTCAGGCCTGTGCCTCTGAGGTGGGAGAGCTGAGTTCAGGACACTGGTCCACCAGAGACCTCCCGGCTCCACGTAATATCACACAGTGAAAGTTCTCCCAGAGATCTCCATCTCAACGCTAAGACCCAGCTCAACTCAATAACCAGCAAGCTACACTGCTTGACACCCTATGCCAAACAACTAGCAAGACAGGAATACAGCCCCACCCATTAGCAGAGAGGCTGCCTAAAATCATAATAAGGTCACAGACACCCCAAAACACATCACCAGATGCAGTGCTGCCCAACAGAAAGACAATATCCAGCCTCATCCACGAGAACACAGGCACCAGTCCTCTCCATCAGGAAGCCTACACAACCCACTAAACCAATCTTAGCCACTGAGGGCAGACACCAAAAACAATGGGAACTATGAACATGTAGTCTGTGAAAAGGAGACCCCAAACACAGTAAGTTAAGCAAAATGAGAAGACAGAGAAACACACAGCAGATGGAGGAGCAAGGAAAAAACCCACCAGACCAAAAAGATGAAGAGGAAATAGGCAGTCTATCTGGAAGAGAATTCAGAGTAATGATAGTAAAGGTGATCCAAAATCTTGGAAATAGAATGGAGAAAATACAAGAAACGTTTAACAAGGACTTACAAGAACTAAAGAGCAAAGAAACAATGATGAACAACACAATAAATGAAATTAAAAATTCTCTAGAAGGAAATCAATGGCAGAATAAATGAGGCAAAAGAACGGATAAGTAACCTGGAAGATAAAACAGTGGAAATAACTACTGCAGAGCAGAATAAAGAAAAAAGAATGAAAAGAATTGAGGACAGTCTTAAGAGACCTCTACGACAACAATAAATGCACCAACATTCAAATTATAGGGGGGCCCAGAAGAAGAAGAGAAAAAGAAAGGGACTGAGAAAATATTTGATGAGATTATAGTTGAAAACTTCCCTATTATGGGGAAGGAAATAGCCAATCAAGTCCAGGAAGCGCAGAGAGTCCCATACAGGATAAACCCAAGGAGAAACACGCCAAGACACATATTAATCAAAAATTAATTATAAAGAAAAAATATTAAAAGCAGCAAGGGAAAAACAACAAATAACATACAAGGGAATCCCCATAAGGTTAACAGCTGATCTTTCAGCAGAAACTCTGACAGCCAGAAGGGAGTGGCAGGACACATTTAAAGTGATGAAAGGGAAAAACCTACAACCAAGAATACTCTATCCACCAAGGACCTTATTCAGATTCAAAGGAGAAATTAAAACCTGTACAGAGAAGCAAAAGCTAAGAGAATTCAGCACCACCAAACCAGCTTTAAAACAAATGCTAAAGGAACTTCTCTAGGCAGGAAACACAAGAGAAGGAAAAGACCTATAATAACAAACCCAAAACAATTAAGAAAATGGTAATAGGAACATACATATCGATAACTGCCTTAAATGTAAATGGATTAAATGCTCCAACCAAAAGACACAGACTGGCTGAATGGATACCAAAACAAGACCCATATATATGCTGTCTACAAAAGAGCCACATCAGACCTAGGGACACATACAGACTGAAAGTAAGGGGATGGAAAAAGATATACCATGCAAATGGAAATCAAAAGAAAGCTGGAGTAGCAATTCTCGTATCAGATAAAATAGACGTTAATTGTTTTAACGTCTCTAGACTACTACAAGAGACAAAGAAGGACACTACATAATGATCAAGGGATCGATCCAAGAAGAAGATATAACAATTGTAAATATTTATGCACCCAACATAAGAGCACCTCAATACATAAGGCAAATGCTAACAGCCATAAAAGGGGAAATCGACAGTAACACAATCATAGTAGGGGACTTTAACACCCCACTTTCACCAATGGACAGATCATCCAAAATGAAAATGAATGTAAGGATACACAAGCTTTAAATGATACATTAAACAAGATGGACTTAATTGATATTTATAGGACATTCCATCAAAAACAACAGAATACATTTTCTTCTCAAGTACTCATGGAACATTCTCCAGGATAGACCATATCCTGGGACACAAACCAAGCTGTGGTAAATTTAAGAAAACTGAAATTGTATCAAGTATCTTTTCTGACCACAACAGTATGAGACTAGATATCAATTACAGGAAAAAATCTGTAAAAAATACAAACACATGGAGGCTAAACCATACACTACTAAATACACTACTAAATCTCTTGGTTAAGAGATCACTGAAGAAATCAAAGAGGAAATCAAAAAATACCTAGAAACAAATGACAATGAAAACACGACAACCCAAAACTTATGGGATCCAGCAAAAGCAGTTCTAAGAGGGAAGTTAGTAGCAATACAATCCTACCTCAGGAAACATCTCAAATAAACAACCTAACCGTACATATAAAGCAATTAGAGAAAGAAGAACAAAAAAAACCCCCAAAATTAGCAGAAGGAAAGAAATCATAAAGATCAGATCAGAAATAAATGAAAAAGAAATGAAGGAAACAATAGCAAAGGTCAATAAAACTTAAAGCTGGTTCTTGAGAAGATAAACGAAAGTGATAAACCATTAGCCAGACTCATCAAGGAAAAAAGGGAGAAGACTCAAATCAATATAATTGAAATGAAATGAAAAAGAAGTAACAACTGATACTGCAGAAATACAAAGGATCATGAGAGATTACTACAAGCAACTATATGCTAAGAAAATGGACAACGTGCAAGAAATGGACAAATTCTTAAAAAGCACAACCTTCCGAGACTGAACCAGGAAGAAATAGAAAATATAAACAGACCAATCACAAGCAATGAAATTGAGACTGTGATTAAAAATCTTCCAACAAACAAAAGCCTAGGACCAGATGGCTTCACAGGTGAATTCTAACAAACATTTAGGGAAGAGCTAACACCTATCCTTCTCAAACTCTTCCAATATATAGCAGAGGGAGGAACACCCCCAAACTCATTCTATGAGGCCACCATCAATCACCCTGATATCGAAACCAGGCAAGGATGTCACAAAGAAAGAAAACTACAGGCCAATATCACTGATGAACATAGATGCAAAAATCCTCAACAAAATACTAGCAAACAGAATCCAACAGCACATTAAAAGGAACATACACCATGATCAAGTGGGGTTTATCCCAGGAATGCAAGGATTCTTCAATATACACAAATCAATCAATGTGATACACCATATTAACAAATTGAAGGAGAAAAACCGTATGACTATCTCAATAGATACAGAAAAAGCTTTCTACAAAATTCAACACCTGTTTATGATAAAAGCCATCCAGAAAGTAGGCACAGAGGGAACTTACCTCAACATAATAAAGGCCATATATGACAAACCCACAGCCAACATTGCTCTCAATGGGGAAAAACTGAAACCATTTCCTCTAAGATCAGGAACAAGACAAGGTTGTCCACTCTAACCACTATTATTCAACACAGTTTTGGAAGTTTTAGCCAAAGCAATCAGAGAAGAAAAAGAAATAAAAGGAATCCAAATCGGAAAAGAAGTAAAGCTGTCACTGTTTGCAGATGACATGATACTATACACAGAGAATCGAAAAGATGCTACCAGGAAACTACCAGAGCTAATCAATGAATTTGGTAAAGTAGCAGGATACAAAATTAACGCACAGAAATCTCTTGCATTCCCAAACTCGAATGATGAAAAATGTGAAAGAGAAATTAAGGAAACACTCTCATTTACCACTGCAACAAAAAGAATAAAATACCCAGGAATAAGCCTACCTAAAGAGACAAAAGACCTGTATGCAGAAAACTATAAGACATTGATGAAAGAAATTAAAGATGATACAAACAGATGGAGAGATATACCACGTTCTTGGATGGGAAGAATCAACACTGTGAAAATGTCTATACTACCCAAAGCAATCTACAGATTCAGTGCAATCCCTATGAAACTACCGATGGCATTTTTCCCAGAACTAGAACAAAAAATTTCACAATTTGTATGGAAACACAAAAGACCCCGAATAGCCAAAGCAATCTTGAGAAACAAAAACGGAGCTGGAGGAATCAGGCTCCTGGACTTCAGACTATACCACAAAGCTACAATAATCAAGACAGTATGGTCGTGTCACAAAAACAGAAATATAGATCAATGGAACAGGATAGAAAGCCCAGAGATAAACCCACACACATATGTTCACCTTATTTTTGATAAAGGAGGCAAGAATATACAATGAAGAAAAGACAGCCTCTTCAGTAAGTGGTGCTGGGAAAACTGGACAGCTACATGTAAAAGAAAGAAATTAGAACACTCCCTAACACCATGCACAAAAATAAACTCAAAATAGATTAAAGACCTAAATGTAAGGTCAGACCCTATAAAACTCTTAGAGGAAAACATAGGCAGAACACTCTATGACATAAAGTACCAAAAGTTCCTTTTTCACCCACCTCCTTGAGAAATGGAAATAAAAACAAAAATAAACAAACGGGACCTAATGAAACTTAAAAGCTTTTGTACAGCAAAGGAAACCACATCAAGATGGAAGACAACCCTCAGAATCGGAGAAAATATATGCAAATGAAGCAACTCACAAAGGATTAATCTCCAAAATTTATAAGCAGCTCATGCAGCTCAATATCCAAAAAACAAACAACCCAATCCAAAAATGGGCAGCAGACCTAAATAGACATTTCTCCAAAGAAGAGATACAGATGGCCAACAAACACATGAAAGGATGCTCAACATCATTAATCATTAGAGAAATGCAAATCAAAACTACAATGAGGTATCACCTCACACCAGTTAGGATGGCCATCATCAAAAAATCTACAAACAGGGCTTCCCTGGGTGGCGCAGTGGTTGAGAGTCCTCCTGCCGATGCAGGGGACACGGGTTTGTGCCCTGGTCCGGGAAGATCCCACATGCCGCAGAGCAGCTAGGCCCATGGGCCATGGCCGCTGAGCCTGCGCGTCCGGAGCCTGTGCTCCGCAACGGGAGAGGCCACAGCAGTGAGAGGCCCGCGTACCGAAAAAAAAAAAAAAATCTACAAACAATAAATGCTGGACAGGGTGTGGAGAAAAGGGAATCCTCTTGCACTGTTGGTAGGAATGTAAATTGATACAGCCACTATGGAGAACAGTATGGAGGATCCTTAAGAAACTAAAAATAGAACTACCATACAACCCAGCAATCCCACTACTAGGCATATACCCTGAGAAAACCATAATTCAAAAAGAGTCATGTACCACAATGTTCATTGCAGCACTCTTTACAATAGCCAGGATATGGAAGCACCTCAGTGTCCATCGACAGTTGAATGGATAAAGAAGATGTGCCACATATATACAATGGAATATTACTCAGCCATAAAAAGAAACGAAGCTGAGTTATTTGTAGAGAGGTGGATGGACCTAGAGTCTGTCATACAGAGTGAAGTAAGTCAGAAAGAGAAAAATACCATATGCTAACACATATATTTAGAATCTCAAAAAAAAAAGGTTCTGAAGAACCTAGGGGCAGGACAGGAATAAAGACACAGATGTAGAGAATGCACTTGAGGACACGGAGAGGGGGAAAGGTAAGTTGGGACGAAGTGAGAGAGTGGCATGGACTTATATACACTACCAACGTAAAATAGATAGCTAGTGGGAAGCAGCCACATAGCACAGGGAGGTCAGCTCGGTGCCTTGCGACCACCTAGAGGGGTGGGATAGGGAGGGTGGGAGTGAGATGCAAGAGGGAGGAGATATGGGGATATATGTATATGTATAGCTGATTCACTTTGTTATAAAGCAGAAACTAACACACCACTGTAAAGCAATTATACTCCAATAAAGGTGTTAAAAAAATAAAACAAAGGCATGCCTATCCAAAAAAAAAAAAAAAACAAAAATATGCAGGTGATTTCTTTACAAAAGCAGAATCAGGAACTCAAGTCTCCTGACTCCCTAGTTCAGCAACCTATTATAATCAAAAAAAGAAAAAATGGAAAACTCATTGCTGGAAAAACTGTAATATTCAGTGCTGCTAAGAGTATACACTTCTGGTATATGAATAAATTTAAATAATCTTCCAGAAAATAATTTGGCAATATATATCAGGAGTCTTATGAATACATACGTTGAATACATATGTAATGTGATCCAATACCTATACTTCTAGGAATTTATGCTAAAGAAATTATTTAAAATGTGGATTTCAAATGTGGATAATTTACATACAAAGATATTCCTTTCAGGGCTATCTGAACAGCAAAAAAATGGAAACCTGAATGTCCAACAACATAGTTGTCCCTCAGTACTTGCAGGGGACTGGTTCCAAGACTCCAGAGGATACAAATTCCGCAGATGCTCAAGTCCCTTATGTAAAATGGAGTATTATTTGCATATAACCTATGCACATTCTCCCATGTACTTTTTTTTTTTTTTTTGGCCACACCACATGGCATAGGGGATCTTAGTTCCCTGACCAGGGATTGAACCCAATGCATTGGGAGCCCAGAGTCTTAACCACTGGACCGCCAGGGAAGTCCCATCCCATATACTTTAAATCATCTCTAGATTACTTATAATACTGAATACAATGTAAATGCAAAGTAAATAGTTGCCCGTGCATGGCAAATTCAAGTTTTGCTTTCTGGAACTTTGTAGACTGTTTTTTGTTTTAATTCTTGATCTATGATTGGGTTGACTCCCTGATGTGAAACCTGTGGATATGGGGGGCCAACTGTAATGGAAGGATTATATAAATTACAGTTGTCCAGAAAGTGAAATATTATGTAACCTTTCAAAATGTTTCCTAAGTACTATTAATCAAACTAGAAAATAAATGCTCAAGATATACTAAGTGAAAGAAGCTGAACTGTATATATAATAATAACCTTGATCATATGAAAAAATATATATATTAAAATATACTCTGTGGTATTGCTGAGGATTATTTGTTCTCTTTATTTTCCAAATTTTCCATTAAAAAAATACATATTACTTTTGTAATCTGAAAAAAGAAGTTGTAACTGTCACTAGTAATAATTGATAATCATAGCTATGGCCATTAAGTGCCAGGCACTACACAGCAATTTATGCACATTTATTCCTCACAATAACCCTAAGAGCAAAGTATCACCTCCATTTGCTGGATGAACAAATGAATTTCAAAAAGGCTGAATGACTTGACAAAGGTTACACAGTCTATATGTGGCAGAGCCAGATCCAATCACCGAGGAATAGGGAGAAAAAAACCTGTTCCTCCACTCACTATATATCAGAGATTCTTAGATCCAAGCTTAATATACACACAGTAAACTGAAAGCAAAGGCAACTGATTAGACAGTCAACTATCACAGTGCAATCACAATGCACTACCTGTGAATCTGAAAAATCAGATAGTTCAAAGTCCTCCAAAATACATAATTTTGTTTTCTTGTCTTTGATTTGGGCTTTGATTTTGGCCACTTGTCTTGGTATATTTTCTAAGGGAAAATGTTCATCTCTGGATATTAGTATGTAATGTATCTAGTATAGCTGTAATGTACAGCTAGTCTCAAATCACAATACTCTTAGTGACAGATATAGCACCTCAATTTTGAGGTGAACATTTTGAAGCATTTTTGAAATCTGACTGAAGGCTGAGATTTAAGAATAATGAAAAGATCTATTTGCTAATTTTAAAGCATCAACTGGGTAACATCAGAAGTATGAGATCACTGGGAAGTCATTATTTTCTGTATTCAAGTTAAAGTTCACAAAGTATCATATTATACAAGAAACACCATTAAAAAGAAACTAATGAACTTTAGGTATCATTTCAAGCCCCTTAAAAAAAATAGAAAGTTTATTTCATTGGAGTAAACATATAATTGCCTTCTCTAAAAATTATAAAACTGATATCCTTATATCCTGAAAGTTTTCTTCTTAGTTTATACATTTAAATAGCTAGCGTAAAATTCTAGAAGTATATCTGGAAATATATAAAAGACATAAAGAAATTCTAGATAAAAGATGAACAACTTTTGAGATAAAATTACAAGCTTTTTATTAGATAACAACAGATTATACATTTTAAGATAATGCTACATGAATAATTGTAAAAATACAAATTTGCTTGCTACTTACAGGAAATGGCTCCAATCCCTCCTGAATTACAAAGCCTTCAATAACATGGGTCAAGATCTGTGGCTTAACAATAGCCTGTGGAGGTTTGTTTTCTACACTGGGTATGCTACTAGGCATAGATGTACTATTACTCCTTGTGGTAGCAGCTGGAAGTAAGAGTGGAGGTGGAGGAACAGACACATGTGAAGGATCTGATGGAGATTTAATTACTGAAGCACTGACTGATGCCACAACAGGTAATTCTACTTGCTCTGTGGAACAAAAAAAAAAAAAGTCATTTTTTTAATCTTTAGCATTCTGCCCAGGCAAATATGAAAGAAAATTCAAGAATAAATATTAGTAACAATAACAGCTAATATCTGGTGCTTTAAAGAAAATTCTAAGACCTTTATATTTATTATCTCATTTAATCTCCACAATAACCTTATGAGATACATACTACTATTCCCACTTACAGAGGAAGGGGGTGACTTGCTCAAAGTTGTCATTCCAACTTTGGTTACAAAGAACTGTCCCATAAGACATGAAAATGTTTTAGAATGTCAATTTAAGAATAATTACTAAAAAAACTTTAAAATTTTAAGCTATACAGATATTAAATTCCCTATGTTTCTGTTTATATATTCCAAATGATATGGGGGGAAAAAAGTACTTTGAAAACACGCTTAAGAAAAAAAGAATCATGAAATCCACAGAATAAGTAGAAATTTTAATGAATTATACAGGGCATTACCTTTATTTCAAGCTAATTCACATCCATGCACAAATGTTCTTTGTTGTTATCTTTAACAACTCTTCATTGACACCGTACATGTCAATTTGGGGGAACACTGTATACCAGGCAATTGCAAAATGTTGGGCTGGATCACTGTGACTCCTCCCCTTCAAACTCTGAGGACCACAATAAGACAGACCCACAGCCTACAATGGAGACTTTACCTCCCCATTCGGTAGCAATAAACCTTTACTAAGCTGTACCAAAGTGGAGAGGCGGAACCAGCTGATAGCTAGGAATACCAGTGAGTACAAGATGTCTGAGAAAAATAACAAAAAAAGAACATGTGGTAAAGATAATATTACTACTTACTGAGCACTTTTGTGCCAGGTACTGTATAAATGTCTTACATGTTATAACACATTTAGCCCTCAAAACTAGCCTATGGGTAGGTACTGTTATTATCTCCATTTTATAGATGTGGAAACCAAAACACAGAAAGATAAAGCAACCTGCCTAGAGGCACACAGCTAATAAGCAGTGGAGCTGGGATACTAACCCAGGCAGTCAGGTTCTGGGTTCCGGAGACAATGCTTTTTTCATTGCTACAGTAACTCCTCTCCACCATCAGTATGAAAAGGATTGATATCACTATCAAAAATGCTCAAAATATAGCTCAGTTAGGTAGAGAAGAAAGAAAAGAAATCCCTATCGAATAAAAATTTCAGCTAACAAAATAGTGTAGTGATTATCAGTGTAGTGTCAGAAATGGAAAAGCTAACAGTTCAGACATAGTAACTCTGACGTAATTAATAACACTATGTAGCTTATCACAGCAAGATTACAGCCATAACTTAACCTAGTTCCACCAAATAATCCACCAGGATAAACTGTACTGGAAAAGCTATTTAAAGTCACACAATCCCTCATTAAGAACTACAAAAGAAAGTCAGCAGAGGACTTCCCTGGTGGCTCAGTGGTTAAGAATCTGCCTGCCAATTCAGGGACATGGGTTCGATCCCTAGTCCGGGAAGATCCCACAAGCCGCAGAGCATGTGCGCCACAACTACTGAGCCTGCGTGCCACAACTACTGAAGCCTGCACGCCTAGAGCCCATGCTCCGCAACAAGAGAAGCCACTGCAATGAGAAGCCCGTGCACAGCACAAAGAGTAGCCCCCACTCGCCGCAACTAGAGAAAGCCCATGCAGCAATGAAGACCCAACGCAGCCACCCCCCCAAAAAAAAAGAAAAAAAAAGAGAAGAAAAAGTCAGCAGGAAATACTGGTTTGCTTATTTCCAGGAACAAATACACAATTGTACACATGCATTACCAGACTGAAGAACTCCATAAAAATCCTACCCCACATACCCAATTTTCACACATACTCCTAGAAGAAAAGGATAAAAGATATAATCCTGAACTGGGACTAAAAAGCAATTTTTCTGTTGGAAGGAAAATATAAATCTATGGAGAAGTGAAAACTAAGATAAATTTTAATATCCCTTATAGATTTATAAATATTTGGTTACTTTAGAAATATAAAGCTGCATTAAGTATATTGTGGCTTATTCAGAAAATACTGCTTAGTATATGTTCTAACTAATTTTTGGATCATACATACAAATAGATCTAAATTTTGTTGAAAACAAAGTTGTAAGTTACTGACTTCTTTAAAAAGTTATTAATAGCTATGACTTGCCAGTTTATAATCAGCTGTTAAAATCAAAAACACAAGAAACATTGACATATTATAGCAGAACAAAAACACAATTATTGGGGACTTCCCTGGTGGCGCAGCGGTTAAGAATCCGCCTGCCAGTGCAGGGGACATGGATTATCTGGGAAGATCCCACATGCCGCTGAGCAACTAAGCCCATGCGCCACAACTACTGAGCCTGCACTCTAGAGCCCGTGAGCCACAACTACTGAGCCTGTGTGCCACAACTACTGAAGCCCACGTGCCTAGAGCCCGTGCTCCGCAACAAGAGAAGCCACCGCAATGGGAAGCCCACGCACCTCAACAAAGAGCAGCCCCCACTTGCCACAACTAGAGAAAGCCCGCGAGCAGCAATGAAGACCCAACGCAGGCAAAATTTAATTAATTAGTTTTTTAAAAAACAAAAAAACCACAATTACTACACTCTCTAGATTTAAGACAACTGTGAGAGAGAAACCCCAAGTTAACTGATAAGACTTTGCCACAGGTTACTCTGCCTATTCACAGTCTTGTTTTCTGAGCAAGATCTATGAGCTTTTTCTACTCTTTTTTATGGATGCTTTTTTAAGAATTCTTATAGATTTATGAAGACCGAATCCTGGGTGGAAACAAGTCCCTCTATTTTTACAGGTTAGTTTATTACATGATTTGATGAGCAACCTGTGCTTGCTTTTCCCCCTTCATATACTACAGAAACTAGTTAAGTATGAAGTAAATTAAAGGAAGATTCAAAAATCTACATTGTACTTAGACAATTTAGCCAGAGGGATGGATATGCCTGCCAGGATCTCAGACTACATTCCTGAGGAAATAATGTGAAGATATTCTTGAGTTTCAATATATGAAAAATGTTTAAATTTTCTTGAGTATCATTAGTAATGCTTATTAGGCAATTAAATCACAGTCACAATGCAAGGTTAGTATCCAATTAAACACATATTTCTGCCTTTAAATCAAAATTCCAAGAAACCTGCAGCAACATAAATCCATTTTCAGTGTATACAAACTACAAAGATTTAATACTATAGTTAGATTTTCTTAAATCTATCTTTTGAGGTATTATTTTGAATAAGCAAAGGCAATAATATTGAACTTGTCTTAAATATTTTATATAATTTTATTGACTAAATGTTTTCTATTTTTCAGGAAAAAGTTGGGGAAAAAGTTGGAGGAAAATTGGTTTTCCCCCTCCATGCTTTCCAGAGATTCATATTGGTAGTAAGGGATAAAAGCTAGAAAGAAGAGAAGGGATAGAAATGTGGCATGCTGAAGAAAAGAGAGGACAAGGGCTGCTTTGGTAGCAAAGTCAGTGCCCTGTTACAGTCTGTTTCCATGCCTGTTACAGTGGTTAGTCTTAACTGAAAGTGATCATGAAGGCCATGAGATATTCAATAGAATAAAATACTTACAACAAAGCCTGAACCAAGATTAGTATTATCTGGATAAGTGGTCAGTAAACTTTCTATAAAGGACATATGGTCTCTGCAATGACTCATCTTTGCTGCAGTAATGCAAAAGTAGCCATAGATAATATTTGAACAAATGAATGTGGCTGTGTTGCATAGAACTCTATTCATGGACAATGAAATTTGAATTTCACATAATCTTCACATGACATGAAACATTACTCTTCTTTTGATTTTTTTTTCAAACATTTAAAAATTTTAAAACCATACTTAGCTCATTGGCCATACAAAAACATGCAGCAGGAAGGATCTGAAGCGTGAGCTATCATTTGCCAACCCCTGATCTAAATAAAATACTAAAAAAAAAAAAAAAAAACCCTAACACAGAATATATCTTTTTTAGGACTTAGATACCGGGCTATAGATTATAATGTTTTAGTAAAATACCTAGGATTCACAGTCACTTTGATATTATCAGGAGGAGTATAGAGAAGATTTACTTGAACTTGTAAGTAGTTCTGAAGTAGTGAATAAGAATTTGAATGCTTAAACTCAAGAATTTTTTAATCCACATCCCTAGTAAGAATTAGTGAGGCTTAATTTAAGTACTGTCTGGGAAAGAACACTTTTAAAAGCATTTACTCAGTCTGGGTCACACGCAATTATGACAAATGTCAGATATGACTTCAAATGCTTTGTGATTTTTTTTTTTTTTTTTTTTTTTGGTCACGGGCCTCTCACTGTTGTGGCCTCTCCCGTTGTGGAGCACAGGCTCCGGACGCACAGGCTCAGTGGCCACGGCTCACAGGCCCAGCCGCTCCGCGGCATGTGGGATCCTCCTGGACCGGGGCACGAACCCGTATCCCCTGCATCGGCAGGCAGACTCTCAACCACTGTGCCACCAGGGAAGCCCATGTTTTGTGATTTTTGGAAAGTATAATTGAAATCTTCTGATAGAACTTTGATTTATTCTAGTTTTTAAGCTAGAAATAGCTTGACACATAAATCTGAATGGTCATATGAAACACATCTGTACAAACTGCTAGAAATTCAAAGGCTGAAATACGTTTTTGATTTGGGTAGCTCCTCAACAACTGTTCTAATTATTCCTCATCAAAAAAAAAAAAAATCTTGGGACTTCCCTGGTGGCGCAGTGGTTAAGAATCTGCCTGCCAATGCAGGGGACACGGGTTCGAGCCCTGGTCCAGGAAGATCCCACATGCCGCGGAGCAACTAAGCCTGTGCGCCACAACTACTGAGCCTGTGCTGTAGAGCCTGCGAGCCACAACTACTGAGCCTGCGTGCCACAACTACTGAAGCTTAAGTGCCTAGAGCCCATGCTCTGCAGCAAGAGAAGCCACCGCAATGAGAAGCTCGCGCACCACAAAGAAGAGTAGCCCCCACTCATTGCAACTAGAGGAAGCCCGCGCACTGCAATGAAGACCCAATGCGGCCATAAATTAATTAATTTTTAAAAAGTCTTGAATTCTAATCTATGTTTTGCAGCAATTAATTACACAGCAAATTAGTTTAATACGACCTCTATTGAAAAAAACCTTTTTCCGTTACTAACATTTCTCTAATAGAAAATTACCCCAAATTCAGGCATTTTCTCACCTAACAAAGGATGCTCAGAAGTCAAATCTTCTCCTCTCCCCACAGTTATAGCTGCTGGAGACAATGTGGGTGGTGGTGGAGTTCTATCCATTCGGACACATTCTTCTGACTCCTCTGGCATTTCTTCTTCACATACATCTTCTACTTGATAAACCTGCAACGACAAACCATGCTGCCTAAAAATGTTTCTAAAGTACATTTGATAAGGTGTTCTTAATTTAATGAACAAAATAAATTCCGAGTGTTTTAAAAATTAAAAGGCAAAATGACTATTTGACAGATTGAAAGGAAAACTTTAAAATCATTCAAATGAAGTTTTTCATACTCCTTGACGATTCATGATACTTGATGATATTTCACTGAAAGCAAGCTGTGGATCAGTACCTAGGCTATAAATCACTAAGGTTTCCCAAAGGTGATAGTCAAGTCAGGACATATTTTTAATTTTGTTAATTTTTTAAAATGTTTTGATTTTATACACTCAAACAACTATTTGGGGAATTTACTATAGTTTCTGTTAACTTCCACTGTAATAAATCAAAATAGATACTAATATTTTTCACAAGCATGTTAAGTAAATCTCCAAAATGACACATATTATATAAGGAAATGCACTGTTTAAAGGACTACATCCCAGGTTTTTCTTTATTATATTTATGTGAATTAAAGATTAAATTTTGAAAAGTAATGTCTGAGTACCCACAAAAAAGGTATGTGATTACATGTTTAATCTTCTGATCTACTCAAGAATCTAATGAATTTTTATAAGCTAGTATCAGTTAAACAGAAAACATCTGTCCTTGAAATAACACACACACACCCCCATCCTAAACCATTTGACATATTACTTTTAGTTCTTTAATATTGTTCCATACTTATAGAAGAAAGTTACATCTTTAACTACCTTGTTATCCAATGGTAAAGATAATACTTAAGAAGAAAACATGGACTCAAAAGTACTCTGAGAAGGAACTTTAAAAACGTCTAACCTATTATTGATTTTTTATTAAACTTAAGGCTGAATTTTCAAAGTCCACTTGTAGAGACTGACATAGGTATTTATTTTGTCATTTTTTTTAATTTAATCATTATTTTTGAAAGATGACAGGTCACCAAAAACAAAGCCACAAAGCAATTTACCCCCTTCTTATATGTACAAAGTTTATTACTTACATTTATAAAAGTTGTGAGTTTTTAAGATAACCTACCCAAACTGATTAATATTTCTAATAAATATCAAAACAAAAAATGTTTCTTCAACATTCACAAAAAACTTTTAAATGATCTAATATTGTATATATTTTTAATCAAACTATTGAAAAAGTTTGATTTGAAATTAAATATAAAAACAATCAATATTTCTGAAACCAGCATAAACAACGTGTGATAAAAAGGACTTGAAGTTTTACCTACAAAGGCATATCTAACAACAGCAATAGAATTTAAAAACCAAAACAAACAAAAAACCCCCCTAATTTTTCAAGATAATCTATTAAGAAAAAAATAGCTTTCTTTTTTTTTAAATTAAAAAATCCCTTTGTTACTGATAATTTTATATCAAATATAATATCCAGAGCTGTGATTCGAATCAGCTACTAAGTAGGCAACATTTTTAAAAGTTATTTGCTCACAACCCTGAATCTGGAAACCTGTTTCACTAAGAGAGAGTCCTTGCCTCATGTCTGGATCCTCAGGAGTGAAAGCAGTCGTTCATTACTGTACAGCGCAACAATGATAGCTGCTAGTATCTGTTCATGATAATTTTTTTTAAATGATGATAATGTCCAATACAGGGAAAGTCATCCAAAAAAATGTCCTGGGGGTTAAAGGAAAAACAAAAAACAAAAAACTTCTAGTGAGGGGCACCTGCTGTAGTAGAGATTACCTTAATTTGGCAGAGTGGTGGGGATGTTGATTCAGAGGTAATTAGGCAAGTAATGGTTGTATCAACCAGCTCAACTGTATCTATGTAGCATTCCTTTATTAGATATTACTTTTCTTCCAAAGATCATCTTTTCATAAAATGCTGAAACTCTCTCTTTAATATTAATGCTGTCACAAGTTTTTCAAACACCTACTACAGTACCTTTTAAGGAATCAAAGATCATGCATGAGCATGCATAGTATTCTGATTTTTAAAATATAATGAAAGAGTTTTAAAGGATTAAAAGAGGCAAACACAAATAACATATTCTGAAATAATCCAACAAAGAATACTGTAAAATATTTTTCGTTCTTTACAGGTAAGCCTAACTGTACATACTTTCTTCCACATCCCCCATGTAAAGGCAAAGTAAGTTAAAGAATAAAAGAAGTAGGCAAAAGCAAATCTGTCACAGACATCTGGCACCATCAGCATAAAAAAAATCTAAGTGCGACAACTAAAAGACTGAATAAAGCAAAGAAGTGAAGGTTTTGCTCACAAGATCATTTGGAAACTGTACATCACAATTTCTCTTTAGTTCATAACTATGACTATTCTAAAACTAACACTGGCTGCCAAACTTACCTCAATAAAGTACATTAGTCCCATCTGTCTCCTTTCCCTAAATAAACTGTGGAAAACATTTATTAGTTCTAAATTATCTACACTTACCATATCTTACTTATCATACCTAAATGTCAATGAAAAATCTTTTAAAAAACATACTGATGTTACTTTGAAAATTCACTTATCTTTGAAAATTTCACATCTCTTAGAAGTATCTCTCTACCTTTGAATATTTGAAACAACCAGGAAATTGTGAACGAATGTGTAATTCATGAAGAAATGGGATGGTTAAAAAAATTGATTTGATAAAGGTAATAACAGAAAAATACAGCAATTTAATAAATAGGCTATGGTACTCAAAGAAAGGTAAAAGATAAGAACGATAACATGGAAACATCTGTAGCAAATATGACCATACCAGTGATAGCAGAGAAAGTTATTCTTCTCATGAAAAAAAACCATTCCAAAAATGAGGTAACATAAATTTAAAAAAAAACAAAATTAATAGAGGGCAGAAAATAATAAGATCCTAGATATTTTTAACTTTAATCCAAGTGTTGTTATGTTTTTGATATTTCTATCCCAAACATGTTCCTCCAAGGTCTGCCCTAACAAAAATAATTAGAAAAATATAAGGCATATAGAGAAATTTTATTTTTTTTCTTGTTAAAAACCAATTCATTGAACTAGAAAGTGAGAATATAAATTCAAATTAAATTTGATTTCTTTGAAGGTACTGTACACTTTTAAGCCTGTGTTTTTATATTATAATATCCATTGTAAACTCTTCAAAAATACATTAAAAGAAAATATAGAGACATAATAATTGAAATACAAACTTATTTCTAGATGCCCATTGTTGTCTTTGTCAAATTCTGTTCTTAATAAAAGTGAGTAGGAAGTGGAATTCAATCTCTTCATGCCTATTAAGATCAGTCAGAATGACAAGAATAAAGAATCTATAAATTTGCATCCTGAGCACCAAAATGTTTCCCATTAAGGAACAGACTTTGAAACCCCTTTCCTTTCTGAGTTTATGGTTACTAGCCTTTAAGTGATAAAATCTCTTTAGTGAGGTTTGATATAAAACCTCCTTTGGGGGGTGGTGGTGGTGGTGGGATGAACTGGGAGATTGAGATTGACATGTATACACTAATATGTATAAAATAGATAACTAATAAGAACCTGCTGTATAAAAATAAATAAAATAAAATTCAAAAAAGTAAAAATAAAAAAATAAAACCTCTTGAGAATATTG
Organism: Aethalodelphis obliquidens; assembly: GCF_003676395.1. Lineage (NCBI taxonomy): Eukaryota > Metazoa > Chordata > Mammalia > Artiodactyla > Delphinidae > Aethalodelphis > Aethalodelphis obliquidens. Next base: position 95,902,335 of record NW_020837945.1, on the reverse strand, counting down.
TTTTCCTCAGTTATAAATTAATTATGAATTTGATCATTCTAACATTTAGAGACCTTATTTCAATTTTTATTATAAATTATTTTATAAATTTAAAAGTCCTTTATAGAATGTTTAAAAGAAAAACATTTTTCAGGATAATTTTCCTCTGTAGGCAGTATGTACCATTTCTAGAGGTTTATTTTGATAAATTTCACCACAATCTCAGTTACTCAAAACTTTTACTCCTCCCAGTGGATTTTTTCATCCTCAGTATTCAACTCATCCGCTGAGATTTTCTTAGCTTTTTAAATGAGAAATATTTTAAGTATATATTCTCCCTTAGTAGAAATTTAAAAATCAGTTTAATAATTCTGAAAGATGGCCTACAGTTAATGTTGTTTTTGCAAAGTTGGATTCTTTCCTAGAATAACTGGTTTTTACAAAGTTTTAATTACAAAATACAAGTTTACCAAAAAATTACATCATACAAGCATACCTCCACCTTGAAGCAAAAGCCCCATAAAGGCCTAATACTTCAGAATGCATACAACCAAAAAGGTTAGCTAGATAAACCATACGTTTAAGAACATACAAGCCAACAGAAGGGATCTATGAAGGATAATCACCTTAAGAGAAAAAACTTTGTGCAGATGACACTGGTTCAAATGCATTCCCTTGGGGAAAAAAAATCAACTCTGTAAAGATAGCAGATGGATTTGTTTAAATAGTAATAAAATTAACGAGGGACTTTAATAACCATTACAAATTATCAAGCATGCAACCATACTACAACAAAAGTTTTTTTTTTTTTTTTTTTGCCCATACAGCATGTATGTCAGATACTGACAGATGGAAATTTCAAGCTTTTTAAATTCATTGGCATTTAGATCTAATGATATAACATAGCGTGGGAGAAAACTGTTTTTACTTTCAGGTCGGCAAGAAAGTCAAAGAGCTTCCAAGGGCTTACCACTGGTGGATCAACGGATGCTGGTGGTTGTACTTGTAGGTTTACCGCAACAGTCTGTGGAGGAGGAAGAGTCTGAAATGGCAACTGGACCAAAGCTTCTGCAGCTGGAAGCTCCTCTTCTGACACCAAAGCATTCTGCACCAAAACCTGGCCCTGGGACAGAATTTCAGGCTGCACTTGTAAAGATTGCATAGACTGCAAGGGCAGTGGTGGAATCTGAGCTGGAGGAGATGTCGACATCTGCGGAGGGGTTGCAATTGGGATTGGAGAGGACTGCAGGGTTGAATATTGCTGGTGTGATGCTGGAGACACAATCTGCTGACCTGGGGACACCAAGGTGGACTGCTGAACTGGGCCAATGTGTACAACAGGGGAAGCTGGAAGTGGAAGATGGGATGGAAGATTCAGCTGTGCTGTAGGTTGCACCTGATTAGCAGTGGACTGCTGCAAGTTTGACCCTGGCTGGAGAGCTGATGACACAAGTGGGTGTGGCTGAATAAGTGCTTGTGGATGAATAATTATAGTAGGAGACTGACTTGGTGAATGAGGTGGTGGAGGAGACACCACTACAGACTGCTGTGCTGACTGTGACTGGCTAGGAGACACTGGTAAAGGAGGGGGATGACTCTGAATTGGGGAACAATGCTGTGACTGGGCACTACTGGGAGCTGGAGGCAGGCCGTGGTTTTGGAGTGGTAAACAGTGCTGGGATGGTGGTGGGTCTTGAGTTGGACTTTGAAGTGTGATTGGCTGAATTTGCTGTTGCTGCTGCTGTAGCATCAGCTGATGGTGGGAAACTTTGGGAGGTGGTGAATGAAGAGGAATCTGCTGATGTTTTATTAGAGGATGAGGCTGAATTGGAGGATATGAAGCTGTGAGAGAAAAAAATGACAATTAGTATTTATTTCAAAAGTAATCACATAAATTTTAAAATAAATCTAAATGAGGAACGTTTTCGCATCAGAAGGTCATAATCATCAGAAATCTATTACAAGTCTTCCCAACAAGAGTGGCTCAAAAATGTAATGACAAACAACTTTTCCTTGGAAAACTACATAATTTCATAAAACAAACTGTACTGTGATAAGTTCCAAAAGAAAACTGCCTAAAACAATTGATTCATAAATCTGAATCTACATGATTTATTCTTATTAAATTTTATATGTCACCAGAATATTTCCATTAACTTTTAACAAAGTTTATCCACTTGAATTCCTTCTCTGGGAAGAAGAGGAGTGTAACTGAACAAGTGTAATATAAATAAAGATAACTTCAAAATCATAAAATAAAGGTCTCATCCTTTCTAATCCATGTCTAAACATTCTTCCAACTAACAGTCAACGTAATTACCTATAAAGCTTCCCAAATAAGTTCCCCAATTTGAACCGAGATGAATAGTTGGTACTATTTGACCCAGGAAAATATTTTGTATAAAAAGTTAATTCACTTAAGCAAAACACACGTGTGAATCCTACAGCATGGTTAAATAATCACAGTAACTAAGAAATGAAATTTCAGGGGCCATTCCAAATCCAGGAGACCAATAGTTTTGCTTGCAGAAAAAATGACGCAATCAGCCATGCTGTCTAGACAAATGATCTTGTTTTACTTCTCTCTCCCACATACACTAAAAGAAACCTACAGTAATCTATAAGTGATAATACCAGTTTTCTCCACAAGGGAGCCACTCATAACAGGAAATATATATGTAAGAATTAGCAAAATCAAGTAGAAAATAGTTTCCACATCATTATGCCTCCTCTGCATACTGACTGGTGCATATGTTCACACAGAGAGAGATGCTGGTGAAATCCTCTCTATCTAAATAAGAATGGAAACTGGGTTCACCAGAAGATAAACTGAAGATTACTTAATATTAATACCATGTAACATTATCACATTTAAAATATACCTAAAGACAGGCAAAACTTTTTTCTTAATCTCAGACTGTAATGCCTTTTATCTATTTTTACATTCAACCATTATTTGTGACAAAGACCTTATAAAAAATTCTAACAAATTTTTTTCAACCTTTCTGTATTTGGTTCATTATTATTTGAAATTCTGGAGATTCTTTAAGGAAATTAACATCTGATTAACATCTCAAGAAAGAAGCATTTAGAAGGTTCAACAAATACCCACGAATTGTTAAAAACAAAATGGAAATTAGATCTAAAATTTCATCTAACAAAGTAATTTTCATATAACTAGACTAGCATTTCAAACTAAGACTGAAAATTTTATGTCAGCACTTTATAAATGTGTTGATAAAGACTCTCTATTATAGAGTATTCAAAAAAATCTTGGACTTTTATAGAGCACCTTTCCACCAAGGGGCTTAAGATGCTTTCACATCTCTCTCCTTTGTACTCACAAAATGCCTGTTGAGTAGGTACCCTTTTACAGATAAGGAAATAGAGGTTTAGCAAAGGCCCACTTTAATTCAATTTTTAAGTTATAATTAAAATTTACCATATTCTTGAAGTACAATGGAGATTATATTCATGGGAATAAAAAGTCTTTCTTTGCTCTAGCAAGTAAGCAATCTTTGCCTTCTAGAGCTGGTAATTCAATACAGTAATAGTTATCCTTTCACCTAAATAAAAATTTTTCTTTGATTAGAAATCAAAATGAGTCTATATATTTTATATTAGCCCATTAAGTCCAACTGACAAGCACATATACTACAGAATAACTGAGGATATCTTAAACAATACTTCCATATAAGAAAAGTCCTAGTGTTCTGGAGAATCATGACGTGTGTTAATTTCTCTGATTTTAATAAACACTTTAGTATTGTCAGGGTGGCCTTATAACTGGAGAATTAATGATTGGCATCATCTCTCACATATGCAGCAGAACCTTTTATTATTGCAAATAATTAAATATATTATTGTAAATTATTAAATATATTACTTCATTCAGTAGTTACTACAACCCCATGAAGTACATAGGGTACTATACTAATCCAGTATATTTCAAGTGAAGAAACTTTCAGTAGTGAAGTGACTTGCCTAAAATCACCTGGCTATTAAGAGGCAGCGCTGGGTATAAAAGAATCCACAGTCTTAGCTGAGTCTAGGTTCCTCTTATGGTCTGAATGTATGTGTCCCCCAAAATTCATGTTGAAGCCCTAACCCTTAATGTGACTGTGTTTGGTAAGGGGGCCTCTAAGGAAGTAATTATGGTTAAATGAGGTCAAAAGGGTGAGGCCCTGACCCAACAGGATGAGACAGAAGAGAACTCGATATCCTCTCTTCTTGCACTCAGATGAAAGACTGTATGAGGACACACTAGAAGGCAGCCATCTGCAAGCCTGAAAGAGAGCGCTCACCAAAAACCAAACACTGCCAGTTCTTGATCTTGAGCTTCCCAGCCTCCAGAACTGTGAGAAGATAAATTTCTGTTGCTTAAGCCAGTGGTACCCAACCATTCTGGCACCAGGGACCACTTTCATGGAAGACAATTTTTCCAGGGACGGGGAGGGGGGCAGATATGGTGGTTCAGGCCGTAATGTGAGCAATGAGGAATGGGGAGCGGGAGATGAAGCTTCACTACTCACTCGCCTGCCGCTCACCTCCTGCTGTGTGGCCTGATTTCTAACAGGTCGAGGACTGCTACTGGTCCGTGGACTGGGGGTTGGGAACCCCTGGTTTAAGCTATCTAGGCCATGGTATTTTTTTATGATAGCCTAAGCAGACTAATTAGTCTTTTCACTACATACTGGATTAATGTCTGCAAAAAAAGATGCATATTTTTTCTAACTTATTTCATAAAAGCTCTAAAGACTGAGCTCTAATATAGTTCATGATAATTTCCAGACATTTGGTTAAAGTTTGCCTTTATTTTATATATTAAAAATAGGATTAATAAATATCAAGTGGGAATTCCACCCTCAAGAAGAAATGATGAAGAAAACTAAATGATGTTAGCACCCTAGAAATACATGTAAGGAAATAATAACCATGCCTGTTATATGTCTATTATAATAATTACTAGACTATAGTATGTTAGAATACAAGCAGATTTTTTAATACTTGAAAGTGACCTGCAGGAGCAAGCATTTTTCTAATTGAAGAAAAGGACAAATTACCAATTCAAGAACCTCAAAAAAAAAAAAAAAAAAAATCTTAGCTTCAGATTAACTCCATACCAACAAGAGCAGAAAAACTAAAAGAGTAGAAAAATTATAACTGCTGCCTTGCCAGAAGATACAAATTGCTTTGAATAACTGCATTTTTAAGTTAAAATTGAATTTTTAAGTTTGGAAGCTGCAAAGGTTTATGTGGCTTAGGGTGTTCCATTTGGTTTTATTTCTAAAAAGTAACACCACAGAAAACTGGAGTTTGGTTAATACACATAAGCTCTAAATCTGGAATTGCAATTGTCCTGAAGTCTCAGGATGGTGTAAGGCCCTCTTACTCTTAGATGGTTTTAGCTTACTGGTCTCCTCCATACTTACATAAAATATTGGCCATCAGAGGAAGGCAACTAGAAAGATATTATCACACTATCAATGAAAAGGGGAAGAATAAGTGTTAACTTAGAACCAGATATTGTGAGTTCAGGGGGAATGAAAATCCAAAAGCAGATCTCTTTGCTTGAACTAACCCTGAAAGAGTTCCTACCTTTCTCTTTGAAAGGATATTAACCTACCCTCCATTATAATCTATCAAAACTATATAAATCAATATAAATTGTCCCCTGAGCAGTCATTCCAAGCACAGTGGGTCACTGCCTCTCCACACTAACTCCTTCCATCAACACTGGCCAGGGAATTCCCTGGCGTTCCAATGGTTAGGACTCTGCGCTTTCACTGCCGAGGGCATGGGTTCAACCTCTGGTTGGGTAACTAAAATCCCACAAGCCATGGAGCGCAGCCAAACAGAAAACAAAACAAAGAAAAACAGTGGCCAGAGGCTGGTTTGAGGCTAAGAATACTCTGGACAATACAGTACAAAAATCCTGTTATCATGCCATATAGATAGCAGGACCTTGCACACAGATGTTTATAAAAAAGAATTCACATCTAACCATACTATGAGTGGATTTATTATTTATACATTCTAACAAACCCTTCACTTATCTAAGATTCAGATTGAAGAATTCTAACCAGTGATACCTAGTTAGTACAAATGGAAAAAACTGTGCTATAACTTCCAAAATCCAAATGGAAAAAAAAAATCAACTATTAATCCAACAAATATTTACTATTGTCCACCTATTATAGATATAAGTACATATAAGGCATAACTTGGTGCTGTCAAGATAAAAGAATGAAAAGGTTAATCTGAAAAAGGATTAAAAGACTTAATAAATGTAAAGTACCTGACACTACCCTCAAAGAGCTTACTTACTGTCTAGTAGAAAAGCTAAGATCAATAAGTATATAAATAACTATAAAAGAAAAAGTACCACAAAGAAATATAAAAATGCTATACAAGGGACTTCCCTGGTGGTCCAGTTAAGACTCCGCACTCCCAATGCAGGGGGCCCAGGTTCGATCCCTGGTCAGGGAACTAGATCCCACATGACACAACCAAGAGTTCACATGCCGCACCTAAAGATCCCACATGCTGCAACTAAAAGATCCCCGCATGCTGCAACTAAGACCCAGTGCAGACAATTAAATAAATAAATATTTTTTAAATGCTATACAAGTTCAGAAGGAGAGATTTCTAACTAGGGGAATCAAACAATTCCAAGATCTTGAGATTGCGTGATACAGAGAATGTTGGCAATATCAGCACAGAAGAAACATAAAAAGAGAAAAGGCAACCTTCAGCAGTGTAAAATGAATCTTTAAAAAGTAATGCGAAAAAAAGAAAAAAAGTAATGCATAATTATAAAAGGATAGAAAGAAGATGCTTACCTGATGAGGCTGGATCAAAGGAAGATTTTTTTTTTTAATGTAACATATGTGAGGTATCTAGCCCAGTGCGTCACACACACAACACACACACACACACACACACACACACTTTCAATAAACAATAGTTAAACTGGTATAAAAACATATGTAGAGGGCTTCCCTGGTGGCGCAGTGGTTGAGCGTCCACCTGCCGATGCAGGGGACACGGGTTCATACCCCGGTCTGGGAGGATCCCACATGCCGCAGAGCGGCTGGGCCCATGAGCCATGGCCGCTGAGCCTGCGCGTCCGGAGCCTGTGCTCCGCAATGGGAGAGGTCACGACAGTGAGAGGCCCGCGTACCAAAAAAAACAAAAACAAAACAAACAAACAAACAAAAACCATATGTAGATATATTAAGAATAGGAGAGATCTAAGTATGCTTAAGAAGCAAAAGAAAGGATCCAGCATGAGGGAGACAAAAGATGCTATAATAACTATGAAAGAAGGTCAGGAGTCAGTAAAAAAGATGCAATCAATGACACAAGGAAATAGTGCTAACTTTAAAGAAGAAAGCAGATAATTCCTTATCCTATTAGAAGTGAAGAAAGCTCAACACTGAGAAATTCTGAGATGAACAGAAGACACGGTAAGGAAACTCAGTCTGCACGGCCCCAGAATTTCCAGCATGAGAACCATGAAGCAACATTATCTGTAGATGGCAGAGGGAGCACACATGGGATTCAAAGGCTGATGAAAATGAAAACGACTTAGTTGATTCCCGGACATTTGCCTCTCAGAGATGAAATCAAAGATGGAAAAATAGCAACATGGTGAGGAAAATAATTATGCATAATCCTTATTTTTGGAAACTGATAAATTCCTTCCACTAATGACAATGTTAAAGAAAAATACATACTTGCTTTTTTTAAAAAGCTTTTAATTTTGTTCCACTAAAGCACATTAAACAAACCACAGGCAAATTATTTTAAAGCTAAAAGGTTTTATCGACATAACAGCAGACCAGCACATGATGAAGATGTTAATCAAATGTCAACTGATCCAAAAAATCTATTTTATTATTATAATTTGTTTTAGCTGTTGGGCTCTTTTGATTTCTCTTTTTTCAAGCTACACTACTGTTCTTTTGTTAACTTATAAAATTCACATTTTAAAATGTTTTAAAAGTATTCTCGTTCAAGTAATGGACATCTTTTGTTTTGCTCTGCCTGCTAAGAAAATGAATAATGCAACTGTTTTCAACAAAAGCTTTATCCCACCTGGTGCTATTAACTGGTGAATACTTGATGTCCGGGTGACAGCTGTGCTTCGTGATTCCAGACTTGGACTTTCTCCTTTCTTATTACTTTCTGGAGAAGGATCTCGTTGGCTGATTTTAGAACTGGTCACTGTTGTTTTGTTATGACAAATTGTCAATGACTGAGTTTGACTAGTACTTTTTGGCGGACCATTTTGTGAGCTAGATAATACACCCAACTTCTGGCTGCGTAATGTTAAATTCTGAACCTAAGAACCACATAACAAAAAATAAGGATGAAACAGATGGTATTAATTGATGTGGTAATCACTACCATTATAACAACAATGACAACACATTTATATTATGCTTTTTATATTATGCATAAAGCTACAAGCACTTGAAACAACTAATTAACCCTGAAGGAAAGGGGAGCTATTATTCTAAGTAATCATATCTTAAACATTAAGTGGCAATTTTTTTAAAAAGACATTAAGGAAAAGAATCGTTAAGAACTAAATGAAAATAGAATATATATATATATACACACACATATATATATTGCAAATGAACTATCAATATGAGGAAATTACTCTGCAACATACTGCATTTTAAAGTTACCAGGTCAGAGACAGTCAAAAGGAAGGAGAACGAGGAAGAGCATTCCAGGCAAAAAGGAAAACTTGAGCAAAGCTGCAGAGGTGGGAGAGCCCAGGGTGTGGAGGGAAGAATGAGCAATTCCTTCTACTTCACTGAGTTCTCCATGACAGGATTGTGAAACATTTTAAGGCTACAAGTCCCTCATAAACTTGTGAGAAATTACTACGCACAATTAGGATAGTGTGGATATAATATTGCTATCTTAATAAAGATCAGAAAGATAACAAAAAAAGCAAGTTAATAGGTCTATAGAGATTATAAGGGAACATTAATCTTCTAAGTAAGAAGACAAATTCATGAAATCACCTACCCCATTGTGATAATTATGAAAAGCATTTCCTATTAACTAACTTTAAAGAGTTAGTGAGATTTTGTTGTGGTGGTTATGAAACACTCATTTGCCTTTGAGAACTAGATCCCATGAACTAAAGACATCGTGCATGGCCTTGAAATGGTTTACATGATGACTCCTATCTATATCGGGGCTATGCTAAACACACTGCCAGTCTGGATGGTGGCAAGGATTATCCCAATTACTCTCACCTGAGGTCTATAACATTTTCAAACAGCAAGGCAAAAATGCCTCTCCAATAGCTTCCTAACCTTTTGCCTCAGAAATGAATGCACCTAAAACATTTATGCTAGCACTGACCCTGGGAGGGAAACTGAAGTAAGAGAGATTCTAAAGTAACAAATATATTGCTGCTTTATGGATGTTCTTCAGTTTCATGTCTGTTCTGTCTCTACAGCTGTATCATTAACTGATGCTCTATACCTTCTCTTTCCAAGTACCAATGCAGTGTTCAGCCAACAGCAGATGCTGAATAAATGTTTACTTCAGGGCAGCTGAAGTTTTAATCAGTTCTATTCTAAGCTACTGAAAGAATTTTCTAAGTGAGATCATATGGAGCAACTTCTCTGATTTTTGTCAAATATTTCACAGCATTGTAAATGGACTAATTACTGCTGTATTACTGAAATTTAATGCAAAGATAAAATATGCTAAAATCCAGATTTCTCAGCTTGCCACTCAAAGCCCTCCACAGTCTGGGCCCAAACTGCTTTGAGTCCCTTTTTCCACTATTTATTTCACAATCCTCATACTCTAGCCAAACTGTTCTGCTCACCCTTCTCCAAACATACCTTGCACTGTCTTCATTTAGAGCCCTTGCTCAAATTCCTCTTTCCTCAACGCTGTCTCTTGAAGCCCAACACAGTGCTCAAGACCATTAAAATTCCTACCCATTCTCCCAAAGAAACCTCTCGAAGTCCCTGGTTAGAAATAATTTCTCCTCCCCTCTATGCTTTTCCCATAGAATTTGGATCATAGTGGCCTATACCAATGACAAACATCTAGCTTGGTTTAGAATTACTAATGTCTGTGTCTGTGAAATACTGAGACTCTGACTGGCAGGCTCTCATCTCTGACATTCATTTTTGTACTCCCCGCAATTCCGGCTGCAGACATAACAGAAACTACACAAGTCTGAGGTATTCTCCTATATCTGATTCTGAAAAATGTATTGCATGGATTTTGTTGCTCTTGTTGTTGTTAAGTATCTTGTTTTATTTATGGTTTTCTTAAGCTAACATTAAAATCTGTTCATGTTTTACCAAAAGAAATCTCAACAAATGTCTAGCAGAGGAATATTAAAATCTCTCAGGAAGCAAGGGAAAAACAGCAAGAAATTTAACATCTGCCATAAATAATGTATAAGGTGGACCACAGAATGATGGTAATCAAGGTCTGAACTATAACCTGAAAAACAAAAGCTTTCCTTCAAAGGAAAAGCATATTCAAAGTAAATGAAGATCTGACACAGTGAACCCTTAAGCTGTAGCAGTCCATTTCTATAGAATAATATATTTTTCTTCTAATTTTCCTTTCGTTTTCTGGAATTCTGAAAGAAAACGTATGCATGTGCGTATTATATACCATATGTTATTTATATGAATAGATAAATTTTAGTATATGGCTTTACTATCTATGGTCATCTTGGCTTAAATATTTACAATAAATTTCAAACATGTAAACTATACTCCTAAAGCATATACAGAGCTAACTGAGCTGTTAATAGATCACATATTCAGATTTCCTTGACAGAGCTTCACTTTTAAAAAGAACCCACCCTTTCTAAGATAAAGAATATCATGGCATCTAATGCCCAACTTTAATTTCATCTGAACTTTTCCTGTGATCAGTTTGGGGAAACTTTCTGACTTTTGAAAAAGTCTAGATTTCCCACAAAGTATCTTTGCTAATTTCACACCTTACATTTTTATAGTGGATTATCCAAATACCCTCACTTCAGTTTTTTAATTTGGATCTAACAAATAATGTGTGAATTATCATAGGATCTCTTCTTTGTACATAAGGAAATTAAGAGTTCATGTCACACTGCCAGCAGTAGAACTGTTTCTAGCTTTTAAATTTAAAAGGCTGTTTTCTCCTCAATTCTTACAGAATTGCCCAGAGAGCCTTGGTAAGATTTCTTACTTTTCTATAACATACTTTTAGTCTTATGATATCTTTCTGAAAGTCGCATTTTTTTTTCATGATAAGGAGAAGAGATGGAGCATTTAAAATGGTAAGATATTCCAAATTTCTCATTTTTTTACAGTATGCTATAAATTTTAATACTGAGGAAAAATTAACTGTTATACTGACTTTTGTCAGTTAAAGAGTACTAAAATAAAACTTCAAATTTGGTATTTCTCAATTACAAACAAATTAAATGTTTTAAAAACTGCAAATATATGTTTAAAAATTAACAAAGTAGAGCACAAATTTTTCAAAACTAACAGCCCTGAACTTGAGGAAAGTTACCACTGGAATATTCAAAATATTAGCATCACCTACCACTGTCAGCCTCATTCACTGCCACTTCTAAAGCACAGCAAAGAAAAACATTAGTAGAGAAGTTCCTAAAGGTCAATCCATCCCTCTAGTTCCTCAGTCTATCCTTGAATTGAGTCAGATTATTAGAAAGCCACATACCTATACACATCAAACTGGACCCCAAAGAGCTAATTCTACAAATTACTTTGACTATGAGAACCCACAAAACAGACTGTGCTCTAGAGAGTTTGTTAGTTGTATTTTCCTAATAACTGGTTTATTTTACCTTGGAAACTGCAAATCCTTTAAATGGTTGAGCTTCTCTCTTCACTACTAGCTACATGAAAGCTAAGAACCAAATTCATGACTCATCTTTAGACAGTGCATAACAAAAACAGTAATTAGTAGCATGTGATATCTTATGTGCCAGGCACTATGCTGAGTGCTTTATTTATGATTACTGTCTCATTTATTCCTTATAACAACTCTGAGCTATTACTTCCAGTTCACAGTGAAGAAACTGAGGCTTAGCATAAGTAATAACAGCTAACATTTAGTGAGTGCTCACTAGGTAACAGACACTGTTCTGTTTAATCCTCATTACAACCCTACGAAGCAATACATTTATTTTATTTTATATTGTTGAAACTGAGATTTAAGGACATACAATGAGAAGGTGGTAGAACATGTATTTGAATCCAGAGAATCTGGCTCCAGAGTCCAAACTTATAAACACCATGCTATACTATGACCTACCCAAAATCAATCAACTGGCAAGTGACAAAGCAACTGTTGCTGAAGTCAGAATATAAACCCAGGTCTTCCTATTCTCCCCTTTGCAGAAAAAGTACTAATGAGTACCTACAATATTCTAGACACTAAACATATATTACTCACTCTTCAACTTACCCTGCAAGTATGTATGACTATTAGAGATGTTTGGTAACTTATCTCAAGTCATACAACTAATAAATGACTGCAGTGGGAGTTGAACTTAAGCCCATGCAGGACTTCATGCATGTAATTTCAATGGCAACCACACGCCTAGCTCCATGCCACTTTATCATTCTGGAAGTTGACAGGTTTTATAAAACCAAACCAAACCAAACCAAAACAAAACAAACAGGAAGATAATATCTTCAACAAATTCATTCCACAAAGAGACATTTAAAGTTTAGAGCTGAAAAAACCTTAAAGTTAACAAAAGTCTCATTTTGTAAATATGGAAACTGAAGTCCAAATAAGTTAAGGAACTATAGAGGGTCACAGAGCACATTATGAGAAACCGGAGTTTAAATGATCACCATCTTTATATGCTGATATATGAAAATTGGACTTTGTTATTAAATAAAATAGAGATTCTATGAAAAATACCAAAGAATATTATTGCTATCTCATTTTTTACTTTTTACCAGATGACTGAGATTATTAAATTAAAAATTCGAAGCCAAGGATGACCTTGAGATATACCAATTTCTGCCATATGCAATCCAAAACATTATCTATGGAAAAATATCAAAATGGTATCATACAATATAAAAGTCTACTCAACTGTTTTAATTTAAAATGTACTCAATTTCATTCATTTTTATTAACTTTACTGAGGTGTGACTTACCTACAATAAAATGAATGAACCAGTTCAATAAGTTTTGACGTTATGTATATACCATGTTACCACCACCCCAATCAAGATATAGAACATTTCCATCACTCATACCCCTTCCCAGTCAATCGCCCCCACCTTCTGCCTCAGGTAGCACAAATCCATTTTTTCACTATAGATTAGTTCTGCCTGTTCAGAAATTTCATATAAATAGAGTCGCAGAGTATTGCACTCTGTGATGTCTGGCATCATTTACTAATTATAATGTTTCTGAGATGTACCAGTAGTTTCTTCCTTTTTATTTCTGAGTAATATTCCACAATACGTTTATCCATTCACCAGTTAAAAGACAGTGGTTACTTCCAGTTTGGGGCTATTCTGAATAGAGCTGCTACGAACATTCATTTAAACATCTTCATGTGGATATATGTTTTCAAATCTCTCAGGGTAAACATCTAGAAGTGGAATTGCTGGGTAACATGTTAAGCATATGTTTAACTTTATAAGAAAACTTTTTCAAAGTGGTTGTACTCTTTTACACTTTCACCAGCCACATATGATAGTATGGTTCCTCCACATTCTCGCCAAAATGTGGCATTTTCAGTCTCCTTCATTTCAGACATTCTAGTGAGTGTGTAGTGATATTCACTGTGGTTTTGATTTATATTTCTAGGAATATTAATCATGTCGAGCATTTTTTCATGTGCTTCTTGGCCTTTCGCATATCTTCTGTGAAGTGTTCAAATTTCTGCCCATTTTTAACTGAACTGTTCATGATCTTATTACTGAGTTGTAAACCCACTTTATATATTCTGAATACAAGTCCTTTGTCAGATATATGTATTGTGAACACTTTCCCTCAGTCTGTGGCTTTGCCTCTTTGTTTTTGTAGCAATGCCTTTTGAAGAACAGTTTTTAAATTTTGATAAAGTCCAATTTATCATTCTTTTCTTTTACAGTTAATGCTTTTTGTGTCCTATCTGAGAAAGCTTTGCCTACCCTGGAGTTGTAGAGATATCCCCTATGTTTTCTTCTAGAGGTTTTATAGTTTTGTCTTTTGTCTTTAGGTCTACATTACTTCTGGTTTATTTTTGTGAATGGTGTAAGGAGAAAATTAAAGTTCATTTTTTCCATAGTACCAAACAAAGTATAAACAAAAAACTGAGTAACATTCTGCTCAATTTTTTAAGTTTAAAGTTTACCCAGCTCATTTTTAAATTTAAAAGCCATCGTGACAAGGTTATTACCTAACTGCTTACAAAGGAATCTAAAGAATACATCTCACATAATAAATCTGCTTTACAATAAAACTAAACATACAATGTCACAGCAAAACGTATTAACTTTCACTAATGTCAAATAACCTAAATATCCCTGTTTAATGGCATTATAATTTCTATAAAACCAAAAAATTTTCTTGAAGTTCTCACTGGATTAAATGTTGATCTGAAATGTGTGACAAAGAGCACTGAAACTATCAGTAACTTAAACACAAATGTATGTTTACCTTTAGCCTGAAGACCCAGACCTTAAGTACCACATTATGAAGCTAGACAAGCTCACCTGAGTAGCTGCAGACTGACAGGAAGATGACGATGACGACGAGACAACAGGAATGTCAGACTGTACAGCAGCCACAGTGGTAGCGGGTGTGAAAATCAGCTGTACAGACAGAAAAACCAAAAAAATACCCTAAGACAAAAGAACATGTCCCACACACAATGTATAGCAGGCAAGAGAGACTGAAATTTGTGACAGAAAGACAATGCAGTTTAGGATTGTCTCCTAAGCAAAAGGTCTTACATGACAAGGAGAACTTTTTGATAATAGAGAACTCAAAAGGAAAAAAAAAAACCAGAAACATTTTTGAAACAGCTCATGATTCTGATGAGTAGAAAATAAATCAGTGCTCAAAAATGTATTTTGGCAATATGAAATCCTCATACCAAATTTTTCCCCAAATAAGCTATTATACTTAAACTTTTCCCAGCTCAAAACTATTGTGGCAGGATTCCTAAAATGGAAGTTAGAATAGGCAACCATAGTCACTGCTCTTGAATGCAAACTAAATTTCAGTGAGAAACATGAAAAGAAACACCAAAAAGTCTTTTCAGTCCTCTTTACCCCAAAGGATAACTATGCCACATGCTACGTTACAATATTTCACTCAGCTACACAGGATCTGTGTAGTACAAACCTAGGTTGCTCTTGATTTTAAAACTATTTGTAAAGAAATATTCATTCTAAATGTAAATGCCACAACATGTTAAAAGTCAACAACAAAGCAGCCTGCAAAAAAAAACTTCACATCAAAAAAAAAAGAAAAAGAAAGGAAAGACATACTTGATTTATTTAATTATCACCATCTCTTTTCAAATACTTTTTTTTTCAATACTGAAACAGAATGCCATTAATTAAAAAAGGCAATACAATCCACTCAGAGATTATCCAATCCAATTTAGTAAATTATGACAGTTGTTTCAAAGAACCTGTGAATACTCTATCTCAAAATTGCATCAAGTTATACAGTTCCTCAAAAGCCATTTCTGTTTAAATTAAAATTACCAATTAAAGGATCATTTAAACTTCAGTTCTTTACATACTAAATTTAAGTGAATTAAATAACAAGTATAACTTTCACAAGAAAGTAATTTCCAGTACAAACAGCTAAAAGCACTATACCTAAAAAGATGTTCTATCTAGCGTGAACCATATGAAACTGACAGTTTTAGAAGTCAAAAACGGTCCAGTAGCAACCATTTCAAATGGTTCTCCCTAATTCTGAAGTATATTACTGATTAAATAAGATCTCATGGGGAAAAAACCCAGAAATATGGTAATGTCTATTGAATAGTCTGTAAATAAAAAGAGGGTCATATCATTGTTTCCTGTTAGAAATATGATGGAAACCTTCTTTGCAATTTTAGTGTAGAACTGGGGATCCAGATATATATTCAGTTCACTGGATAAAAAAGAATATAAATAAATACATATCAGGGACAAAGTTCTTCTCTAGCTACCTGTAAAGACATCAAATAAAGTAAATGTCAACCAATTTTTACATTCCTTAAAGAAGGCTCAACAAGTAAATTAGGAAATCAGTAGATAACACAATAGCCAAATTAACATTCCTGTATTAACAAAAGATCAAAGTGAGCACAGGAACACAAATCACCTTGCAGATTTTAAGACGGGAATAACCAAAGCTAAGACTCATCTGGTAAATTATCACGAACTCCAATCCAGATTTCAGAAGATCCCACAATATAAATTCTAATTTATAGTTAACAACCAAGTTTTTTATGTTTCTAACAATTTCATCAAATCTAAGATGTCAAAGATATACGGTGATTTTATGTATCACTACAAGCACCAACTACAACCGTAAGATGCCATCAATTATAAAATGCATCTCAGTTTCAGAGATGTTAAAATATGAAAAAGGGTTTGAAATCAAAGAAATTTGATATTAAAAATTAATCACTCCTATGTTACAGAATCTGTTAGCTCCCTAATGCTGCTAATTACTATTTGATACACCAAGAAGGCCTACCAATTAAAGGTAGAATTTTTCATGACATAAATGTATAAGAAATAGGCACATACACAAAAATTTTGTTAAACATTTCTTAAATATTAAAAATGCCTCCTATTGCATCAAATCAAGAAACATTTTGATCTCTCTCAAGTCTTTAAACACTGAAAAAATCTGGTAGCTCATATCTTACCATTTGAGCTCGGAGATACATTTGAGCTTGGCTTGCCGTTAGGGTAGGGGAGGTACTCCCTAGTAACATAGTCTGTTGGGTAATACTGCCACTGGTAGAACTGGAAGCCTGGGAACGGCTTATTAACTGTGCAGGTGTAGGAGAAGTAGAGAGGTTGATCTAAGGAAGAAAACATATCAGGTCATAGGCTTCCATTTCTTGCTTCCATGTCACTGAATTTCACCAAGCTGCAGTTAGGCAATCAATGGTATATATCGTGGCCGAGGAACCTAAGAGAGGGCTTCATCTTTGACAGACCCATCATTTCTATAGGCGATTATTTGCGCATATGCAAACAATAGCATGTACTGGTTAGTAATTAGGACAATTTTTAAGGATATCCTCATTGTGTTTCATAAGATTCCAACATCTTAAAATATCATTTCTACTATCTCCCAAAAATTAGGGCTATTGTTCCATTATTTTAATATTCCATGTAGTGACTTAAAACATTTGAATCAACAGTCTACATTATTTTGTCATTTTCTGTCACATTTCGAGGGATTTCTGAAATGAACAAAAGTTAAAACACAGATAATCCATGCACATGTACATAAACATACACGTAACATATAACTAGTATAAAATTCTCCTTCAAAAGCTCTCAGAAAAGAAGAAAATAGAATTGTTATTGGTCAAACAGACGGAAAACTCCTGAATATTGGTTACAAGATTAAATTATAAACACTAAAGCTGCTGTTAAAGAATAAACTAGTGCATGGTCTATCTCTAGGATATATAAGAGACTGGTAACTGGTTGTACCTGTGAAGGCAAACTGGGTGGGAACAGGACAAAGGGACACATGTAGACTACCACATGCATACATGCATGCATGTATTATCCATTTTAAAAATAAATAATATTTTTAACGAGAATAACATAATGCAACCTCAAATCCTTTTTATGGACAATGTAGAGAATAAAATTAAGAAATAAGAAATAGTTTATTAGACTTCTGATTCAAGGAACAAGGCAGATTGAACTAATACATCCACGTGCCCAAATGCACTCACTGAAATGCAAGATCAACATGAAAAATTATAAAAATATATAACTGAACTCAAAAAAGGGGAAGGGAGGGGGAATTCTCAGGTGCCGGAAAGGAAGAAACTCAAAGATGTAAGCTCCAGCTGACACCAAGGCAATCTAGGGAGATATTGGCCCACAGAGATAGAAGACCTGATTTTGAGCCTATTTCAGGGGGGACCTAGAAGTAAAACCTGTTTTGAGCCAAGATCCTCAAAAGGGCTCCTCAATATGTGAAAAGGAGCTAGAAAAGCTCCACCTATGCGTCCTGAGAAGCAGCAAGAAAGGTTGCTATCTGCCCTGCCCCAGGTGGAAGGAGAGAGGCTCTTATGAGAATCAAAACTCCAGGTTTGCACCACATAGGGGTACAGAATCCATATTCACACTACCTGCACAGTTCCATAATATATCCCAAAACATTAGCATTTGTACCAGTCCAGGACATTTGTTAAACTGAACAAGTGACTGGAGGAGGCTGAGTGAAGGCTATACAGAAGGACCTCTCTATACCGTTTTCATAACTTCCTGAGTTGATAACTATTTAAAAATAAAAAGTTAAATGAACTGCATAGTGGGTACACAAGTTGGTTAACTAATTATATTTATCTGTATCTTTTAAGTATTTCTTAATTTTAATAAAATACTTAAATCTGTATTTGGGTGCGTTGGGTCTTCATTGCTGCACACAGGCTTTCTCTAGTTGCAGCAAGTGGGGGCTACTCTTCGTTGCAGTGCACCGGCTTCTCAATGCAGTGGCTTCTCTTGTTGCGGAGCATGGGCTAGGCACGTGGGCTTCATTGGTTGTGGCGCGTGGGCTCAGTCGTTGTGGCACGCAGGCTCTAGAGCGCAGGCTCAGCAGTTGTGGTGCACGGGCTTAGTTGCTCCACGGCATGTGGGATCTTCCCGGACCAGGGCTCAAACCCATGTCCCCTGCATTGGCAGGCGGATTCTTAACCACTGCACCACCAGGGAAGCCCTATCATTCCTTCTTAAACCAGCTTCTCCTCAAATGGCCACTGGCATCTTCTAAAAATCCCCCAAGACAGACTAATCTGGAAATCATCCTAACTCCTCCCTCTCATATAACTCACACACAAAATCAGTCACATGTCTTACTGTTTCTACACCTTTATCTTCCTCAATTTCATTTTAATTTTGAATCACATAGTTTGAGATTCTAAGCCCATAGCACTTCCATCTACATTGCTTTAACAGCTGTAAACTGATCTCTCTGCTTGGAATATTGTCTCCTCTGACTTGCCAGACAATCTTTCCCTAATTTTAATTAATAAATATTAATTAGCCATTTAAAAATCTTCTAGATAACATTCAAACTCCCCTAACTACCTCTGCAGTGTCATCTCCTTCCACTCCTCCATACATACCCTTCATATTAGCCATATGAAGCTATTTGCAGTGTCATCATGTCTCAGGCCTCTACGGCTCTGGTAACAACTCTGGACTGAACTGAGCATCACCTACCCCCATACCCCACCTCTTCCCCCTCTATGTAGTGTACAACTCTCTCTCAAAAATCACCTGCTAAGCTTTTTCAGGCATCCCAACCCCGTAGTAGAACTGACTACTCCTCTTTTGCCTGTTATCTTCCATAATTTCCATATTCTTCTAGCATAAACTTCTGTCTCACTCGTCTAAACAATAATTTCTTTAAGGGTGGGGACCATGTGTTATTTATCTTCATATAACCAATATCTATGAGAGTGCCTTCATTCAATACGTTTATTAACTTAATGAATGCCATGTTATTTTAAGGCATACTTCATACTTTAAATGTAGTATATAAGCCTATCACAAAGACTGAGCGTGTGTGTGTGTGTACAACAGCGAGAAGAGAAAACAATTCTGGTCTAGCCCCTAACAAAGCAGAGCAAAAATGCAGATCGTGTGGTGATACTAGTTCAACTCTACTTTTGATGTGCTATACGATAAATTATTAATAAGCACCCCCCAAACATATTCTTTTTCTACACCACTCCACAAACGGGTATCTTGGATAAAGCCTTGCTCCAAAGGTTAAATCACTTAGCAGGGTAAAATTGGACCAGGTTTTCTGACTCATATATTGGCATGCAGGGTGCTTTCCTATACTGTGAGAGCTTGTTAATTTGGGTCACTCTACAGTAATAATGCCTTGGCAGTTTTTCCAGTCAGTGATTCTTAAAAATAAAGGGGGGAAGAAAGAAAGAACGATACTCTAGTAAAGGATAGACCACACACTCTTTAAACAAAAACATACAAGTTTTTTAAAAAACTGACTGGCTGATAGCCAAGTGCCTGAGAGTGCTCTGTAAGGAATAAGGAAGTAGAACAAAAATTACAAATAGAATGCTTTTTTTTTCTTAAAAAGGAAGTAAGAAAACTAAATAGTAGCCTCCTAGCCACCTGCATTTCACTTCGTCTAAGTTGTGAGATCAAAGAACAAACATCATGTTTATTTTTAAGTTCCAAATGGCAAGTGCCATTCTAGACTGCGTCTACTAATGAATGCCAAACCCACGAGGGCAAGGCCATCAGTAGCCAACTCTGCAAGAAGTCCCTTCCTTTCCACAACTGATATGTCTCTCCTCTATTTTCTCCTTTGCTCTGCTGACCTGAACCAGATGCCCTCAACTGTTTCCATTATCTTCTCTGTCAATCCCATCTCAACATGCGTAATTCCCTTTCATTTTAAAGCCTCGGCCAATCCTGTCGTCTCACACCTCAAGCCCCACACTCCATAAAGGAACTTACTCCTTTAGCCCTATTGTTGGAAGCTCTCTCCTTACTGACACTAAGAGCCACCAAAGAAAACCACATCTGCCAAGAAAAGCCATTTAACCCTCAACCACTCCTTAGTGCCCCCACTAGGAGGCTACACAGGGCCTCTGGCCCAGAGTACTCCCTAGAACCAAAGCCCATTTGAGACCCACTGCTGCCATGTAACTGATCAGAATCAATCAGGTATATCTACAGAGAGACATGGTACACAGACATTAAAAGGCTGATTATATCTGTATTCAATGGCATGAAAATATCTTTATGACCCACTGCTGAGTGAAAAAACTGTAGAATAACATGTAGAACATAATCCACATATACAATTACATACAAATATCTGCATGTATGTATATATACATTCCACACATGTGAAAAACATGTTGAGAGAAAGATGCCTGCACTGTATACACACACAATAATGCATACTCATAAATTTGTATCTGATTAGATTTGGTATAGAAATATACACATACACACACACACGTGGAAGAGCAGTCACCAAAATGCTAAAGGTGAATAATGCCTACTAGGGGTAAAACTTGGGAATGATTTATATTTTCTTTTCCAAAGTTTTTGTCATTTCTATGTAGGTATTAACTTTAGAATCAGAGAGGAAATGATATTTTCCTTTTTTTATATTTACTTCCGTATATTGTTTTGTTTTTATCACATTAAAGCAGCATATAAATTTTCTTGCCTCATTATTCAGTGGGAATTTATGCAATTCAAATATCTAGAAGTGTTAAATATTATATAGAAATTTCAAATAATAATATCTACCCATGAAGGATATCCTTTTTAAGAGACCACATATTTTTAACAATGAAATGAAATAAAATGCCTACCTATTTATTACAGAAAATCATTATTTCTACTTTCTGCAATACAAGCTGTAAAAACAACAGCAAAACAAACAAAAAACAACTTCACAACCTCCCAATTGTGTTCAGATTTTGACACCCTAAAAAGAAAAGTTGCAATGCAGAAACAATTAAAATATTGGAAATAACTGTCCAGCAACAAAGATATTATATAAGACAAACTGCAGCCATGCTGTGCACAGTAGCTCAAGCGAGTGAGACAGAAAGCTCTGAAGACACACTGTTAAGTGTAAAAACAAAATGCAGAATACCTACATGTGTTTACAGTGTATTAAAAAAAACTGTGTACTAAACACATAGGCACACATTTCTTTATACTATATATGTCCTTAATGCATAGGTGAAGATCTGACGGGATATCCAGCAAACTGAGAAGACAGAAGGACTGAAGGGGAAAGGAGGCTGAAGGTGATGACACTTTTTTACTTTACCTGTACTATGGGAATATTTTATAAGAATGCAGTAAAACTGCTCATGACCGGACAAATACGCAGGCTACAGTGTTATTTTAAACTGCTATTAAGCTTTGAAATAGGTTTCTAACAATCCTTGAAAACAATGAGTTTTAAAACTTAAAATACCTCCTAATATTAATAATAGAGGATAAGTACCTTGGTTTTAAGCAAGTAATTTTCCCCCAGCTAAATTCATAATGAATCCATTTGATATGTAGTTGATCTGATTTAGACATTTTTAGAGAAAACTGATCATTTATAAGGCTCTTGATCTAAAAACAATCTCATTGACCTAATATACTAATATTCCTAATATTCCTAAGAGTATACTCTTAGGAAATTTTTTTTAAAGAGAATTACTAGATATAAAGATACATAACATTCAATGCAGGTTTACTTATAATAGCAAAAAAAGGGAAAAACTAAAACTGCCAGCAAGAGGAAATTAGGTTTTTTTTAAAAAGGTAGAATATTATGTAGCCATTAAAAATCATGTTTATAAAACAATAAACACTGAAGATAATGGTCTGAGCACACCCATTTGCTTCTCCCTCCTACTAAAACCCACTGAAATAGCAGTTACTACAATAACAAAAAAGACTGGGGGGAAAAAAAGCAATTATACTCCAATAAAGATGTTTAAAAAACAAAAAAAAAAGACTGGGGGTAACAAACATACAAATTTAGACTGTGGGACATTCCGTAAGATAAGTGACCTGAGCTCTTTAAAAAAAAAAGGTGGGGGAGGAGATTTTCTTCCCCCCCCCCCCGTAAGCGGGCCTCTCACTGTTGTGACCTCTCCCGTTGCAGAGCACAGGGTCCGGAGGCGCAGGCTCAGCGGCCATGGCTCACGGGCCCAGCCGCTCCATGGCATGTGGGATCCTCCCGGACCGGGTCACGAACCCGTGTCCCCTGCATCGGCAGGCGGACTCTCAACCACTGTACCACCAGGGAGGCCCAGATCTTTTTATATTAAAGGAAAATCGGGCATCCACATGCATGTGTGACCCTTAATTAAATCCTGGGAAAAGGTATTTTGGAGACTACTGAGGGAATCCAAATATGGGGCACATAGGTCAGAAAAACCGTGTGAATAGAGAGGAACTTAACAACTGTTATGGATAGCTACATGAAGGGTACACAAGGGTCAATGCTTACTCTTTCCATTTTTCTGTGGGTTTAAATGTTTTTTCCAAAAAAACTTGGGGGATTAAAAGAACAACATTAAACAAAAAGAAAACACACATACAGCAAAGCGAGAGAGATAAGGGTACCATCTGTATTTCTGTAAGACTTAAAGATGAGATCATACTGAAGGAGAAAACAGAGAGAAGGAAGCTCTCTGTAGTCCAGAATACAGGAAGAAACAGACCAGAGTGGATTTAGTTAGACTCAGAATTTAGAGGTATGAAAGCAGAAGTAAGAAGTGGGGCTAAAAATTGAAGGATTATCTACAGGTCTGTCTAGAAAACAGTCTCACCAGTCACAACCCCACCCCTCTCCCATACAGAAGGGGTATCGAGACCTAGAAAGAAAGGACACTTCTCTTTAAAAGTCTAAAAACTGCCACGGAAAAGCTAGGCTTCTAGAGTGGGTACTGGTACCTTGAAGTAAAACCCTCCTTATTCCGAAACTGCTGGCTCACCAGTCTAATGGCCAGCTTCTAACCTGCACACCTTCAATTCTAAACCTGCCAAAGATATATCCTTACCACTGTCATCACCACTGCTATTCCCACATGCAAATACAGGAATCTTAATCGGCCTTTCCACTAAGGAAAGAGGTCTGCTAAGGAACAACCTATCTTCAAAGCAGTGGAAGAAACCCATGTTGATTAATTTATATAATCATTTACTCTTAAATATAAGCAGAAAACCAAGCATTTTAAGGGAAAACTTCTTTTTCTTATAAGAGAAAAACCAGCAGCATGAATAAAAAGACAAAGATAATTTCTAAGGAACATAAATTATTTAGGAAACAACAAAAAAGAGTTTTAAAATCTGATAAGTATCACAACAGAGATCTAAAATATTTCAGCCATAACAGAGAAATAGGATTCCAAGGGAAAAGAATAAGAAAATTCTCTTAGAAATTGGAAATACAAAGGCTGAACTAAAATTTTCTTTTAAATGTGAAACGAAAGGATTAAAAAAAAGGGTAAGGAAATATGTCACAACAGAATAAAAAGATAAAGACAGAAAATGAGTAAAAAGTTAAAAGAAGTAAAGGATCAATCCAGAAAGACCAATATCCAACTAAGGAGCTCCAAAAAAGAGAACAGAGAAAAATAGAAGGAAATAAATTTTTGTTAAAACTTTTTTAGTTTCATACACATGAACATTAAGTGTCACACTAAGAGAGTCCAAAAAGTGTCTGAACTCAATGACATCTCGAGAGCCTCATGAAACTCCAGAAAAGCTAAAGAAAACAGGCAAACCCAAAAGACTGAAGAGAAAAAGTACCAATTAGTGATAATAAGACAAAATCAGCCTTTTCTTTGGTAATACTAAAAATTTGAAAACAATGGTTTCAAGTTTCCTAAGAAAAATCATTTTCAATATAGAATTTACATACAAATAATCATTAAAAAGATATGGGGAGGGAATTTTTAGGACTACAAAGATTCCAAATTTATTTTCCACATACCCTTTACAAGCAAGTTATTAGAAGATAACTCCAGTAAAACAAAACTCCTATCACAGTGTCCTTTGACTATTTACATGTCTGTAGACTATATCCACTGTACTCTAAGACGTTTGTTCACTTTGGATTCTTGACACCTAACACCACGCCTGGCACCAAGTAGGCATTCAATAAAGAAATATTGGCACAGATTATCCTCAGGAGTGTGGGAGACTAGCAAAGAATCCCATTCAGGAATGAATCCATGAAACTAAGCTCTGCTATTTCAGGAACATGAGCTCAGGATGAGTCCTCTTCTCTGCAAACTCTACGTATTTTTTAAAGCTCAGCTTAAGTCCCATACAAAAAGCCTTCTTCAACTACTCCAATCCCCAAAGATCTCTTTTCTGTTAACTCCCATGGAATTTATCACTTGATTATATACCGTTATGTTGGTTACTGTTTGATATGTCTAGGCACAGTTCTTCAAATGTCTATTACTGTCTCTGAGGGAAGGGACTTTGACTCATGTGTACCCCCAGGGCCACTAGCACAGTGTGGGACAATAGGTAAACCTGATTAACTGGCTGCCTGCTCATAACTAACAACAAAAGAATCTCATCACTGAGGTCAGGACTTAGACTCTCTTCCATAATGCAATTTCAGGCAATCAGAATATATCCTAAAATGATTCTTTGCACTGAAGATAAACCACTTGCGGTACCAAGATAACCAAGAATTAAAATTAATACGATGTATTACATGTTCTAGTTGATGATTATAATTAAACTTCATCTTTTAACAAATATTTATTACACACCTACTATGTGATAGGCTAAGTCCCTACAGAATCTTAGATTAATATCTAAACCACTGGTTCTCAAATTTTTTTTTTTAATAGAACCCTTTCTTCACACACCATCTTATTCAGAACTCCCAGATTCAAACAGATCACAGAACTGTTCTGTCTAAAGTTTAAGGTAAGGGGGCTTCCCTGGTGGCGCAGTGGTTAAGAATCCACCTGCCAATGCAGGGGACACGGGTTCCATCCCTGGTCCGGGAGAATGCCACATGCCGTGGAGCAGCTAAGTCCATGCACCACAACTACTGAAGCCCCTGCGCCTAAAGCCCATGCTCCACAACAAGAGAAACCACCGCAATGAGAAGCCCAAGCACCGCAACGAAGAGAAGCCCCCACTCGCCGCAACTAGAGAAAGCCCAAGCGCAGCAACGAAGACCCAATGCAGCCAATAATAAAAATTTTTTAAATAAATAAATAAAGTTTAAGGTAAGGCTCAGAGCCCTATCTATCTTAGTCTGCTCAAGCTGCCATAACAAGGTGCCACAGACTGGGTAGCTCAAACAACAGAAATTTATTTCCCACAGTTCTAGAGGCTAGGAAGTCCAGGACCAAGGTGCCAGCGAATTCAGTTTCTGGTGCAAGCTCTATGCTGGCTTGCAGATGGCCACCTTCTTACCTCTCAGCAGATAGAGGGGAGATCTCTGATGTCTCTCCTCTGATAAAGCCACCAGGTCTACTGGATCAGAGCTCCACACTTAGGACCTCTTTTAACCTTAACCACCTCCTTAAAGGCCCTGTTTCTAATATAGTCACATGCGAGTTTAAGGCTTCAACATACGAATTTGGGAGGGATGCAATTTAGTGCATAGCACCATCTACTGAACCTTCTCCTTGATCTAGGCCCAGGGACACATGGATGAAAAGACTAAAAACCATCTAATTAGACAACTTAATTTTACATAAAACAGGGGTGTAAGGAGGTTAAATGACTTGCCCTAAGTCACACCACCAGTCAGTCACAGAATTAAGACCAGAAGCCAGGTCCCTTATGTCCTCAAACTTTCTCTCATAATATTCTACAATTGGTAGTAAAGTCACCATGTACTCTTCTGACTTGAATTGTCAATGAGATGCACAAGACATCACTAATCACCAGACCTGCCACATGAACTCCAAACTCATATATCCAACACCTACTCAACATCTATAGGTGGGTGTCTAACATACATCGTGTTGAAAACCAAACTCCTTATTTTCTTCTCCAACACCTGCTTTAGCAGATTCTTCCAGGTGTTCAGGCCAAAATACTACAGTTATCGGTGACTCTACCTTTCCTCACATCTCTTATTCAATCCCTCAGCACATACTGTTAGGTCTATTTTCAAAACATCCAAATTTCTTTTTTTGGCCACACCATGAGGCATGTGGGAATCTTAGTTTCCCAACCAGCGATCGAACCCACGCCCCCTGCATTGGGAGCGCAGGGTCTTAACCACTGGACCGCCAGGGAAGTCCCAAAACATCCAAATTTCTATAATAAAATATTGGAGAAAAAAAATTCAGAATCTGGCTAACCACTTTTTACCACATCTACTGTCACCATCACGGTCCAAGCCCCCAATATCTCTCTCTCTTGGATTATTACAGGAACCACTTAACCGGTCTCCCTGCTTCTATCACTGGCCCCTAGAACTTACTCTCAAAATTGTACCTAAGTTAAAGCCTGTGTGAGATCATGTCACATCCCTACTAAAACAGCTTTCCAGTAGCTTCCCAACTCACGCAGAGTAAAACCCAAGGGTTTAATAATCTCCTCGTGATTACATTACAATTACCTCTCTAAAGTCATCTCTAAACATACTCCCACTCTCTCATTCCACTCCAGCCACACTACCCTCCTTTCTGTTCCTTAAGCATGTTTGCCTCCCTCACCCTCCTTCAAATGCCATTTTTATTAGCAATGCTTTCCCTTACCACCCTAATTAAAAGAGCAAATTCCCTCATCCCATTCCCCTTCCTTGCTTCATCTTTCTCTATAGAACTTACCACCATCTGACATATTATATACTAGTTTACCTGTTATCTATCTATCCCTAGCTCCATAAAGACAAGAGATTTTATCTGCTGTGTTGCTGTATTCCCTGCACCTAGAACGGTGTTTAAATGCTCAATAAATATTTGTTGAATAAATGAGTTAATATATGAATGAATAAAGTCATAAAACTAACTGGGCTTCAAAAGCTCATCTTGGGACTTTCCTGGTGGTCCAGTGTTTAAGACTCTGCACTCCCAAGCAGCGGGAACGGGTTCAACCCCTGGTGGGGGAACTAAGTTCCCACATGCCGTGGCACACCCCCCCCCCCAAAAAAAAGAAAGAAAGCTCATTTTGTCTGACACCAGAGCCAGAAAGCTATCAAAAATAAGGTTTTTCCTTCTTGACAGAATAGTACAGTGAATTAAAGTCAAAACATCTGGGATTAATGTAGATTCTAGGGCCAAAAAACAGCAAAGAAAGGGAAAGGGAATGAGATACAAACAGCCTTTGAGTCATTTATAGACCTATGACTGCAATTTCTAGCCACATAATCCTTTCCAGCTGAAAATGCCCAAAGACTTAGAAAAGAAAGATACAGAATGATCGCTTACAATAAAACAAACAAATAAAATTAACCATAGCCTATCTATTTACATTTATGTATAGAAATGTACAGGAATAAGATAGGAAAGCTTCACATAAAACTTTGTCAGGGCAAAAGGGACTACTGAAATGGGATGTCACTTTTACTCTGTATTGTCTGTACTGTCAGTATCTTAGACAACAAGAGTATATTCATGTTTTATTTAGACAAAATGAAGTTCTTCAACCTACTTCCTCAAAGATAACCACTGATTAAATTTGTTGTGTATTACAGATTTTCTTCCTACATAACCAGACAGACATATAGATATAAATTTTAAAAAATAAGTTAAATGATAGGAATTCTGTTTCCAGGAAAGTGGAATAGACATGCTTCTCCCTACTCCTCCCCCTAAGTATAACTAAAAATCCCGAATGTTACATATAAAATAAATGTAAGAGGATCCTAAAAGGTGGAGAAAAGCAGACTCCAGGATCCAGTGAATGATGTGCTTGCAAGCTCCCTGGGTTTCCTTTTTAAATCTCATATAACCCAAACATAAAGGTGAACAAGTCAGTAACCCAGAAACAGCAGTGGGTACAGACCAAAAAAAAAAAAAAAAAAAAAAGCTCCAATGGGCTGCTCTTTCTAGCCAAGGATCAGAAAAGGGACAGCCTAGCAACACAGAAAACTTTTAGGCAATAATTGCTCTACTCCAGCCAAACGCCACAGAAAACACTATGGCCCCATCCACATCCACATTAGCAAAGACCTAGGCTTCTACCCTCGTCAGGCTGTAATGAGGCACCCGGATTCCACAAATCCTTCCAACAGGTTAGTGCCAGAGAAGGCCAGGTAGAGAGCCAAGACTTTCATACCAGCCAAGCAGTAAAAGATCACGAACAACAAACCAGCCCATCCCTGTAGTATCAGTGGAGACCACGTGGGGAGCAGTAACGCAGCATTCCTATCCCTCCTAGCCAGAGATACCTCAGTAGAGGCCTAGTGAGCCAGAATTCATGCTCACTTAGCAATTACAAGGAGCATCCCTCAGGTATCAATGGAAACCAAATGGGGAACCTGGACTTCTACCCCCAAATGGCAGTAAGGATGTGGCAAACGCTCTTTCAGAAGCCAGCCAAAACAGAAAATTTAAATAAGATTCACAATCTCATAACATAATACTCAATATGTCCAGGTTTCAATCAAAAATCACTCATTGTACCAAGAACCAGAAAGACCTCAAGCTGAATGAAAAAGACAATCAATAAACAGATGCCAACACCAAGATGAAAGATTTTAATTATCTGACAAAGATTTTAAAGCAGTAGTCATAAAAATGCTTTGAACAAGCAATTATGAGCCCACTTGAAACAAATGAAAACATAAACTCTCAGCAAAAGAAACAGAAGATACAAAGAAAAAGCAAATGGCAATTTCAGAACTGAAAAATAGAATAACCTATTAAATAAGTTAAATGAGATGATATATTCTTGCTTTTTTCACCTAATAACTAATGAAAACCTAAGTCTCTTTATATACACACACATAACATTTTTAAGCAGCTATAGTATTCCACTGTATGAATTAACTATCTTTTAACTAATCCTCAATTACTGAACATTTGTATTGTTTATAATTTTCCACCATTACAAACCATGCATATTTGCATAATTATGTATGTCATAATTATCTCTCATATTTAGTCAATGACATCACTAAAAATCAGACTGCTATGTGAAAAGGCACGCATAGTTTAAATTTTCATACACACTGCCAAATAACCCTCCAGAAAAGTTGTACCAATTATTATACATTCCTACCAATAGTGTATGAGTGTACCATACTTGCCAACAACTGTTACTGTCTCAATGTTTTTCCCTGTTTTCTAATTTGACAAGTGAAAATAGAACATTATTGCTATTTTTACATACATTTCTTTATTACTAATATGGTTAATATATTTTCATGTGTTTAAAACCCAAAAGTAGTCTTTCTTTTGAAAATTACCAATGCAGGTCTTTTGTGTATTCTCATTGTTTATCTTACTAATATAACAGAGCCCTTGGTATTTTACAAATATAAGCTGGGTGACATATATGGTGCAAATACATTTTCAACCATTTTGCTGGTTTTTAACTTTGTTGATTTTTTTTTTGCATAAGAGTTTTTAACTGGCTTAGATTTCATTTTAGCAAATCAAATTTAAAGACTAAATCTTAGTCCCACTAAATTGAAGTACAGACATCAACCTAAAGACTTGGTCCCAACTAGTTTTAGAGACAATCAATCATACACACACACACACACACACACACACACCAAAAACAAAAAAAACCACCACTCTCACTACTGGTAAGAGTCTAGAATTAGCCTTTCTGTTCTCATGACAGTAAAGAAGAGGATGCTGGCACCACTAAATACCTATACATTCAATTAACAATGGTCTCCTCCACATACACAGTTTCCCCAGGTGTATGATTGGACTTCTTACTTCGTTTTTTAAAATACAATATTCCATTTCCCCATTGGCATTCCACTCCTACTCTGAACCCCAACCTACCTGGCTGGTGACTTGACAACCTACCTTGTAGCCCTCGTATCTACTGGAGGCTGGACCCTTCCCTCATGTCATTCACTGTTATCGGAAACCTATTTCAAAATAACCAAAACTCTGAAAACCAGCAGACTGCCACCTGACGGCTCATTATTATCACTACCTAGAGATTTCTGCTACCATGCTCTGCCCCTCTTTTGGAGACTGAGCTAAATTTACTAAGCTACCTTGAGTATCATAATTTGGACTGCAAGTCCACTCACTTGATCTACTGCTCAGCTGGGACAGAAAACAGAACAAATGCTATGTATTATTCCCGTGTTTTTTCTAGACATCTATTCTCCCTACTTCTTTTCCCCCACCAGCCAGGCACAGGTTCTGGCATTCTTCATCATACAAGGCTACCTGGTTTATGACAAGTAGCACTAGCAATTTCATAAAAAATAAGCACAATCACTGAAACTGTGATTGTAAAAGTCACATACATAAAATCATAATGAAACAAAAATGGTTTAAAAGGATACCTTTTAATAATGTGAAGGGAAAAAAATTCAGACCACATATCTCTATACATATATACCCTAATGCCATTCCAGTACTTCACAGAATAAAGAATTTAGCTATAATTTTTTTAGCCAGTTTACCAGTCCTTTCCATAACTACCAATGTATTACTTAACGATATTATCTGACATCAATATCCGTAACTATAGCATTAATGCTTAGGGCTAAATTACATTACTTAAAATTTTCATTTTCTTCAGTCTAACATTTTCAAGTCGTTAAGTAATTTCTTTCTTAACTAATTTTATTCACATTCCAGGATACTTCCATGCTAAAATGTAATTTTTTAATTAAAAATATCAGCTCAATAGCCCAAAAATAACTGTATGCTCATCATACACGTACTTGGTAAAGATCACAACCTTAACTAAAGAAATACAGCACAAGTTCATCTTCCTCAGCAATCTATAAACCATACTCCATTGGATTCAATTTTACAAAGCTTCAAAGTATTACCATCCTGGATCAGGAAAAAACAGCTAAAGAGGATGTTATTAGGTTAACTCAATGGTTCTCAACAAGGGGCAATTTGGCCCCTCAGGAAACATCTGGCAGTGCCTGCAGACATTTTTGGCTGTCACACTAGGGAAAAGAGGAGGGCATAGCCTACTGGTATCTAAGCTAGGCATGCTGCTTAATGTCCTATAACGCACAGGATAGCCCCCTACAAGAATTATCTGGTCCATAATGTCTATAGTGATGAGGCTGAGAAATACGGGACAACTGATGAAATCTGTATATGAACGGCACTGTATCAATGCTAAACTTCCTGAATTGAATCCACTTCATGTGGCTCATAAAAGAATGACTTTGTCACTAGGAAGTACATATCAAAGTTATTTAGGAGTAAAGGAACATGTCTCAACTTACCCACAAATGGTTCAGAAAAAGGTAACTGTATATATGTAGATAGAAAGAATGCATGATAAAGCTATGAGCCAAAATGCTAACAACTGGTGAATCTGAGTAAAGGGTATACAGAAATTTATTTTATTATTCTTGCAACTTGAAATTATATCAAAATAAAAAGTTAAACAAGTATTACCACACCTGTAAATTTCTTTTAACTGGGATACTCTGCACAATTTCCCAGTATATATGTGCAATATAACAAATCACCTTTCTTTTACTCCTTTCTCAAAATAAATAACACTATCTTGAATGGATACTTGTAAATTTGACCCACATAACTCAAGTTAGCATAAACTGAAAAGTAAAATTTCTAAAACGTGAATTGCACAGAAAGAGCTAGAAACATTTAGATGTCTACCAAGGACATGACATTCTTTAGTATATCACAGTAAAAGTATGACTTAATTCCCTGAATTATATGTTTCATGCTTTCAATGCACACTGAAAACTGCAATCATTCAGAATCACAGAAGATGTGAACACAGTCAGTGGGAAAACATACGTAAGAAATAATACAAAAACTTTTTTAAGACTCAGATTTTCAGAAGTTTGACATTATTTCCAAATTCTTGAAATGTATCATTCTTGTTTCTAGACACGTTATTTCAATAATATTAAACAGATAAACAATAACAGTTTTGTAAATATTAACAGTTCACTTCTGGAAAGCAATAATTTAAAATTTTAAAACCAGGAAAAAATTTCGGGCACTTACAGATGTCTGGGACATACTTGACTGCTGTGTGACACTTCCTGTGGGGGATGTAGGTGGTCTTCCACTGGACAAACTTGCCTAAAATAATAAAATCTTTATAATATGTCTATAAAAGCCTGAAGTTAAAAACTTTCTGGTACCAGGATACCATAAAACCACAATAAAAGTCAAAACATCTATTTTACAGTTATTTTACAGTCAACATGGATTAAGCTTTAGCCAAACAGATTAAGAAAAAAAGAAAACACTGAACAGTGAAAACAGAAGACCCAAAGGCTAATCTTATTTTAATAGCCGCAGTCATTGTCAGTTTTACTCTACAGGTCTCAGTCTTCTTTGAAGTGAAATCACTACTCTAATGTTATGAAAAAGAAATTGGAGCTATATCAAGTACCAGTGGGTTTCGGTTTCCTTACTCATATCATGTACACGACGTTATTTAAAATTACACTACCGAGAAGAAGTAACAGCTGGGGATGTGTTTATAACAGAAACAAACCTTTTTTCAGGTTCAGTCAACTGAGATTCTCCTCTGGTGAGGACATTTAAGATTAAATCTCACATACAGTTTAATTTAAATAAACAGTGCAATAATAATGAAGATCTTTTTAAAAACATAAGCATTTAATCATAAAATCATCCTGTTAGCAGTAGGAATCATATGAGTGGATTTTAGAAAAGTGTACATACATATTTTTATACAGAACATTCCTGGAGGGATACATATTAAACTTTTAGTGGCCACCTCTGAAGAGTGGAAAATAGCAGGGGATATGGAAAAGGAATACCTCTATACTTTACCTCTTATGGTCAATTTTATACTGTTTGTTTTTTTTTAATGAGTGTAAATTACTTATGTAATTTAAAAAACCTTTTTTGTTAAAATGTAGATAAGATTCATGTAACCCTAACTATTCACTGTTGTACCTAAAATTTTACACACAAAACCATGACATTAGTATAGCATTTCTGCAATGTAGATTAAAAAGCAGAGGGACAAAAGTTAGCAATAGAGTAACACATAAAACACATTCATTTGTTTTTAAACTAACCTCAATCTGGCAGCCTATTATATTTCCTTAAGAAAAAATAATCACAGGACACCTGAAAACTCTAAAATAATACCAACATATTTATTTTCAGGAATTATCTGCAGGTCATGTCAACTTTGGCCTCATAAGTTCTTAATTCAGTTCCGTCTCACCTGAACAGCAGCAAGGCTCTGAAGCTGGGAGCTGCTTAAGTGCTGCTGCTGGAGAGCTGCTGTGTGCAGCATTAAGTGCTGTTGCTGAGCGGCATACATTTGCTGTAGATACTGAGCAGCTGAGCTGGGAGGGCGGTGCAATGCCTGCTGAATTACCTGTGATAAGTCAATTGAACCAATGTCAAACCATAATCTTAACCATAAAATAAAGTATTAAAAAAGCAGCAGTTTAAAATTTCACTACTTTAAGAGAATGGACTTGAGGATGCGGGGAGGGGGAAGGGTAAGCTGGGACGAAGTGAGAGAGTGGCAAGGACATATATACACTACCAAATGTAAAACAGATAGCTAGTGGGAAGCAGCCGCATAGCACAGGGAGATCAGCTCGATGCTTTGTGACCACCTAGAAGGGTGGGATAGGGAGGGTGGGAGGGAGACGCAAGAGGGAGGGGATATGGGGATATATGTATACATATAGCCAATTCACTTTGTTACACAGCAGAAACTAACACAACATTGTGAAGCAATTATACTCCAATAAAGATGTTAAAAAGGGCTTTCCTGGTGGCGCAGTGGTTGAGAATCTGCCTGCCAATGCAGGGGACACGGATTCGAGCCCTGGTCTGGGAAGATCCCACATGCCATGGAGCAACTAGGCCCGTGAGCCGCAACTACTGAGTCTGCGCATCTGGAGCCTGTGTCCCGCAACAAGAGAGGCCACGACAGTGAAAGGCCCTTGCACCGCGATGAAGAGTGGCCCCCGCTCGCCGCAACTAGGGAAAGCCCTCGCACAGAAACGAAGACCCAACACAGCCAAATATAAAAATAAGTAAAAAAAAAAAAGAAAAAAAAAAAGTATAGCATTGTCTAGAGTCTGTGCATGTACTTTTTAAAAAAATGTTAAAAAATAAACTAAAATAAAATTTCACTACTTTAATGTTCAATGTCATCAAACTTATTAACATAGTTCTCTCCTAGTTACATATCACTAGGATTCACTAATCTGTACAAATTAAAGTTACCCAGTAGAGGCAATTCACAAAAGGAAAAAGTGCTAAGTAAGCATGTGAAAAGATCTTCAATCTCACTAGTAGTCAAAAGTTACAAATTAAGACACTATTTTCCAACTTTCCAATGGATAAAGATTTAAAAGAATATTACTACTACTGGAGAAACAGATACTCTCATACACTGTTAGTAAGAATGTAAATTGGTATAACCATTTTGGATAAAACTTGGTAGGATTTGCAGCTTGTGTAGCGAGGATATGTATACCCTGCAAGCATTACGAATATCAATGTAGATCAGTGCCATCCAATACAGCAGCCACGAATCTACTGAGCACTTACAAGGTGGCTAGTGCAACTAAGGAACTAAGTTTTTAATTTTACTGAATTTTAATTATAATTTAAATATAAAATAGCCACATGCAGCTAGTAGCTACTATATTGAACAGAGCAGATATATCTATTAACAAAAAATTCCCAAATATATCATTAGGTGAAAAAGCAGGTTACTAAATAGTGTATAGAGTAAGATACGATTTATATTAAAATATTTTAAAGAATATTCAGGAAAACATTAAAAGACTACTGACGGGTAGCTAGATTAGAAGTGATTTTTACCTTCTCATTTGTATTTTTCTTTAAATGTCTGAAAATACTTAGCTTCATTATATTAATAACCACTTAAAATTATAAAGCTATTTTTTTAGGAAATTACTAATCACTTTTTTAAATGTTTTTAAATGTTTTTTAAATGTCAGATTCAACTGTTTCAAAACAGAATAAAACTGTTCTTACTAAAAAAAAAATTCCTGGTAAAGTGTTAATGACTGTGACTATTGAAAACTATGAACCTGAACTTCATAAATCGATAAGTATAGAAAAGCAAGTATTCTAATGAGAGGAAAATCCTTTATCTGTCCAAATGGTAAGTCAGACTTACCAGTACTCTGCAAACACATCCTAAAGTCACATCATGCCCATGATGACTCTGAAACAGCACCCTAAATCTCAGCATCAAACCAGAGTTTTCAAAGAGCTAAGGGAGTAATAGAGCCATAATCCTACAGCTTGAGCTTCTGAGTCAGGACACCTTTACCACAAACCTATGAATCTCTTTATCCAAATTCCAAGAAAGTGTATTTCCTTGTGTTTTTTTACCTTCGTGTTTTCATATCTCAATTCCCCAACAAAAGACTGCTATACCGGGCTTCCCTGGTGGCGCAGTGGTTAAGAGTCTGCCTGCCAACGCAGGGGACGTGGGTTCGTGTCCCGGACACATGCCGCGGAGCGGCTGGGCCCGTGAGCCATGGCTGCTGAGCCTGCGCATCCGGAGCCTGTGCTCCGCAACGGGAGAGGCCACAACAGTGAGAGGCCCGCGTACCGCAAAAAAAAAAAAAAAAAAGACTGCTATACCTACTGCAGACTCCTGTCACAAAACCAATGTAGGCTTTTGACACCTAGTTGCAGGGGACTATAGATCTGCATTGTGATTTAGAATCACAACAATATGTCTTTTTCGTCAGGTAAATCTATATATGTTCTTCTAATTCCATAACAAAATTCTAAAATCAAACTGAAATAAAAAATGAATAACCTATTGGCACATATTTCTGTCAGAGTATAGTAATTTTTTTCTATTGTCAGCACAGTCTTTCATTACGATTCAACACTATACTCATGGGAGAGAGACTCTTTAAATGCAAGTTAAAGATATTAAAGATACAGCATATTGTTCTTATTTTGTTCCTATGAAGGAGCAAAGAAGGGGAAGAGGATTCTCAGGACTGAAAAAGAAAGCTGAAAGGTATTAAAGAACTACTTAGGTAGTTCAGTAAATATTGATTTGATTACATTTAAAGGGAAGCAATTCTATGATCTCATAAGAATTAGAGTTAGTGCTATTTGTGAGATATATCTGTATCTACACACCTTCAATAACTTTTTTTTATTAACACATCCAGCTTAGGTAAAGCTAGAGAACAAAATGGCATTTAAAATGTCACATCATCTGTATGCTCAAGCTCTAGATACTCTTCTCTATATCCCTTGCCTCAGAGAAAAGTGAAAAACATTAAAAACACACTCTCCATTTCAGTTTGAATTCTTACTGAACTGACTAGGTCTCCAACAATTCTGATTCTACTCCACAGTAGCTTCAGAATCCTAAGCCACAGAACAGCTAAATAGCCAGTATACTGGGATCTCCACTCTAGAAAAATGTATCAGGGAGATGACTACATCACAAACAAGTAAGTTAGCCATGGCATGCAGGATCTTCACTGCAGCATGCGGACCTCTTAGTCGCGGCACGCATGTGGGATCTAGTTCCCCGACCAGGGGTCGAATCTGGGCCCCCTGCATTGGGAGCTCGGAGTCTTACCCACTGGACACCAGCGAAGTCCCAAGGGCACAACTCTAAAGCTACAGTACCAACTAGTTATGTGGGTTTAGGAAAGTTATTTAGCCAATTTACAACATCAGTTTTCCCATTTGTTAAATGGAGAAAATCCATATTAAGAACTTATCAAATGCTTGGCACATAGCAAGTATTCAATATATATTAACTATTACTGTTTACTGAGTATATATAATGTGCCCCACACAATTCTAGATGCTTCCTTTAATCCTCATAACTAACTAAGCAGGTGGTCTCATCCTCATTTTTCAGTTTCCTGAGGCTCAAGGAGATTATGCCTCTCACCCAAGGCTACATATCTAATGATGAAGAAAATGGAATTCAAAGAGCACATCAGATTGCAATGCCCATGCCCTTTTCATGCTATACCATATTGCCTCAACCTCCATTATTATAAAGGTTAACGACGTAAACTTTATTTTCCCAACTAAGTGAAGAGCCTAAGACTTTTCCTAATTAAATATCCCCTTCCTCCTCTGCCCCTTAGAGCTCTTGAATGGATCCTCCTGTTTAGGGTTCTTAGGCCACTTGGGTTTAAAATGAACCTCTTAACGTATCTACAGAGCTGAACAGATCTGAATAGATCCTAAGTCCATATTTTGGGTTCAAATGTAAAATAATCAGAAAAACCTAGAGCCATTCTTCATGTTGGGGCTCTTGGTTGAGTTTGTCAACGTTGTAGCAGTACCTAGAGACCTTCCAATAATAATTTTCCCAACATATTGTTTTATAAGCTACACGCTGACAAATGTAGGCCCTCTCAATAGAATGATTATTCCATAACTCTGTTGCTTGTTCCAAACATGAACAATTCTAACTGTACTCATTTAGAGGGTATCATGTAACTCATCTGAGGACATGAAACAATAGATTCATCTGGCTTAAGCAAAAAGTAATGACATCCTCAGTCTTAGCCTACGCATCATGGTAACTGAAATACCTGTACAGCATGTCGGTCTGAGCCACTATAGACAGAGATCTGTGGTTGCTGCATTCGAGAGGAGGAAGTGGTGATGGTGGTCGTGGTAGTGCTACTGGTTGTTGTCGATACCGAAGATGTTCCAGGGTTTGGTTCACTATCCATAGCTGTACTGTGGTCCTTAAACCTAGCAGATAACACAAAGGATTTATATTGGCAAAAGCATTATCTTATGGTGTTTAAAGAATAATTATTCCAAGAAATAATCAGCAACAGTCTAAATTTCTAAGAAGGCCCTCATTAAATACAGAGAGCACACAGTCACCATAAATACGTGCCAGGGAAAAATACTTCACAAATATATAGCATATTTAATGGTTCATACCTACTAAATTTGAATTCAAATGACTCAGGATATGTAATTCAGATAAAGCCTGGCCTAAAGTTTACCTTTTTATTGTTGAAGGAAGATGAGTGTTTTGAAACCTAAACAGGTGATGACGGAATACTTAACTACCTAGGAAAATTAAAACTGAAGCAATGTCAGAGTATTAAAATATTTCTTTATATTCTTGTGACCATACTAATTACAAATTAAAGTCATTCTTATCTAGACATTAAAATAGGATGCCTATGGACTTGTGTTAGCTTAGTTTAGTAGTTTACCTTAGTTTAGTCAATTAGCTTAGTTTTTGGTTACCATATATACTTTATTTAAAAATAAGTTCTCTTAGAAAATAATTTAAAAAATAATTTATTAACTCACACTGCTTTCCCTCTAATTCTACAACATTGTCCTCACTACATGTAATAACTGAGTAACACTCGTAAGCACATTACTCTGACTGGGTAAATAAGAGAAGCAGCTGAAAACAATTTCTCCACTTCCTTACAAAAATCTCTTTTTCACAAGTAATAGCTCCAAATTTTGAAAACAGCATAATTATGTCACTTTCCTCATGTACAGACAGTAAAGTGCAGTTTTGTACCACACTGATTCTTTTCCCTACAATATTACAAACTCATTTCACTGCTGTGGTACAAAATTCCACTAAATACAGAATCTGTATTTTAACAAGTTCAAACAACATATTAAGTCAATTCTGAGGGGCTTAATATTGTTAGTAAACGAGAACTACAGTATTTTTTTGAAGGGTCAGAAATGCACCACAATGGTGAAAAGCACACTTGAGAATATACTGGCTTTATCTGCTTTTCTTATCAGTCTTTTCTTCTGAGAGACAAAACCTGACCCACCTCATAGAAGCAGCATTGACAAGAATGTAACAAGAACACTTTCTACTTCATGAAAAGACAAAGGAATTTGGCACTAACTGTGTATGCACGCACTATTCCCATACGGTGTCCTTTTATGTACAAATTTTCTTTGTTCTTTCATATATCATGTATGTAAATAGTATTTATGTGTTCTTTCAGGAATCAAATGGTTAAAAAAAATCCCGATTTAATAAGAGGAAAAGTGAAAGGAAAAAGTGGGGGGGGGGGGGAAGCTGACTCTTACTAATTATTTTGATTAGTAAATAACACATCTTTATGCTTCGCTGGGTTTATTTTGGGGGGGAAGGGCGGTTTGTAGTTTTGCAAACTGCCTTCCAATCATCAAATCACAGCATCATATGGTAACTATTCAACAGCATACACACATAGCGGTAGATAAACTTTTTACCAAATTACTACCTGTCATAGCACTTCTGAACCACGTACCAAGATATGCAAAAAGCCAGCTTAAATTCTGGTCCTTTTACAGTGCTATTCTGCTCAGCCATGTGCCCAACCTCAAACCCTACGGTAAGCAGTTCAGTAACTAACTAAATATGGTCACAGAGAATCCAAATGCGAGACACAGGTCTAAACATCGGTGGGTAGAACTGGCCAAACCAGTGCACTGCATTTGGAGACCTGGCACAAAAGAACAATTTTGGTAACTCCGCCGTCTACGCACAGTTTTGCCTGCAAAATACAAACGGCAGTTCTGCTGCACCAGCGGCCTACCCAGGAAACACTAAGTTTGAGTCGCTAACTAAGCATACCATCACACCGCCACACAGGAATGTGGCCCTCTAGGGCGGCATCAACACTGCAGTCAGAGACCCGAAGGAAAGGAAGATCTTTCCTTGCAGGGTGTTTTCAGCCTCGTCAGACTCGCAACAGACCCCGCCGCTGCAAGGCCGGCGCTGCGACACCTCCTCCAAGCCTCCCGGGGGAGGGCGGTGAGCAGCCCCACGTCTCGCGTTCTCCCACTGAGAAGCAGTGGGGTGGCGCTGGGCGGGGTGGGGGGGGGGGTTAGGAGGCGAGCGCGAAGGAGGCCTGGCAGTGCCCGCCCAGCCCTACCCAGCCTCCGCGGGCCCCCGGCTCGGCAGCCGTCACAAGGCTGCCCGCGGGGCCCACTTGCAGGGATGACAGCGCCTGAGGGGTCCAGTCGGGCTCATCTTCCGGAAGATTCCTACGGTCGGGGTCCGAGGGACAACCCTGCGCACAGGGCCCCGCAAATCCGGGGACACACGGCGGAAGGGGCGCTCCCGCCTGGAGGTAACTGGACCCTTACAGTTCTCCTCCGTCTCCCCACAAGGGCCAAGCGGGGTCCTCCACGATAAGAAAGCTCTCACGTCCCCCTTTCCCCGCACTGCCCGCGAAAGAGCCCTGAGCTCAAGGGGACGTGTCGCTGCCCCCCACTCGCCCCCCGGTTACGACATTAGTCACCAGCAAGTAACTCACTCCGCTTCCGCCATCTTCTCTCCTCCATCACTACCATGGGCTGCGCATGCGCCCCCCGGCGGCCACGGCGGCGGCGAGGGAGGGGGCGGGGTCGGCTAGCCTCGGGCCCCCGAGGTCACGTGGGGTCCTCGTCTTCCAATCCCCCCTCCCAGTACAAGCCTTGCTTGCTGTGGAAAAGTGACCAGGTTTCCAGTTTAGATACCAGTGTCTCACCTTCCCCAGTGCTCGCTTTCTTTTGCTTAGGGTCTTCTTCCTCTTGGGGAGGGTGTCTGTAACTAAGATATGAAAAGTTCTGATTAGGCTGTTAAAAATTTTAAGAACATCTAAAATATATCAAAGCCTATGTGAACTGCAAAGAGTGAGATGGAAGAGAATACCACGAGGATTGGATGATGAGGTGTCAGTGAAAGGAAATGCCATGGTAGCTGCAGGGTTTGTTACCTGGGGCGCATGGCAGTTTGGGGATGGAACCGGCAATTCCTCTCTTGGGCTCAAAGACAGTGTTCTAGATCCCCATAAGGTGGACGGTTAAGGAATCGTCATGATTACCCTATGAATATCATTCATGTGTTTGACATGAATTTACAGAGTGTTCAGTGGAGATTGCAAACTTGCATACCGCAGGGAACAAGCAGGAACGGCCACCAGTTTGCTAATGTAATTTACTATATTCTACGCATATGGCAACTAATCTGAAGCAGGATGAGACAAACATGCAAATTTGTGTGAATCAAGTCCCTGTCTTCCAACAAATCTTAATCTGG
This sequence comes from Aethalodelphis obliquidens, assembly GCF_003676395.1. NCBI lineage: Eukaryota > Metazoa > Chordata > Mammalia > Artiodactyla > Delphinidae > Aethalodelphis > Aethalodelphis obliquidens. The sequence continues at coordinate 95,860,432 of NW_020837945.1, read as the reverse complement.
AGAGTGAAGTGGGTTTTACAGAGATAGCCACACATTCTAAGTGATCTGACACATCCATCGAGCGCTTTGGCAACCTTAAGTTCAAGGAATAATAAATCTTTACTGTCCTTCACCAAAAAACAGCATACTGATCACAAACAGTGCCTTCTTTTTCCAAGTTTTAAGATGGTGGAGTCTCATTTCAAGAACTGAGAAATGAATTAGTGATATAAATTCATCGCAAAGTGTAATATGGTCTAATGAAAAGTATACTTAATCTTATAAATCCTGTGATCAGGATGTCCCTAGGGAAGGTAAGAGACCACTGCCTATGTAAGGTAAATTGTCCTTTACCACTTCTCCCTGTAGGTTAACATTGTTTCTTTACCTTATTTTCTTATCTAAAGCAGTGACCTTCCTCCTACTCCTAGGAGAACTCACTGAGAAAGTCCCCTTTGAAAAGTCCCTGTAGATGCTTAAAAATAAGATATTACTACTTTTTCTTTCTTTTCTGAGCTGCTCATATGATGCCATTGCCATTTAACTCTCAAGAATCAACTGTTGGGACTTCCTTGGTGGTCCAGTGGTTAAGAGTCCACTCTTCCAATGCAAGGCGTGTGGGTTTGATCCCCGGTTGGGGAACTAAGATCCTGCATGCTGCGTGGCCAAAAAAAAAAAAAAATCAACTGTCTATTGGTATTGCTGACATTTTTGTTTAGTAAAACAAAACTGAAGAAAGCAGTCTTAGACCTAAACATGAAAAATGCATAATCCAAAGGAATGTTTGGAATAAATGGGGCAAAATTATGCCTTTTCATCCCTCTTTCCTTTGAACATCTAAGGTCTATATCTATATTGTCATCTCATGCAGATTGGCTTTAAAAGTCAGAACATATATTAGGTAAAATCAGGCCAGTACTTCTTTTTATTTATTTTATTCTATTTTATTTTTTATTTTTTATTTTTTTTGGCAGTGGCTTGCAGGAGCTTAGTTCCCGGACCAGGGATGGAACCCGGTGCCGGCAGTGAGAGTGCCAAGTCCTAACCGCTGGACCTCCAGAGAATCCCCAGTACTGCTTTTTAGAGACATTTCAAAACCCAATATTTATTATAACAACAACTAGCATTTGTATAGCCTTTTACTAAAAGCAGAGGATTTCCACAAACTCATTTGATCATCACAACAATCCTAGTTATCATTTTCATTTAGCACAGAAATATAATGAGGCTCGGGCTTCCCTGGTGGTGCAGTGGTTGAGAATCTGCCTGCCAATGCAGGGGACGTGGGTTCAAGCCCTGGTCTGGGAAGATCCCACATGCCTCAGAGCAACTAAGCCCATGCACCACAACTACTGAGCCTGTGCTCTAGAGCCCGCAAGCCACAACTACTGAGCCCGCATGCTGCAACTACTGAAGCCCGCGTGCCTAGAGCCCAGGTTCCGCAACAAGAAAAGCCACCACAATGAGAAGCCCGTGCACCACAATGAAGAGTAACCCCCGCTCGCTGCAGTTAGAGAAAGCCCGTGCACAGCAACGAAGACCCAACACAGACAAAAATAAATAAATAAAATAAATAAATTTATTTTTAAAAAAAGAAATATAATGAGGCTCAAGGTGATTAAATGCCTGTGGTGACTCTGCTAGACTGTACCAGAAATGGGTTTCTAACTTAAGCTTTCCATGGGCAAAATCAAGTTTTCGTTCCTGCATCATTCAGCAAGCCACTGTGTAAAATGTTAGTGGAGGCAAAGTATGATAAAGGACTACCCTCAAGAAATTTATCATCACTTATCTGATGAAACAGAGGAAGGTGTATTACCTCTTTGTGATTTCCTAATGAAGAGATTTATGTGTCATGCTAACAGGCTGAACTTCTTTCTGAAGTTTCCAGGAAACGTTGCTTTGGAGAAGTGCCAGCATCGTATATTTTAGAAAAGTCCCTCTAGCAAGGATGGATTGGAGGAAAGTAAAACTGGAGACAGGGAAACTGGTTGGGAAACTGTATTAATCCTTAAAGAAATGGTAAAAGGCTCCAGGAATGAAAAAGAAGGATAAAAATTTTTGCTCCTTTGTTGCACCCGTCACACTTCAAGCGCTCAATAGCCATATGTGGCTAGTGGCAACTATATTGTACAGTGTAGATATAGAACATTTCCATTATTACAGAAAGTTCTATTGGACAGTGCTCATCTGAATGCTAGATTAGGGATTGGCAAACTACTATTTCTGTCTTAGTCAGTTTGGGCAGCTATGACAGAGGCCATGGACTGGGCAGCTTAAGCAAACATTTATTTCTCACAGTTCTGGAGGCTGGGAAGTCCAGGGTCACAGTGCAGGCAGATTCAGTGTCCAGTAAGGGCCCTCTTCCTGATTTGCAGACAGCCACCTTCTCACTGAATCCTCACATGGTGGAGAGAGAAGACAGTATAGCAGAAATGGGGACCATGGGCATTTGGGCCACTTCTTCATGTAACTCACTTGTGCCTCAAGGCCTGCTCAGCCCTATCATGTATAGTCCACTTCCATTTGATGGTGGAACGCTGCTATGCACACCCAACTTTATGGTCTGGTGGACCAGATGACACTCAGTTCACAATGAGCAGCTTGCGTGGTAACTTGGTGACCCATAGTTAAGCATTCAGTCTCTACTAAGGTCCAGTAGCAGGCCAAGAGCTGTTTCTCAAAAGGAGAGTAGTTATCTGCAGACGGTGATAGGGCTTTGTTCCAAAATCCTGAGGACCTGTGCTGTGATTTCCCTATAGGGCCCTGCCGAAGGCTCCAAACAGCATTCCTATCTGCCGCTACCACTTGGGATGGAGTAACACACCCAAATGAGGAGTATGTTGCCTCCAAAATCCAAATGGGCCCTCTAGGTATTAGACTTCTTTTTTTGTTTGTAGGAGGGGCCAGATGCAACAATTTATCCCTCACCTTAGAAGGGATATTTCAACATGCCCTGCACCTCTGGACCTCCTAGAAATTTCACTGACATGGAAGAAGAAATGTCGTTGAATTTTTCTCAGATTTATTTCCCACCTTCTGACACACAAATGTCTTACCAATAAGTTGAGTAGTTGCTACTTTTTGCACACTACGTCCGATCAGCATAATGTCTTCAATGTAATGGACCAGTGGACCAGTGTGATATGATGTGAAAGAAAAAGGTGATCAAAATTCTTGCAAACTAATTATGACATAGGGTTGCAGGGTTGATTTAGCCCTGATGTAGGATTGTGAAGGTGTATTGCTGGCCTTTCCAGCTGAAAACAAACTGTTTCTGGTGGTCTTTACTAACAGGTATCAAGAAAAAAGCATTTGTCAGATCAATAGTTGCATACTAGGTACCAGAGGATATATTAATTTGCTCAACCAATAAAAACCACATCTGGTACAGCAGCTGCAACTGAAGTCACCAACTGGTCAAGCTTAGAGTAATCCACTGTCATTCTCCAAAATCTGTCTGCCTTCTGCACAGGCCAACAGGCAAGTTGAGCGGGGATGTGGTGGCGGTGATCTCTGCAATCCCTCCAGGAATACGGTATTGCTTTTGGTTTACTATTTTCCTAGGTAGAGGCAGTTCTACTGGCTTCCACTTGACCTTTACCACCATACTAGTCCTCACTCCACAGGTCAAGGAACCAATGTGGTGATTCTGCCAGGTGCTCAGTGTATCTATTTTTTATTTTTCGGGGGGGCTGTGTTGGGTCTTAGTTGCGGCATGTGGGATCTTTCGTTGAGGCGTGTGAGTTTCTCTCTAGTTGTGGTGCGTGGGCTCCAGGACACACGGGTTCTGTGTTTGCGGCACGTGGGCTTAGTTGCCCTGCGGCATGTGGGATCTTAGTTCCCCCACCGGGGATCGAACCCGTGTCCCCTGCATTGGAAGCGGATTCTTTACCACTGGACCACCAGGGAAATCCCTCAGTGTATCTATTCTAATTCCTCATTCCAGGACTAAGGAAATAACCATAGGATGGGTTTGAGGACCCACTGGGCCCACTGTGAGACAAACTTGAGATAAAACTCCTTCAATCACCTGACTTCCATAAGCCCCTACTGTAACTGGTAGACCACAGTGATGTTTGATCTCCTGGAATTAATGTCAGTTCAGAGCCAGCATCCACTAGTCCCCAAATGGTTTGATTATTTCTTTTTCCCCAGTGCACAGTTACCCTGCTAAAAGGTTGTAGGTCCCTTTGGTGAAGTCTGGAGAAAGATTAACTGTATAAACTTTGGCTGGTGTGCCAGTGTCCTTTCTGTCGGGGATGTAGCCTCTTCTTTATTTAAGGGGTACTGAGGTCTGTAAACCAGCTCAAGTCTGGGAATTGATTGAAGGGATATGACTCTCTTTCTATGATTCAGGTTAGACTTTTGTTTACTTGACCTAGAACTTTTTCTACTGATACTGTTCAAGTAAGAATTTAGGGCTTCCCTGGTGGCGCAGTGGTTGAGAGTCCGCCTGCTGATGCAGGGGACGCGGGTTTGTGCCCCAGTCCGGGAGGATCCCACATACCGCGGAGCGGCTGGGCCCGTGAGCCATGGCCGCTGAGCCTGCGCATCCGGAGCCTGTGCTCTGCAATGGGAGAGGCCACAGCAGGGAGAGGCCTGCATACCGAAAAAAAAAAAAAAAGAATTTCATAGGTTTCCTATCTGTTTCACTTCTAGGAATACCATGATCAACTAGCCAATGACATAGGTCTGCACAAGTCAGACTATCCGGATTGCTGCTCTGACTCTGCTGTCCACCAGTGCCGCCACTTGGTCCCTGCAACCCTAGGATCCAATTACTCCTGTTGCATTTAGGTTCCCCAATTCCGTGGCTACAGTTCCCACTGTAAGGTCTGGCCTACAGAGAAGAGCGATCACAGAGCCTTTCACGGCTGCTGGAGCTCCCCTCACAAACTGCTATGGAGTGAGTATTTGTGTCCCCCCCAAATGTTGAAGCCCTAATCCCCAATGTGATGGTATTTGGAAACTTTGGGAGGTAATTAGGTCATCAGAGTTGAACCTTTATAAATGGGATTAGTGCTCTTAGGAGAAGAAAGATGAGAGAGATGATCTCTCTCCACCATGTGAGGATACAGCAACAAGGTGGCCATTGTCTGCAAACTGGGAAGAAGTTTCTCACTAAACACCACATTTGCCAGCACCTTGATCCTGGACTTCCCACTCTCTAGAACTGTGAGAAATAATTGTTTGTTGTTTAAACCACCCAGTCTGTGGTATTTATTATAGCAGCCCAAACTGACTAACACAAGCCCACAGGCCAAATCCAGCCTGTGCTTGTTTTTATACAGCCCTCAAGCTAAGAATGGTTTCTACATTTTCTAATGATTGAAAAAAATATCCAAGGAAGAATATTTTGTGACAAGTGAGAATTATGTGAAATTTATATTTCAGTGTCCATAAATTAGGTCTTATTGGAACATAGCAATACTCACTCATTTATTTATTGTCTACAGCTACTTTTGTGCTTCAGGGGCAGAGTTGAGTAGTTGCAACAGACACTGTAATGGTCCACTTGACAGAAAAAGTATGCTGACCTGTGTTCTAAATACTGATCACCTCGTGCTGGACACTTGCAGGGTAGTTAATATAGTACATACACTGTCCTACACCCCATCTAGACTTGATTGCTATCCTAATATCCTATATGGTGAGACAGAAGGTCAAGTGACCCAGATTTGAATTCTGGTAAAGTACTGACCCTCCTTGGGAAACTGCTTCACGTTTTAGTTTTTTTTGTTGTTTTGTTTTGTTTTTTATTTATTTATTTGTTTGTGCTGGGTCTTAGTTGCTTTTTTTTTTTTTTTGAGGTCTTAGTTTTATAATGTGACAAAAAGAGGGACAACACCTTACAAGATTGTCGTACAGCCTTAAAAAACCAAATGTAAAGTCTAAAAAAGTTCTCTTTTTTCTTCTTTTAACTTTTTATCAAAGTCTTCCTTCACCTGAATTTGTTCAATAAATGTTACTGAGTATGCCTAATACTCAATAGGTTTTAAATGCTTGTCGAGGGAATGAATGCTTGAATATTTGGATGAATGAGGACTAAAATTCTAGTATATCCCGTAGGTTGGAATGACGCAGTATATGGACTTGCTTCCTCTTTTCCTTGAAAGTAATACAGTATACTAAAACCAAATACTTTTACTAAAGCAAATAGTACTGAAACTGAAAAGACAGTCTAGTCCTGCCACCTCTCATCTACTCTTACAATAATCAGTATGTTAATCATATGCTTATCAATCTTATCTTCCCTTGTATACCTGTGGTTGGCACTGTTACTAGTTGGCTATGTTTCCCCAGGGGCTGAATAGCACAAACTGGGAGCTTTAAAGCTTAAAGGGACATTAGACGTCATGTGACCCATGCTGAGGAAGAATCCATGGCAAAAGCAGAATCTGAACTCTGATCTCCTAACCTCCTATCCATCCAGTCCGGAGTTTTTTGCCTTGTGCCACGAAGCCTTCCTTCAAGCATGTAGGTACTTGATAAACACTTGAAGCTGCTATGGACTTTCATTTCCATTCTGCTTTTTGCTTAATGTTTACTTAGCATTGTGGCAGCCTGGAAGAGTTGTGCTACGTAGAGCTGTAGAAACAGACAAACTTAGATTTCAATCCTGACTTTGCCATTCTCTAGCTGTGTGACCTCTTGCAATGCTATCAGCTCCACCTTCAAAATATAACCTCATCATAACTGAATCACTTTGCTGTACACCTGAAACTAACACAACACTGTAAGTCAACTGTTTTCAAGAAAAATTTAGATATATATACAAATAAAACCTCATCTGTGGCCACACTATCATGAACACGCATGAAATTATCAAAATACAAACCAAGTCAATCTGACGCTTCTCACCACCTCCACAGTTATCAGCCCAAGCCAGGCCACCATCATCTCTCCCCTGGACCACTGCCATCGGCTCCTGACAGGTCACCGGCTTCTCTTCTTGCTCCTCTGTAATTTACTCTCTGCAGAGCAGTCTAAGTAAGCTTTATAGCTGTAAATCAGATCACATCACTGTCCTGCTCAAATCATCCAGTGCCCATCACACTCAGCAGAGAGTTTTCTCTTGTTCACTCTGCTCCAGCCACTCTGGCGTCCTTGCTTTTCCTTCTCACACTTGCTACTTCCCAGTTGGGAAAGGCTTTTACACAGGTCTCGCTTCCTCACTTCATCCAGGACTCTGCTCAAATATCTCCTCAGAGCTCACTCCCCACCACCTAACCCAACGTGGGCTTCTCGTCACTTTCCTTCCCTTATCTCACTTTACTTTTCTTCATGACACTTCAATGCTCCACACATTATGTTATGTACATATTTGTTTGTTTATTTACTACTCCCATCAACCTCCAGGCTATAAACTACACATTTTGTTTACTTCTACATTCCTAGTTCTTTAAACATTAAGTGCTCAATAATTATGCATTGAATAAATGAAGTTTACTTAACTGCTCTAATCCCCAGTTTGCTAATCTGAAAAATGGGGACAGTATTTACCACACTTATTGTACAAGTTGAAAAAAGATGAAATAATGTATCTAAACAGTAGAGCATAATAAACGCTCACTAAGCATAGCTGTAATTATTTTAAAATTTTGCCACAAATTATTATGCTTAAAGTAAAGGAAAATAATCCTCCTATTGTATTTCCAAAAGTTATGCAGTTTTTATGAGGCCATCCTTACTTTTTTCTTTTTAAGATTTATTTATTTTATTTATTTTTGGCTGCTTTGGGTCTTAGTTGCAGCACACGGGATCTTCTTTGTGGTGCACGGGCTTCTCTCTAGTTGTGGTGTACGGGTTTTTCTCTTTTCTAGTTGTGGTACGCGGGCTTCAGGGCGCATGGGCTCTGTAGTTGTGGCATGAGGGTTCCAGAGTGCGTAGGCTCTGTAGTTTCTGGCACAGTGGGCTCTCTAGTTGAGGTGCATGAGCTCAGTAGTTGTGGCACAGGGGCTTAGTTGCTCTGAGGCATGTGGGATCTTAGTTCCCTGACCAGGGATCAAACCTGTGTCCCCTGCATTGTAAGGCAGATTCTTTACCACTGGACCACCAGGGAAGTCCCCCTTACTTTTAAAAGTTAGTTAGCAGATACATTTTTTAATATGCATATGCTGTAATTTAAAATATTTAGTGTCAGTATCTGAGAATAGATTTTTGCCTGTGTGCTCCTAATGTATTAAAATAAACAGTGTCATATCAGTTTCATATTAAATCTTAATTGTAATGTTCTATTTATGGTAGATAAGTCTCTCTTAATTACGTAAAATGCCAGAGACAACAGGAGGCAGAACAAAATACATTATAGGGAACAAGCAAAGCTAGTGAACAGGAATGAAAAGTTAGCAAAGTTGGGGAAAAGTTATGTGACAGAAGCATACAATGATATAGAACTTAATTTTAATATTTACCTCTAGCAAATCCTGAATACAAAATTGTCCAAAAATCTAAATAATGCAGAAATATATATGAAATAGGAAGTGAAAGTCCACTACAATCCACGTCCAAAAATAATCATTAACGGCTTATTTTATATTCTTTTTGATTTTCTATATACTAACATACATATAAGTATATGTATCTCTTTATCAAAAATGGTATTGGACTATATACACTCTTTTGCAACCATTTTCACTTAATAGTATATCCTTCCATGTCAGTGTATGTGGTTTTCTTCCAGTTCCTCAAAGATGCCACTTTGCTTACCTCATGGCCTTCCATACAATCCTGGAATATTCTCTCCCATACTTTGCAAATCTAGTTCCTTGTTTCCCTTTAATTCTCTGCATAAACGTCATTTCTTTAGAGAGGTTTTTCCAGATCAATTTATAGAGTTCTCCCCACCATTATTCTCTGTCACTGCACAATATTTATTTCCCTTGGAGCAGGTACCACAGTTTGTAATTGTGGGTTTGTTCACTTATTTTCTTGCCTATTTTTTCTCTCTAAACTGTGAATCTCACAAGGACAGGGAATAAACCTGTTTTCTTCATGACTGTATATTTAGTGCCTTACACAGTGCCAGGTACCCTAGTAAGCTCTAAATAAATGTGTTGAAATAAATAAGTGTGTAAGTAACACACTGAAAAAAGGGTGTTTGTTCTTTCACTCCCTGTCTGTGATGGATAGAGCATTGCTTTCTTTTTTCTTCAGTTCTTTACTTATTCTTAGTTAAGAAACAATACTGTACAGTTGACCTTTGAACATCATGTGTTTGAACTGTGCAGGTCCACTTTTACATGGATTTTTTTTCAGTAAATGCATACTACAGTACTTACATGATATGTGATTGGTTGAATCTGTGGTTGTGGAACTGTGGATACAGAAGGTCAACCGTAAAGTTACACACAAAGTTTTGACAGCACAGAAGTTAGTGCCCCTAACTTCCTACATTGTTCAACTGTACTTATCTTGATTCACACCTGGGATGTGTTTTAATCAGGTATGGTAAGGTGACAGACACAAGGACAACTGCTTTTGAAATAAGAGTTTATTATTTACAGTTCCCAAAGAAAGGGAGCATGCCACACCATGCAGGGCCACGTGGGGAAGAACCAGGGTCAGTCTGGAGGCAGAAGGAGTGAAAGAGAAAGCATGGCCCAGAGCTTTATTGTAGTTTCTGCAGAAAGGAATGGAAGAGGCAGCATATGAAAGTTTAAGTAAATTTGGGATTGGATAGTTTGAATATTTTTAGCAGGCTCTGGTCTATAGCGATGGTGGTCTCTAGTTGTCCAGTACCTGGCCCTGGGTGGGGAGGGGTGATTTAGAACAGGGGAAATACTGGCTTGGTGTATGAGAATTAAATAAAGGAGGAAGTCGAGGATATGGGCTTTGGATTGGTTGGTTTGCATATGAAAGCCACATTCACAGAGGAGAAGTCATTTGCTATCTCTAGGATAATTTTTAGAGATAAAAGCACTGGGAGGGGCAGCCCCTCCTCTGTCAGTAAGGCCACCAAGCTATCAAAGCATCATAAAATATACAAAATAAAAAGCATGATTAATACATTTCCAACCTAATTTAGGTATCATGAATGCTCATTCCCCAGTTAAATTTTTCAGATGAAAGATAGAAACCACATCTGTGTATATAAATCTTTGTCTCGTTAAATGCAGGAAGATGGGCAGGACCTGAAATTTGGAGTTAAGAACCTGACTTTAAGCACTGATCCTTCCCATTTCCAGCTGGGTGCTCTTAGCCAATCCAATTAACCTCTCTGAACACCAAGTTCATCATAAGTAAAGCAGGGATAACAGTAATATTTACCAGAAATGTGATTGTATTTGTCAAAATGTTTTGTAGCTACAATGCACCATGTACACGTTTAAAGTTTTACTGCAGTATACTGCAGGGACTTTTTCTCAGAATAAGAATTTAGAAGGTGTTTTTGTTGTTGTTGTAATTGTAGAAATGTTCAAGGGCAAGACTGGAGGGGGAACACTAAAAATTTATTCAGGAAAAGAATAAGATTTCACTGTCTAGTTACATAGTGCAATTTTGGATTAAAGGGTACTTTCCATCAATGGACTTCAAAGATCTTTGAAACATTTATTTATTTTCATAATATTTTGAAGTCAGTTAGGTTAAAGTTGTCGTCATTTACTCTCTGAAAGGGAAATAAATACACAGCAAGTTACATAACCTGCTTGAGTCAAAATTAGAACCAAGGCTTTCAGTTTTGCCACATAGTGCTCAGACTGGAGCTGCACTGCTCCCCAGAATAAGCAAGCACCTTCTTTTGCTGGAATCATCTAAGGTTTGGTTTTATCACAATGTTTGCTGGATCAAGCAATTTAAGAAAAATTAGAAAATCTGTCATCAAATAATCATTAGCAATTCATTACCAGCAAATAAGCCTCATCAAGTGCTTCTAAGATGTAGGCATTGGTTTTACTTAATGAAGTTAAGAATCTGTGTCCTCTCCTGAGGTCCTAGAATTTTTGTCTCTTCTGGGTCATTCTTCCCTCTGCTCTCATCTAAAGAACCAATGTTTTTACATTCTTCTTCTCCCTAAAATTTCAGGTGATTTAGGACTAAATCCAAAGCTCCTTCTGTGGCTTACAGAGTCTTTATTTTCTGACTCTAAAACACCTTCTTCCTCTGCTTCCAACTGCCTTTATACTTAATCCTCATTAAATTTCTCATCAGGCAGACAAAAGCTAGGCCTTTTCACTGCCCTGCCTTTACACCCAACTTTAATTCACCTAAAATGGCAATAAGGGGAGGCTGAGAGGAGAAAGAGAAGGCTACACTTGTTAAATACAGTTGTCACTCGGTAGCCACCATGAATTGGTTCCAGGACCCCCTCGGATACCAAAATCCATGGGTTCTCACTTTTTCTCTATAAAATGGCGTAGTATTTCCACAGAACCTATGTGCATTCTTCTGTATACTTTAAATCATCTCCAGATTACTTATAATACCCAATGCAATGTAAATGCTATGTAAATATTTGTAAATACAGTGTAAATGCTATGAAATAGTTGCCAGAGCATGGCAAACTCAAATTTTGCTTTTTGAAACTTTCTGAAATTTTTTTTTTTTTAAATATTTTCGATCTACAGTTGGTTGAATCTGTGGATGCAGAACCCGAGGATATGGAGGGCCAACTGTCCTTGCTGAGTGCTCTACATACAGTATCCTATCTGATTTGCACAGCAAACCCATGAAGCAGGTATCATTATCCTCCATTTTGCTGATGAGGGTACTCATTTTAGTGGGATTAAGTAACCTGTCCAAGGTCATACTGCTAGTAAGTGGCAGGATTAGCTTTGGAACCGAAGTCCACCTGCAAAATGCATGCCCTGGCCTCTTCCATATGCTGACCCTCTCCACCCACTATTGTCATCTGGCATTATTCTTCAGATTCTGCTCAACCTTTTCATCCTTTGGGCTTCACAGCCTCACCCAGATGGAGTTAGCGCTCTCATAGTACTCTGTTTATACTCCTCTAATAATACTTACCAGGTATTTACTTTTAATTGAGATATAATTCACATAAAATTCATCTGTTTAAAGCATATAACTCAGTGTATATTCACAATGTCATGTAACCATCACTATTATCTAATTCCAGAATATTTTCATCGCCCCAGAAGAAACTCCAAGACCTTTAAGCAATCACTCCCCGTTCCCCCTTTCCTGAAACCTCTGGCAACCACTAATCTGCTTTCTGTCTCTATAGATTTGTCTGTTATGGACATTTAATATGAATGGAATTATACAATATGTAGCCTTTTGTGCCTGTCTTCTTTTGCTTAGTGTTTTCAAGGTTTATCCACATTGTCATGTGTTTCAGGACTTCATTCCTTTTTACAGATGAATACTATTTCATTTTAGGGATATACCACATTTTGTTTATCCATTCTGCAATTAATGGACATTTGGTTTGATCTCACTTTTTAGTTACTGTGAATAATGCTTACATGAACATTTGTGTACTGCTTTTTGTGCAGACATATGTTTTTAATTCTCTTGGTTATATAACTAGGAAAGGAATTGCTGAGTCATATGGTAACTCAATATTTAACATCTTGAGAAACTGTCAAACTGTTTTCCAAAGTAGCTGCACTTCTTCACATTCCCGCCTGCAATGTATGAGGGTTCCAATTTCTGCACACCCTTGCCAACGCTTGTTATCATCCATCTTTTGATTATAGTCAACCTAGTAGGTATAAAGTGATTGAGTTGCATTTCCCTAATGACTAATAATGAATATTTTCCATGCTTTTATGGCCATTTGTATGTCTTCTTTGGAGAAATGTCTATTCAAATTCTTTGCCCACAAAGAGAAATTAAGTTGTCTTTTGTAAGAGTTACTTGTATATCTGAATACTAGTCCCTTATCAGACATATGATTTGCAAATGTTTTCTCCCATTCTGAGGGAAGACTTTTCTCTTTCTTGATTGTGTCCTTTGAAATACCAACATTTTAAATTTTGATGAAGTTCAATTTATGTTTTTCTTTTGTTACTTGTGCTTTTGGTGGCAATCTAAGGTCACAAAGATTTCCTGCTGTGTTTTTTCTAAGAGTTTTATAATTTTAGCTCTTATACTTAAATCTTTGATCCATCTTGAGCTAAATTTTGTAAATGGTTTAGGTAGAAGTCCAACTTCATTCTTCTGTATATGGATATTCAATTGTTCCAGCATCATTTGTTAAAACAAATTAACCCCACCCCCAAGAAAAAGACCTATTTTTTCCCCCACTGAATTGTCTTGGCCCTTTACATTGACACATGTCTGCTAGTGTGAGCTCCTTGAGGGCAAGGTTTTTTATATTACTACCTGCGTGTCTAGCATGGGACTATGATGTAGTAAACCCTCAAAACACGTGTTCAATAAATGAAAAGCTGATTTGAAAATCCTAGTGTCAACCTACACGTAGCAAGTGCCATAGACTTTGCTAGATGCTGGGGAAGTTTTATACATGAACTCACAGTCTAGTAAAGTTTTCAAACCAAAAGTTTCCAAGGGGTCCGAGAATCTTACAATCCTACACTGGAATGGGTCTTGGAGGTCGGGATTCCAGTAAGGAAAAGCAGACCTGACAAGGCTAAATAGCAGCCTGTGGCCTTATCTCATGTTAATTTGCCAGAGATCCCAGGTCTCTTTGAAATTACATTATGACTTTACAACTTAACAAAGGATTTTTTTTCAGTTAGGCCTCCATAAAGCATTTTTTCAGTTAGGTAGGCCTTGAGAAAGTCCTCTCCAGATGAAAGACAGCTGCTTCTGTTTCATATCACTCTTATCTTCTGAGATAACTGCTATCAGAGATTAAAAAAATCTTTTTCTCCACCCTAGCTGGACATAATCACTCCTTTCTCTGAACTTCTATAGCTCTTACTTGCTCTTCCAGAAAATCAGCAATTTGTTTTTACTGCCCTAGTGCTTCAGATTTTTATGTAATCTTGAATTATTTATCACCAGTTTATGTGTGAACTTCCTAAGTAGACTGCCCCAACTAGACTCAGGGGCAAAAGTTGCATTTTACATTTATTGTATGAAATATAGGGCTTTGTACCTAGTGGACATGCAACAGGTATTTCTTGACATTATTTGTGTTTCTATAGAATTTATTTTTAAAATAAGAAGCTATTAGGCTTAAGTTTCATTCTGTTTTTCCCTAGAGGCTAAGGGTGTGAGGCTCAAAGGGAGAAGCACCTTCTCTCCTTTGGACAATTACTAGTCACCCTCTACTTGCTTTCCTAGAGGAATGGAGACACCAGAGAACTAATAATTAGTACATGTACATATTTAAATATTTCTTAATATTACTATTAAAGGTTTTAAAATTCTATGAAAAGGATAACAGAGATCGGCAGAATTCCCCCCAGAACCCAGTAAATTAAACTAACTCTCAAGGAAACTCTGAGTTGTAGTTTTTAAATTACCGAGTCAGAAAGTAGAGAAACAGGGACTTCCCTGGTGGTCCAGTGGTTAAGACTCCATGCTTCCACTGCAGGGGGCACGGGTTCGATCCTTGGTCGGTGGAACTAAGGTCCTACATGGCTTGTGGCGTGGCCAAAAAAAAAAAGTAGAGAAAAGACATCCTGTTTCTCTTCTTTTTTGTGGTACGCGGGCCTCTCACTGTTGTGGCCTCTCCCGTTGCGGAGCACAGGCTCCGGACGCGCAGGCTCAGCGGCCATGGCTCACGGGCCCACCCGCTCCGCGGCTTGTGGAATCTTCCCGGACCGGGGCACGAACCCGTGTCCTCTGCACCGGGGCACGAACCCGTGTCCTCTGCATCGGCAGGCGGACTCTTAACCACGGCGCCACCAGGGAAGCCCCTGTTTCTTTTCTTATCTCAAGCTTGCTTTCTAGTTATGAGGTGGAAGAAGGAGATGGAATAATCTAGCCTCATATTGAACAGTGTCCTGCAGAACATAACCAGAATCTTTGGAACTGTTTAACTAAGGTAAAATAGAAAAGGTGGCTGAATGGAAGAGTGAGTATATCATGACATGATACTCAGTACACTGTCATGCACCTATAGGAACACAGTGAGCCTGTTAATGGATTATGATAAGAACAGGTTATGTATGGATTAAAATGATTCTCTAATAGCAATGAATCTCCACAGCATTTTAGCATGTGGTTAGATCATGGAAAACAAAAAGCAAATCAAAACTAAGAATTTTGTGAAGTTAATATTTTTTCCTCATCTGCCAGAAATCACTCAGTCCTTGTTTCAAATTCATGGTATTTTAAAATTAGGCTAAATAGTGGAAAACATTGGAATAATGATAAAGTCACTGTCATTTCAGTCCTTTGGACTTCATTTGTAAAATGAGGCGTAGATTTTTTGTTCTTCAAACTGTCATTGGGGGACCAGCAGCATCAGACCTTTTAAATCAGAATATGCATTTGAACAAAATCCCTGCCTAATTTGTATGGTTATCAAAGTTTGAGAAGACTGACCTGGATGACACAAAGTAACTTCCAGCTAGTAAATTCAACCATTCCGTGATTCTAGTTGGAAGAGTCCACCTTAGGTAAAAGGAGAGTCACTTTCTTAGGAGTTGTGTTTGACTTGAGTAAACAGATTGCTCAGCGAGTTGAACTAATTTTTCAGGTCATAGCTTTAACAAAGCAAACAGAAAATGAAGACTTGTTCTGCTTATATGGTGCTGTCAGCTTCCTTCCTATGACAGTAAGATTAATTTTAGTATTTAAGTGGACATAAACCAACAGGAAATTATTTCAATATTAAATTAAATAATTTAATATTTGTCGAATACCAACAATTTTCTAAGTGCCAAAAAGAACTTAGAAGGTAAGATTCCTGCTCTTGAGGCACCTAATAATGCTTTGCTTTAAAAGTCTCAGTGACTGGAGTCCTTATTAATTTAATTATAGTCTGATTCATAATTTGTTAGTTTCCAGAATGGGAAGCCATACCAATTCAGTAGACTATCTCATGCCTAAGTCGCAGGGTGATAAGCACGGTATACAGGTAAACTAACAGGCAGCTTTATCTCTGGAATGCTGTTCCCCTTGATATTGTACGTGTGATTAAGCAGCCAAAAAATCATTACAGACTATAAGCTCTGCTTTTCCCCCTTGATTTTTCTGTGGCCCAAAACAGGATGTGGTTTAATTCAAGGTCAGCAGAAATTCAATATGAAAAGATTTGGGTCCAGTAGGAAGTAGGTGGAGGTGGTAGAGAAAATGAGCTAGTCCTCTGTGAGAGGGGTGAAGACGGGTTGACGACCTTGTGTGGGAGAGGAGTGTACGCCAGAGGCTGTGAGAGAGAACTAGGTTATTATTTTCTTTTAATATTTATTTATTTATCTTGGCTGCGCTGGGTCTTAGTTGCGGGCTAAGAAGCACGGCATGTGGGCTTCCGAGTTGCAGCGTGTGAACTGTAAGTTGCGGCATGCGTGTGGGATGTAGTTCCCCCACAAGGGATCGAAACCGCGCCCCCTGCATCGGGAGCGTGGAGTCTCACACACTGGACACCAGGGAAGTCCCCGAGAACTAGGGTATTAAAGGAGGCCAATGCTGGGGTGGGTGAGCTGCTGGAGTGGGGAGAATTTATTAGATAAGGTTTACATTTTCAATTGGATACGCCATCCTCAAGAACAGGTTTGCCTCTTCAACTTGGAGGGTAGCTTACATTTAATGGTTGACTGCTGTTAGGGACAGCATACTTGGTGTGCCAACATCATTAAACAAATGATACTTCTAAAAGAAGTTTGTGTGTTTTAATGGAGGCTTTTTCAACCTGACATTTTACTAGTCAACTCTGTGCCTTTCAGTTAAGCCAGACACAAGTGGGTTCTTCTGGTTCCTAAAGAAGATGAGGTAGCACTCGGGAGCTGTTGCGATTATTCTTTGTCACTTACTGGCGCACAGTTTCCCATTTTGCATTTTTTCTCTTTATTGGTACATGTCCTGACATCCTATCTGGATTGTAACTTTCTTGAAAAGAAGGGGAGAGCGTAATGCCTGCACCAACTAACCCCATAGGAGTGAATTATGCTGAGGTTTCTCAGACATCTTTTTTTTTTTTTGCGGTACGCGGGCCTCTCACTGCTGTGGCCTCTCCCGTTGTGGAGCACAGGCTCCAGACGCGCTGGCTCAGCGGCCATGGCTCACGGGCCCGGCCGCTCCGCGGCATGTGGGATCTTCCCGGACCGGGGCACGAACCCGTGTCCCCTGCATCGGCAGGCGGACGCTCAACCACTGCGCCACCAGGGAAGTCCACTCAGACATCTTTGGCTATTCAGTGACTTTCATTAAGTAAATGTTTTATATTATTTTATTTATTCATTTTGCTGTCTCTTCAGCTTAATGGAACTCTCCACTGACAGTTCATTAAAACAAAGACATTTTATTTCAAAAGCAAAATAAGTTAAGGCTCAAACTGCCGTATGTCATTATCTGTACTGTGGGAGTGAGATTGGGGAACTGCAATGGAAATGAGTGTATGTGGCTGGAGTGAAGGGAGTACCCAGATAAAGCTGGTGGTATCAATGGGGCAGTGAGAGGGCACAGGAGAAAGAAGGGGGAAAGGGAGTCATGGGGGTATTGTTTGCTATCTATGCTAGCTCAGTAAGGTTAATTAACAGAATAAAAACTAAACTCTTACTAACAGCTGTCAGGATTCCAATCAGGAGTTTGGGTCACAGCTTTTGCTCTTGAAGGCTAAGTAAAACAATTAATGTAATACTATTAGGACATGATTACACAGGACATATGTCTACTATTTATTATCTCATTCCATTCACCAAGCAGTTTATTTCTTTGACGCACATTGGGACAAGCACTCTGATAATGAAAAAATGAGAGAATGTTGGCCAAAAATATTTTAAATCCCTTAAGCTGGTGGATTTGAGCATTAATTAATTTTTTTTCTATTCAAGTCATCACAGTGAGCCAAAAGTAAGTATAATTTAGCTCAGAGCCCAATATTTATCTCTACAGGTCACAGAGTCCCTCCAAATGATCAGGACTTGCAGTTGAAACACTTTTCTCTCTTTTTAGTGACATGATCAAATGCTTAATGAAACCACAGAAGAATGCTAGGTGAAGGGAGGCAGGCTTACCCAAAGTTGAAGGTACTAGTAAGCACCATTTTAAGTACAACAGAAAGAAAATGGGCTGTGGGAGGCTTTTTCACAATGTTTACCAATGACTTCCCATTTTGTATCATGTGATTCTCAGTTGAGAAACAGGCATCAAAGATCCAGCAGCAGGATTTATTAGATGGCATAAAGAACATGAAAATCAAATTTTCATATTTGATCTATGTACAGCAGGACACACTGGTGAGGCTAGTTAATATTGAATATAAAGGCCTACCTATTCTGAGTAGACATTTTCTTGTTAGAGCAGCTCAATCTGTAGAAAGGAAGCCATATTTTCCTAAAGATATGATTAATATGATGCCAGGTTCCTTTTAAACCCTTTAACAGAGTCCTGTTTTCTTTAAACTAAAGAGATGGCTCAATAGTTTCTCATATTTTGTTACTAAAAATGACATAATTTCTGTGCCCTGATTATCCTATATGCTTAACTGTCTGTGCCTTGTATCTATTTTATTTATTTATATTTTTTATTTTAAAATTTTATTTATTTTATTTTTTGCTATGTTGGGTCTTTGTTGCTGCACGCACGCTTTTCTCTAGTTGCGGCGAGTGGGGACTACTCTTCATTGCGGTGCGCGGGCTTCTCATTGCAGTGGTTTCTCTTGTTGCAGAGCACGGACTCTAGGCGCGTGGGCTTCAGTAGTTGTGGCACGTGGGCTCAGTAGTTGTGGCTCGCGGGCTCTAGAGTGCATGCTCAGTAGTTGTGGTGCACGGGCTTAGTTGCTCTGCGGCATGTGGGATCTTCCCCGACCAGGGCTCGAACCCGTGTCCCCCGCATTGGCAGGCGGATTCTTAACCACTGCGCCACCAGGGAAGCCCCTGTATCTATTTTAATTGCATCACACTGACTTTAAAAATTAATGTCAGAGCACTTCCAGAACGGAAACATGAGGAGCTCCCTGTATACTCGCCCCAATGAAACCACCATAACTGGTGAAAATTATAAATAAAAAAGGACCATTGGATCAGACTGTGGAACAATTTTATGCCCCAGGGCACTGTCAAAAACACTGGAGCAATCAGTTGCCAATTAGTGGACGCTAACAGCTGGGAGCTATATCCATAAAGGCAAACCAGCTAAAAGCTTGATAGGGAGATGAGGAAAAGAGACAGTCAAAGAGAACCTGACTAAAACCACTGTCATCCCCCAGGGCAGGGACAAGGAGTCAGGGTGACGGTGTGCATGCCAAAGTTGCACCTTCTGAGGAGAGATATTAGAGGCTGCACACTGTGGAGGAAACAAGAGTCTATTGACCAAGTCTGGCCAACTCACAAATAAACAAGCAAACAACGGCAATGACAACCAGACCTAGAGCCAGTCTGGATAGGTCTTCAGAGTTGCTACCATGGAAGTGTACAGTTTGCAACAAAAAAACTTATGAGACATACAAAGAAACAGGCAATGGGACCCATACACACAGAAACTGTCTTTGAGAGGACCCATATGTTGGACTTAGCACACAAAGACTTCAAAGCAGCTGTTATAAACATGTCTAAAGAACTAAAGGAAACCATGCTTATGAGTGTAGATTCAAAATTCCTCAACAAAATATTAACAAACCAAATTTAGCAACGTATAAAAACGATTATATGTCATAACCAAGAGGGATTTTTCCCAGGAATGCAAGACTGGCTTACATCTAAAAGTTAATGTAACAGGGCTTCCCTGGTGGCGCAGTGGTTGAGAGTCCGCCTGCCGATGCAGGGGACTGCGGGTTCGTGCCCCAATCCGGGAAGATCCCACATGCCGCGGAGCGGCTGGGCCCCGTGAGCCATGGCCGCTGAGCCTGCGCGTCCGGAGCCTGTGCTCCGCAACGGGAGAGGCCACAGCAGTGAGAGGCCCGCGTACCGCAAAAAAAAAAAAAAAGTTAATGTAACATATCACACCAATAGAATAAAGCACAAAACCACATGATAATCTCAATAGACACAGAAAAGGCACTAAACAAAACCCAACACCCTACATAATAAAAATAGGCAACAAACTAGGAATAGAATGGAACTTCCTCAACCTGATAAAGGGCATCTACAAAAAAACTAAAGCAATAATCACATTTAATGGTGAAAGACTGAAAACTATCCACATAAGACTGAGAACAATACAAGAATGTTAACATACTTCTCTTTATTCAACGTAATACTAGAAGTTCTATCTAATGCAATCAGGCAAGAAAAATAAAAGACATCGAGATTGGAAAGGAAGATGTAAATCAATCTGTATTCTAAAATGGCATAATCTTGCACACAGGAAATTCTAAGGAATCCACCGAGACACTATTAGAACTAATGAGTTCAGCAAGCTTGTAGGATTCAAGATATATACAAAATCATTTTATTTCTATACACCAGCAATGAATAATAAAAAATGAAATTAGGATGGGAATGTAAATCGGCACAGCCACTATGGAAAACAGTCGATGTTAACAATGTTTTAACGATGTTAAAAAATGCCAATGCATGGATAGTTGGATGGGTTGACTGATTGGCTAAATATTCATTGTGCACCTGTTCCATGCAATGGCAATCTACAAGGCCAAGATATGGGGGGCAGCGAAGGAAGAAAAGTCAATCTTCCATCATACCTTCCAGTTGAGTTTCTTCCTTTATTACATTCATTATTACATTTGTTACATATATTACACTAAATTCTTTTCATAAAAGAGGCTATGCTGGGCAGTAACCAAATTCTTCTTTCCAGAAAAGGTACTGTATGATTGAGATGATTTATGCAATTGGAAGAATTCACCAGAGAACAAAGTCTAGATTGTGAGGAACCCCAATCATTTCCAGTGTCCTCAGGTGCCCACGGTGGATTCAGGACTTCCACGCCGACGGGTCCCGGGGCACGAGCTGAAGACAGACGGTCAGCGAGAAGGCGGGACGCTCTACACGTAAAGAACCTCAAGTCCCAGAATCCCATGGGGACTCCAAGTCCCAGAAACCCGCCCGGCAAATCTACTCCGAGTCCCTAGCCGTCTGGCCGCGGACGCGACCAAGACAGGAAACTGGGGTGAGATGCCGCAGAATTTGTCCCCCACCATTTTCCTTGTAGGGAGGGGCTTTTTACAGAACTATAGGTACCTCAGTCGTCACATTCTCTCAGTTACAGCCCATGAAAGGCCCCCTGCCGGCAAGTTTTTTGTGATGTTCAGCATCCCCCCCTCCTCTCTCCCCTTTTCCTTGCCCCCGTAAGAATGGTTCAGCCGGGCATCTTGAGTTGGATCGATGGTTGCACCCGCCCTCCCCCGGAATGTGGGCCTTTGGAGCGTGTGAGGTGGGAGGGGCGGAGGTGGGAGGCGTGCTGGGCCCCGGCTGCAGCAGAGGCAGTGTCTGCCGCTGGCGGTGGGGGGAGCCGTGCGGGTTCCGGCTGCCCCGGCGAGGCGACCTCTGGGCCCGCGCCGCGGGCGTGGAGGACAGGTAGGCGAGCGGGCAGCCGCGGCTCCGGGAGAAACTCGGGCCTCGGAGTCCCCTACGGCGCCCGCTGCGCCCGTCGGCCTCCAGCGTTGAGGCGGGGGAGGAAGGAGATGCCGACCCAGAGAGACAGCAGTACCATGTCTCACCCGATCGCAGGCGGCGGCGGCAGCGGGGACCATTCTCACCAGGTCCGGGTGAAAGCCTACTACCGCGGGTGAGTGTGTGGGGTGGGGGTGGGGGTGAGAGGGAAGGGGAGAGGCCAGCTGGACTTGGCCTGGAGGGGGGGCGGGTGTGGGGCTGGAGATGTGGAAGGGATGGGCTGGGCGGGCAAGTCGGGACTCGGGATGGGTGACCGAGTGGTCGGGGGAGGAGCACGGGGCACTGGATTGCGGCACCCCCAAGGTGTGGCGCAGGGCGCCCTGGAATCGCGCGGCTGAGGGTCCTGAGCAGGGTCCGAGGGAGGAGCCTTGGAGTAAGTAGGTCCACCTGGTGGGTCCGAGAGACTCGTCTACCAAGAGATTTACAAGGGCTTTACGTCTTTAAGTCTGGATGTATTAGGGGTTGAGAGTTGATTCTGAGTGATGCCTTAGTTAACTAAGTTTACCATGGGTTTAAAAGACAGGATTGCTTCAGTTTGTTGACCCTTTTGATTACCAGCAGGCCTAAAGCCTCTGGTTCTCTAAGTCAGGTTTGTCTTTATCACATAGAAGAGATCGCGACGTGTACCTGGACTGTGGTCAGGCTGCCAGTATATTAGACATAGGAGTTATTATTTGAGTAAAGTTGATGCGTTTTCAGGGATATGCATTAGGTACTTATGTCTCGCCAAGATTAGGTTGTATATGTGTAAATTAAAATTTGTGAACGCTTCTTTGTCAGTGTTGCTTCAAGGACTGTCCGATAGGGTGAGATATTGCAAGAAGAGGATGAGCATAGGCACAGTTTTAAAATCTGTGATCTTTACTCATATTATTACCTAAGTTATAACTATTGTGGTTACCAGAAATGATCCAGTCCTAAAATCAGTGTATTAAATCATATTCCGTAGAATGCCCGTGGTTTGAAATTTCTTAGAGATAACTATATTTGGGAGCATTAGAAAGTTGAACTGTTAGTGTGAGCATAAAGGTTTGAAACTAAGTGTTAAAAGAACACCCGACCGCTGTGGCCTGTCTTACTGCTTGTTCAAGCAGAAGTAAATTGCTTTAAAAAACTCAAGCACTAGGAGGTTTGAAACTGCAGTACATACTTTTACATTCCTTAGAGGATCAGTGAAGATAGCAAACTTTCAAAATGCCTCTCTTGTTTTGATTTCAAAGAAAATATAAGCCCCTAAATGTCTTACTGATTTGATGTAAGGACTTCTAGTTTGTTTGCTGCCGTGAAGCCTCTGACCTCTCTCTGTTCATTAGCTTGACTGTATTTAGTAGTAGTTTAGAGGAGTTATTTTGGACAGTAACAGTGTTTTTGCTTAAATTGATCAGGGAAGTCTTGATTTTCAAACAATAGCTACGCACTTTGCACTGTGGGAAAAAAAAGCTTTGCTTCCTTTACCTTACCTTTAATTTGACAGATGAGATATTTCGCTTTAGAATGTGTTCCATTTTATAGTTGACGGTCTGTGAGTTGTTAGGTACAGAGAATGAAATATAGTACATTTTCTTTTTTTTAAATAGTGTCTGGTTATTGACAGTTTAAAAAACGAGGTTAAAAAATAAATACACGCACATGGTAGGAAAGTGCAAATTGTTCAGAAGTATAAAATACAAAGTGTTCCCCATTCAGTCCTCCCAACCTTCAGAGGTAATTACTATTGATAGTTTATTTCTTGTTCTTCTGGAGGTTGCCTTTATTACTTTAAAAGTTATACTTCCGTTTCGTGATTTATCAACTTTACATGGTATCTATTGATTCCTTCCTCTGAAGATGCGAAATTGGATGCACACTACATTTTGTTTCCTCGCTCCCTGATACCTCTCAAGTTTTGATTGTTACAGTATAATTTTTAGTTCTCCGGTTTATCTTTCTGACTTTAAATAATACAAATTTTTGACTTATTCATTTCAGGTAGTTTCCAATGATTCCAATTATGAAACACAAAGAAACTAGTGCTTCTTCCTTTTTTCCTATTTTTATTAGTTTGACAAGTGTAAATAGGCCTAGTTAGTAAATTAAAATCATTGTAAGCTTCTCTTTTGGAAAGAAATCAAAGTCTTTAGAATGTAGGTATCATATAATATTTTCTTGGTTTATTGCTCCAATTATTTTTTTTTTTAAAGAGGATAAGGACGGCTTCCCTGGTGGCGCAGTGGTTAAGAATCCGCCTGCCAATGCAGGGGACACGGGTTCCAGCCCTGGTCCGGGAAGATCCCACATGCCGCGGAGCAACTAAGCCCGTGCACCACAACTACTGAGTCTGCGCTCTAGAGCCTGCGAGCCACAACTACTGAGCCCGCGTGCCACAACTACTGAGCCTGCATGCCACAACTACTGAAGCCTGCACGCCTAGAGCCTGTGCTCCGCAGCAAGAGAAGCCACTGCAATGAGAAGCCCGCGCACCGCAACGAAGAGTAGCCCCCGCTCGTGGCAACTAGAGAAAGCCCATGCGCAGCAACGAAGACCCAATGCAGCCAAACATAAATAAATAAAATAAATAAAAAGTTCCCTTTAAAAAATAAATAAATTTAAAAAAATAAATAAAAGAGCATAAGGACTTATAACCCTTTTACTGCTTGACTAAAACGTCTCCAAGACATTCAAGTTAACATTTTCTTTGCTTGTTTTTAAAAACCTATGAATTTTGCTAAGTAATGAATCAACCCCTTGCCCTTTAGTGCTTTTATTCAATGAAAACTTTCTAATAGTGCCTTCATTCCAAGCCTCATTTAAAGACAACATCAGCACTCTAAATTGTACCAATTTCTGTCCTCTGAAATTAGATCTGTTAAGATTATATGTTTATTAACAATAGTCTAAACTGATGGTTATGATATTACTTAGTCAGCTGCCCATTACTACGAATGAAAGTAAAATGAGTCACCAATGAGGATAGTTAATAAACGGGTTGGCTAAGTAGAACACCTGCCTGATTTTAAAGTAGAAAATTCTTCCCTTACTATCAAGAAATGTAAGGACAATCTGCATTTGAAAAAGTTTCTTTTCCTTCAGATCATCTGAACGGCCGTTATCGATTTTCCCCCATCTCCTTCTAACAATATTTCTTTCCAGTGAATATTGAAATCTCAGAATAGACAGAATATTTTAGTGAATGAATTGCCGTCTCCTTTCAATGATGTGTTTAGTGTTCTCATGCTGTTTAATTTGTTCTTAGTGCAACTGTGTTGTCTCCCTAGATATAGCAGATATTTAATTAGCCTTTTTCTAATTTTTATTCAGGAGATTAATAGCACTGAGAATCTGATTTTATTGGAGGCCACCTAAGAGTGCCTGTCTCCTGGCCTGTACTCCTCTTTCCTCACCACAGGAGCTTGTCAATGAGTGGCCTGCCTTCCTTCAATCATTACCTTGTGGTGTTAGCTTGGAGGAGGAGAAACAGGTTTTGTGGGTTAGTTGTAGATTGCCATTGTGTGTGCTATCGTTCTATAAAGTTACTTGATATTACAGGGTAAAATTTAACAAGGAAATGTCTGAATTACTCGTTTCTTTACGTTATAAATGTAAGAGAAATTTTGCAAAGAGCTTGTAAAAAAGCTTTTTAAACCAGTGCTGTTGAGCAGTTATGAATCCAGAGGATTCTTTCTGTGAACATCTACAAATAAAAAGGATGAACTCCTTGCATATTTGGAAAGTATAGCTGGTTTAGTGACGAAGTATGCAGGATTTTTCTCACTGTGAACAAGTCTTGGCAAGACTTGTTTTTAAAAGTATTGCAAAATAATTTTAGTGATATACTTTAGCAATGGTTCTAAGGAAATAAAAATGATATATTAAGTTGAAAGTTGGGGGAATGTGAGTCATTGGTCATGCAGCTTCTGGCATGTCACCTAACCATAGGGCAGCAGATCCGTAGCTTCACCAGAGAGAAAGAAGGGACATGGTGGCCTGGTGCCAAAACCAAAACAACCGTCTCAGAAATTTGGATTAGATAATGTGGAGATAAATTGCTTGTTAGCAGTGAGGACTGAAGCTGAAGAGTTACGGGAGAGGCTGGTGAGGCCGGGATCACCCGTGTGCAAACTGAAGGGCTGAGGAAACAGAGGAGAAAAAAGCAGCTCTCTACAGAGAATAATTTCCTGGATAGCTTTCTAATACAGCTCCCAAACCTCTTATTAAAGTAACTTGAGTGTTTGTTTTCTTTATGGTTGAAATGAGCCTAATTAAAACACTCCAGTCCTGTTTAGGATTTCACATTTTACCAAAGTGTGTTTAAATTCAGTTTAATAAATATTGTTGAACAACTACTATAAGCCAGGCACATGGTACTGGGTTGGGCACAGAGGATGTAGAGTCGATAATACAAGGCTCTGCCCTTGAGGAACCAAGAGACTTGTGGGAGGAAAGACTTTAAAAAGTTAATAAAGGGATGTGTGTGTGTGTGTGTGTGTGTGTGTGTGTGTATGTAAGGTACGTGCTAGGATGGCTATTGGGGAGAAGTTTGGGGTGAGGGAAGCCCTCCAAGAGGATGAAATGTTTGATGCTTTTAAAGGATAAGTAGGTTTGCCTGGTGGATTATGATGTTGGGTGGGAGGTCATTCCAGGCATTGCACAGCTGCATGATACGTTTGGAGAATTAAGATCAATTTAGTCGTTAGTCCCATAGTCATTCCTCATTAGGACATAAAGTGTGAAGTGGACACTGATGAGAAGTGAGCTAATAAGAAGGTTCACAAGCACTAGATCATGAAGACTCTCGAATATCATACTTTGGGCTTCAGACTTTTTCTTGTTGGTGAAGGTTTTAAGTAAGAGGGATGCACGGTTTAGATTTTTATTTTAGAAAGATCACTCTTGGAACCAGTATAGTAGACGAATTAGCAACGGATGAGACTAATCTGGAGGCTTTGGAAGTAGTCCAAGTGAGAGATTCTGAGGAGTTGGAAAAGAGGATATGGATTCAATGGCGATTTTAGGGGGTAGAGTCAATATAAATTAGAGAATGATTGCCTGTGGAGAAGAGAGAGGGTCTGAGTCAGACATGGATTTCTCATTTGGAGAGACTAGGGAATAGAAAAGAAAGAGATTTATTAGAGTAATTAATTACCTGGAACAAGTAATCAAATTTTGAACTCAGGGTGCTTTGGGAGCATCCAGGCGGAAATGTCCAGAATTAACTGACCAACTGTTTTTTGTGTGCCTGCTCTGTGTCCCCAGCACTCTGCATGACAGCTAACCTATGTAGGAGTATGGCTGAGAATGATGATAGGAACAAAAATGCCACCAATGGCCAAATACAGATCACAAAGACAAGGCACTAAAGCTAAATTTTAAAAATACAGAGATATATAAAGTAGGCTCTCACCCCTTCTTCATAGGGATAGCCATTGTTAACAGTTGGGGATATTCTACATCATATCAATATATCTGTAAGTGTAGGTGTGTGTATACATACAGACACACCCTTTTATTTTTCCAATAAATGGGTTCATATTTCTATACATGTTTCTTTAACTTGAGTTTTTACATTCATGGTCATTTTTCCATGTCAGGATAGACAGATAAATAGGTAGATACATACAGATAGAGCAATCCACCTCTTTCATTATAATTGGTACATAGTGTTCCATAGTATTGTTATACCACAGTTCATTTCATCTTTTTTTCTGATTGATGAACTTTCGTTAAATCGCTTTGTCAAATCATGTTGAAGGAACATCCTTATAGTTAATATGTATTCTTGCAAACATGGTCAAAGATATGCCTGCTTTAAAACTTGATATTATCTTCCAAAAATGTATCAATTGACATTCCCAGCAAGTATACAAATGAAGCATTTTCCTTATGCTCCCATTGCATGTTATTGGTCTTTAAAATTTTTGCAAATACAATTGGCAAAAAATGCTAACTTTTTTTTAAACAATATTGAGAGGTAGATATCATTATCTCCATTTTATGGATGATAACTTCGAGGCTTAGTAAAGCATAATACAAAGCTGAGTCTTACCCTTCAGAGAAATTTCCCTTTACCCTTTTACTGTATTGATGGGGTTTTTAAGATTACTTTTTTTCTTTATTGTCAAATTCATATTTCACAGTTATTCTTTTCAAGTCAATTTTCTATCTCCTTGATTTTTAAAAATGGAAGTTTCATTATGGTTTTCTTATAATTAACAATTAATTTGAGGGGGTTATGAATATTTCCTTAAAACCTTTGACCCAGTAATTTTACCATCCATGGATAATCCTGCCTACAAAACTTTTTTTTTTCTGATTGTACTATATTTAATTTAGGAGAGAAGCTTATGTTGAGAAAGCAGAAGGACTGAATATGGTTCTTTTTCAGGTTTATTTTTAAAAGCAATTAGTCCTAAGGAAAAACTTTAGTTTCTATATTTTAGAACATAGGAACATAATGAATGCTTAAAACTGTTTGACCGCTGAAGCAAAAATGCTTTTTTTTTTTAAATTCAGCTAAAACTATATCTGAATTTGCCATTTTGGGCATCTTTGTGGTGAAGCAGACTGTATTCTGTTGAAGTCCAGTGGTAAGCTAATTTATGCCAACACTGAAGTTAAAACCAGGAAAAATAAGAATCTTCCATGCATGATTTGTTTTGTACCTTTAGAAGTAATATCTTTATTTTGCAGCTTACTTTTAGCTTTGGTACTATAATAAGGATTTGGTGATTGTGGGGTATATGAACATGGTGCTTTCCAATTACTTGGAGAGTTATTTATAAGAAACTCCCTTAAATGTTTTAGTTCCTGGAACTTAAGGAGTGGCAGTTGGTAAATCATGACTCCTTCATTGAGTCCCTTTAGGATGTATGTACTTATTACTTTTAAAGGATTACACATGTTTTAAAAATATTTGTATTTTCTGGGCTTCCCTGGTGGCGCAGTGGTTGAGAGTCCGCCTGCCGATGCAGGGGACACGGGTTCGTGCCCTGGTCCGGGAAGATCCCACATGTCACGGAGCGGCTGGGCCCCATGAGCCATGGCTGCTGAGCCTGCGCGTCCGGAGCCTGTGCTCCGCAACGGGAGAGGCCACAGCAGTGAGAGGCCCGCGTACTGCAAAAAAAAAAAAAAAAAATTTGTATTTTCTGATAAATATTTTACAGCTCTTGAAAAATAAGGTTTCTGAAAATTCCCTATTGTTTGGAGATGTGCTTACGTATTTGTTAATTTTAACTACGTGTGGACCTTAATAAGGAAGTCTTATTTTGATGACATCTGATCATACTAACTTTTTCTCCTTGCATTCAAGAAAGATAATGTCACGCTTGTTCTTTGCCAGGGAAATTCAGTGGGAGCCTTTTCTTCTCTTCTGATTTAATTCTAAAATATACTCTCTGAATCCTCACCCCCTCATACTAGTAACCTTGAGGATATTTTGAAAGAAAAATTGCTTTAAGGTAAGCAGGTTTCCTTTTCTAAAAATAATTAACTTATGTATTTATTTTTGGCCGTGCTGGGTCTTCATTTCTGTGCGAGGGCTTTCTCTAGTTGTGGCAAGCGGGGGCCACTCTTCATCGCGGTGCGCGGGCCTCCCACTGTTGTGGCCTCTCTTGTTGCGGAGCACAGGCTCCAGACGCGCAGGCTCAGTAGTTGTGGCTCACAGGCCCAGTTGCTCCGCGGCATGTGGGATCTTCCCAGACCAGGGCTCGAACCCATGTCCCCTGCATTGGCAGGCAGATTCTCAACCACTGCGCCACCAGGGAAGCCCCAGCAAGTTCCCTTTTAATGTCACTAGAAGAAGGAGCTATTTTAAAATATATTTAAATATATACTATATATACTATTAAAATATACTGTTTAAAATATAAATTTTAAAAATAATTAAAACAGGGACTTCCCTGGTGGTCCAGTGGTTAAGACTTTGCCTTCCATTGCAGGGGGTGTGGGTTCGATCCCTGGTCAGGGAGCTAAGATCCCACATGCCTCGCAGCCAAAAAACCAAAACATAAAACAGAAGCAAGGACTTCCCTGGTGGTGCAGTGGTTAAGAATCCTCCTGCCAATGCAGGGGACACGGGTTCGAGCCCTGGTCCAGGAAGATCACACATGCCGTGGAGCAACTAAGCCTGTGCACCACAACTACTGAGCCTGCTCTCTAGAGCCCGTGAGCCACAACTACTGAGCCCGTGTGCCACGACTACTGAAGCCCGCATGCCTAGAGCCTGTGGTCCGCAACAAGAGAAGCCACCTCAGTGAGAAGCCCACACACCACGACGAAGAGTAGCCCCCACTTGCTGCAACTAAGGATAGCCTGCCCCCAACATCAAAGACCCAACACAGCCAAAAATAAATTAAAAAAAAAAAAAAAGAAACCAGAAGCAATATTGTAACAAATTCAACAAAGACTTTAAAAATGATCCACATCAAAAAAAATCTTAAAAAAAAATTAAAACAATTTTTAAAATTTATAACAGTCATTTAAATTTGTTTTATATCTTATTTATAATTATCATAAAATCATACCTTTACATGGTAGAAAAAATAATAATATTCTATGCCGTTCAGAAAGGTCTAAGTATTTGTTTGGCCAAAAAGGTCGTTCAGGTTTTTCCCTAACATCTTAAAAACCCAAATGAACTTTTTGGCCAACCCAATACAAAGTACATCTTCTTTCCATCTCTAGTCTCTCCTTAATCCCCTGTTCCACCACCTAGAGTTAACTACTATTAAAATTCTGCTTTCTTTTATTATATCTGTTGATCAGTATGGAAGATGAGGAATTTAGCACTTCTTCATTGCCTCCTCTCCTGACTATTTTTAGTTTTTCTTGTGGTTACATTTATAACTTAAATAATATACCTCCTCACGCTTTTCTTTTTTATTTATAATTGTGGTAAAAAAATTTTAATTGACCATCTTAACCATTTTTAAGTGTACAGTTGAGCAGTGTTAACTATATTCACGTTGTTATGTGACCAATCTCCAGAACTTTTTCATTTTGCAAAACTGAAACTACATACTAACAACTCTCCCATTCTTCTCCAACCCCCAACCCCTGGCAACTACTCTTCTGTTGTCTGTTTCTATGAATTTGACTACTCTAGATACTTCATATAAATGGAGTCATACAGTGTTTGTCTTTTTGTGGCTGGCTTATTTCATTTAACATAACGTCTTCAAGCTTCATTCATATTGTAGCATGTGTCAGAATTTCCTTTCTCTTTAATGCTGAGTAATATTTCTTTGTATTTATATATCACATTTAGTTTACGTATTCATCCGTCAGTGGACACTTGGGTTGCCTCCACCTTTTGGCTATTGTGAATAATGCTGCTATGAATGTGGATGTACAAATATCTTTTGGATTCCCTGTTTTCAGTTCTTTTGGATATATGTACCCAGAAGTGGAATTGCTGGATCATATGGAAATACTATTTTTAATTTTTTTGAGGAGCATCCATACTGTTTTCTATAGCTGCTGCACCATTTTTCATTCCCACCAACAGAGCACAAGGTGCTAATTTCTCCACATCTTCGATTATACTCGTTCTGTTTTTTTCATAGTAGCCATCCTAATGGATGTAAGGTGACCTTTCATTATGTTTTTCTCTTATTGGCGTATAGTTCATTTACAATGTTGTGTTAATTTCTGCTGTATCATTATAGTTTTGATTTACATTTCTCTAATAATTAGTGACGATAAACATCTTTTTTTTTTTTAACGTCTTTATTGGAGTATAATTGCTTGACAATGGTGTGTTAGTTTCTGCTTTACAACAAAGTGAATCAGTTATACATATACATCTATCCCCATATCTCTTCCCTCTTGCATTTCCCTGAACATCTTTTTGCTAAGCTTGTTGGCCATTTGTATATCCTCTTTGGAGAAGTGTCTGTTCAAGTCCTTTGACTGTTTTTAAGTTTCAAGTTATTTGTTTTTTTCTTGTCCCCTGCTTTTACATTTAATTATTAGTTGTAAATATATTGACTCTCCACTAAGAAAGAGACATTTTTGAATTTACACTTCCTTTTGCTTTCTCTACATCTTGATTTTTCTTGGTAATTTTTATATTGTAAAGGTTTATAACATTATTTCTGTTTTTTAACTCCTATTTTTTTTAAGTAATTTTAAAAAGCATTTATAATGAATTCTTATGTAAGTGTGATGCACTTGAAATGCCAAGAAGTGTGTTTAGATGCTTAGAGAAGGAAAAGTAATCTTGTGTCAGTAAAACTTCTTTTAAGGGTTCCTGTTAACTTTAGTTTTGGGGGCTGGTATGTTTTCTCCGTAAATTTTATCCCATCTGTTTTCAATCATCTAGGATTTTCTCATACTTTTTGGTCTGCTGCTGCTGCCGTTTTCGTGTTCTAAGACTTTGATAAACTTGTCATTTCAGTTTTGTCATTTCATTAGGCCCTTAGGATGAAAGATTATAGATGTTTGTTCCCTCCACCATTTTAAACCAGAAGCATCTATTTTTGTTTTGTTTTGTTTTGTTTTTCTGTGTATTTTTTAGAAGGTTGGATTATTTTTATCTAATAAGGGTGCACTTCTATTTAAAGTGTTATATGAATTAATAATGTTTTAAAATTTATTGAACAGATTTAGAGTATGCTATATGCTAGGTACTATTATAAGTATTTTAAACATGAATTCACTTAATCCATTAAATCCTTATAATATCATAGGAGATAATATTATTCTCATTTTATAGATGAGGAAATTGAACCAACAGAGAAGTTAAATAAATCACCTAAGGTTATACAGCTGGTAAGTGATGGAACCTGGATTCAAACCCAAGCATACTGGCTTTAGCTCTCATGGTCTTAACCATTATACTATGGCTGCCTCGTATATGTCACTCATCCATTGTGGAATGCTTTTTTTTTTTTTTTTTTTTCATGGTACGCGGGCCTCTCACTGCTGTGGCTGCTCCCGTTGCGGAGCACAGGCTCTGGACGCGCAGGCTCAGCGGCCATGGCTCACGGGCCTAGCCGCTCCGCAGCATGTGGGATCTTCCCAGACCGGGGCACGAACCCGTGTCCCCTGCATCGGCAGGCGGACTCTCAACCACTGCGCCACCAGGGAAGCCCTGGAATGCTTTTTATTTTACATTTCCTCATGCTTTTTTTAGAGACCAACATATGACACCTCCATGCACTCAACATATATTAATTGAACATCCTTTCTGAGCCAGACGCTGCTTCAGATATTGGTGATGCAGCAGTGAGCAAAACAAAATGCCCGCTCGCATGTTTACTTGGGGGAGACAGACTGTAAAATATGTATAATTTATATATGCTGGCAACGTATTTTCTCTGAAGAATAAAAAACAATTAACTAGCTTCATACACTAAAGTAGACCCATTTAATCTCGGAAACAAGGGTTACAGTTTTTATTAGCCAAACTTTTTTTTTTTAATTTATTTATTTTTATTTTTTGTCTGCATTGGGTCTTTGTTGCTGTGCACGGGCTTTCTCTAGTTGTGGCGAGCAGGGGCTACCCTTTGTTGTGGTGGCTTCTCTTTTTGCGGAGCCTGGGTTCTAGGCACGTGGGCTTCAGTAGTTGTGGCTAGCGGGCTTCAGTAGTTGTGGCTCATGGGCTCAGTAGCTGTGGCACATGGGCTCAGTTGCTCCGTGGCACGTAGGATCTTCGCGGACCAAGGATCGAACTTGTGTCCCCTGCATTGGTAGGCGGATTCTTATCCACTGCACCACCAGGGAAGTCCCTAGCCAAACTCTTAAAAGTGAAATTGACTGACTGTATCCATTATGCTTTTGTCACAAAATAACATCTAATGATAGCTGTGCGTTGGGTGGATGCTGCTGTGGGAGGTGGTGTTGCAGATTAGCATGCAGGTGGCTTTTCAGGAGTGCTTTTGGGGTTGACAGCTATGGAAGAGAAGGGGAGAAGCAAGCTTAGGTAGGAAAAAATCAAGATGCCCTGAAGTCCCTACAGAAGTCTTAGTTGACCCTCCAGGGAGTTCTGAAGATGAGTTGACACTTCAGAGCTTTCCCGAGTCACGTCTGGGACCTTTATACCCCCATATTGAATTGGCTGTTGGTTGTGGGCTGACCAGGAAGGGGATTTGACCATAGGCGAGCAGTCACATCTCTGAAGGAGGCTGAAGACTGGGGATGTCTACCGGTAGCACTCCCGGTAGCTGGGATGACAAATGCTCCATTGCTAATGGGGGATTCTGGAGGTGGGGTGGAGAGCCGGCAGGTCAGATCACAGCATCCACCACGAGTGTCATTAGGAGATGTGGATTTGAATTTGCATTCTGTTTTCTAACTGTGAGACTCCGGCAAATATTCCCCTGTGCTAAGCTTTTTAAATCTGTAAAACAGGATTAGTAGGTCTAGTTTGACAGTTATTATGAAGATCATATAAGATGTTTGTTCAAACATCTGAAACATGCTAAATATTCTGCACATGTTTATAGGCTAAGGAAACATAAACAGTGATATTTCCTTGTCAAGAGTGCACTTTTTAGAAGTTGGGTTTCTCCTGGAAAATACTACTTCTACATTCAGTTAAGAAATATTTGAGTCCCTATTATATAAATAGTTATGTGAATATATTAAAAAGTCAAGAATTTTTATCTTCCAGCTGTTTATAATCTAGCTAAGGATGTGTATATATAATTAGTTGAATAACAAAGATTGGAACATAAGATACATGTTGGACAGGTTTAGAAGTATAGACCATCAGGCTTATGTGGTTGAAAAAGCTTTAATGGAAGTTGATATTGAAGAAAAAAGTTGATGTTGAAGAAAGAAGGTTGATGTTAAAGAAAGATCCCCACCTCCCTCCTTAAACTGAGGACAGGTCAGGATTAAAACTTAGATCATCAAGGTCTTATGTGTGGTGGTTTGAGTAAACAGATGTCTGTAATAAAGAGTTTGTATCGGGAATGGTGCGATCACGTTGAGAATAGAAATTGGAACAAGCTTGGAACAAGCTTATCAAGAGTCTTAAATACCACAGAGAGAGTTGGAATTACAGATTTAGGAGACCCTTACATAGAGATAATAGTTAAAACATTGAATGTGAATTAGGTTTCAGAAAGAGAGAGACAATGAATGAGAGAGGTTGTGAAGAATGTCTTGTGATTGGAGATAGAGGAGACTTAATAAGTGTTCAGAATAGTAGAAAGGGAGCCAGGGAAGCAGACTGTTATGAAAGCTAAGGCAAGAGGGTTCCAAGAGGCAGGGGTAGGAAACCATGAGATGCTTAGAGAGAATGATTATCAAGAAAAGGCCATTCAGTTTCTATGTGTGGCTTTCTGCTTAAAGCCCCTAAAGACTGCAGTTTTAACTTTTTTGCACATGTCTAAAATTTTTAATACCTTATTTCTTACTCTGTGTTCTGCGTTCCAACTACACATGTGTGCTTGCACAGTCCCTAACACAGTGTCATTTCCTTCCTTTCTTCAACAAATATTTATTGAATACCCATTCTGTGCTAGACACCGCATTGGCCACTAAGAATATAATGAACAAAATTCCTATTTTAATCAAGCTTACATTCTAGCCGGGGTAGATGGTAGACTATAAACATCGATTTATCTGTCCAGTGATAGAAGAGGTAGGTCAGAGGGGCAGCTAGGGCCATTCACACAGGGCCTTGTAGACCCTGCTAGAGACTTTGGATTTCCCTTTACTTTGGGGAAAGACATTTGGAGACAAAGGAAAGACATGAACTACATTAATTTTGTAAAACCCTTATGACAGAGGTCACTATATGTGTGTTAAATTAAGAGTCATTCGGTCTGTTTGACTTACCTTTGAAAGGATGACTGTGGCTGGCTACGACATGGAGATTAGATCACAGGGAGCCTTCTTATGGGTCCCTGGAGGAAAACCCAGGCTTCTGTTCTAAAACATTTTGTTATGTTTTTAAGTCTCATTGTGAATAGCTGCTAGGTGGATTTATTTAAGTACTATGACTTATCCAACAGTAATATAAAAATAAACACATGTTTATGTCAATTCCTTCATTTTTTTTTGGTGTCTACCTTAAAATATGAATCCTATTTTAAAACGAATTTTGGCAAATGAGTTGTTAATCTGGGTGATTAATCCATGGAAGTCAGGGCTGAGGAAGAGGACATGACAGACCTTTGTCAAATTTTTGAAGGGCCATCTCTTGGATGAAGGTAAACTTTTGGGGGAGGGGAGATCTAGGACTAGAGATTGAAAGAGATTTCAGTTAAGTATAATGCAGAGTTTGTCAGTAATAGAGCTGTTTGCGGAGTGAAATGCCTCACAAAAGAGTGAGCTTCTGATAACTAACATTAAAGCAAAAGTGGAACTACTATCTGTTAGAGCAGTTAGGGTGGGCTTCCTGAATGAGGAGGGGATTTTGAATTAAGGTTTCTCACAAAATCACTATTTTAATCTTTAAGCATTATTCAATGTTGGTATTTTATTTTTTACAGAGATAGTTTACTGGAAGCGGCACAGGCTGGTGCACACACAAAATAACTGAAGTCCATCAAATGGTCAGGCATTCAGTAATATGTAGAGCATTATTAGTCATAGTCATTGTCTAACTTAAAACTTCTTTTCTTTTTCAGGGATATCATGATAACACATTTTGAACCTTCAATCTCCTTTGAGGGCCTTTGTAATGAGGTTCGAGACATGTGTTCTTTTGACACCGAACAGCTTTTCACCATGAAATGGATAGATGAAGAAGGTGAGTGAATAAAGAGACGGCTGTCTGTGTGAGCATTTGATTTAAGATACCATTTTGTAATTTTTTTAAACAATAAAGCTATATTTAATTTCAACCAATCAAAATTTTGTAGCTTTGGGCTTCCCTGGTGGCGCAATGGTTGAGAGTCCGCCTGCCGATGCAGGGGACACGGGTTCGTGCCCTGGTCCGGGAAGATCCCACATGCCGCTGAGCGGCTGGGCCCATGAGCCATGGCTGCTGAGCCCGCGCGTCCGGAGCCTGTGCTCCGCACCGGGAGAGGTCACAACAGTGAGAGTCCCGCGTACCACCAAAAAAAAAAAAAAAAAAAAAATTTGTAGCTTTTAGAATCTATTGCTCAAGACTGCACGTAAGCAACTTAAATGCAAAGTATACTGGTAGTGCTTAAGGGAAGCAGACTGTGCACTTTTTTGTTTTTTGCTCTCCTTCTATTTGATATTTTTTTATTAGTTATCTATTTTATACATATTAGTGTATATATATCAATCCCAGTCTCCCATTTCATCCCCCCCCAACCCGCTTTCCCCCCTTGGTGTCCATATGTTTGTTCTCTACATCTGTGTCTCTATTTCTGCCCTGCAAACCAGTTCATCTGTACCATTTTTCTAGATTCCACATATATGCGTTAATATACGATATTTGTTTTTCTCTTTCTGACTTACTTCACTCTGTATGACAGTCTCTAGGTCCATCCACGTCTCTACAAATGACCCAATTTCATTCCATTTTATGGCTGAGTAATATTCCATTGTATATATGTACCACATCTTCTTTATCCATTCGTCTGTCGATGGGCATTTAGGTTGCTTCCATGACCTGGCTATTGTAAATAGTGCTGCAATGAACATTGTGGTACATGTGTCTTCTTGAATTATGTTTTTTTATGAGTATATGCCCAGTAGTGGGATTGCTGGGTGATATGGTAACTCTATTTTTAGTTTTTTAAGGACCCTCCGTACTGTTCTCCATAGTGGCTGTATCAATTTACATTCCCACCAAAAGTGCAAGAGGATTCCTTTTTCTCCACATCCTCTCCAGCTTTTGTTGTTTGTAGATTTTCTGATGATGCCCATTCTAACTGGTGTGAGGTGATACCTCATTGTAGTTTTTATCTGCATTTCTCTAATAATTAGTGATGTTGAGCAGCTTTTCATGTGCCTCTTGGCCATCTGTATGTCTTCTTTGGAGAAATGTCTATTTAGGTCTTCTGCCCATTTTTGGATTGGGTTGCTTGTTTTTTTAATATTGAGCTGTATGAGCTGTATATATATTTTGGAGATTAATCCATTGTCCATTGATTCATTTGCAAATATTTTCTCCCATTCTGAGAGTTGTCTTTTCGTCTTGTTTATAGTTTCCTTTGCTGTGCAAAGCTTTTAAGTTTCATTAGGTCCCATTTGTTTATTTTTGTTTTTATTTCCATTACTCTAGGAGGTGGATCAAAAAAGATCTTGCTGTGATTTATGTCAAAGAGTGTTCTTCCTATGTTTTCCTCTAAGAGTTTTATACTGTCCGGTCTTACATTTAGGTCTTTAAACTATTTGAGTTCATTTTAGTGTATGCTGTTAGGGAGTGTTCTAATTTCATTCTTTTACATGTAGCTGCCCAGTGTTCCCAACACCACTTATTGAAGAGGCTGTCTTTTCTCCATTGCATATCCTTGCCTTCTTTGTCATAGATTAGTTGACCATAAGTGCATGGGTTTATTTCTGGGTTTTCTATTCTGTTCCTTTGATCTATATTTCTGTTTTTGTGCCAGTACCATATTGTCTTGATTACTGTAGCTTTGTAGTATAGTCTGAAGTCAGGGAGTCTGATTCCTCCAGCTCTGTTTTTTTCCCTCAAGATTACATTGGGTATTCGGGGTCTTTTGTGTCTTCATACAAATTTTAAGATTTTTTGTTCTATGTCTGTAAAAAAATGCCACTAGGGATTGCATTGAATCTGTAGATTTCTTTGGGTAGTATAGTCATTTTCACAATGTTGATTCTTCCAATCCAAGAACATGGTATATCTCTCCATCAGTTTGTGTCATCTTTGATTTCTTTCATCAGTGTCTTATAGTTTTCTGAGTACAAGTCTTTTACCTCCTTAGGTAGGTTTATTCCTAGGCATTTTATTCTTTTTGTTGCAATGGTGAATGGGATTGTTTCCTTAATTTCTCTTTCTGATCTTTCATTGTTAGTGTATAGGAATGCAAGAGATTTCTGTGCATTAATTTTATGTTATGCAACTTTACCAAATTCATTGATTAGCTCTAGTAGTTTTCTGGTGGCATCTTTAGGATTCTCTATGTATAGTATCATGTCATCTGCAAGCAGTGACAGTTTTACTTCTTTTCCAGTTTGGATTCCTTTTATTTCTTTTTCTCCTCTGATTGCCATGGCTAGGACTTCCAAAACTATGTTGAATAATAGTGGCAAGAGTGGATATCCTTGTCTTGTTCCTGATCTTAGAGGAAACACTTTCAGTTTTTCACTATTGTCAATGATGTTTCCTGTGGGTTTGTCATATATGGCCTTTATTATGTTGAGGCAGGTTCCCTCTGTGCCCACTTTCTGGAGGGCTTTTATCATAAATGGGTGTTGAATTTTGTCAAAAGCTTTTGATTTAAGGTACCATTTTGTCTTTTTTTTTAAATTAATTAATTAATTTATTTTTGGCTGCATTGGGCCTTTGTTGCTGCACGCAGGCTTTCTCTAGTTGAGGTGAGCGGGGGCTACGCTTTGTTGTGGTGCGCAGGCTTCTCATTGCAGTGGCTTCTCTCGTTGCAGAGCACAGGCTCTAGGCATGCGGGCTTCAGTAGTTCTGGTACGTGGGCTCAGTAGTTGTGGCTCGCGGGCTCTAGAGTGCAGGCTCAGTAGTTGTGGCACAGGTTGCTCCATGGCATGTGGGATCTTCCTGGACTAGGGCTCGAACCTGTGCCCCCTGCATTGGCAGGCGGATTCTCCACCACTGTGCCACCAGGGAAGCCCTGTTTTTAAAACGTAATAAAAGTCCTAATTAACTTAAGGAGGGAATGGTATATTAGAAATTTGATGCCATTCTTATTTTCCTTCAGGTATTTGAGTATCAAAGAGTACAACTTTGTTTTGCCCTTTTTACCCTTAAATATAGTGCAATTAATGTGACTTTTTTCCAGCAATAAGGTAAACATCTCATTAAATAGTGTTACATTTTAGTTTAATTTTGAATATATGTTGCCTTATATTTTAAGAGATTACTTTCAATAATTTGACAGTACTTTACAGCAAATATCTTTAAAGAAAATGTTTCAGAGAAAGTGTAAAAGTGATTGTGACAACCATTACTTCAAAGGTGGTGGCAAAAACTTGATTCAGAAAACATTTATTGAATATGTGTGTGTTGAGGATAGATACTTTTTATCCTCAAACTCCACAGGGAGATGGACATGTGAAGAACAAATGTGACAGTTGAACCTAAATGCATAGGGGCCTCAGAATACAAAAGAAGGAGGAGCATCCGCATATGCCTGAAATATTTGCAAAGTTTGAACTAACCGTATAACAGAGTAAAAGTTTTTGAAGTGGAGTAGGTGAGGGGAGAACCAGAAAGAAAGAATAATATATAAAAAGGCACAGAGGTATGAAGAACATGGTGTGTGGGGAAGAGCAGTAATTCACTAAATTGAAAGTATGGGGAGGCCTCGTTCTGGCGGTCCCATACTGAACTGGAGTTGGTAGAGGTGAGCCTGGTCTCAAAATGGAGGTAAACCCACCCCCAGGTCACTCCCAGCCTGCTGCCACCAGGAGGAGGGCCATGATCCAAAGGAACCAGCGCTGTTGAGAAAACTGTTTATTGGAGGTCTGAACTTTGAAACTACAGATTACAGTTTAAGAGAACATTTTGAGAAATGGGGCACACTTATGGATTGTGCAGTGATGAGAGACCGCCAAACAAAACTTCCCAGGACCTCTAGTTTTGTGACTTACTCTAGCGTTGAAGAGGTGGATGCAGCAGTGAGTGCAGGACCACCGAGGTTGATGGGTGTTTGGTGGAACCAAAGAGAGCTGTTTCTAGAGAGGATTCTGTAAAGCCTGCTGCCCTTCCGAAAGTGAA
Source organism: Aethalodelphis obliquidens (assembly GCF_003676395.1). Taxonomy (NCBI): domain Eukaryota; kingdom Metazoa; phylum Chordata; class Mammalia; order Artiodactyla; family Delphinidae; genus Aethalodelphis; species Aethalodelphis obliquidens. The sequence continues at coordinate 95,820,061 of NW_020837945.1, read as the reverse complement.
GGAACTTTTTGTTGGTGGTATTAAAGAAGATACAGAAGAATATGAGAGACTACTTTGAAAAGTATGGCAGGATTGAAACCATAGAAGTTGGTCTTTCAACCATGGAAGACAGGCAGAGTGGAGAAAAGAGGATTTGCTTTTGTAGCTTTTGATGATCATGATACAGTTGATAAAATTGTTGTTCAGAAATACCACACAATTAACGGGCATAACTGTGAAGTGAAAAAGGTGTAACTCATAGTTCTTTCTCTCTAAATAGCTATTAAGTGTCCTGATTTTCTGGGGAAACTATAAAACTGTAGCCTTTGCCTCATTCAAGTAAAGGTTAAACTTTTCATTAAGGTCTGTTGATTCCCATGTGATCCTTTTTACAATGGTGAATTCTGATACCAGTCTTTTCTTAATTTTAGGCTTACAGAGCCAGTAGTAATTATTTTTGAGTTCCTTGCAATTATTTTTCAGTTGTAATTTTTCATCTTTATTTTTAGCCATGTAGGCATTGGGGCATGCTTACATGGAGAAGAAATTTTCTCTAGGATCAGTGGAAGACAGGACTATAATTTGATTTCTCTGGTTTATGAGAAACATTGTTCTAGAAGCTAAACATTTAATTGTGGGATTTTATATCAGAGCAAATAAAGATCATACTTCATTTCTTTACACAGATTTATGACAACCATTCTTCTTTGTGTTCAAAACTAGTTTTACTGATTTGTTTTGATGTGCATGTGGAAAAACTGGTTTGCTTAATCTAACTAAACATTTTAGAATGAATAGTGTTTTGTAACAATCATATGCTGGTTCTCATATGCAGTGAGAGTGTGGGGCAGGGCATGATAAATGTGAGTTTTTAGTTCCCTATATAAGAGTGATTGTTTTTCCTTAAGGATGTGCTTTAAAAATATTACATCTAATATTGAGTATTTTCTAAATTTCTAATTCTATAAATTCTAATTTATTCAGGGTCTGAATACCCGGTTTAAATTTAACTGTGTCGCTTCTCTTTTACTAGACACTAGTAATTTCTGTCACTAGCCTTTGGGTATTTTGTTTCTTGTTAAAGTTTTTCTTGAGAATAATGCATGCTTTTTAACAAAAATATTGATTTTTTTGAAGGAAAAAGTGTCTCTGGAGATCTTCAGACCCCCAGAAATAGCTGCTATGAATGAATTTATGGTATCTCTTTCTGTGAATATACAACTAGAAGGGATAGGGTAACAATTTTTTTCTGTCTTACAAATAGACTAATATTATACAAGCTGTTATTTAACCTGTTTTTTCCCTTACCATCTTGTAGATAGCTTGTCATATCCGTGGTGTTTTTTTTTTTTTTGGCCACGCCATGTGGCTTGTGGGATCTTAGTTCCCTGACCAGGGATTGAACCCAGGCCCTCAGCAGTGAGAGCGCGGAGTCCTAACCACTGGACCACCAGGATATTCCCCATATCAGTGCATGTAGATTTATCTCTTTCCTCTTAAAGGCTATGTAATATTATATAACAATGTTGTACCATAACTTATTTAATTAATCCCCTTTTGATAGATATTTGGATAGTTTGCAGTTTGTCAAAAATACTGGTGCAGGGAATATCTTTGTGCATGTATTTTGGGGACACTTGTACTATATTATTTGCAAATTCCCTGCAATGGAATGTGTCCTTGTTGATAGGTGGTACCAAATAGACCTCCAAAAATATTGTACCCCTTGTTATACTTTTACCAATAGCATTTGTGAATTCCTTTTTTTTTTTACACCCTGTAAAGGACTATGTGAGGGAAACAGTTGAAAATGTAGGTGACTTGCAGAGTGGGAGAGGGTATTATTTGGATATAGTACTTTAATTCATGTCTTGTTGACTCTAGTAGGTGAGTTTCATGGAAATTTCAAATGAGTATAAACTTCCTTTGACATAAAGAGCATGGAGTGTTTCTGGATTCTGGGAGGTTAAGCTTCTTCCTGACTTGCATTATAAATCTGATTTGATCATGGGGGGAAACATAGAGTGCCAAGATGCAACAAAACCATACTTAGGATGGCAAGAAACATATTTCTCTGATGTGATGTTTTCCAAACATCTTCAGTCTGGTGTAATTTTAGCTGGTATGTTAAGAACTAAAATAGTAAATCATTCTTCATACTTTTTTTTAATCCCCAGCACTATGCACTGATAGCGGTAATCGTGTCAGAAAAAACAGTGAGTGAAAACTTTTGGACTGAATGTATATTCAGTGTAACTTCAGTTATTTAGATAGCAGTGTTGTGGCTCCAAACCTGAAAATTCAAAAATGAAAATCAACATCAATAAGAAAGAAAATCCGAGTACCTCTGAGCAGATCTTGTTTTGTAACTGGTATTTTCCTTCTGCTTGGAGAACTTCCTTTAACATTTCTGTAGTGGAGGTTTGCTGGTAATGAATTGTTTTAGCTTTTCCGTATCTTTACTTCTCCTCTAAAAATAGCTTTACTGAGGTATAATTAACATACAATAAACTGTGCATATTGTAAGTATACTATTTGATGAAGTTTGACACCCAGGAAACCATCACCACAAGCAAGGTAGAGAACATATCTATTACCCCTTAATGTTTCCGTCTGCTTTGCAATTCCTCACTCCTGCTCCTCTATTCCAGGCAACTACTGATCTGCTTTCTGTCCCTATAGGTTAGTTTGCATTTTTGGTCTGGCTTCTTTCACTCAGCATAATTATTGATACATGTTTTGTGTGTATCAGTAGTTCTTTTTTTTTTTTTTTTTTTTTTTTTTGCTGAGTGGTATTCCATCATGTGGATGTACCACAATTTGTTTATCTGTTCATCTGTTGATGGACATTGAGTTTGTTTCTAGTTTGGGGCTATTATAAATAAAGGTGCTGTGGCAATCGCATACAAGTCTTTGTATCAATATATATTTCCTTTTGTCTTGGGTAAATACTTAGAGGTGGAATGGCTGGATCATATGGTAGGTATATATGCTTTTTTTTTTTTAGTGAAACAGGAAAAGAAAAATTTGAGGAGGTGAGATGGGGTACTGCACTCCAGGCATGTTCTCAGGCAGATGGTTTTTAGAAAGGAGTTTATATGGAAGTTGAGAAAATGGATACCTTTAAAAAACTATGCCTGGTAGTCCCTGGAAAGTCTTCCTGTACTCCCAGCGGGTAGAGGACCCCACGAGAAGATAGCTAACTTTAAGAAGTCCCCAAGCACTTCTCTTAGCTCTGGCCTCTGCCCCAGCACCATGCCCCAGACATTCTACCTAGTAAATTCTGGCTGCTACCATTTATATATCAGGCTGTGGTGATGCCTGAAATGCAAAAGGATCAGACTGGGGCCCACCTGGGAGAAACGCCTTGCAGTGGTGAGGTGGGGATTTGTTGAGAGGTGAAGCAAGAGAGACCATAGGAGTCCAGCAGGGCACCAGGGCTCTCAGACATGCTGTCAAACATGCTCTGGTCTCTGCGAAGTTCTGTCCTTCTTGTTGGCAACCCCGTCTCCAATTGCATTGTCTTCCTTCCCTCTGTAAGAGCCAACTACTACCATAGAATAAGTTTATAGTCTAAACTGTCTTCGCACTCCTATCCCTCAACCCCTAAGCAACCACTAATCTGTCACTTTTTATATGTATACATGACAAAGTATAGTGTTTTTATGTGCTTTTATTTATTTTATTTTAGTTTTTTGGCCATGCTATGTGGGTTGAGGGATTTTAGTTCCCTGACCAGGGATTGAACCCTGGGCCCACTGCAGTGAAAGCACTGAGTCCTAACCACTGGACTGCTAGGGAATTCCCTTTATGTGCTTTTAAATTTATATCAGTGGCATTATTCAGCACATATTTTGAAACTTCCCATTTCTTTTTTTTTTTTTTTTTTACTGGGCCTTATGTAGATGGAGAACTAGTATATTCCTTTTTTAAAATTCTTTTTTAAAAAAATTGTCATAAACCATACATAACACAAAATTTTACCATTTTAACCTTTTTTTAAAAAAAATATTTATTTATTTGCTGTGTGCAGTCTTAGTTGCGGCAGGCAGGCTCCATAGTTGTGGCTCATGGGCTCCTTAGTTATGGCTTGTGGGCTGCTTAGTTGTGGCACGTGGGCTTCTTAGTTGCAGCATGCGAACTCTTAGTTGTGGCATGCATGCGGGATCTGGTTCCCCAACAAGGGATCAAACCCAGGCCCCCTGCATTGGGAATGCAGAATCTTATCCACTGTGCCACCAGGGAAGTCCCCATTTTAACTTTTTTAAAGTGTACAATTCAGTGACATTTAAGCACATTCAGAACGTCATGCAACCATCCTCACTACTTTTTATCATCTCAAACAAAAACTTTTTGTTTTTTATCATCTCAAACAAAAACTCTATACCCATCAAACAATAACTCCCCTCCTCCAGCTCCTCCAGCTCCATTCCCACTCCTCCAGCTCCTCGTGACCTCACTTACACTTTCTCTCTCTATGAATTTGCCTTTCTGTCTCTATGAATTTGCCTCTAGGTCACCTTTGTTTTTTTGCTTTTTTTTTTTTTTGGTTTGTTTTTGGTTTTGGTTTTTTTTGGCCACACGGCATGGCTTGTGGGATCTTAGTTCCCCAACCGGGGATTGAAATCAGGCCCAGGGCAATGAGAGCATGGAGTTCTAACCACTGGACTGCCAGGGAATTCCTGAGGTCATCTTTGTTTTTGAAAGATAATTTTGCTGGGTAAATAATTATAGGTTGATAATTTTTTTTCATTCAGTACACTGTTTTGTACTGCATTGTTTCTGATGCAGAATCTGCTGTCATCTTTACCTTTGTTTCTCTTATGTAGTGTGTCTCTTTGGCTGCTTTTAAGATTTTTCTCTTTATCACTGGATGAAGCAATTTGATAATGATGGACCTTATTTCAGTTTTCTTCATGTTTCTTGTCTTGAGATTTGTTGGTCTACTTGGATCCGTGCGTTCATAGTTTTCATCAAATTTGGAAAAATTTTGGCCATTATCTCTTCAAATATTGTTTTCTGTCACCAGATTCCTCTTTCAGGGATTCCAGTTACATGTATATTAGGCTTCTCAAACTTGTCATAAAGCTCACTAACTCTCTGTTCTTTTATTTTTTTCCTTTTTCAGTCTTTTCCTCTGCATTTCATTTTGTATAGTTTTATAGCTATGTTTTCAAGTTCACTAATCTTTTCTCCTGCAATGTCTAATCTGCCATGAATTCCCTCTAGAGCATTTTTCACTTCAGAAATTGTAGCATTATTTCTAGACATTAAATCTGGGTCTTTTAAAATATCTTCCATGTTTACTTAACATGCTCAATACCCATAGCTTCTGCACATATTGGATATAATTATAACTCTTTTAATGTCCATGTTTACAAGTTCTTATATTGGTGTCAGTTTGGGGTCAATTTCAATTGATTGATCTTTCTCCTGTTATGGGTCATATTTTCCTGCTTCTTCACGTGCCTGCTTATAGTTGATTGGATTCTGGACATTTTGACGTTTGCCTTATTGGATGTTGAATATATTTGTATTTGTGTAGATATTTTTGAGCTTTGTTCTGGGATGCTCAAAAATAGTAACTTAAATAGCCATTTAAGTTACTTGGAAACAGTTGATCCTTCATTGCTTGATTTCCAATATCTTGAACCATTTTTTTTTCATTTATTTTGTCTAGTTTTTCTGTTGTTTTAGGAGGAGGGTTAAATCCAGTTTCTGTTAGTTTATCTTCTCCAAAAGTGGAAGTTGAGGATGAGCAGCTTGATAGGATAGCACATGCTTCTGTAACCACTGATTTCCACCTCCCAGAAAAAGGAAGCAAGAAGCCAGAAATCTATTACTATCTGTTATGGGGCCTAATATTGAAAGGATGACCACCTAAATACCATATTATTCTTGGAAAATTTTTGCAAATCTGCATTTTAAGCAATGCAACCCTTTAGGGAGTGGCTGTGACTTTCAGAAGTCTTGAACCCAGTATTCAGAGGCAGGGTGGCAGTAGGAAGGTCTTGGTGGGAGCACAGAGTGAATCTATAAATCTGTGGCAGGCTCAAAGATCAGGAAGATCTATCATCTATCTATCATCTATCAGGCAAATATTAAACATTGACAACTTTGGTTTCAGGCTGTGTTGATTCTTTCAAATGTGGGGCACTGAATTCAGCCATATGCTAAAGTACCTAATATAACTAGTGTTATATATGTGTGTCATGTTCAGCACCTTGTGAAGTTATCTCATAAATAATTGGATCTTGCATATTTACCAAATGCCTTGAGGTCCACCGCTCTAATTTCTTTGTTTTTATAGGTGAAAAGAAAATGCAAATGCATTGAAAAAAGAGCAGGCCTGCTGGTTAATATACAGATTTCATTACCTTTAAATTCGTTGAACTGAGCAGATCTCACTCTGGGTGTATGCCTTTTTTAGGATATGAATTTGGACTTTAGTAATTGAGTGGGCTTTGAAACATAGCTTTCTGTCTCATTTTTGTTTCATGATGACTCTACATGGAATGTTCTGCTTCTGAGTTATGTGTCCTGCTTTATCAGGCATTAAGCAGTTGGCCTGAAAAGGTAATACCTGAACCAAAGACATTCAGTCCAATGAAAACAAAACAGATGTGAGTATACGCAATGTCAGTGATTAACTTGACTTTCACACTTCCTTGTAGTTTTTCAAAAGCATCAATCTCTAGGTACATATTGAAAGCAGATACTTGACCTAACTTAGGTTTCAACCAAGAGCAAGCAGATGCTGGCCTGGCAAAAGGACAATATCTAGCAAAAGAGAAAAATTGATTTTTTAAAATATGGTTATTACAATACTTTTAACACTGGTTAATTCCACTCATGGCTTTCAACCAAAGTGCAATATTAAAAGCCACACCTATAATGAACTAAGCATACTATGAGTGACTTTAAATATATGCTCTTTAGCTTTGCCATTATCTTTGCAATGTAGGTAATATAGCCCTTGTTTTAACATAGGAGAAAATTGTAATGGGATCTGGAGCCTGGGAGAGAACCTGTATGTAAAGTACTGCAGGACACCTCTTTGGGAGATTTTTGATGCTCCTTTTTAAAGTCCTGACTCAGGCATTTCCTAAGAATGTAATTTATTTTATATGACATTTATCTAGGTGATATACAGCTTGTAATGTCTGGCTGTTTTTCCCTTTGCTCCAGGAGCATGTACTATCTAATTAGGTTGACATGAGTTGAGAATACAACATTTTTCTCCAGCACACAACTCCTTAAAGGCTTTTCTAGACCTTTGATATCTTGTATATGCCAGTTAAGAATTTAATATTAAGTCAATTTTTTTTTTTTTTTGCGGTACGCGGGCCTCTCACTGTTGTGGCCTCTCCTGTTGCGGAGCATAGGCTCCGGACGCGCAGGCCCAGCAGCCATGGCCCACGGGCCCAGCCGCTCCGCAGCATGTGGGATCCTCCCGGGCCGGGACATGAACCCGCGTCCCCTGCATCAGCAGGCGGACTCCCAACCACTGCGCCACCAGGGAAGTCCTAAGTCAATGTTTAAAGTTATAAAGAAAACTTCAAAAACTGCATCCATAATCCTATCATCCTGATGCAGAATTGTGTTTATTTTTCATAGAGACTTGTAATCTTTTTAATGATCTTTTCTTAATTTAGTTGTTCATTTTATATGTACTTTGAATGTTTCCTTTGTGTTGTTTTGTGTTTATTTCTGAAGTTCCTTTTTCGTTTTCCTGTTTTATTTATTTATTTATTTAGGCTGTGCCGGGTCTTAGTTGCGGCATGAGGGATCTTTAGTTGTGGCATGCAGACTTTTTTTCTTAAAGATTTATTTATTATTTATTTTTGGCTGCGTCAGGTCTTAGTTGCGGCATACGGGATCTTCTGTTGTGGTGCACAGGCTCTTCATGGTGGTGCATGGGCTTCTCTCTAGTTGTGGCATGCAGGTTTTCTCTCTCTAGTTGTGGTGCATGAGCTCCAGGGTGCGTGGGCTCTGTAGTTTGTGGCACACGGGCTCTAGTTGAGGCGTGTGAGCTCAGTAGTTGTGGCATGCAGGCTCAGTTGCCCCGCGGCATGTGGGATCTTAGTTCCCTGACCAGGGATCGAACCCGCGTCCCCTGCATTGTAAGGCAGATTCTTTACCAGTGGACCACCAGGGAAGTCCCATGCGGACTTCTTAGTTGTGGCATGTGGACTTCTTAGTTGCAGCATATGGACTCTTAGTTATGGCATGTGGGCTTCTTAGTTGCGGCATGCATGCGGGATCTAGCTCCCTGACCAGGAATTGAACCCGGACCCCCTGCACTGGGAGTACTGAGTCTTACCACTGGACCACAAGGAAAGTCCCTGAAGTTCCTTTTTGTTAAGATACTCCCAGTCCTTTACAGATAGCATTTACTCAATTTTTGTCTCATCTCTTCTTTTTTCTGCAAATAAGGAAATCAGGGGTCATCTTAAAGAAGTGGTTTACGTGAGGTTGCTCAGAAAGTGAGGTGGTTAAGGTTTGGGATTTTTTAATTCATACTACTGCAGTAAAATCATCCTAACTGCAGAAGCCACTTGAACTGTGGAAGGCATAATTGCTGGGTGTTGAATTTGGTTCAATCTTGTAAGTTTTTTTGGAAATTTTTGTAGAAATAGGCCATTAGGACATTGCAAGCAGCTAGTGAGTCTAGAGAAAATTGGATTTAGTGTTTAAATTTTTTAAAAATCAAGATGCTTATAAGGCATTCATTGGTATCATTCATGTGTGAGATATATATATAGAGAGAGAGAGAGAGAAAGAGAGAGAGAGAGAATGATATAATATTTCTCATTGTTTAGAAAACAATCTGAGGTGAGCTTAAATGTATTTGCCAGCTTGGACTCAGGTCCCTCACCTGGAAAATTAGAAATGAAGCATTCATTATATTTCAGATTCATTCTGTTCCTAGAATTCTTTGACTGTTTCAGTCTTTGGAATTAATTTAGTCAACTGGCTTGTTTTTCTTTTTTTTTAAGCTGGCTTATTTTTCTAACTGGAAGAGTAATTTGCACACTTATTGAAATGTGAAATTTTCATTATTCTTTTTTATGTTGCTTTTCTGTTTTTAAACTTTGGCCTGCACTTAAATATACTTCTATAGAAGCGAAAGTTATTTTTTAAAACCTACGTCAAAAAATAGAGTGTGGGCTTCCCTGGTGGCGCAGTGGTTGAGAGTCCACCTGCCAATGCAGGGGACATGGGTTCGTGCCCCGGTCCAGGAAGATCCCACATGCTGCGGAGCGGCTAGGCCCGTGAACCATGGCCGCTGAGCCTGCACGTCTGGAGCCTGTGCTCCGCAATGGAAGAGGCCTCAACAGTGAGAGGCCCGCGTACCGCAAAAAAAAAAAAAAAAAAAAATAGAGTGTAATTATGTGACTTACACTTTCATGTGTGTGGCAAATTGGGAGAAATTTGCATAAGTGAGAAAGTGAGTCTGTATAAAAGAATTGCTTTATTTCTTTGAGGCAAGTTAAGACAGACTTTGCTTTTGGACTGGAATATTACTTTGTTATCGAACTCACTTTTATAAAAATGCTGCACTAAATATTTTTAAATAGCTTTATTGAGATATAATTTATCATTTAAAGTGTACAATTCAGTGGTTTTTAGTATATTTGTGCAGAGAGTGTGCAGCCGTCACCACAATCAATTTTACAACATTTTCATTGCTCAAAAAAGAAACCCCATGCTCATTAGCAGTTACTCTCTATTTCCCCCAAGTTCCTTCCCCCACTGTCCCCAGACCTAGGTAACCACGTATCTAGCTCTTGTTTCTATAGATTTACCTAATCTAGACATGATATATAAAGTATTAATACTTAATCCTTTTTTAATCGTTAATAGTCCATTGTATGCATACCACATTTTATTTATCCATTCATCAATTGATAGATATTTCGGTTATTTCCACTTTGTGACTATTATGAGTAATGTTTCTATGAACATTTCGTTACAACTTTTTGTGTGGACATATGTTTTCATATCTCTTGGATATATATCTAGGAGTGGAATTGCTGGGTCATATGGTAACAAATGTTCAACTTTTTGAGGAACTACCAGACTGTTTTTCAAAGCAGCAACACCATTTTACATTCCCACTAGCAGTGTATGAGGATTCCAGTTTCTCTGCATCCTCACCAACACCTGTTATTATCAGTGTACTGAGTATTGATCTAAAAATGGTATATCTGGGACTTCCCCGGTGGCACAGTGGATAAGACTCCGCGTTCCCAATGCAGGGGGCCTGGGTTTGATCCCTGGTCAGAGAACTAGATCCCACATGCATGCCTCAACTAAGAGTTCGCGTGCCGCAACTAAGAGTTCGCATGCTGCAACTAAGGAGCCCATATGCCACAACTAAGGAGCCCTGGAGCCGCAACTAAGGAGCCTGCCTGCCACAACTAAGACCCAGTGCAACCAAATAAATATTAAATAAATAAATAAATAAAAATGCTCTATCTATGCAATCTGGTTGAATCATGTTGACCTATTTTTCAACTAGTCTCTTAAGATATCAACAACACTAAGACAAATATAAAGTCAGTATATGAGAGAACAAATAGCTTTCCTTTATAAAGGTAATACTCAGTCAGAAAGTATATTGGAAGAAAAGATTTCATCCATGTAATAACATAATTTTTTTTTAATCTAGGAATAAACTTTAAAGAAATGCATAGAAACCATATAAACAAAACTTTAAAAAAACCCCACATAAGTATACATATAGCTGATTCACTTTGTTGTACAGCAGAAACTAACACAATGTTGTAAAGCAATTATAATCCAAAAAAGATGTTTAAAAAACCAAAAAAACAATTGGGTGCCATAAATAAAACCTGAATAATGGGTTAGGGAGAGGGAACATAGAAAAAGTAAACTCCCTATAGATCAATCTGTAAAGAGCACAGTTCCCCCCCCCCCAAATTCTAATAGGATCTTTTAGAAACTGGCAATTTCATCTGGAAAAATAAATGCTCAAGAGTAAATGGGGGGACTTCCCTGGTGGTGCAGTGGTTAAAGAGTCCACCTACCAATGCAGGGGACTCAGGTTCAATCCCTGGTCCGGGAAGATCCCACATGTTGCGGAGCAACTAAGCAATCTGCCACAACTACTGAGCCTGCGCTGTACAGCCCGCGACCCACATCTACTGAGCCTGCATGCCACAACTACTGAAGCCCGCACGCCTAGAGCCCGTGATCCGCAACAAGAGAAGCCACCGCAATGAGAAGCCCACGCACCACAACGAAGAGTAGCCCCCGCTCGCTGCAACTAGTGAAAGCCTGCACAGCAATGAAGACCCAATGAGGCCAAAAATAAATAAATAAAATTTTTAAAAAAGAATAAATGGGAAAATTCTGAAAAAGGAAATGTAAAGACGGAAGACTTTTCCTAATTCTTTATATTGAAAAACATCATAATCACAGATATAGAAGTAATAACAACTGAGAAAAAATATTTGCAACATTTACAAAGGATTGCTTATCTCTAATATAAGATGATTAAGTCAAAAAGAAATAGATGAAGCATCTACTGAAAAAGGTGCAAATAGCTAATTCATAAATGACAAAAAAAGCTCAAGGATCACTAATAAAGAAACAAAGATTTTAAAATAAGATATCAGTTTTCATCTATCAGATTAGAAAATAGTTAAAATTTAATCATTACCTGTAAGGGTTAGGAAAAACACACTTGGTTGAGTGTATATGTCATAACCTTTTTGGAGTTACTATCATTCCAAATTTTGAAATAATTGTCAAAATTTTAAATGGGCACACTTTGAGCCAATCATTTCTATTTCTAGGAAATTATCATGAGAAATTACTCAAGCACAAATATTTCAGTTCAAGAATATTTACTATATTATTCACTAATAAATAAGGACTGAAGTACTGATACATGCTACAACTTAGATGAACTTGAAAACACTCTAAGCAAAAAAAATCTAGACATAAAAGACCACATATTGTGTGATTCCATTTATATGAAATGTCCAGAAAAGGCAAATCTGTAGAGACTGAAAATAATCAGTGGTTGCCTAGGTCTGACAGTGGAAGGAGAGGTTGGGGGGAAATGGGGAGTGACTGCTAATTGGAAGGGTTTTTTTTGAGGAGGGGTTATGAAAATGTTCTAAAACTGATTATGGTGGTAGTTGCACAGCTCTGTGAATATACTAACGACCACTGAACTGTACACTTCAAATGGGTAAATTGAATGCTGTGTGAATTGTATCTCAATAAAGCTGTTATTAAAAATGAGTAGATTATATCTAGCATTTTTTTAAAAATGTGAAACATTACCCCCTCAGGTAAAGCTTTTCAGAAGAGGTGGCATTTGTCCTGGGTCTTGTAAGATACACAGAATTTCAAGATTCACCTTGAAAGGTGGCAGGAAGGTGTTTGTAACATAACAAATCACCTCAAAGCCTAGTGGCTTTAAAAAAACCCACCCTTTTACTTTATAGTCTTTTTACACTTCTGTGAGTTGATTGGCTCTGCTGGTCTCACTTGAGGTCTCTCATGCAGTAGCAATTGGATGACATCCGGGTCTGGAGTCACGTGGAGGCTCACCTGGGATGCTAGCATAGTAGGTTCTCTTTCTCTCTCTCTGTAGTCTCAGGGCTTCTACTCTCAGAGGCAGCTGAACTTCTTACATGGTGACTTAGGGCTCCCAAAAGCAAAAGATGCCAGATGTTTATAAGATGGAAGCCTAGAACTGGCACAGCGCCACTCTGTGGCTTTTTCTTAGTTAATATAGTGCTAGAGCCAGTCCAACCATCCGCACCATCCATCTCCAGAACTTTCTCATCTTCCCAACTGAAACTCTTTACCCATTAATTTTACCCTATAAAGTTATTCTTTACCCAATAAATCCTCATTCTCCTCTCTCCCCCAGCAAATGGCAACCACCATTCTACCTTGTTTCTGCGAATTTTACTACTCTAGGTACCTTACTGAAGTAGAATCATACAATATTTGTCCTTTAGTAACTGACTTGTTTCACTTACCATAGTGTCTTCAAGGTTCATTCATGTTGTAGCATGTGTCAAAATTTGCTTCCTCTTTTTTTTTCTATTTTATATATACTAGTGTGTATCTGTGAATCCCACACTCCTAATGTATCCCTCACCCATCCCTTCCCCTTTGGTAACCATAAGATTGTTTTCTTTTTTTTTTTTGGCTTCGTTGGGTGTTCATTGCCACAAGCACTTTCCTTAGTTGTGGCGAACGGGGGCTGCTCATCGTTGCCGTGTGGGGGCTTCTCATTTTGGTGGCTTCTCGTTGCAGAACATGGGCTCCAGGCATGCGGGCTTCAGTAGTTGTGGCGCACAGGCTTGGTTGCTCTGCGGCATGTGGCATCCTCCCGGACCAGGGGTCGAACCCGTGTCCCCTGCATTGGCAGGTGGATTCTTAACCACTGCGCCACCAGGAAAGCCCCGTAAGATTGTTTTCTATGTCTGTGAGTCTGTCTCTGTTTTGTAAATAAATTCATTTGTATCATTTTTTTAGATTCCATAAATAAGTGATATCATATATTTGTCTTTCTCTGTCTGACTTCACTTAGTGTGATAACGTCTACGTCCATCTATGTTGCTGCAAATGACATTATTTCATTCCTTTTTGTGGCTGAGTAATATTCCTTTGTATATACATATACCACATCTTCTTTATCCATTCTTCTGTTGATGGACACATAGGTTGCTTCCATATCTTGGCTGTTGTGAATAGTGCTGCAGTGAGCACTGGGGTGCATACATCTTTTTGAATTAGAGTTTTCATCTTTTCTAGATATATGCCCAAGAGTGGGATTGCTAGATCATATGATGACGCTATTTTTAGTTTTTTGAGGAACCTCCATACTGTTTTCCATAGTGGCTGCACCAATTTACATTCCTACCAACAGTGTAGGAGGGTTCCCCTTTCTCCACACCCTCTCCAACATTTATTGTTTGTAGACTTTTTTTTTTTTTGCGGTACGCGGGCCTCTCACTGTTGTGGCCTCTCCCGTTGTGGAGCACAGGCTCCGGACGCTCAGGCCCAGCGGCCATGGCTCACGGGCTCAGCCGCTCCGCGGCATGTGGGATCCTCCTGGACCGGGGCACGAACCCATGTCCCCTGCATCGGCAGGCGGGCTCTCAACCACTGTGCCACCAGGGAAGCCCCCTACTTTTTTTTAATATATAAATTTATTTATTTATTTACTTTTGGCTGCATTGGGTCTTCATTGCTGTGTGCAGGCTTTCTCTAGTTGCAGCGAGTGGAGCCTACTTTTTGTGGTGCACGGGCTTCTCATTGGGGTGGCTTCTCTTGTTGTGGATTGTGGACTCTAGGCGTGTGGGCTTCAGTAGGTGTGGCACGCGGGCTCAGTAGTTGTGGCCCATGGGGTCTAGAGAGCTGGCTCAGTAGTTGTGGCACACAGGCTTAGTTGCTCCGCCGCATGTGGGATCTTCCCAGACCAGGGCTCAAACCCGTGTCCCCTGCATTGGCAGGTGGATTCTTAACACTGCCACCAGGGGAGTCCCTTCTGCCCATTTTTTTATTGGGTTATTTGTTTTTTTGATATTGAGTTGTATGAGCTGTTTATATACAACTTCCTTTTTAAGACTAAATAATACTTCTTTTGTATGTACAGTCATCCCTTGGTGTCCACAGTAGATTGGTACTAGAGCCTTCCAGGGATACCAAAATTTGGTTATGCTCAAATCCCTTAAATAAAATGGTGTAGTATTTGCATGTAACCTACGCATATTCTTCCATATCCTTTAAATCATCTATAGATTACCTATAATACCTAATACATTGTAAATGCTATGCAAATAGTTGCCAGTGCATGGCAAATTCTAGTTTTAGTTTTTTATGAACTTTCTGGAATTTTTTTTTCAAATATTTTTGATCCGAGGTTGATTGAATCCACAGATTCAGAACCTATAGATATGGAAGGCCAACTGTATATACCATGTTTTGTTTATCCATTCATCTGTTGTTGGACACTTGGGTTGCTTCTACCTTTTGGCTGTTGTGAATAGTGCTGCTGTGAACATGGGTGTACAAATATCTGTTGGAGTCTCTGCTTTTAGTTCTTTGGAAGTATACCCAGAAGTGGAATTACTGGATAATATGGTAATTATATGTTTTATTTTTTGAGGTTGCTGCATCGTTGTACATTCCCACCATCAATGCACAAGGGTTCCAGTTTCTCCACATCCTTGCCAACACTTGTTATTGTCTGTGAATGTTTGTGTTTTACAGAACCTTATGGGTTTGAAGTGGTATCTCATTGATTTGCATTTTCCTAATGATTAGTGGTGTTGAACCTCTTTTCATGTGCTTGTTGGCTATTTGTATATCTTCTTTGGAGAAATAGCCTTTGCTCATTTATTTATTTTCGTCGTTGTAGAGTTGTAGGAATTCTTTACATATTTCGAGTGTCAATCCCTTATCAGATGTACCATTTGCAAATATTTCCTCCAATAGGTTGTCTTTTCACTGTGCTGATAGTGTCCTTTTACACACAAAAGTTTTTGATTTTGTTGTAGACCAATGTATTATTTTTTTTCTTACGTGTGCTTTTGGTGTCACATCCAAGAAATTGTTGCCAAACCCAATGTCGTGAAGCTTTCTCCCTGTGTTTTCCCCCAAGAGTTTTGTAGTTTTAGCTCTTGCATTTAGGTCTGTGATCCATTTTGATTTCATTTTTATTTATTATATAAGATAAAGGTTCAACTTTATTCTTTTGTATATGGTTATGTTTGGATATTTCATAGTGAATTTTTGTTAGTTTATATAGGTTTATAATGGTATTATGATTATGTTAAGGAATTTTTATCTAGCGTTACAGGGATTTGCTCAGAATGACATGGTGGAGGAGGATAAGTGAGTGAGTCCACAGGTGAAACAGGATTTTGTAATATGTTTGAAAATTTCCAAAATAAAAAGTTAAAAGAAGAGTTGGGGACTTCCCTGGCGGCACAGTGGATAAGCTTCCACCTGCTAATGCAGGGGCCACAAGTTCGACGCCTGGTCCAGGAGATCCCACATGCCGCAGAGCAACTAAGCCTATGCTCCACAACTACTGAGCCTACACACTCTAGAGCCCGCGTGCCATAACTACTGATCCCGCGCTCCACGACTACTGAAGCCTGTGCGCCTAGAGCCCATGCTCCGCAGCAAGAGAAGCCACCGCAAGCAAAAGCCCATACACCACAACGAAGAGAAGTCCCTGTTTACCACAACTAGAGAAAGCCCGCGCAGCAACTGAAGACCCAATGCAGCCAAAAATAAATAAAATGAAAAAAAAAAAAAGAGTTGGTAGACCAGGAGAATGGTGTTTAGAAACCCAGACACAAAATTTCTGTAAATAGTCAGTGGATAACTTTGTTCGATGGTATAGCGAGGTCAACCAGAGTAAAGACAAAACATGCCATTGATTTCAGCAGCTGCTTCCATGACATTAGATACGGCAGTTTTAGAAGTGTTTGGACTAAAACCTGATAGCAAAATTTTGAGAAATGCTTGGAAGATAGGAACATGGAGAAAGCAATGTGTGTTCACTCTTGATAGGAAGAAAAGCTATTTCTATTAAGTCTAAAAGATTATAAATCTATGAATTAAAAAATGCAAAAGAAAAGTATGAAGTCAAAATTCAAAGGCCCTGTCCCTTTTTCTTCCGTTTCTTCTCGCTCACCCCCTCGTTTCAGTCTGTAGTTTACTCTTGAGACTTGTGGCTACAGAATGAATGGCACCCTGGGCAGGAGAGAGGTTTTGGAGAGGGAGACTCAAACATGCCTTTGCCTGAGAAGAGCTAGTGGAAGGAAAGAAAAAATGAAGATAGAACTGGGGAGGACTAGTGGAATAATGCCCAGAGAAGATAAAGGAAAGGAGGGACTCAGTGGCCAAGTTGGAGAAAAGAACAGAGGCACTCATCTCTTTGAGTCAACAGGAAAGGAAATGACCTCACTTTTCTCTCTCAAGTCGTAGACTGAGTTCCCTGCTGAGAGTGATTGAAGTTTGGACAGGGTTGATGGCATCTCTTGGTGTAACCAGTAACCGCAAGAATGAGTAAAAGAATGGCAGCGTTGAGGACCCAGCTCAGGCCCAACTATGTTCGAAATGACTTTTTCATTGAGGAATGCCATCGTACAGGGGGACTTGCCATCCCATTGATTTCCAGGGATGACTCAGTTCACTGGCTGGTGGACTAAGGGAGATGTTTCTTCCTTGTCCTCTCTGTGTGTAAGTTTACTAAACTAGGCATTTACACTTAAAAGCAATCAAGTAGGACTGCTCTTCAGTCCAGAGTACTTTAGTAGCTATGCTTGTTTTCTGTGAGCCTCTTAAGCAGGCTCTCTGGTGAAGGAGAAATTTGACAAAATGATTAAATAGAGACCTCCTCTGATCATATTGTGGTGATGAAACCACTTTCACTTCCTCTTTTGAAGAAACAGGTAACAGAAAACTTACCCCTGGCCATTAATCATGTTGCAGTGACAATCAAAAAAAAGAAAGAAAGAAAAAGAAATCCAGACACAGAGTTTCTATAAATAGTCAGTGGATA
This sequence comes from Aethalodelphis obliquidens, assembly GCF_003676395.1. NCBI lineage: Eukaryota > Metazoa > Chordata > Mammalia > Artiodactyla > Delphinidae > Aethalodelphis > Aethalodelphis obliquidens. The sequence continues at coordinate 95,802,507 of NW_020837945.1, read as the reverse complement.
GCTTTGTTATAACTTTTTTTGCACTGACAGTCTAAAATGTGGTCAGGGTAGATTCTGTTTGCTATATTTTGAATGTAAACATCATCAAGAATTAAATGGTTGTATACATTTAAAGTTTGGTATCTGTGAACCTCATGTAATATTTTGTAGAAATAGGAGTGGGAGTTATGTTACCTACTTCAGAGAATAGAATTGTCTAAATAAATATCTCAAGTTTAGTCCTTGTCAAATATTTTCTGTAAGTATGAAATTGTTTTTCCTCAAGATTTTATGTAGTAGAAATTGTTTACTGGTCATATGTAGAGGATTTTAAAAGTGAGCTTTACGTTTCCTTTTTATATTTTTTAGGAGACCCGTGTACAGTATCGTCTCAGTTGGAGTTAGAAGAAGCCTTTAGGCTTTATGAGCTAAACAAGGATTCTGAACTCTTGATTCATGGTAAAGGAATAGTCATTTCCTACTCTTCTAGAACTATACTTCTTTAAAAACATAACCCTGTATCCTTAACCATTTAAAAACATGGTCCTGATGTCATTTTCTTAATCTGTATCCCTCCTTTCTATGTAATTGTCCTTGTTCAGTAGTATCTCAAATGCTAGAGAAGACAAAATCGATCAGCTTCTTATAATCTTAGGAAATTTCTTATTTGTGTATACCTTCTTGGGTATTAAACTGTGATCATCTCAGTGTTTTACAGCAAAGTTTTAGCATAGAATTTAAGAATTGAGAGCCCAGTAGAACCTAAGTCATCCCCTTGCAGTTTTGTAATGTATGCAAATGATGGTTTCCAAAGGTAAGATATCTTAAATGCCCTTTCTTTTGTTTAAGGGTTAACTGTGAAACTATTTATGTAGTAATCATAGACATTAGTGTGTTAAAGGTCAGCAAGCCTGAGAGGTGGGTAGTTGTATAGAAGGAGAGACCTAAACTCAACCATCATGTAACTGGTACATTGTAAACCTGGGTTGTAAATCTAGGTATTCTCTTTCCAAATCTGTGTTCTTTTCATTCTGCCATGCTACCCCTCAAAGTTTTTAGGTCATGTAGAATCCACTTAATATGCTTAATATAATTGCAATACATTGGCAGTATTTCACATAGCATTTTTGGGAGTCTTAGGAGACTAGACCTAGGGAACTCTTTACAACTTGAAACAAATATAAATCTCCCCTCAATATAATGACTTATTTCAATATCTTGTTATTATTCCTTTGTACTTTCCTTTACAGTGTGATTTTTTTTTAAAAAAATAGCTTGATTTTTGTCTCCCTTCAGAATTTGACATAGTGACTCCCATGGGATTCATACTCTAATTTGTTGCGATCCTGGAAGAATGTTAGAAGTCTTCCTTTGGTCATCTCTGTCTAGAATAAAGCTACAGTGAATGTTTAAAGAAATTATTTGTTTTAAGCTTTATTGCTTTTTATGCTATATCAGAGATCTGTTTTCAGAAGTTAGCTTATATTTCAACTTTTAAAAATATTCCAGGAACTGTGTTTCCCATACTCTGTGCTCAAAACCATGTCCTTTTTTGTACATCACAGACTACAAAGAGTTGACTAGATGTTTATAAATGTACGATTTCATTATATTCTATCTCTTTATAAAAATGTTTTGAATTAGCATTTTTATAAATCTGTAGCTCCTAAGGCAAAACTTACATTTTTGGATTTGGATACTGTTTTTAATGTTAATTTGTTCCTAAGTTTAGAAAAACTGTAGTGGCTTATGTTTATATTTGTATACACTTTGTAATTTTAATTCTTCATCCTAGCAAATTTGTCACTACAATGAGGATTTAAGGAAATAGTTAATGATTTCTCTAATGACCAAAAAAAAAAAATCAATTAGTGATGTAATAGGGATTGGAATGAGTAATTTGAGCTTCTAATGCATTGTTTATGGATGTTCGCTTTCATAAGAATTTCTTTTATTATAGCCTTGGTAAAATGTGTCCCTTCAAAAAATAGTACTGACCATATGTTAAGTATCTTGTGTCAAGAGAAGGTCAGGTTTAAATTTAGATCAATTTATGTGATATTTGAATTTAAAATTCTGTGTAATTTGTATGTTTTAAATATGCTGTATTAATTTTAGTTTGTTGTTTTTCAGTATTCCCTTGTGTACCAGAACGTCCTGGAATGCCTTGTCCAGGAGAAGATAGTGAGTGTTTATATACTTCATACCTTTGAATAGAGTTATTTATGATACAGTGGCACAAGAGAAATCAGAAATAGAACTTTTAATTCATTTGATTTCTTTTCCATTCTTCAGTCTAATTTAGAGTATATTAGTAAACTGCCTAAAGTCTCTACTTTTCCCAAATCGAAATGAGGCAGTTTTTTTTTTTAATTAAAAAAAACATATATTTATTTATTTGGTTGTGCTGGGTCTTAGTTGCAGCAGGCAGGCTCCTTAGTTGCATCTCACGGGCTACTTAGTTGTGGCCTGCAAACTCTTAGTTGCGGCATGCATGAGCGATCTGGTTCCCTGACCAGGGATTGAACCCGAGTCCCCTGCATCGGGAATGCAGAGTCTTAACCACTGTGCCACCAGGGAAGTCCCAAAATGAGGCAGTTTTTAATTACAACTTACTGACATAATTGTCTATTGTGCATTTGAAAGGAAAATTAAGTTGATTTTAAGTCCTTTCCTGTTTTTTTTTTAAATTAATTAATTTATTTTTGGCTGCGTTGGGTCTTTGTTGCTGTGCTCAGGCTTTTCTCTAGTTGCAGCGAGCAGGGGCTACTCTTCGTTGCGGTGCGTGGGCTTCTCATTGCGGTGGCTTCTCTTGTTGCAGAACACGGGCTCTAGGCGCATGGGCTTCAGTAGTTGTGGCACGTGGACTCAGTAGTTGTGGCTCACGGGCTCTAGAGCACAGGCTCAGTAGTTGTGGTGCACGGGCTTTGTTGCTCCGTGGCATGTGGAATCTTCCTGGACCAGGGATCAAACCCATGTCCTCTGCATTGGCAGGCGGATTCTTAACCACTGTGCCACCAGGGAAGTCCCCATTTCCTGTTTTTTAATCTTGGAAAATTTCAAACCTATGGAGAAGTTGAAAAAACATAGAAACATTGAAAACAAAGATACCCATATATCTTTACCAAGATTTACCAATTATTAACATTTTCTATGTTTGCTTTATCTCTGTATCTGTGCACACACATGCATACACGTATATACATAACAAACACTTGTTTTATTATTTTTTTTATTTTTATTTTTTTTAAAGAAGATGTTGGGGGTAGGAGTTTCATAATTTATTTATTTATTTTTGCTGTGTTGTGTCTTCGTTTCTGTACGAGGGCTTTCTCTAGTTGTGGCAAGTGGGGGCCACTCTTCATCGCGGTGCGCGGGCCTCTCACTATCGCGGCCTCTCTTGTTGCAGAGCACAGGCTCCAGATGCGCAGGCTCAGTAGTTGTGGCTCATGGGCCTAGTTGCTCCGCGGCATGTGGGATCCTCCCAGACCAGGGCACGAACCCGTGTCCCCTGCATTAGCAGGCAGATTCTCAACCACTGCGCCACCAGGGAAGCCCTTGTTTTATTTTTATTTATTTTTTTGTGTACCCTTTGAGAGTAAGCTGACATGACACTTTACCTCTAAATACTTTAGCGTGCATCCTTAAGAATTGTTATGAAACTTTCTTTTGAATGTCTAAGCTAGTGGTTAGCATTAATGAGATGAATTGAAAGAGGCAACTATTTGGTCTGATGGAATATGTTTATATGTATATATTCATATATATATATATACATATGTGTATATGTATATATATTTGATATATACATATATATACCAAATTTGAATTTAATTTATGGTATAATTTATAGATTGTAGATATTAGGCAACTCATTTTTATTTGTGGTTTCTGTACATATCCATGACTTTAGAAGGAATAGTAGTAAATGTTTTGCTTTGTATTAAGTGAAATAGCTCTAAAGTTTTAATTCTGTAACTCTTCATGCAACTTGGTGAAAAGGAAAAATTAAAGAACTGGGTGTTTGTATATAGAGTTGAATGAGGGCTATGTACTTTATAGGAAGATGGGGAAATATAAGGAGTAGGTAGGCCTCTGAAGCAATAGTGAAAAATTTAGGTTTGGATTCAGCTAGGAGTATTTCATTGGGTTTCCAGTGGCAGATGGATTACAGCCAGTGTGGGCTGCCTTCACAGAGGTGTTGGAGAAGTAGCTCTCCTTTGTCCAGGCCAGTGTTTTGAAAGACTTGCCATTATAGCAAATCTTGGTTGCAGAGTCCCATCTGCAAATCTATTATGGGTCTGTAGCACACTTGCCAGATAAAATGTCTTTTCCTACCTTTTCACTGTATTTCATGCTCACTTTCCCACTTTAAAATTTGCTGGTGGGGATTTTTACACAGTCCTCTCCAGTATAATTAATATTACTAAACTAGAGCATGGAGGAAAATTGATAACCATTAAAGTGATCCCTTGGCTCTTTTAATTCCTAGGCAACATTAACATGTTTAAATTTAAGATATATCAAGTTGTAGTTCATGAAAGTTTCTGAAATAAGATGTTCTTTTAGGTTAAGATATTAACAAACTTTCTGCTTTGGTTACTCCTAACAGAATAAATAATTAAAAATGAAAGCATATATATTTTAGGTTCTATATTATGCTGTCTCAGAATTTCTAATTCAGAGTATTTCACCCATTTCTTTCTATCTTAATTTTAAATAGTAGACCCAGTGCTACATTTGCTTTAAAATGAGTTTTGAGGGAATTTGCTGGTGGTCCAGTGGTTAGGACTCCGCGCTTCCACTGCAGGGGGCATGGGTTCAATCCCTGGTCGGGAACTAAGATCCTGCAAGCCACGCGATTCAGCCAAAAAAATAAAATGAGTTTAGAAACCTAATGGAATTTCCACAGTGATTACTATTACTGTGGGATGACTAATAGACAATATATTTAATAGTGATTGACTTACCCAAAATTACACCAGTGGACTTGATTTGATCTCATGGAACCTCTTTGTTTAGGGAATGTATTTAGAATAGTTAAAGGTATAAAAAAATATAAAAACCATTGCATAAAAGGTTGTTGCGAAGAGAATATTCTTGTGGTTACAAAATGCCCCTTATACGTTATTTACAAAAACGTACCTTTACAAAGAAGAAAACTAGCCATCACTGCCTTTAACAGAGTGATTGAACACGTAGTGGGAGTCAACAATCTCACATTTGTACATTTCTTGATGAGATGCAGTAAGAAATATACATCACCTGTGTATTATTTTTGCCAAAAGTATTTAATACTTTTTATCTGGGAATCCTTTTTTTATCTGGGAAGTGTGTTACAAATCCATAATATATTTGAGTCTAATGAGGAAACAGACAAATCCAGAATGTAGGTCATGATATAAGACATCTGCCTAGACTCTTTCAACATCATGAAAAGCAAACAACAACAAATAAGATAGTGAATGTTTTAGCATACATTAAAGAGACAAAAAAGGTATAGTAATGAAATTCAGTGCCTGAATCTTGATTGGATCCTGGAGAGAAAAAGAAAACTATGAAAGACACTTTTCAAGCAAATAGGGAAATTAGCAGATGAAGTGTATATTAGGTGATATTTAATTAATGTTAATTTTCTAAGACACAATAATGGTATTGGGGTTAAATAGAATTAGGGGGAGTGTCCATAATCTCAGGCAATGGATACTTAGGTATTTAAGGATGAAGTGTTATGATGTCTGCAATTTATTTTTAAATGATTCAGAAAAAAAAGTGTATGTGTAAATAGAGAAGAAAGCAAATGTGGTAAAATTATAGTAATAGATAAATGTAGGTGAAGGATGGAGATGTTTATTCTTTCAACTTTTCTGTGGGCTTAACATTTTTTCAAAATTAAAAGTTAGGGGACAATTAAAAAACAGAGAAGCCTGGTCTCTTGATGACTTTTATTTTTTCACTTTCAGATTTTTATCAATATTTTTTTTCCTGCAATGAATATCATGAAAAAAATCACAGACGATTATAAAATGACTTTATATTCACACTTGCTCTTTTTGTTTCTTCCTTTTTTTTTTTTAACTTTTAATCTCTCTTCAGAATCCATCTACCGCCGAGGTGCACGCCGCTGGAGAAAGCTTTATTGTGCAAATGGCCACACTTTTCAAGCCAAGCGTTTCAACAGGGTAAACCTTAGTTTGCTGAATATTGATAATTTGAGAAATCTGGGTTTTTCCTCTCTACTGTTATTCCTTTCTAAAGGAGTAAGTAGGGTGACCTAAAATTCCCAGTTTGCCAGGGGTAGTACATCTGTTATCTTGAGGTAATTTTTAATAGCATCTCCTTTGACTCATAAAAATGTTCCAGCTTGGATGATTAGTTATATGGTTACCCTAGCTGTAAGAAAGTTGGATTTTTTTTTAATATAATTCAAGACAGCCAGAAAATAAGCAAGGTTTATTTTGCAAACCATTTACTGTTGTAAATATTTTTTAGTTTTCCCTGTTTTAGAAAATGAGAATTGCAGTCATTTATCTAGCTTTTAGTATGTACCAGGCACTTTTCTGAATGCTTGCCATATAGTGACTCATTTAATCCCTGCAACAACGTTGTGAGAGAGGTACTATATATTTCCATTTTATAGATGAAGAAACTGAGGTGCAGGATGGTTAGATAACTTGCCCAAGATGACACGGCTAGTAAGTGGCAGAGCCAAGGTTGGAGATCAGTCTGTCTCCAGAAGTCCATGTTTTTAACTACTGTTGTTAACTACAGTTATCCGTTTCCATTCTAGAACTCGCGCCGTGTTCTCAATTCTTAATGTAATAGAAGCTACCACCCAAGGTTCCCAAATTCCTGTTCCCAGTAGCACTGATATTTAAAAAGCTTTGAAGTGAGAAGTCACTTTAGGTGTTGCTCTTTAAGAGAGCAGTGGTGTGGCTTCCCTGGTGGCGCAGTGGTTGAGAGTCTGCCTGCCGATGCAGGGGACTGCGGGTTCGTATCCCGGTCCGTGAAGATCCCACATGCCGCGGAGCGGCTGGGCCCGTGAGTCATGGCCGCTGAGCCTGCGCGTCCGGAGCCTGTGCTCCGCAACGGGAGAGGCCACAACAGTGAGAGGCCCGTGTAACGCAAAAAAAAAAGAAAAAAATCCAAAAAAAAAAAGGGGAGAGCAGTGGTGACCTAAATGGGAAGGAAATCCAAAAAAGAGGGGAAGAATGTATATGCATAGCTGATTCATTTTGCTGTACAGTAGAAACTAACACAACATTGTAAAGCAACTATACTCCAATAAAAATTAATTTAAAAAAAAGAGAGCAGGGCTTCGGTTTGACCTCTGAACAGACTGATAGGTTTATGTTTGCTTGGGAGTCCTTGCACAGCTTTTTCTGCTATGTGTTTTTCAAGTTTAATTCACTTTTCCTATTGTCATTACTCTGAACTTAATTAGGTGAAGACTGAAAATTCGTGGACTTAGGAAACAACATGGTTGCAAATTTCAGTCTCTTTAAAACAAGCTCTCCTTTCTGTTTATTTTCCCATGACCATCATAGCTTTGGAAAAGTTATGTATGATGAAGGGAATTGAGTTAGAGAAGAAAGCCACTTACTTTCACTATTTTATGAGCAAACTGTTGGGAAATGATTATGACCTTTTTTTTGTTAATAAAATACTGTTGAATTACTTTCTCCAGCGTGCTCATTGTGCCATCTGCACTGACCGAATATGGGGGCTTGGACGTCAGGGATATAAGTGCATCAACTGCAAACTCCTGGTTCATAAGAAGTGCCACAAACTTGTAACAATTGAATGTGGGAGGCATTCTTTGCCACCGGTAAGACACTGTTGTCTAATTTTTTTTTATAGAGCATTTTTGATAACACTGCTAGAACAGAAGGCTAAAATAGGGGGGTGTTAAGGAATCACAGCTCAACAGTGTTGTTACAGAATGTGGGTAGGAATACTTTAGGAGTCCAGTTATCATGTGAATTTTGGAATTGTTATTACAAATTTGTTTGTAGGATATGGTTAACTGCTTTGTTTGACCTGCTACAAAATGATTTGGTCTAAATTAGGAAAATGTAAGGAGAACCATTTAAAAGATATTTTTCTCTTCTTTAAGCTAAACTCTTTAGTTTATAGCTCCCATTATTCTAGCATCTGTACTAAACAGATCAGGTGAGAAGAGTCAGAGTCTTCATGTTTGCTCTGTAAAGTGTGAGATTACTGGTGAGTTTTTGCATTTAAAATTTTTATTTTTCACTTTCTATTTTAAATATGAAATTAAAACAAGTTCATTATAGAAAAAATAGAGAATAAAAATGAATAAAGAAAAATTAAACAAAAACCCCCATGAAATCTACCATCTAAATGTAATTGTCATTTAGTGTATATTCTTCCAGAAGTATGCAAATTTATATGCATAGACATTTAAAATTTTTCTATAGAGTATGATGAACTTCCAAATACCAGTCATCCAGCTCCAACAGTTATCACCTCACGACCAATCTCGTTTCATCTATACCCCACCCATTTAACCTGCCCTCATCCTATATTGTTTTGAAACAAATCCCAGATGTATTTCAGTATGTACCTCTAAAAGATAAGGACTGTTTTTTAAAAGTAGCTAAAAAATAAGTTCCTTATATCAAATATCCATCAAGGCAATGTTCAAAATTTCAGTTGTCACATAAATGTTATAATTTTGTTTTCATAATTTTCATTGTGATGAGTCAGGATTTAAATCAAGTTCATATTTGCAATTGATTGACCATATTTACAGTTGATTGATATGTCTTAGATATTTTTTAATTTACTGATTCTTCATCTCTCTCTCTTTTTTCCCTTACAATTTCATTATAGAAGAAACTGTGTTGTCATTTAAAGTGATCCAGAATTTTCTCTTTGCTTCTCCATGGTTATGTTTAAAATGTTCCCCTGTCCTCTGTATTTTCTGTATATTATAGTTGAATGTAGAGGTTTGATTAGATTCTGGTTTTTGTTTTTTTGTGGGTTGTTTTGAGACTATTTCATAGAAGGTGGTGTGTTTATCCATCAGAAGGCATACAATGTTTGGTTATGTCTCGTTCTTTTACATACTTTTTAACAAAAGTGAGGTCATATTTGTACTATTTTCTAACCCATTTTTCTCACTGAACAATAGATTTTGGTCATCTTTCTATATCTATCTATATCTTCATCATTTTTAGCAAAGTATTTTATGTGTCTATACCGTAATTTATTTAATCTGTTCCCCATGATTGAACATTTGAGTTGTTTTCTAAATTTTCCTATGAGGAAAATCATAATGAACTTCCTGGTAAATAAATCTTATTATTTCCTTAAGGATTCAGAAGTAGAATTACTGGTTTAAAGGATATGTGTTTTTAAAAAGATCTGGGTTCGTCTAAGTTATCTTTTAGAATGATTGTACCATGTTTATTCGTAGTACCTTCTTTGGACATTGTGGAAGTAGGTTATTACTGGTGGCTTGTTGGTAGTAGAATCATTTAGCCAGTTCATGTAAGTTTACAAATGGGTTTATAGTTAGGGAGGTAAAAAGCCAATTTTAAGGAACAGCAGAAGGCCAAAAATTGTGAACATAATTTATCCAGGTTACTGTTGATATTCTTGAGTATTCTTAGGCAATGGAATGACTTGTGTGAGTTCATAAATGTAGAAGGAAGGAGGGCCGTGTTAGTGATTATATTGATATTTTAGGGTGGTGCTAAACACATTGAAAAACCCATGAGCTTATTTTTAAGGCAGCCTTAAAAGTATAACTTTATAACTAATGCTGCTTCTCAGATTTACTCTTTCTTGCGGGTATTCATTAAACTTTGGTCCAAAATTAACGAATAAGTAAGATTTTGGTTTGAATTAGCATTGTTCCTGAGGTTATTGGCAGTTTCTTGGAGGTATTTCTTTTCCATTTTTGGGTCACTGACCCCTTTGAGAATCTTCAGAAAAATGGGAAACCCATAAAATTTTACATATAATTTCAAGAAGTTTATAGACATCTTGAAGTCTATTTCTGGACATCAGCTAAGTACCTCTATACTAAGACTCCTTTTGCCAAAGACTTAAAGTGAGTATGTGGAACTCAAAGGAAGAATAGGTGGTATAGAGGAGAAATAAATCAGAGTATGTAGGAGTTCAATTTCATTTCTAATTGATAGTCTGAAATTCGTTTTGTGTTTTTTCTGTGATCTGTAAAATGTGATAACATTACGTCATTCATAGGAATGTTGTATGGTTTCACATATAATAAAATTTAAAATAAATTATATATAGTAATGTAATTCTCACTAATTAAGTTATATTCTTTCAAATTTAAATTTTAATATGCTGTGTGTCATTGAAATGATGTTGTTTCTGGATTTATAGAGGTATTGGGATTTAAAAAGAATGCACTAAGTTACTGTATCTTTGGAAATGATTTGTAGGAACCAATGATGCCCATGGACCAGTCATCCATGCACTCAGACCATGCACAGACAGGTAAGAATGACACTGGCACAAACCATTGCTCACTAACAAAGTGTCATTTAAAGACTTCTTTATGTGAATCTTATACCTAAATTTAAAGACATTTATATTCTTCCCAAATAAAAGCTAGGTAACCATATTTTGTGGTGGTAACATCAGTCACAGTAGTTAACATGTGTTTGGCATTTTAAAAAGACAACTATGTAAACTACAACAAATGGCTATTTTCTTTTATTCAGATAAATTTCTTTTGAGACCCCTTTATATTCAGCAAACCTACTTTTTTTCCATAATGAAAACATATACTGATTTTGTGGACCGTATTGACTATATTCAAGTGACCTGTTTTTATTAAAAACTCTATCATGAGATGAAGAAATGATGTAAAATATACAGAGATGCTGTATAGACAATTCAGAAAAGATCGTGTGAGTTCAAATGTCTAAAAAAAACCCAAATGTCTAGTAGATACAAAACCTTAAATATGTCTCTGGGAAATTTGGAGAGCAATTAAATGGGACAGAGCAGCCTGATCTGGGAAGAATCAAGAAAAAGAAAACAAGGGAGTTTTTCTGGAAGGACAGAATGTAGTACCTTGTTCCTGGAAGAAGCTGGTTGTATGAAATGTAGGCTTTTTTTTTTTTTTTTTTTTACCCAGGTAGCTTTAAGGAATAGAAGCCTGGAGTCCAACTGAGTCCACACTAGAGACCCTCTATCACTATGCCTCAATCATACTAATATAATTAAGTAGGGTTTATAGAGTCACCCTTTTGGAAGGAATTGATTAATTTGTAAAGAAGAGAAATATTTTTTTAAATAGCAAAAGTATTTGTTAAAATCAGTACTGGGCTATTGATTGGTTCCTCCTCTCTTTACCCTCATTAAAGATTAGAATTTAACTGGTATTTATGTATAATTTGTTATTAGTAGGACAGATACTCAATTTTAAATGATGAACACTTATTCAGAAATAAACATTAAGAAATATCAAATCAAGAGAAAATTTTAAGTGTAACTCAGTTAATGTATACTATGTTTTTCTCTCTCTTTTTTTTTTAATGTTTGGGATTGGTTTTTTAGTAATTCCATATAATCCTTCAAGTCATGAGAGTTTGGACCAAGTTGGTGAAGAAAAGGAGGTAAGATAATTAATTAGTCTTATGGTACATTATGTCATCAGCTTTTTAATGTGACAGTTTAAAAATATGACAAATTGACTTGCTTAAATTTTAGATCATAATTTTGTAGGGATGATTTTTAGTGATTCTAGAGTTTTATTCTGAGTTAATTCAATAAGTAAATTGGTAAAATCATTTAAATTAAGAAAGAATCTGGTGAGATAACATATTCATTTTAAGATAGCATAATCTAAAAATTATAATGCATTTAAGAATGGCATTTAGAATACTTGGTAGTATTGTTTAAAATATAGATCCTTCCATTTTATGGGCTAATTGTTTATTTAAAATATAAATGATTAAGCATCTTAACTGCCCATCTTTTTTGACTATTAAACATTTTATCAGCTTTTAAAACAGTTTAAAACGATAACCAATTTTTTGAAAAAAGCTTATAGTAAAAAAGATTTATCATGCCTCACACCTTCCACTCCCACTTTGACTTCTGAGAGGCAACCCCTTTTAATCATTTCTAGTTGTGTCCACTTTGTTTATACCTCTCTTTTTCAATTTTTCAACTTTATATATTTCTAACCATGAAAGGTTTAAACTAGTACACTACCCCGCCCCCTCCCCCGGCTCCCCCGCTTTTCTCTTCTCTTTCCAATGTTTGATAGGTGTATCATGTTTTACTCTGGGTAACCTTTTTATTACAGAAATTTTCAAACATCAATAAAAGTAAACAATACTATTCCAAGCTCCTGTGTCCATTACCCAGTTAAAACAATTGTCCGTACGTGTTTTGTCTACCAGCTTGCCTCACTCCTGTACTGTTTTGAAGCACATCTGTTGGTTACCTATTTAATCTCCTATCTCAGTTTCTTATTCCATCAATTTAGTCAATACCTTGACTCTCCTTTAGCGATCCTTTCTCTTTCTTCCAGCTTTCCTCTTTTAGCTACATATTTACTTTTATGCTGCCAAGGTTATTAACATTCATAATCTGTCCTGCAAGTGTAACCACATCTTCCATATTTTGTTCATTGGTTGACAATGAGTCATCCAAAGGAGGAAATTCTTAATAATAAGGAACAAATTCTCTGTTCTTCTGGCACGATGAGTTACTAAAGTTTCCTTTTGTTTGATCCTTGATGTTATTTTATAGCTTTTTGTTCTTTTGGGAATTTCTCATTGCCTTAAATATTATTTATTGGTTTGGTTGTTTACCAAAGACTCATTTGGTTTTATTTTCAAGACTTTTAATACATTTAAAAATTGAAGAATAGTATAGAGCAAAGTGCACAAGTCATGAGTACATAATCATGAGTATATAGAGCAAAGTGCACAAATCATGAGTATCTCTCTGGGTCAATTTTCACAGAGTGGACACTACATAATGACCACACAGATGAATAAATAGGACCTACTGCACATCCCAGGGGCCCGTCTTGTACCTTCTCCAAGTCACTGACATTCCCTCCTCCCTTCAAGTAACCGCAGTCTTAACACCACAGATTAGTTCTGCTCTTTTCCCCAAGCTTTTTATAAATGGAGTCACACAGTATCTTTTGTGTCTGGCTTCTTTTGTTCAATATTGTGTTTGTGAGGTTCAGCCATGTTTTATATAGCAGTATATCATTTATTTTCACTGTTGTTTCAATTCATCTATTCTGTTGACTTCCCCCCTGGATTGGGATTATTATGATATGCTGCTATGAACATTCTTGTAAATGTAGTTTGGTGCACATATTTAAGCATTTCTGTTAGGTACATAACTAGGAGTGGAATTCCTGAGTCTTGTGTACATTAGTAATGCCAAGCAGTTTCCCAAAGTACTTGTATCAATTTATACTTTCACCAGCAATGTGTGAGAGTATGATTTGCTCCACATCCTTATCAACACGTTGTATAGTGTGTCTTTTAAATTTTAGCCAACCTGTTGAATGTTGTAGTTTTTATGTGCATTTCCCTGCTGTGTACCTTTTCATGTATTTATTGACCATTTGGATATAATTTTCAGTTAAGTGTCTGTTTATATCTCTTTAAAAAAAAGTGAGTGGTCTGCCTTTGTTGTAACGATTTGTAGGAGTTTTTGGTATATCCTCAACATTAAGCTTTTATCAGTTATATATTGCAAATAGATTCTGCCACTCAATAGCTTGTATTTTCACTCTGATAATGGTATCATTGATGAACAGATGTTCTTGATTTTTTTCTTTTTAACATCTTTATTGGAGTATAATTGCTTTACAGTGTTGTGTTAGTTTCTGCTGTGTAACAAAATGATTCAGCTATATGCATACATATATCCCCATATCCCCTCCCTCTTGCATCTCCTGCCCACCCTCCCTATCACATCCCTCTAGGTGGTCACAAAGCACCGGGCTGATCAGCTATCTATTTTACATTTGGTAGTGTCTATATGTCAATGCTACTCTCTCACTTCGTCCCAGCTTACCTTTCCCCCTCCCCGAGTCCTCAAGTCCATTCTCTACATCTGCGTCTTTATTCCTGTCCTGCCCCTAGGTTCATCAGAACCATTTTTTTTTAGATTCCATATATATGTGTTAGCATACGGTATTTGTTTTTCTCTTTCTGACTTACTTTACTCTGTATGACAGACTCTAGGTCCATCCAACTCACTACAAATAACTCCATTTCATTTCTTTTTATAGTTGAATAATATTCCATTGTATATATATGTGCCACATCTTCTTTATCCATTCATCTGTTGCTGGACACTTAGGTTGCTTCCATGTCCTGGCTATTATAAAGAGTACTGCAATGAACATTGTGGAACATGACTCTTTTTTTTTTTTTTTTTTGCTGTACGTGGGCCTCTCACTGTTGTGGCCTCTCCTGTTGCGGAGCACAGGCTCCGGACGCGCAGGCTCAGCGGCCACGGCTCGCGGGCCCAGCCCCTCCGCGGCATGTGGGATCTTCCCGGACCGGGGCACGAACCCACGTCCCCTGCATCGGCAGGCGGACTCTAAACAACTGCACCACCAGGGAAGCCCCCCATGACTCTTTTTGAATTATGGTTTTCTCAGGGTATATGCCCAGTAGTGGGATTGCTGGGTCATATGGTAATTCTATTTTTAGTTTTTTAAGGAACCTCCATACTGTTCTCCATAGTAGCTGTATCAATTTACATTCCCACCAACAGTGCAAGAGAGTTCCCTTTTCTCCACGCCCTCTCCAACATTTATTGTTTGCAGATTTTTTGATGATGGCCATTCTGACTGGTGTGAGGTGATACCTCATTGTAGTTTTGATTTGCATTTCTCTAATGATTAATGAAGTTGAGCATTCTTTCATGTGTTTGTTGGCAGTCTGTATATCTTCTTTGGAGAAATGTCTATTTAGGTCTTCTGCCCATTTTTGGATTGGGTTGTTTGTTTTATTGATACTGAGCTGCATGAGCTGCTTGTATATTTTGGAGATTAATCCTTTGTCAGTTGCTTCCTTTGCAAATATTTTCTCCCATTCTGAAGGCTGTCTACATCTGTCTGTTCTTTTTTGGATAGAGATTTTGGGGCCTGTTTAAGAAATCTCTGTCTTTTCCAAGATTATTGAAGACATTGAAAAGACTATACTTTCCTCCATTATTCTGCAGAGGTATCTTTTCATCAATTATATGCCCATTATTACACGGTCTATTTCTGGATTCCTTTTTATTTTCCATCATTTATTTATTCTTATGCTGATATACTGTCATTATTATTATAGGTTTATAATAAGTCTTTTATATCTAGTAAAGTTCTACTTTGTTCTGGGAATTTGTTCTTGGCTACTCTTACTAGCTTTTTGAATTTCCATGTAAATTTTAGAATTAGCTCACTAGTTTCCATAGAATCAAGGAAATAAACCAAACCTGTTGATCAATTTCAGGAACAGTGATATCTACAATATTAAGTCCTCGATCCATGAACATGACACAGTTCTTCCATTGACTTAGGTCTTCTTTCATTTCTGTCAGTGTTTTATAGTTTTCAAAGTTCTTGCACTAGAGATATTGGAGGTAAATGGTATTCTTTTAAACTTTAATTGTCTATTTAATATTGTTATATGGAAATAAGGTTTTTTTCCTAAATTGCCTTGTATCCTGAGACCTTGCTAAATTCACTTATTAATTCTAATAGCTATCTAAAGATACTCTTAGATTTTCTACATATATGATCATCTTATGAATAACAGTTTCATTTCTTCCTTTTCCAATCTTATAGATTTTTTTCAGTTTTCTTACCTTATTGAGTTAGCAAGGACCTCTATAAATGGCCAACATGATGTTGAAAAGAAGTAACAATCAGATATTATTGTCTTGTTCCACGTCTCAGACAGAAATCTTCCAATATCTTATCATTAAGTTTGATGTTTGCTCTAGGTTTTTATTCTATAGATACCCTTATCAGAATGAGGGAGTTTGTCTCTATTCCTAGTTGGCTAAGATTTTTGTTTTCATCTTGAAAAGATGTTGAATTTTATCAACAACATTTTATGGCATTTGTGGGGTTGATCATGTATAAATTTCAGTAAATTTCTTTCTTTTTTTAAATTTAAATTTATTTATTTATTTATTTATTTTGGCTGTGTTGGGTCTTTGTTGCTGCACACGGGCTTTCTCTGGTTGCGGCAGGTGGGGGCTACTCTTCGTTGCTGTGCGTGGGCTTCTCATTGCAGTGGCTTCTCTTATTGCGGAGCATGGGCTCTAGGTGCGCAGGCTTCAGTAGTTGTGGTGCATGGGCTTAGTTGCTCCGCGGCATGTGGGATCTTCCCCGACCAGGGCTCGAACCCGTATCTCCTGCGTTGGCAGGTGGATTCTTAACCACTGCACCACCAGGGAAGCCCAATTTCAGTAAATTTCAAATGTTAAGGCTGTTTTTCATTTCTGGAATAAACTCCCTGTGTCATGATGTATAATTCTCTTTGTATATTGGTAGATCTGATTCGCCAACATTTATTTTAGGTTTTTGAAAAAATTATTAACAAGAATCATTGACCTGTAATTTTCCCCTTTTGTATTGGATTGTGAAGTTTTGGTATCAAAATAATACTGGGCTCATAAAATGATTTTGGAATTTTTCCTATTCCCAAGGAGAATTCTTATAAGATTGACATTATTTCTTTCTTACATTTTTGGAAGAATTCACCAGAAAAGCACTCTGGGCCTGGAGGGTTTTTTTGGTTTGTTTTTTTTGTTTGTTTGTTTCATGGGAAGGATTTGATTCTAGGTTCTATTTCTGAATAGATCTAGGGCAATTTAGCTTCTCTGTTTCCTCTTGTGCTATTCCTTGGAATTTGTCTAACCTAAATTTTCAAATTTATTGACACAAAGTTGTTAATTGCTGAGAATACGAAATGATATCCTTTTTTACTCCTGATAAAAAGTTACTGTGCATTCCCTTTTTCTTCATCAGTTTTGCCAAGGGGATGTCAATTTATTAGTCTTTTCAAAGAACTAACTTTTGGCTCTTTGTTGAATGCTTATATCCTATTCTATTGCATTGATTTCTCTTCTCATTATTTCCTTATGCTTTTTTGTCATTCACTTTTTTTTAATACATTCTTTTTTTAATATTCTTTTCCATTATGGTTTATCACAGGATACTGAATATAGTTCCCTGTGCTATACATTAGGACCTTGTTGTTTATCCATTCTAAATGTAATAGTTTGCATCTGCTAATCCCAAATTCCTAGTCCATCCCTCCCCAACCCCCCCTCCTGCCCCTGGCAACCACAAATCTGTTCTCTATGTCTATGAGTCTGTTTCTGTTTTGTAGATAGGTTCATTTATGCCATATTTTAGATTCCACAATTAAGTGATATCATATGGAATTTGTCTTTCTCTTTCTGACTTAGTATGATAATCTCTAGTTGTATCCATGTTGCTGCAAATGGCATTATTTCATTCTCTTTTTTTTTATGGCTGGTAGTATTCCATGGTATATATGTACCACATCTTCTTTATTCATTCATCTGTTGATGGACACTTAGGTGGCTTCCATGTCCTGGTTATTGTAAATAGTGCTGCAATGAACGTTGTGGTACATGACTCTTTGAATTA
This sequence comes from Aethalodelphis obliquidens, assembly GCF_003676395.1. Lineage (NCBI taxonomy): Eukaryota > Metazoa > Chordata > Mammalia > Artiodactyla > Delphinidae > Aethalodelphis > Aethalodelphis obliquidens. The sequence goes on along the minus strand of NW_020837945.1, from coordinate 95,784,863 downwards.
TGGTTCTCTCAGGGTATATGCCCAGTAGTGGGATTGCTGGATCATATGGTAGTTCTATTTTTACTTTTTAAGGAACCTCCATACTGTTTTCCATAGTGGCTGTACCAACTTACATTCCCACCAACAGTGTAGGACGGTTCCCTTTTCTCCACACCCTCTCCAGCATTTGTTATTTGTAGACTTTTTAGTGATGGCCATTCTGACTGGCGTGAGGTGGTATTTCATTGTGGTTTTGATTTGCATCTCTCTAATAATTAGTGATGTTGAGCATCTTTTCATTTGCCTACTGGCCATCTGTGTCATTCACTTTTAAATATATCTTAATCTGTATTATGATTTCTTCTTTGATCCATGTATTATTTAAAAGTATTGATATACTAATTCATTTTCAAATACGTGGGAATTTTTTTTATTATTGTATTGAGTAGCTTAATTCTGCTGCACGTCAGAGAATGTATTCTATTCTGTGTGATTTCAGTCTTTTGAACTTTTTTGAAACTTGATTGAAGACCAAGCACACAGGCATTGGTGAATGTTCCATATGTATTTTTGAATATAATATATTCTGTAGTTGTTGGGTGAAGTATTCTATACAGATCAATTAAGTCAAGAGTAGTAACAGTGTTATTCAGTCTTCTGTTACCTCACTGACTGCATGTTCTTTCCCTGCAAACAGTTTTCATTTAGAATTTACCCGTCCCTTTTAGTTTTGTTGGTTTTTGCTTTACATATTTTGAGGCTATGTTATTGAATGCATGTAGATTTAGAATCATAGTATCTTACATTGGATTAATGCTTTTTCATAAAGAAATACCCCTCTCTATTTGTAGTAATGCTTCCTTGCCTAAAGTCCTTATGTTAAGTAATTGCTGTGTAACAAATTACCTTAAAATATAGTGGCTTAAAACAACAAAATTTATTATGTCATAATTTCAGTGGGTCAGGAATCCAGGTTCTTGTCTCAGAGTCCCTTAGAGGCTGCAGTCAGTGTACTGGCAAAGACTGCTGTCGTCTCAAGGCTCAACTGAGGAAGAAACTGCTTCCATACTTACTCACCTCATTGTTGGCAGGATTCACTTCCTTGACATGTGGCCTCTCCATAGGGCAGCTCACAGCAAGGCAGTTTGCTTCATCAGAGCAAGCAAGCAATAAGATCCAGAGATTGAATGCCAGCAAAACAGACCTCACAGTCTTTTGTAACCTAGTCTCAGAAGTGCCGTCCCTTCATTTTTGCCATATTTTTTTCATCAGAAGCTAGTCATTAGGTCCAGCCTGTACTCGAGGGGATTACACAAGGGCATGAATACTAGGAGGTGGGGATCACTGGGGTCCTCGTAGAAGCCAGCCTACCACAGTTGGCTACAGCTACTTTGTCTCATGTTAATTTAGCTACAGCTCTCTTTTGATTAGTGATTACATGGTATATAGTTTCTTACCCTTTTACTTTGAACATTTCTGTACACATGTATATCTTATTAACATCATAGAATTGGACTTCCCCCTCTGGTTTGATAGTCCTTAGCTGTAGTATTTAGTGTGTTTTAATATTTATGTATTGTTACATTTAATGTAAGTATATTTAAACTAACAACTTATTTGTATTTAAATCTACCAATTTACTATGTTTTCTGTATCATCTGTTTATGTTACTTTTCTAGCCTTCTTTTGGGTTAATTTTTTTTTTTTTTCCCCTCACCTCTTTTAGCTTGTTTCGCATTCTTTTGCTTTTTTATTACTGGTTGTTCTAGAGATTGCATCTTATACCCTTAACTTATTTAAATTCAATACAAATTATTAATAATACTTTTTACCATTTTCCAAGATATGCAAGGACCTTAGAACACTTTAAATTCACTCATGCTCCCTTCCTGTCTTTATTGCTATTTTTGTCATATTTTAAAATTCTGTATGTGTGTGTTAGTGTTTTTAAACAGTCAATCCTTATTTAGGTTTATCCACATTTTATTCTTTTTGTTCTGCGTTTGTTCTGTGTGTCTGCCTTCCATATGAGATCATCTTTCTTCTTCTTGAAGAACTCAATATTTCCTTGAGTGAGAACCAACTAGTGACGGATTTCCTTAGTTTTTGTTTGTCTGAAAATGTATTTATTTCATTTTCATTTTGAAGGCTATTTTTACAGGCTGTAAGATTGTAGATAAGCAAGGGGGGGGAAGGGGTAAGCCATTTAAAAGGTGACATTCCACTGTTTTCTGGCTTCTGTCATTTCATTCAGCCTTATTATTGTTTATGTGAAGGAACTGTGCTTTCATTCCATTTGATTCTCTTTTATAGCTTCCAGTTAACCATATTTAAAGTCTATACATTGCTTTATCTTTTTACCATTTTCTGCTTTCTTAATCTGCCCTAATCTGGTTTCTTTCACTCCTTTTTATTTATTCTTATTACCAAGTCAAATTATCATCTCTAAATTTTGTTTTGGATAGTCATCCTCCTTCAATTTTCATAATACTTTTTTCTTTCCTGTTTTGTGCTTACTAGTTTATCTTTCTGAAAATTTGCTCCTTGCTTTTGCTGATACTCTTCACTTCAGAAAATTCGTACTTAATTCTCATGAGTATATCTGTTGGTTGTATGCTGGGAATTTTGCAGGCATCTAATAAAAGATTATCTTTAGTCTTCTTTATAAATTTCCAGAAGCCTAAGTTTCTACTTGTGAATGAATTACAGGGCTGACTTTGTCATTCCACAGGAGTCTTGGTATTGTATAGCAAAGAATGTTTTACATTAGCTGAACTGCCCCATGCTTGTTTTCTGCCTGTAGCTTAACTTAGATTTCATACATTAAGCTTCTGGCAGACTCTTTCATCTTGATGTCCCATTGTAACTTCTAATTTCAGTATGAAAAATCGAGCTCAATTATCTCATCAACTCTGTCAGTCTTACCATGTGCTCACACTTCATTTTTCTAGCAGTGGCACCTTCAGAGTCCCAGTCACCGAAGTTAGTGTCATTTTTTTATTCATGTGTCTCCACTGCCTCCATACCCAAAAGTTATCAGATTCCAAGACATCCTTCGATGTTTCTCAAATTTCAACTCCTTCTCCTTTCCTAACACCACCCCTCTGACCTCAACTCATGAATTCATCCTACCTCTTGAGTAGTTAGATTATATCATTTGGAATGATGTAAGAAACTAATTAACTTAAATCAGAAAATATTTAAAAATCTTACAGGTATAACTAGGTGTTAGAAGTATATTGTGTTATGCAAAATACTTCAGGTATAACTGTTTGGTATAAATGTTCTCAACAGGCAATGAACACCAGGGAGAGTGGCAAAACTTCATCCAGTTTAGGTCTTCAGGATTTTGATTTGCTCCGGGTAATAGGAAGAGGAAGTTATGCCAAAGTACTATTGGTGCGATTAAAAAAAACAGATCGTATTTATGCAATGAAAGTTGTGAAAAAGGAGCTTGTCAATGATGATGAGGTAAGCACTATGATGTTTTATTACCTCTGAACTGTTAAGTTGGCTTAAGTGTACTATTTCAGAAAAAAACCTCAATGTTTATGCCTTATTATTTCAGCCTACTTTTCTAAATACATGCTTCAAACAGATTATTTAAGGTATATTTAAAGTTATCTGATGGGGACTTCCCTGGTGGCTCAGTGGTTAAGAATCCGCCTGCCAGTGCAGGGGACATGGGTTCGATCCCTGGTCTGAGAGGATCCCATATCCTGCGGAGCAACTAAGCCCATGCACCACAACAACTGAGCCTGCACTCTAGAGCCTGTGAGCCACAACTACGTACAGATGTATCAGTTGTAAATAACCTCAAGAGCATAGATAACAGTTACATGTAATAAAATAATTAGTTTTGAGTATTTATCACATTTATTTTTAATATAACTAATTGTAAGTTTGTAGAATTTAAGTGTTAATAATGGTTGTTTCAGAGAGGAAAACATAGGAAGAACACTCTTTGACATAAATCACAGCAAGATCTTTTTTGACCCACCTTCTAGAGTAATGGAAATAAAAACAAAAATAAACAAATGGGACCTAATGAAACTTAAAAGCTTTTGCACAGCAAAGGAAACTATAAACAAGACGAAAAGACAACTCTCAGAATGGGAGAAAATATTTGCAAATTAATCAATGGACAAAGGATTAATCTCCAAAATATATATACAGCTCATGCAGCTCAATATTAAAAAAACAAGCAACTCAATCCAAAAATGGGCAGAAGACCTAAATAGACATTTCTCCAAAGAAGACATACAGATGGCCAAGAGGCACATGAAAAGCTGCTCAACATCACTAATTATTAGAGAAATGCAAATCAAAACTACAATAAAGTATGACCTCACACCAGTTAGAATGGGCATCATCAGAAAATCTACAAACAAATGCTGGAGAGGATGTGGAGAAAAGGGAATCCTCTTGCACTTTTGGTGGGAATGTAAATTGATACAGCCACTATGGAGAACAGTACGGAGGGTCCTTAAAAAACTAAAAATAGAATTGCCACATGACCCAGCAATCCCACTCCTGGCCATATAACCGGACTAAACTGTAATTCATAAAGATGCATGCACCCCTATGTTCATAGCAGCACTATTCACAATAGCCAAGACATGGAAACAGCCTAAATGTCCACCAGCAAATGAATGGATAAGGAAGATGTGGTACATATATACAATGGACTATTACTGAGCCACAACTACTGAGCCCACACGCCACAACTCCTGAAGCCTGCATGCCTAGAGCCTGTGCTCTGCAACAAGAGAATCCACAACAATGAGAAGCCCGTGCACCACAACGAAGAGTAGCCCCTGCTCACCACAACTCGAGAAAGGCTGCATGCAGCAATGAAGACCTAACACAGCCAGATAAATAAATAAATAAAGTTATCTGAGGATTATTAGATTTTTTAAAAATAAAAATCAAACCATATTATTATCAAGGGCAAGTACTTGAGCTTTGTAAAGTTTTCTAGAGTGTTGCGTAATATTGAAAGATTTACTGGTAGTATTTTCTCTTTGTATATAAATTACTATTTCATGATTATCAATGCTTTTGATATTTAGCCTAGTTAGTTAATAATTGCATTTATGGTAATAGAATTACTAAGAACAAATTTATCATAGTTTTGATGATATCATTTCAGTTTGACATAGATTTCTTTTGTATTTTAAAATAGGATATTGACTGGGTACAGACAGAGAAGCATGTTTTTGAGCAGGCATCTAATCACCCTTTTCTTGTTGGGCTGCATTCTTGCTTCCAGACAGAAAGCAGGTAAGATTGAAAGATAATGGAATGATACCTGGGTTTTACACATTTTGGTATATTACACAATAAGAACCCCTTTCTACAGTAATTCCTGAAGTGGAAGTCACATGGAGACAGACACAACAGTACTATGCTTGTAATTTCCTGCTACTCATACTCCAACCAGTGATATCAATTTGACATTGGATCAGCATTAGGAAATTACCTGCTTTAGGCAAAAAAAAAAAAAAAAAAAAAATAGCCAGGTCCTAATTATGGCAGTAGAAATCCAACCTTTTAAATATCACCAAGATTCTAGTTATAGGACTTAAATGTTCCTAGAGTTTAATTAAGGGGATAGATTCTAACTTCTTTTGCCTTAAGTGACAGTTGAAAATGACTTACACATTGCACATTCTAAAACTGGGGTGGGAGTGAGAGCTCTGGATTGCAAATGGTACTATTGGCTTGGCCACAAAGTTCATTTGGGCTTTTCGTTAAGATCTTATGGAAAAACCCAAATGAACTTTTTGGCCAACCCAATACTTTAGAATAGAAGTAGCAGGTTACAAATTATCTTTCTGATTTACTTTCTTGTATCTTCTGTGATTAAACAGCTTTCTGCTCCAATCACCCTTCGTTTCCACAAAATTCCTGGAATTTTTGTTAAGGGTGAATCATGTAGAATGCTCTCTATGCTGTGACTGGTCTCTATAGTTTTAAAATGCAAAGTTACACCACCTTATTTTGGATCTTGGTTTCATGTGTTCTCTTCTGTTTTTTAGATTGTTCTTTGTCATAGAGTATGTTAATGGAGGAGATCTAATGTTTCATATGCAGCGACAAAGAAAACTTCCTGAAGAACATGCCAGGTAAGTTTTTTGTTTATTGTTTGCTTGTGTTGAAGTTTGGTGGGAGGAGCTATGGGACTTTTTATATGCCAGTGGTTGAAAACAGTAGATAAATCATTTATTTTGATACGAGCTAATTCTTTATAAGTCATGTAAAGGCTAAGCTAACAGTTAAATTATATTATAATGTGATACATATTACATATATAATAATATAATTATAAGCAATTGAGAAGTATAAACAATGTTAAAGCGGAAACCTTTAGTCTACGAAACTCAATTATTTTCAAATATTTTCTCTATTCAGTATCAGCCACTAAGATAATTAATGAATTTATAGACACTTATTAATCTTATCAAGTTTGCAGTGATGGCTGACAGTTTTTCATTAGAAGATTATTATTCATATATACTTGAGAGTAATAAAACAATTCCTCTTAACCTATTATGTAATCGACTGTTCTTCCATAATTATAATTTCTGAATTGTTCTGGCTTTGGCTTCCCCCCCTCTGATCCCATACATGTTGATTAATAAGAGAAAAGAGTATTAAATATCATTTATTTGTTTAGTGCCCTTAATCTGATATTCTTATACAGGATTGTAAATTGTTGGAGGACTTAGGTGGGGAAGGATAAGAAGTTTAATCCATGAGTGCCATGTTTTATTTTGTTTTTTACTCATAATTAGCAGTAATTCTACCCTTTTGCACTTCACAAGAGTAATGCCAAAATGAAGCATGTGAGTTTGTATATGTATGTAACAAAGGTTAGAGATTCATTTTAAAAAATAACTTATTTAGTGGAAATCTCGCTATTCATTGATATTTCTTGTCAAAAAGAGATAATAGCTTTCAATTTTATAAGAAGGTATAAAGTGTATTAATCTGTCTCGGGGCCAAACTGCTGTTGTTGTTGTTTAATTTACTGTATGTTCATTATTTATGTAGGCTTTAGCAAATGGTCACCCTTCATGGCAAAGCCACAGATGATATTTTGAATTGTGAATATAGCCGGTATTTGTTCCTTGTTTGTTCAGCTGGACTTGGGGGAAATAGTCTTGTTTTTATTGTATTAAAGTGCCCGTTCTGGTTTTATATCATCTTTGCTTTTCTAGGAACCAGAGTATAGGATAAGAGCTCAAGTTCCCTATTCTTAGAATTAAGTAGCTGGAAGGTGTGTATTATGTACCTCCAGACATGATCATGATAACATTCACCAAAGCAGCCCAAAACCAGCTAGGGTGTTTCATTTTCATTATTCAGGTCAAAAATTCTGCTTACCACCAAATTCTGCTTGCGTCCAGTTGTAGGAGTGTGGACTTTCTGAAGTCCATCCAAGGGCCCAGATTAAGAATCCCTGCTTGAGACTTTCAAATTAAACCTTATGAAAAGTACGGGTTTAATTTAGATTGGAACTTTATAATTGTGTTTAGGGCTCAGCTATCTTAAAGTGGCGCTTCAATTTGTGTTTTGGTACTGTTCCTAAAAACATTGAGAGAAAAAAAATCTTTTGACATGATTTTGATGTTCTGGTTTGCAGATGAGAGTAGGATTTAAATACCTTTCTGTAGGCACTTACCACAATTTAAAAATTTGAATCAAATGAGTAATTTTTCATTTTATTTTAGATTTTACTCCGCAGAAATCAGTCTAGCATTAAATTATCTTCATGAACGGGGGATAATTTATAGAGATTTGAAATTGGACAACGTGTTGCTGGACTCTGAAGGACACATTAAACTCACTGACTATGGCATGTGTAAGGTGAGGGGAAATTTCTAGTTATTCAGAAGATCTCAGCAGCTCAGGAAATTGTTTCAGTCAAATAACTTTATATTTAATGATGGGGAAATAAGTGCTACTTTGTGCTAGAATTCCAAAAAGTATCCTAAACAAAGACAAATGCACTGATTTCCTAGCCATTTACAAAATTCCATATTTTCTGTGAGCGTTATATGTGCTATAAGAGTTATTTTTATTTTCTGTAATTTTTTATCTTCAAAGTTGTGACACTGTTGAAGAAAACTTGGAGGTAAAAACTGTCTACAAACCCACAACTGTAAAACTGCTTGCATATCACCTTCCAGTTTTTGCCATTTAATTGTGACTCTTAATGATGCACTCAAGATTTTCCTGGGAAATCTAACATTTTTTATAAATTTAAATTTAAATATCTGACATAAAATTCAATAAAGCAAAATAAGAATTTTAGTTACTCTCAGGACATGTCCTTTATTTCTTGGTGTTTTATTCTTTTTGTAACAATGTTTCATTTACGGGTCCAGCCTTTTTCCAGGAGATGTGTAGGGGGCTACTCTCCTTGTCAAAATAGCTGGGACCGAATTATCTTCACACAGTGAATTTGCCAACAAGCATGTGAATGTGTTATTTGCCTTTCCCCATTCACCTGAGGGAAGTGCCTCCAGAGCCTGGTTCTTTTTATTCAAAGAAATTTGGGCATCCTGTTTTGCCTGGAAGATATTATTAGAGAAAAATCACTTGATCTTTTTGTTACTCTTAATGAAAAATAATAATGGTTTGTTATATATTCCCATTCTTTCCAGAGATCCTCAATCAAATTAATCACGATCTTTGATAAATCTGAGAGATTTTATTCAGTAGTTCTTTAAGTTGGTTGTCTTGCTTACCTCCTTTTCTGCCTCCTTCTCCAGGAGCTATTTGGTGTTATTAGTAGGAAATAACACCAGGATTGGAACTTGTGTTCAGAGACTTAACCAACAGTACTTTGTTTCTTTTCCAACTAACATATTTACGCCCGATGTTAAACCTTATGGGAAATAAATCCGCTGGAAATTTGAATGTTTTTATCTTATGACTTAACATCAGTATTTAAAGTTAACTAATGTCTGACCTTGGGCATATATTGGATAAATTTTTTTTCCTTATAATTATTCTTTGGTAAATCTAAATCATTCAAGTTTTTTTCAGTTTCTCCAGGTTTAATTAATTTAATTTCTTCAGTTTCTCACTAGATACTTTTATATAAAGAATGCAGGGACTTCCCTGGTGGTCCAGCGGTTAAGACTCCACTCTCCCAGTGGAGGGCGTCCGGGTTTGATCCCTGGTCAGGGAACTAGATCCTGCATGCCACAACTAAAGATCACGTACTCGGCAATGAAGATCCTGCGTCGCCTAAATAAATAAATATTAAAAAAAAAAAAAAAGAGGGATTTCCCTGGCATTCCAGTGGTTAAGACTTCGCCTTCCAATGCAGGGGGTGCAGGTCTGATCCCTGATCGGGGAGCTAAGATCCCACATGCCTTGTGGCCAAAATACCAAAACATAAAACAGAAGCAATATTGTAACAAATTCAATAAAGACTTTATAAAATGTATTAAAAAAGTTTATAAAGCATGCAGAGAATAGTGATGACTGGAGGCATATGAAAACTGCAATTAACATCTTCAGAGTTATGTTTGGAATATTTTATGAACATTGATTTTTTTTAATTGACTGAAGAACCAGCTATTTTGTGAATTGATGTGCCTTTAACTATTTTTTATCAGCAGGGTGTGTTATAATAATATCTATGTTATGCTGTAAATAATTTAGCTGATGGGCCTATGTTCAGATATCCAGTCAAAAGGTGAATGATTTAGTATAGTTCTTTTACAAGTTAACAGACTGCATCCCTTGCCTCTGAGTCTTACCTTGAAAGTGCATGTCACTCACCATGAGACTGTATGTCAAGCCATTGCCCATAATACAAAACAACTTAAATCACATTCATATTTCTTTGTACAGGCATACTTCATTTTACTGTGCTTCACAGATATTGCGTTTTCTCCAAGTTGATGTTTTTTGGCAACCCTGTGTTGTCAGATGATGGTTAGCATTTTTTTTAATATTTATTTATTTATTATTTATTTATTTTTGGCTGCATTGGGTCTTAGTTGCAGCACACAGAATCTTTTGCTGCAGCGCGCAGGCTTCTCTCTAGTTGTGGTGCATGGGCTCCAGAGCATGTGGGCTCAGGAGTTGCAGCGTGCAGACTTAGTTGCCCTGCAGCATGTGGGATCTTAGTTCCCCGACCAGGGATTGAACCCTCATCCCCTGCATTGGAAGGCAGATTCTTAACCACTGGACCACCAGGGGAAGTTCTTGTTAGCATTTTTTAGCAATAAAGTTTTTTTTTTTATTTTTATTGAAATATAGTTGATTTACAATGTTGTGTTTAAAGTATTTTTTATTTAAGGTATTCACTTTGTTTTTTAGACATAATGCTTTTGCACACTTAATAGATTACAGTGTAGTGTAAACATAATTTTTATATGCACTGGGAAACCAAAAATATTCGTGTGACTCAATTTATTGTGATGTCATAAATGGGGGTCTGAAAGCAAACTGCAGTATCTCCATGTATGCCTGTATACAAAAATAACATATATATCCCTGTTAGAGATCTTTAAAAAATCCTTGGAGTCACAACATATATTACTAAATATTTCTTCTAGATGTTTGTGTTAGTGTTATATATAATAGTGTAAAATTTGAAGACAGATACATACATCACGCCCAGAATATCTCTGTAGGAACACATAAGAACCTCATGACAGTGACTGTCCCTAGGGAGCTGGAACTGGATGCGTCAGGGACAAGAATGGGAGGAAGGCTTGATTCTTAGTGTATATCTTCCCCACCAACCTTTTTGTTTGGAATTTTGTACCATGTAATTTAACAATAGGGAAATGGTTAGATTCTAGGTACATATGTTGAGTTGGATTTGTAGTTATTAGTAATACGAAGTCTGTAATTACATGGGAAATTACATAGCTATAAAGTAAAAAAAGCAGACGCTTAATTGTATATTTAGTATTATTCAGCTTGTATTTAGACTATCTTTTTATTATTTTTAGTTTTAATTGAGGTATGGTTGATTTATAGTATTATGTAAGTTTCAGATATACAACATAGTGATTTACGGTTTTTAAAGATTGTAGTCCATTTATAGTTATTATAAAATTGGACTATATTCCCTGTGCTGTACAATATACCCTTGTAGCTTATTTATTTTATACATAGTAGTTTGTGCCTCTTAATCTCCTACCTCTATTTTGTCCCTTCCTTCTCCCTCTCCCTCTCCCCACTGGTAGCCACTAGTTTATTCTCTATATCTGTGAGTCTGTTTTTGTTGTTGTTACTATATTCATTTGTTTGTTTTATTTTTTAAATTCCACGTATAAGTGATAGCATACAGTATTTGTCTTTCTCTGTCTGACTTATTTCAATAGCATAATAACCCTCCAAGTCTATCTATGTTGTTGTTAATGGCAAAATCTCATTCGTTTTTGTGGCTGAGTAGTATTCCAGTAGTATTTTGTCAGTGGTTTCCTTTGCTGTGCAAAAACTTTTAAGTTTAATTAGGTCCCATTTGTTTATTTTTGCTTTTGTTTCCTTTGCCTTAGAAGATAGATCAAAAAAATATATATATTGGTACAATATATGTCAAAGAGTATTCTGCCTATGTTTTCTTTCAGGAGTTTTGTGGTTTCTGGTCTTATATTTAGGTCTTCAATCCATTTTGAGTTTATTTTTGTATATGGTGTGCGAAAATATTCTAATTTCATTCTTTTACATGTAGATGTCCTGTTTTTCCAGCACCACTAATTGAAGAGACTGTCTTTTCTCCATTGTATACTTTTGCTTCCTTTTTCATAGACTAATTAACCACAAGTGAATGGGCTTATTTATGGACTCTCTCTTTCTGTTCCATTGATCTATGTGTCTGTTTTTGTGCCAGTAGCACACTGTTTTCATTACTGTAACTTTGTAGTATAGTCTGAAGTCAGGGAGCTTGATTCCTCCAACTCTTTTCTTTCTCAAGATTGTTTTGGCTCTTTCTCATTTAATTGCCTGTGGCGCAAGAATGGTCTGAATGATACTAGTCCTTTGAAATTTATTGAGGTTTCTTTTATGCCTTAGTATTTGGTCAGTATCCCAAATGTACTTTAAAAAGGGTATGTAATCTCTGTTTTGCATTCAAGGAGTCTCTCCCTCCTTTTCCGTTTCTCCACACATACACGTAGATATATATATTCTATATGTATGTAAACTATACATATTTTAAACTCTAGCGTTTGTCCAAATCTTTCTCTGCTTACTAATTTTTTTGTTGGTATGACCTACCATTTTTTGATATAAATGTGTTAAAATTACCTGTCATGATTGGGGATTGTACTATCAGTCCAGGCTGCTATAACAAGGTACTACAGATTAGGTGGCTTAAGCAACAAACACTTATTTCTCATGGTTCTGGAGACTAGGAAGTCCAAGATGAAGCTGCTGGCAGATTTGGTGTCTGAAGGCACCCCTCCTGGTTTGCAGAAGAGTAAAGGCATTCTTCGTGGTTTGCAGATGGCTGTCTTCCCGTTGTGTCCTCAAATGGTGGGGAGAGAGAAAGGGGCTAGCTCTCTTTCGCTTCTTATAAGAACATGAATCCCATCATGGGGCTCAAACCTTATGATCTAATTACCTCCCCAAAGCCTCCCCCCACAATGCTATCACATTAGGGCTTCAGCATAAGAATATTAGGGGCATGTAAACATTCAGGCCACAGCAGGGATTGTGAAGTCCTCTTAATAATTTTGTCCATTTTTACTAGTTGTATTTTGAGGCTGTGTTGTTAGCTGCATACAAGTTTGTTTTAACTTCTTGGTGATTGTTCCATTTGTTATTGTGTAGTTTCTCTATTTATACATATTAGTGTGTTTTACCTTAATTTCCTCCATCCTGTAGCTATTAAAATACAAAACCAAAAAACGTGTGCCTTAGGAGAAATGATCAGAAGGGAAACATCATAATGCCAGCAGTGGTTGTGTTAGGAGGTGGGATTTAAAGAGCTTCTTTTCTTCATAAAATATGATTCCTTTTACTCATGTAATTTAAGTTTTTCTATTATAATTTTACTTGAGTATAAATTATTTTAAGTGCAGTTTTTATCTTAATTGAACTGACTGTTTACCTACATCTAATGAGGACAGGTTTTTTTTAAGGTATTTAGTAGCAACCCATGATTTTAATAGTAAAGGCAACTGTGCTAGTGATATTTTATTTAAGCTCAATATATTACCTATAGATTCTGACCTTATATGATAGATGAAATAAAAGAGGTGAATTTAAAACAGATTTTGCATCTTATTATTTTTTTTCTTTTTTTTTAATAAAAGGAAGGATTACGGCCAGGAGATACAACCAGCACTTTCTGTGGTACTCCTAATTACATTGCTCCTGAAATTTTACGAGGAGAAGATTATGGTAATAAATTGGTGGTATTTTGGCTATGTGCTAGAAGGGTGGTTAAATATGGTACCAATTGCATTATAGTACACTATAGTATTTCAATACTGAGCTTATTAACATAAACTTTCTTGATCTTCTTAAAACCTACATAAATCCCCCAAATTCTGAAATCAGAGATGGTGGGACCTTGGCAGTATTTGGGGGTGCAAATTTGAATAATATTTTATTAGTAGCAAGCACTTAAGAGTACTAGGCACTATTCTAAGCAGTTTGCATATGTTAACTGTTAATCCTCTTAATAATCCTATGAGGTAAGCACTGTTAATTCACATTTTGCAAACAAGGAAACTGATGTACAGAAAGGTTAAATAACTTGCCCAAGGTCATGTAGCTGGAAAGTGGCAGAGTTGGGATTTAATCAGCCATGTGACTCCAGAGTCATAAAGCTCTGGAAGATTGTTCAGATTTCCTAGGGTATTTCCCCCAGGAATCTGAAAGATGGAGGAAAGATTGCCTGCTTGCCAGGAACCAGAAGATATGTTTATCTCAAGAAAACATTTGACCCTTTGGGTTCTGGCCCTTTGATTCCAGCAGCTGTAAAGGAGGATGGGTATTTCTGATAGCTGCTCATAATCCAGTTCCAAAGTCCTTCAAGGATCTTTAGTCAGCTAGCAGAAGATCACGTTTCAGATCAAGGAAGGTTATTCTCAAATACAATTTCTTTATATCCTCAAAACAAAATATTAGATACAGGCTATGAGTCTGAAATTACAGACATATTTGGGAAGCGAAACTTATGTTCCATTTTCCATATTTTATTTTTAAAGTTATCTTTTAGGTACCTCCCCTTTTTGTTAAGTGAAATATTCCTATAATCCTCCATGCCTACCATGATAGTTGTAATGCATTTCGAGTTTACTTTTTCATTATGTTTATTTTTTTTATTATGTAATAAAATGAATCTCAAATTCCTGACTTTTTAGAATGCAGAATGGATAATTTGTTGCTTTAAAATTTCTTTTTGAAGGTTTCAGCGTCGACTGGTGGGCTCTTGGAGTACTAATGTTTGAGATGATGGCAGGAAGGTCTCCATTTGATATTGTTGGGAGCTCTGATAACCCTGATCAAAACACAGAGGATTATCTTTTTCAAGGTAATTTGCAGTGTTTTACAGAGATTCACTGTGAATAATCTATTCTAGAGCATGAATGAGGATGGCTCAAGTTATTACTTTGAGTAAGAAAGAGGAGAATAATCTGGACAATATAGTCCTTAACACATGAGGCTTTGAGTTTGTTTTTGTTGTTGTTGTTGTTTTGATCTATCCTTCCTACCTCTTAGTCTGTTCACATTTGCCAGTTACCTTCTCATACTCAAAATCATAACAAAGAGGTTCCTTCAGATTGTACATCACAGAGATTGGAGGAAAGAATTGTGTAGCTAGAGAGGACAGTCTTTTCACCTGGACCACAAGGCTGAATGCATAAGTCCAACAGAAATATGGGGAAAAAGTAGAGTACCAAGAAGATAAGAGGGATCAAAAGGTGAAGAAAAAAGCCCCACAATTGGAAATACAAAGAATTGAACAGAACGGAAACGAGCAGACAAGCACAAGGACGCCTCCCCAACCAACACACAGTCCAAAGAAGTGCGAAGACTGCCATAAAATTCTACATTTCATAATTAAGGCCGTCACAGGAAATGAATGGATATTTCATGTCATAGGAAATCCAGCTGACTGTGGAATATATGGAAAGACGTTCAACCTCACTGCTAATTAGGGGTGTGCACATGAAAATATTAATGAGCTACCATTTTCTACCTACACATTTGGCAAAAACTTGAAAGTCTGATAATACTAGTGCTGGTGAGGATATGGAGCAACTGGAACTCTGGTGTGAAATGAAAATGGAGTGAAAATGGACAGAACAGCTTTGGAGAATAATTTGGCAACGTCTAATAAAATCGAATTTAGTAATATGTGCCACACATTTTACAGATACTAACTCATTTAAACCTCATAACACCCCAATGAATCAGGTATTATTTTTATTCCAATTTTACAGATGAGGAAACTAAGGTAAGGTAGTCAAAGAATAAAACATATGCATATAATGATAAAAACTGTTCAGAGTAGATAGAGGCTGTCTCTGAGAAGGAAGGAGAGGAATGGGACTGGGAAAGTACACAGGACGCTTAGGTAGTGTATGTAATGTTTTTGTTTTCTTCTGCTAGAATGCCTTAAATACCTCATAATAAAAATATAAAGATTAAAGCCCTGTAAAAGTTAAATATAACGCCGTAAATTTTATCTTTCTAGTTATTTTGGAAAAACAAATTCGCATACCACGTTCTTTGTCTGTAAAAGCTGCAAGTGTCCTGAAGAGCTTCCTCAACAAGGTATAAATTGTGTATAAAATCTTTAGTGATTTATCTCTATACAAATGAAGCTGGTAAGGAGAGGTTCAGGCAACGTAAAATTCCAAAACATCAGAGTATGTAATTTTTCAGTTAGATCTGGAACTTGTCTCTTCAGCAAAGAGTAGGTTGACAGAATTAGATCCTGAGGTGAGGTGTTCTTTCCATTTTGCCAATATAATTTACCCCCAGCTTTATATTACATATGGTGTTTTTAATGTAAATGAAAAATACCATGTACTCAGGGAAAAATTGCATCTCTGGGGATAGCCTCAATTGTACTTTCAGCTCTGTTTTTCAGTTTTCTTTAGATTATTATTCATAGAATGTCTTAACTTATTGAGCACTTAGTGCAGTAGTGTTCCCTGCAAATTCTCATATCACAACCCTATAATTAGATAATATTCAGAAGAAATGAAATGCTATCATTGGTGCTTTAAAAAATCTGAACATCTGAAAATTCTGTTGTTTGTTGCAGTTGGTAGGCTAGAAGAGTTTTAGGATCTATCTAAATTACGATTCCGAACTACCTTTACTCATAACACTTCTAACACCAAATGTGTAGGTTTTTTCCACACCAACCAATTTTCCAATTCTTACGTTAAAATCTTATTTTAAATAAATGGTAGGTAGAAAGTAGGCTAATATGCAGTTATTTATTTATTTATTTAAAGAGCCCTCTCTCTACCACCAATCTACTTCTTTTTTTTATATATAAATTTTATTTATTTTTTAATTTTTGGCTGTGTTGGGTCTTCATTGCTGCGTGGGCTTTTCCCTGGTTGCAGCGAATGGGGGCTACTCTTTGTTGCAGTGCGTGGGCTTCTCATTGCGGTGGCTTCTCTTGTTGCAGAGCACGGGCTCTAGGAGCACGGGCCTCAGTAGTTGTGGCACAAGGGCTTAGTTGCTCCATGTGGAATCTTCCCGGACCAGGGCTCAAACCCGTGTCCCCTGCATTGGCAGGCGGATTCTTAACCACTGCGCCAACCAGGGAAGCCCTGCATTTATTTTCTAAGATAAATAGATAAGATAATGATGAATTTTAATAAAATAAGAAATTCAAGCTTGTTTTAAATGAGTATTTTATGTGAGGAAAGATTTAAACTGGAAACCTAAGCTTTAACACAGTGAAAAGTGAAGGTGAGAAGTGTCAATATGCAAAACAAATGCCTTTTACTGCAAAGAAAAATGGGAACATATTCTCATTCATGATAATTTTATAAGTTGCAGGCCGCTTCTCAGTCCATTGATTCAAATAATGTTTGTATTGTTGCGCTATACACGGATTATGGTTGTTGTAATTGGGCATAGGGCTTTTAAATTGAGCTAAAAAACAAACTTGTAAGGTTTGGGGGTTTGCATATTTTGACTATCGCTCTAACCCGTGTGAAAGAAAGAGCTGGATGCTGCCCAGTTGATTCTGCTGTTCTTTTTCCTCCCATTTTTCATTAGCAGGGTGTGGCGACATCTCTCCACTTGAATTACAAGGATAGCTGGAGAGAGAGCCATGAAGAAATCTTACTTGTCACAAGCTTCAGATACTCATTTGAGTGTCTAGTGTTGCACTTTCTAGAAAAGAAAGGTAGACCATTCTGAGTTCAGACATAAAGGTATCATATAATAGACACAAAACACAGTTCACAAAGATGATTTATTCTAAAGCAGGATATTCACCCAGTTCTTGAAACATTTCTTTCCACCATAGGACCCAAAGGAACGATTGGGTTGTCATCCTCAAACAGGATTTGCTGATATTCAGGGACACCCATTCTTCCGAAATGTTGATTGGGATATGGTATGTAAATTGGACTGTTTAATATATTAGGTTTCATTATTTTCTTGGGCCAAAATTTATTAACTTAAAAGAATATTGAAAAACTAGTATATCACAGCTTAAATAATTTAAAACCACTGTCTTCAGTGCTTTTAAAAAAGCTTTTGAAACAGTAAAAGCTTAGAACATTAATTTAATGGAGCAGGTTGTAATATTATTGAGGCCTGCATCAATGTTCAGATTTGTAAATTATTTCCATCATTGTGAATATTGTAGAACAATGCCTAGGGACTCATTTTAATAAGACTGGGAAATATCTGAGGACAGAGGAGAAATGTAGAGGTGGAATATTTCTAAGAATGCAGGCTTGAGCTGTCATCCACTATGTCTTTTCTAGATGGAGCAAAAGCAGGTGGTACCTCCCTTTAAACCAAATATTTCTGGGGAATTTGGTTTGGACAACTTTGATTCTCAGTTTACTAATGAACCTGTCCAGCTCACTCCAGATGATGAGTAAGTAGTTCTATAGACTGAAAATATTTTTAAAGTTCTTTGGAAGTCCCATTTTTAACGGCTTCACAGTGTTTCATTATCAGATTATGCTGTATTTTATCTAATCATTCAGTTATGGGATGTTTGAATCACACAATTATAAAAACAGTGTTTGTCATTTTCTTCTTTGCTTTACGTGTATTATCTCTAATTCTCACAACAACCTTGTAAACCTAGTTGTCATCATCTTCGTTTTACAGATGAGGAAACCAAGGCTCAGAGAGGTTAAGCAAAGTTATGCAGCTATGAGGTAGCAGAGCCAGGATTCAAACCCAAGTCTGACTAAGGCCTGTGCTCTTTCCATTCCACTGCACTGTTTCCCGTTTTGATGATGACCATCTTTGAGTTCCTGAGTATTACCTTAAGATAGATTCCTAGACAGCGCATTAGGTCAAAGGGTGCAAAATTTTTAAAGCTCTTGATATGTATTGCCAAGTTACTTTTTTTTAAAAGATTACATCAACATATCAAGTCCAGGCAGCAGTGATCTGACATGCTTTTTGTGTTTATGTTGCATCTTTTAAAGTTTAGAATAACTTGGGGATATTTGATCCTTCACCTGTCATTACAGATTCATTCTCTCATCTCATAAAGCCCTTTCTGCTTGGCAGTCACTTTACTTTTACATCTTGTTAGTTCTTATCACGTTCCTCACCGCAGCTGTTCTAAACTATCTCTACATTTTAGAAGCCTTCAGTCCTACCCCTGCCTTCATCACTCTAACTGCATTAACCTTGCCTTGAGTTGACTGCCAGGATTGAGACCTCCCTGCTGTGAGCTTGCTCCCTTTCCAGCTGTCAGCAGACCACCTTGCATCTCAGAATTGCTCTCTAACTCTTCCCAAGCTTTTGCTTCTTCCCGGTTCTTGGAAGGCAAGGGGT
Source organism: Aethalodelphis obliquidens (assembly GCF_003676395.1). NCBI lineage: Eukaryota > Metazoa > Chordata > Mammalia > Artiodactyla > Delphinidae > Aethalodelphis > Aethalodelphis obliquidens. The sequence goes on along the minus strand of NW_020837945.1, from coordinate 95,765,891 downwards.
ACTCTCCCCTTTTCCTCCAGGATTCCTTTTTGTCAGTTATCTCCACTACTCTACCTTCCTTAACGTCTCTTTTCCAGCTTCTTTCCCTCTACTTATAAACATGTTCAAATATCCTAATTTTTTCCACTTCTTTGAACCACCACATTTTTTTCTCATTTTCCTTTCATCTTCGAGCTTTTTCAAAAATAGTTAATAGATGCTTATGGTAAAAGGAAAATAAATAAGCACCATCTCTATTAAATTCCTTCAGAGTAGTCAACATTGATTATCCTACACTTTCTTGCTGCCAACACTTTAACCTCTTACAATTTAACCTGCTTTTTCACCTGTTGAAGGTTGAATTGACTTCTTAATTTCTCAATTTTAAAGCTTTTTTTTTTTTAGCTTTTTAAATATTTATTTATTTGTTTTATTTTGGCCGTGTTGGGTCTTCGTTTGTGTGCGAGGGCTTTCTCTAGTTGCGGCGAGCGGGGGCCACTCTTCATCGCGGTGCACGGGCCTCTCACTGTTGTGGCCTCTCTTGTTGCAGAGCACAAGCTCCAGACGCGCAGGCTCAGTAGTTGTGGCCCACGGGCCTAGTTGCTCTGCGGCATGTGGGATCTTCCCAGACCAGGGCACGAATCCGTGTCCCTGCATTGGCAGACAGATTCTCAACCACTGCGCCAGCAGGGAAGCCCTAAAGCATTTTTTGACCTGCCCCCATCTCCTCCGATGTCAGTAAAGCGTCTGGCACTCATGGCCTGCTTTAGTTGGCACTGCCTACCCTCTTTCTGTGTCATCTCTTTAACCACTTGTCATCTGATTTTCCCTGTCCCCTTGAGACTAGGATGCTCCGTGGTTCTGTTCATGACTGCTTTCTCTTTGCTATATGCAGTTTATACCTTGGAGATTTCAGCCAACCCCGTAGCATGCATACCAGCTATTAAATGACTCCCAGCTAAATTGGCAAACAATTCTTGAGCAAAAGGCACTATGCTAAGTACTGCACATTCAAAGACGATCAAGGCATAGGCCAATCTCTCAGAAAGCTTACTGGCTACTAGAGGAGGGAGAGGTGTACCCAAATCATTATATCTGGCAGCATTGTGTATTAGAAAGAGCACTGGATTTAACCAAAAGATAGGAATTTGAATCCCAACGCCACCTCTTACCAGCTGGGTACCCTGGGTGTGAATTGCATAACTTCACTGAGCCTGTGTCTTCTCATATTGCCTACCTCCCAAGGTGCTGTGAAGAATAAATGAGCGGTGGTTTCTAAAGCTCCTAGCCCCTGCCCTGATATCTCTCCTGAGCTGCATTTCCCTCTACTAGTTTAAACATCTCTCCTAGTTTGTCAGATACGCACCTCAAACATACGAAGTCTAAATTGTTCTCACTCGGGTCCTTGTTTTTATTTACCCTTTTCTGCTTGTTGTACCACCGTGCAGTCCTGCATTCGGATCCAAGAGCTGAGTCAGTGGTTGTTGACTCTAACTTTTCCTTACCAAACTATATAATACCTTCAGCAGCCAAGTCCTCGTCTCTTTTTGCTTTACTTCATCACTTGTGTCGTTTCCATTCCCACTGCCATAAGCCCTGCCCGGCTCTCTCAGATCATACGTAGAATATCATGCCATCCTAAGTGACTCCTTCTTTACTTTGCAGCCTATTCGGTACACTCAGGAAGTACCACTCCAGTTCTTTAACTCCTTTCATCAGAAACCTTCAGTAACTCCTACATTGCCTAGCAGAAAAAGTCTATCCCCTTGGTTAGTAATTAAGGCCTCCCACCATCTACTTCAGCCTGACTTTCTAGCCATATCTCTCACTATACTCTAACAGAAACGCTGCGTTCTCATCAGGCTCAGTTACTCACCATTCCCTGATAGCATGCTGTTAACATTTCCTCTCTATTGCTCCTTCCTTTTCACCTATTGAAATCTTCCCCATCTTTCAGAGCTACCTCAGATGTAACCAGACCTTTGATGGATCAAGGTGGACCTACTTAGTGTAAACATCACTGGCGTCTTTGAGCTAGCCATTACCTTCCTTCCAACGTCCTCTGCCACTTAACACCCTTCTATTCCTGTGCTCTAATAAATTACTGGCATTCCCCAGACCTACCATAATCTTTCATAATTCCATTCAGTAAGTGTGGAATGATGCTGCCTTTCTTGATTTCTCCAAGTAGAAGTCACCTTTTTCTTTAGAACTGTGGTTAGAGTAGGACTTAGCTTGTCGTGTAGGAAACTTAGCAGGTACTGGTTTCTGTTATGTGAAGTACCTACCTTCCTTCTCTTCTTGAAGGAAGAGACTATGTCCTGTGTAACGTGGTGCTCTGCAGTATGGTACGAACATTTTTTTTTTTTTAAACATAATTCCTCCGTCATTTTGTTTATTTATTTATTTATGGCTGTGTTGGGTCTTTGTTTCTGTGCGAGGGCTTTCTCTAATTGCGGCGAGCGGGGGCCACTCTTCATCGTGGTGCGCGGGCCTCTCACTATCGCGGCCTCTCCCGTTGCGGAGCACAGGCTCCGGACGTGCAGGTTCAGTAGTTGTGGCTCACGGGCCCAGTTGCTCTGCGGCATGTGGGATCCTCCCAGACCAGGGCTCAAACCTGTGTCCCCTGCATTGGCAGGCAGACTCTCAACCACTGCGCCACCAGGGAAGCCCCGGTACGAACATTTAAGTAGTAAAATATTTGATTGAAATACTCTTGTGAATTACACTAGGAGCCCAGTGTAGCAGAATGCCAGCCTTTCTGCTCCCTGTGACCCACTGCCTCCCTGTGGTGACCCTTCCTCACTCCAGGTCCTTCAGTGTTCTTCTTCCTCTTGTCTTTTCATTTTGGTTAACTTCTTCTGGGCCGTCTCTTCACCATCTTCCATCTGGCTGTTGAGGTGACTACTAAATTGCCCACTAATACAGACCTGGATGTTAAATTATGAATGTCGTTCAGGTCAAAAGTTAAGATTACCTAGGATTATGACAATTTGTACCTTGTTTATTCCCAGGCTTCAGTTTTGGACTACTTTTTGGTTCTAAACTTGCTCGTGGGATTATTAGTCTTTTTTGATTTTCAACATTCCTGATTCTTCTAGAAAATGTTTTGGGGTTAATCTAAAAACTTGTAGATTTTCCCCCTATAACTTATATAAATTAGCCTTATTTTTAATTTTTTAATCTTATTTTTCCATTTAAGTAAAAAATCAAAGAAATCTTGATGATGAAAATTATTTTTCTTTCAACAGTGACATTGTGAGGAAGATCGATCAGTCTGAATTTGAAGGTTTTGAGTACATTAATCCTCTTTTGATGTCTGCAGAAGAATGTGTCTGATCCTCCTTTCTCAACTATGCATTTTGCTTGTGTTGCCATTTAGTGCATGGATAAACTTGTTACCAGCCTGGATGCAAAGAACCATTTTATATTTTTCACCTGCAAGAAAAGCACTCAGTATATTCTATTGTTGACTGTAAGAGTCAATTATTACATCTAAGTTTAACTATGGAAAAAAAATGAAACTACTTTGCAGACAATCATGTCAAAATTTAGTTACACTGGTAATCCAGCAACCTACTGATGAATAACAAAGTTGTCTTTTTTGTTTAAAGGAAGTACTGACTAAAAAGATTATCTGTTGCATTAAGGCACATGGTGGGATTACATCATAAGCCTCCCCTGATTTTTGTCATACTCATGAAGTCATTTAAGTGTTTAATTTTGGAATAAAAGAGTAATGCAAAATACAACTTGTTATATTACCTATTACTTTCTGAGTTCTATGTGTTTAAAAATTCAGCTGTAAATTTTATCATTGCTTTAGCAAATTAAATTATTGATTTTTAAGGCAACAATTATAAATTGGTAATAAAAGACGTTGCTTGCTTAGAATGAGGGAATACAGATTCTCCTTGAGGAGGAAAATAGGCACATTTTATTAAGAATCAGATTCCAAATCATTAGCTGTTTTTGAAAAACTGATTCAAGTGATTTCTTTAGTATGTTACGGGGTTAGTGTCTGAGCTTGTCCCTGTAGTGGGAACTTTAACTGGAGTGTTAATAAATGTAGTTCAAAGAACCCAGGATGCAGTTAAATGGAACACTTCTCAGTATATAAAAAGGAAAAAATAGAAACTTAAAATAGATACAGAAAAGTGCAATGGTAATATTTATTTCTTATTGGACAGTAAATCTCACAGTCGCTTTTTGTGATTTGACTTAAATAATAAGGAAGCACTCACTTGCTACCAAATGTAAAAGCATTCCATTATCCAGTGGACACAGACTGTATATTATTTTTTCCTTATAAGTCAGTATACAGGAAAATAATTTATCTTCCAAATAGTGTCTGAACCATGCTTGTTTCTTCCCCAAACCACATTATCCATACTTTCGGATCCTTTTTGTGGAGTCTTCAATGAAACTCAAGAAAAAATAATAAAGTAAACATGAATAAATCTTCAGGATATGCATGTACACTCACACTCATCACAGTTCCAGCTCCATAAGTGAGTTTTTGTTAAGTAGGTAACACATGTAATCAGAGTAGAATACATTTCAGGGGCAGAGTTCTTCAGATTATTTTTTATTAATATTAGTGTTTAACAATTTATTATTTAAAGGGATGCCAATGATAGCATCCTTCTGTTGTTTATTTTTAATTTTTTTTTATGAAAAGGGACTTAAAAAATAACCATGATCATTTAAATTACTTATAATTGTCCAATCTTAGTAAAATGTAACTTTTAGGAAAGCTATCTAGTCTTAAATTTAGAATGATTTAAAATATGTAGGCATTTATTAAATTACCTCTTTTTGGGGGGCACGGGGATGCTGCATTTCATTTGAAATGTAATTTTTCCAAAGTTTCTGGCCATGTACTCTCTTTTCTTTGAATAGCTATGTCTGAAAGCAATGAAAACCTCCAAGGAAATGTTTATATAATTTACATGTTTATTTAAGAGGTATGTATGTTTCTCTTAAGACCTGAAACTTGTTTGAAAACAAAAAGCAATATTCACTTCAAATCATAAATTTATAGAAATTTTTGACATATCAGAAATATGTTTATCATCTTGCTTTTAAGTGGTACTGTTTCCCTTAGGGCATTCGTTCTCAAGTTTTAGAATGTGGACTAATCACGTAGTAAGTGTGTTTAATATGCACATTACTGGGCCTGCCTTGGAATTCTGTTGGGTCTTTGGATCTCATTTTGAGAAACTTTTTTTTTTTTTTTTTTTTGCGGTACGCGGGCCTCTCACTGCTGTGGCCTCTCCCGTTGCGGAGCACAGGCTCCGGACGCGCAGGCTCAGCGGCCATGGCTCACCGGCCCAGCCACTCCGCGGCGGACAGGGGCACGAACCCGTGTCCCCTGCATCAGCAGGTGGACTCTCAACCGCTGCGCCACCAGGGAAGCCTGAGAAACATTTTTTTGAGTTTTTCTTTCAGTTTGTCCTTAGTTACATATTAGAGTATTCATGATAAAACATTTTGAGAAGGGGTGCACAGTTACTATCTTATCTACAATTTTAAATAAGTTTTGAGTAAATGACTTCTTCAAGTTAGATATCTTCTAAAAAAAAAAATCCATCAGTTTTCTATCAATGTTACAAATGATGAAACATTTTTCTGTGATGAGGTTTTAACCATTATTCAGGGTGGCCTTTTTTTAAATATTTTTTTTAAAAAAAACTAATAAGATTTACTGTGTATATTTTATACAGAACTGAATTACAAATATGTTTTAAATTGTATTCTGCTTTTTGTAGTCCTTATGTGCCATGCCAATTCTTTTTATATTACATAGAAGTTGTTTCAGATTACTCACCAGGGGACTAAGGCAGTTGACAGAATGGTTGGAATTTTGGTGTTCTAAGAAAAAATTTATTTTGTATAAGCATGTATGTGGTCAGATCATTCTATGTGTATGAAGCCTGAAATGCATATCAGGTATTATGCTTGTTTGGTACCTGTACATTTACTTTTAAAATTTTGTTTTGTTTTGATTTTTGTCATGTAGAATACTGCCTTGGTATAATGTGATCTGTATTTGTGTACCTTTTTTTTTTACTTTCAAATCTTTAAATAAAATGTTTAATACTCATCAAGATTGGAACATGTTTAATATGTAGCATACCAGAGTTTTGTGAAAGAACAAAGGCATATCAAAATTTGTTCAAGAAGAAAAATGAAAATATTAGAGTTTGGAATTTTGCTGTACTTAAAGCAACATTAGTAGTTCTGATGCCATATTGTAGACATCTACTCATAAAATATTGTTCAGTGTATTTTTTTTTTTTTTTGCGGTACGCGGGCCTCTCACTGTTGTGGCCTCTCCCGTTGCGGAGCACAGGCTCCGGACACGCAGGCTCAGCGGCCATGGCTCACGGACCCAGCCACTCCGCGGCATGTGGGATCTTCCCGGACCGGGGCACGAACCTGGGTCCCCTGCATCGGCAGGCGGACCCCCAACCACTGCACCACCAGGGAAGCCCTGTTCAGTGTATTTTTAAACTCACCCCTCTATATCTCTTATGTTGGAAAACAAATTAGTAAAAAATCAGCTGAAGAGAGAGCATTTTAACTAGTTTTAAAACTGAACCAAATTTAAACAGATGCAGAACAGTATGTTCTACAGTGATGTATTCTAGAGTTCCAGAACTTCTCCTTTCTCAATTGTAGCTAGTGTCCATATATAAACAGGCATGAGCCTGGTATCCCACACTTACAAACCTCTTTACCATTACTTAAGCCTTTCCTTTCCTTTCCAAGGAGAATGACATCTTAAGTGCTTTTACTTTTTTCTTAATTGCCTCGTCAGAGAGCTAGAGCCTGTATATTAAAACCACCAAAGACTGATCTCCTGTGTCTTCTCTATTATTTTATCCTAATATCCCCTGTACCAAATCATAAATTTGGTGGTTTTCTTTGTGTTAGTAAAATCCCAAAACAGAATCCAAAGAGGAGTTTGAAGCTTTAGGGAAATTTTGCATTCAATAGGGCAACCAGTTTCTCCCTGAGAGAGAAAGTCAATCTCCAGTCTTTAAAATCCAACAGGTTGGTTTCTGGATAACACCTAACAGCAAGTCATTTGGTATATATGATGGTCTTCCTTCATGGATTTACCCTCCTATCCACTAGGACTTAAGGAATCAGTTAAGACCCAGATAGTCTGAGTAGTTTGTATCCAAAGTTTATTGTCCCAGAATGTTCATGGTGCTAAATAAGGCTAATAAAAAGACAGAATCTCTGCCCTTGATATTCAAGATAGAGAACAGACATACTCAGAAAGATGATTGTCTCCACAGGAAATAGTCCAGTGATAAGAGCCAAATAAATGCAGAAAAATATACATTATGTGGCCATGTTAGGTTACAGGTTTACCAGTGAAACTTGTATGAATTTTACTTGATATTCATATATAATTGATCCATGCTATACGTTTTTTTAGATTTATGGTAGATTGCAAAAAGCTTTAAGAATTCATATATACATAATAAAATCTTAGATATTTCTATATATACACACACGCACACACACAGTATATACTATACTAGATATACTATATATAAGATTAATATATAAGATTGTTTTTGGCTTTTCTGCTCAGAAATATGAATTGGAATTTACATGGACATGGGAGAGAAAATTATCAGATGCTCCTGCTTAGATTAGATTTTGTACAATTCATCTCTGAAATTTATAATTAAGAGGAACCCAGCTCAGAATTTGAGAGTGATTTTTGGCTTGAAATGTGGCAGTGCAGTTCACCTTTATGTAGCAATTTGTGCCTTACTGGCATGAACACTGTATTTTTACTCCAATTACTATTTTTAACATTTTTACTGAAGAAAATGGAATTACAGTTCTTCTAAGGATTAAGTGGCTGTTTCATGTGATCTTTTACAGGCTATCGGAAAGTTCAACTCCATGCCAGATGTGTTCACTAGACTTGAGAGAGCTTTAGCTCAAGTTTTTATTGACAGTTAACAGGTCAGAAACAAATTCTCATTGTGTAAGAAAGGACCCTTTGCTGGTAGAGGCGGGGCTCTTTTACCAGGAAAATTTTTTTCAAGCAAAATTTTTTTCTAAGGTAAATTTCTAAGTAAAATTTTCTAGAAGTAGTGCCACGTAACCAGATTTAAACCTTCCATGATGTAAACTGTCTGCAACGTGGGTGGTTATACTTCGTGACTTTTTACGTTATTCATAGTATATTTATTATGAAGTAAGTGAAAATTTTTTTCTAAGGTAAATTTCTAAGTAAAATTTTTTTCTAGGCACTCTTGATTTTTATTTAAAAGTTAGATTTTTAAATTTAAAGATCATGAAAGTATGTGTACTTGTGCATCATTTGAAAGTTTACTCAATTTGAAACAATATTTTAATGAAGAAATTTGAATCTATGTTGATGAGGATACTTTGCTACATTATTCTTTAAGTTTAAATTTTTATTTCATACGTTTATTGAAGGCTATGTAATGTGTCCAGTACTATGCTGATCCTACAGGATTTGGAAAAGTTTTATTGTAAGGAATTTTTTTATGATACAAGGAATAAATTCATTCCAGAAAAGTTGGCTTAGGTTTAAAAGAAAAAAAGTCGGTGTGTGTGTTATCCTTTGAGGTCGGGGATATTTCCGATGATTAAAATAAAAATTAACATTCTCCCCCAAGTAGTGAGGTCTGAAAAATGTGGAAATGGGAGATAGCAGCGTATATGGTTCTGTCTCAGAATGGTGATTCCATCCACTTCATCACCACCAGGGGCCAGTCTCTTGCTGTAATGAAGGTCAGACTTACCAGCACTTTCGCCCTCTGGAGAAGGCAGTATATTCTCTACAAGCCGGTTACCAAGAGGTTCCAGGATTTCATCAGTGCCTATCATGTGTGTTTTGAATTTACAGTTATCTGGGAGTCTGGCAAATTGTCATAGAACTGCTTTGCCTTCTTTAACTCTTCAGGGTGTTAGACCTTCCATATTTATTCAAAACAAATTAGGACCTACTATGTGCCGGGCACTGGGGATATATGAAGCAAGCGTCTAGTCATGTCCTACTTCATGCAGTCTGGGCAGTTTTCCATCTGTGAAGGATACCTTTAGCTGAAAATAAAACCAGGGCTGATTTTAGTCATTTAACTATAGGAGAATTCAATTAAAACAAAATGCAGGAAATTGCCCACATGCTTTAGTTGTGGAACTTTCTATATCAATTATTGCATGGCATCACAGGTTTAACCCATGAATGTTTGTAGACCCTCAGAGTATCCATTAAAAACATGATTTCAGGAAAGTTTGGACTATGTTGTTATTTAACAAACACTAAACACTTTTGTACTGGAAGTAAATAGTTGAAAGCCTCGGTTTGCCAAGGAAAGACATTTTCCTGCTGATTCCATTGAACGTTAATTTCCAGCATGCTTCAGTTTCAGGCAGTCATTTACTTCATGGCCCAGAATAACTCTACAATGTGCTGTGAGTTGCACTAAACAACCTCACACCTTCTCCTTCACAGGCTTTTCATCAACAAATTTTTAGATTTGTTGTGTTACTGACACCATTTTATAATCTGCACATTGTAACTTGATAGAGCAACTAGGAAGTATGAAATCTGTCCACGTACAAAGTATTCTTAAAAGTATAAGAATTCCTTTTTGTGAGCCTGCTTCCTTTTTGTTATATTCACTAGATTCCAAATACAAGTGATATGCAGTATATCTTTTTAGATTCCAAATACAAGTGATATGCAGTATAACGTGAACAAACTAGTGGTTACCGGTGGGAAGAGGGAAAGGGGAAGGGGCAATATCAGGGTATTTGTATGAAGAGATACAAACTATTAGGTACAAAATAAGCTACAAGGATATATTGTACAACGTGGGGAATATAGCCAATATTTTATAATAACTATAAGTAGACTATAACCTTTAAAAATTGTGAATCACTATATTGTACATCTATAACTTATATTGTACATCTATAACTTATATTGTACAACTATACTTCAATAAAGATTTTAAAACATTTTACCAAAAAATGGGGAATAGGTAAATATATTTTTCCAAATTTATATAGTGATAGAAATAAAGGAAAGAGAAAAAAAATTCCTTTTTATATCTCAAAACAGAGGTGAAAGATTGAACTTACGATGAGGCCTCGTGATTTTTATTTCTATCTGATTTTCAGTGATGCCAAAGGAGGTTAAGTTTCCCAAAGAAAGTTGCTCCTCACTGTTGGGTCCACCCAAATAGAAATAGTATTTATGGATTTTAATAGCTGACATGGGCCAGGCATGTGCCAAACATTTCACAGACGTCTCATTTAATCCTAACAATCCCGTGGCTGTCTCCCATCCCAGAGCTACTGAACTGAAGTCTGTGTAGGCAAGACCTGAGACTAGCACCTCAGGTGGTCTCAAGTTAAATTCAGAGAACTTAATCCACTAGCCTTATTAATATGTACTATTACCATTCAACTGGTGGGGAAAAAATGGAGTTTTAGGGAGGTTAAGTAACCTTGCTCAATCAAGGTCCATATGATTCCAGTACCTATTGTCTCTCAAGACAGTTATATAACATTTGCTCCAAATGCTGTCTCCTGAGAAATTACACACAGCTAATTAATGCCCTGTTCTTCAAACTCTCTCTGGCTAACTCCTTGATGGCCATCTCTGTGGGTCTGGCCCCTTCTCTGCAACCCTCCATGTTGGCTCAACCCTGCCAGCCTTTTCCGGTGATGTTGTGCTCCATCTTTCCATGCTCTGAGCCTCCCACTTCATAGATATATGAAGTACACTTTCTTGACTGGCCCAGGACTCCTTTCTTTCAAGCACTCAGAACTGTGTGGTAGCCCATCAGAAACTGTTCCTATATCCAACATTTGGTGTGAGCCTGCCTGGTGAAGTAATCCTGTGGCTGGCCTCGCCCAACCACGACTTCCTCAGATCAAGACGTCCAGGACGCTGCTGATTTCTGGGAAACCAGGGTACCCCCTGAAACACACACACACCTCTAATCCACTAGGTGACTGCGAAGGTTTGTTCTTTTAGACACCTTGGAGTTAGTTATACCCATATGCTTGTTACTTGTGGTGATGCTTCAAGGTGTGACTCCAGCAGGATAGCCTGCCCTGTACTCTCATCCGCATTCTTCTCTGTTCTCGCCCTTCCCAAACTCAGCCTTCCTTCTTCCTTTCCCTCCTAACTGTTCTGTGTGCCCACTGGGACCCTCCTTCCTGGATACATTGACATCAAGGTTCTCAGCCCATTCGTTGCACTCTCCTTCCCCTTCTGAATGAGAACGTTGCTTTTCCTGCCGCCCTCTCCAGTGGAGGCTGCTCATTCTAATGGTTCCCGGGATTCAGCCTTCTCCTGCTCCCTTAAAGCTACAGCATACTATGACTCCTCCACCTTTGTGTAAAAACCCTGCTTCTTCAGGGTCTGTGCTATGTGGCTCAGCCTCTTTATCATACAACGTCCTCCTCCTCATTCCATTTCATTTGAGGAAGATGTGGTACCTGGCTCACTGCTCTACCCTACAGCCAGCCATCTGTAGCAACCAGTGTCTCAATGGACCAGGGATCCAACATCCAATCAAACACCAAATCCTATCTTTTCTTTTTCTTTTTTTAACTTTTTTTTTTGCTGTGTTGGATCTTTGTTGCTGCGTATGGGCTTTCTCTAGTTGCGGCGAGCGGGATCTACTCTTCGTTGTGGTGTGCGGGCTTCTCTTATTGCGGAGCACAGGCTCTAGGCGTGTGGGCTTCAGTAGTTGCGGCTCGCGGGCTCAGTAGTTGTGGCTCGTGGGCTCTAGAGTGCAGGCTCAGTAGTTGTGGCACACAGGCTTAGCTGCTCCACGGCATGTGGGATCTTCCCGGATCCGGGCTCGAACCCATGTCCCCTGCACTGGCAGGCGGATTCTTAACCACTGTGCCACCAGGGAAGCCCCATCCTTTCTTTCTTATCGGTCTTTTTCCTACCACACTTGTTTCCACCTAAGGATTTTAACACATGCTGTCCCAATGCCTCCTCTCCTTTTGCCCTTTCTCAGGTGGGCATCTTATATGCTTCAGGCATGTGTGTCTCTTCCCCTGAGAGGACAACCTAGGGCCACCTTACTTAGCCCCCTCCACTATTGTCTCTCATTGCACTTTGTTTTCTTGACAGCATCGCTCACAATGTGTAATTGTATGTTGCTGATTTATTTTACCATCATCTGTCACCTCCACCAATCTGTATGTTCCATGAGGGCAGGGACCACGTCAATTTCATTTACTGTTGCAGTCCCAGCACCTAGAACAATGCTTGGCACATAGGCCCTCCAGAAACATTTATTAAATGAATGAATAAATGAGTGAATGAACAAACGTTAGCCATGTACTTTGGAGAGAGCTCTCACTGGCTTGTGGTTTCACCATGAATAGAGGTTGGCAGGGAAACTTTCATTGATCCAGCAGAGTTGGGACTAAGGAACCAGTACTTTTTTTTTTTTTTTTTTTTTTGAGGTACGCGGGCCTCTCACTGCTGTGGCCTCTCCCGTTGTGGAGCACAGGCTCCAGACGCGCAGGCTCAGCGGCCATGGCTCATGGGCCCAGCCGCTCCGCGGCATGTGGGATCTTCCCGGACCGGGGCACGAACCTGTGTCCCCTGCATCGGCAGGCGGACTCTCAACCACTGCCCCACCAGGGAAGCCCAGGAACCAGTATTTTTTTATAGACCACGCAGATCATTTTTATGCTTTAATAAAGTCTGGAAAACAGAACCAAGGAAGGGCCTTCACCCACACACTAAATGCTGACCTAGGCTAGATAACTTCTTGCTGTAGTCGGGAAGGTGAGTCATTCTGGGCTTTTGTGGGATTCCCCAACACTGCTGTAAACAGAAGCATTTAGCGAAGGCCCTCACTTACTCAGGTAATAAATGGAAATCAAGGGAAAAGGGACTCCTGAAATATTGTAGAGACTGAAAGGTGTAGACTAATTTTAGTTTGTAATAGGTTTTCTGTTTTGTATGAGGAATTTTGGAGAGGAGAATTTCAGTTTATACATTTCCTTTGTTGCCTTAACCAGGTGAATAATCCTATTGAAACTCCTCAATGGCAGCATGTTTCATACTCTGAAGATGATTTCTAGAGGTAAACAGGACATATTATCCCTTCTCTTTGGCTACATCAGAACTTCAGTTCTTCTCAGGAGAGAAGAAATGATGACCCAGAGAAGTTTTTTTTCCTAGCGCAATGAATCCCCAAAGCTGTGGCTTTTGTCTCTTCGTTGAGCTCCCTGGTTGTATCTCAGGTGCTTGCCCTGGGCCAGGGGAGCAGAGGATCTAGTTCAGAAGCTCGTCCGAGTCAGTGTTCACAGACCCAGAATAATATTCAATTAGTTCTGTACTCCAGGCTCCTTGTGATGGGATTTCTTGGGGGATGAGGGCAGGATAAGGATGAAAAGAGAGACTGCACCTCTCGTTTAGAATCCTATCCCTAGAAGCTCACACAACTACAAGGGTCTCAACCACAGGCCGTGAGAGTCCTCATGTGGGTACCCTCTAAAGATAGCAGAGAATGTCCCACCTGGAATTCCCTTTCCTCTCCCCACCCTCCCCCATCCACCTCCTTTACCACAGAGCAGCCCACGCCCATCTCTGCTGCTAAGATGAGTAAGGGCAACACAGGGGTTGGAGGAGGGGAGGGAAGAACTGCAATTGCCTTGCTTCTGTTTTCTGTTTGTTTGTTGATTTGGCTTTAATTCGATCACTTCTAAATTTCTTTAAAAAAATCAGACATTTTGCATTGTGAGATTAATATCCTATGGCTACTTCTCCAGGTCTAGGTTTAAGATTCATACTCTCCCTGCCAGCACAATTCTTGGGCCTTTGGGGCTTAGAAGAGTATCTGTCTCCTTTTAAAACCTGGAGTAACCTTACAAAGTTCCCTTCTATTAATGCTGACTTGACAGAAAGCATGTCTGACTTCCCCTTCCCAATTTCCTATCTCTTTCACTCTCTGACATCAGGCAAAGAGATGTTATAAATGATGGTGGACTGTACTGAAATACTGCTTTTGGTATTGTAGGTTGGGCAGGGGTAGGAGTGAGGATCTAAGTGCCATTTCTGACACCGCCTATATGGGAAAAGATCTTCGATGTTCCAAACAAAGAACAGACAAACAAACTAGCGGACCTAGTATTACCATGGAAACAGTCCCTCCGTGTATGTATGGGTGGTCATACACGTAACACACATAAAGGCGGTGCCCTGGGGCATTCTCTCTATGACAGTCCTTTTGGGACCTTGGGGAATCCCCGGCCTCACTGAGTATTACTTAGGGTAAGCTACACTGCTCTAACAAATAGACCCATAAGGTGATGGAAGTTCGTTTCTTCCTCTCCTAACAGTCCAGGGCAGATGCTCTGCGTCTGGAGCTGGGAAGATGAGGCTGTTTCCCATTGACATTCAGGGCACCAGGTCTTAGGTGCCTTAGGGAAGGAAAGAGCTAGGAGGCACATTCGTGGAAGGTGTTACAGCTCTGGCTTGGAAGTGACTTGCCTCACGTAGGCTCACATGGCTTTGGCCAGAACTCAGTCCTATGGCCTTTCCTAAAGCAAGGGAGGCTGAGGAATGTCAGCCAGCTGTGCACCCAGGAAGAAGAGGTGGATAGCTTTAGAAGGCCTGCCAGCTGTCTTCTCTGTGCTGAGGCTGAGTTCCAGGCTGAACTGCATCAGATGAGAGACCCTGAATTGACCCTTGGAGGGGCATCAGCATATGATTCAGACTGAGAAGGAAGGGGTAGGAAGTCCTGCACTGATACTCAGAGGGTCACCAGCACAGCCCTGTTTCTGGTGGCTGCAGCTGCTGTGTCCCACTTTGACTTCCTGCTTCAATCCCGGCTCAGCTGGACTTCCACCTCCTTCCTTTGCTCTCCTCCTGGGCCTGCTCCCAGGCAGTGTGGCCTCAGGCTCCCAGTCTCTCCTTGCTACTGGGATCCACCAAGGAGTTTCCTGGTCCCTTATTCACTGGACTCCCTGGCTTTCAGCTCAAACGTCCTGTAAGTCCCCTACTGTTCCTCCTAAAGTGGACAACAGCACTGAGGCTCTTAGCTCTCGTACTGATGCCCCATCCCAGGCTATGCCCTTTATGGCCTCCCCTTGTCTTTGGCACGTTTGGTCTCCTCTTTTGTTTCCCTTACCTCCTCCAGAGCCCCCTCCTGGCAGACTGCTGGTTTGGAAAGCTGTGCCTTTCACACTTGAAGACACTCAGCTTTTTCTCCCCCCAAACTCCAGACTGCATCTGTGTTAGGTGCCTTCTCCTGCCTGGAGCTCCCTTGCTGGAAATCATCTGTGACCCAGGCAATTCAGAAGACGTATAGACATAAAAAAAACTCGGTAAGAATCCTTCACTTGTCACTTAGCAGATGTCAACATCTTTGCAATGGTGGAGTTTTTTATGTAGGTGATCTGCCACCTCCTTCCCCATCTAAGTTGGAAACCCTTGGTTTATATTTAATGAATTTCTTGTTATGTCCTAAGTATTGTGGCACATATATACTTTGTTTACTCCACAGCACTTAGCATATACTAAGCACTCACTAAATACTATTAATACTAGCTTTTCCTTCATCCATTTATTATTTTAAGGGAAATGCTTATTATAGTGCAGAGTTAGATGATTTAAAACATTGCTACTCAGCCCTCAAAATAAGTATTACAAATGAAGGAATCATAGACAAGGCTGAACATATAGCTCTACTGAGGAAGAGTATATTAAAAAACTAAAGAGAAAGGTCATTTAAAACTAGAAATAAGTAAAGCTGGATATTTACTATACCATTCTGAAGTGTGCTTTGTCACTGTACTTATAGTGTGGTCTAGCTGTGTTTTTAACAGCATTATAACAGCATTATAACTACATTTTTTTTTGTTTGTTTGTTTGTTTGTTTTTGCGGTATGCGGGCCTCTCACTGTTGTGGCCTCTCCCACTGTGGAGCACAGGCTCCGGACGAGCAGGCTCAGCGGCCATGGCTCACGGGCCCAGCCGCTCCGCCGCATGTGGGATCTTCCCGGACCGGGGCACGAACCCGTGTCCCCTGCATCGGCAGGCGGACTCTCAACCACTGCGCCACCAGGGAAGCCCTATAACTACATTTTGAAATGAGGATCTGTCTTGATAAAAATATGGAAGCTATAAAGACAAATATCATGTATGCAGCCTAAAAGTTGGCTTGACCAAGAAATTCTTAGAGATTCATTTATATTGTTTGGTTCAGCGGCCCTGGAGAAGGAGTTGTAAGTTATGGAATGGTAGTCCAGATTTGAAAAGGGAGGTCTGCTAGGTCAGAAACAAATTCTTCTTTATAGAATCCGACTCATTTGAAATGAGGGAGAAAACTGATGGATGGTTTAAAAGGAAATGCTTGACTGAAGCCTGCCTGCTGTACCCATAGCTACCTGCCCACCAGAACGTGACTCCCTGGTGACAGCTGCACTAATTATAGAAAACAAGTTGAGTGGAAGAAGATGAATTATGTAAATTTACAATCACTGAGGATCCTGTTGGAGCCTTTAGGAATTTTGATTAATAAAAATAAACCTAGGATTTTCTCACATTGAAAAGCAATTAAAAGATGAAGGATAATTTGCTATAGTCTTAGAATAGCAAGGAAACATTTATTAACATGTTTTTATTTCTTACTGCTTATTCATTGTATTACATATAATTACATGTCCTTGCATGTGTATCATTTATTACTGTAAATTACTTGCTGGTAACAGCCATTTTGTGGATTGGAGAGGAAGTATAATGTTTTAGGCTGCATGTTTATATTTTATTTTTTGTTTATGAAAAATAATGAAAGGTACCAAAAAAAAGTCATGTTTTTCATAAACCCATGCTATTAAAAGAGAAGACTGCAATTTTCTCTGCTCCATTTCAACCAGTTCTCTTATTCTAAAATATAAACCTAGCTTAAAAGCTGAGGATTAGAAAACAATCAGGAATGGTAAGCCACTCAATCTTCTAAAAGAAAACATTTTTGTTTGTGTTAATAGATGAGCCATTGAAACGAATACCTTAATAAAGATGCTTAACATGGTTCTTTACACATTTAGAAATTTGATAAACTCAGGCTTAGTGAATATGTTAACAAAAGTAAGTGAAACTGGTATTTAAAAATTTTTATTAGTGAAATATTACTCAACACAATTTAATATGCTGTAATTTTATTTTATTTTATTTGTTTATTTACTTTTGGCTGTGTTGGGTCTTCGTTGCTGTGTGCGGGGTCTTCGTTGCTGTGTGCAGGCTTCTCTAGTTGCGGTGAGCAGGGGCTTCTCTTGTTGCAGAGCACAGGCTCTCGGTACACGGGCTTCAGTAGTTGCAGCATGCGGCCTCAGTAGTTGCAGCACACGGGCCCTAGAGTATGTGGGCTTCAGTAGTTATGGCACACAGGCTCAGTAGTTGTGGCGCAGGCTCTAGAGCACAGGCTCAGTAGTTGTGGTGCATGGACTTAGTTGCTCCGTGGCATGTGGGATCTTCCCGGACCAGGGATCGAACCTGTGTCCCCTGCATTGGCAGGCGGATTCTTAACCACTGCACCACCAGGGAAGTCCCAGGATGCTGTAATTTTAAATGACTCTTTTTTCCTACTTAGACACATTGGAAATGCTGCTAAATTTTTTTTTTTTTTTTTTTTGCGGTACGCAGGCCTCTCACTGTTGTGGTCTCTCCCGTTGCGGACCACAGGCTCTGAACGCGCAGGCTCAGCGGCCATGCATGGCTCACGGGCCCAGCCGCTCCGCGGCATGTGGGATCCTCCCGGACCGGGGCACGAACCCGTGTCTCCTGCATCGGCAGGCAGACTCTCAACCACTGCGCCACCAGGGAAGCCCCAATGCTGCTAAATTGTTTCAGTCGCCAACTCACTGAAAAACAACAAAAAAAGACATTGGGCTTCCCTGGTAGCATTTTGACTAAGCGGGGAAAACACCATTACATCAGGATCAGAAAACCGTGCGAATGCAAAATGCTCTATGTTTATTGCCACTCTTAATTCCCAAGTATGTATATTTAATAATCTACAGTTCAGGGGAGAGTACCCAAGCCTTTTCCCAAAGGCAGATCTCTCACGATTTGTGCTACACTGAAAACCTCTGTACAGACAAAGCACAGCTCAAGGGTACCCGAGTGTTCATATTTAGCACTGACACAGAGCTTTCATCTGTAACATGCTTTACAAACATTGACTAATTAAGAGGAACAACACCCCTGCAAGGTATTTAGCAGGATGCAAAAATGAAAATTTACAAGAAAGACAGCCAGGATGCATAAATCATGAAGTGTTAAATCAGCATGACCTGGAAACCAGCAAGACTCCCTCCCCATTTCTTGCCATGACGGTCTTTTAGATTTTATGCCAGGTGATGGTGATGGGGGGGGTGATGTCTGGGTGGGAGGGCTGTGATAAAATTCGAAGTATCACATTTGCAAAGGGAATTGTTCTACTAGCTCAGAGAAGGGGCTTCAAGAATATAATCCATTTAGAAGTACCCGAGAGAATAGGAAATCAATACAGTATTTAATTAATCTACTGCAGATTGACTTCACATAAAGGAACCCCAACCAGGAAAGTATCAGGCTAGGAAATCTGACAGTGCACAGTTGGAGAGTCTAAGAGGGCAGGAAAATGGCCTGGGGTATAATCTGCATTTTTCATTCTTTCAGGAGGTGTGGGCGGGCGTCGTGACTGTCCTGGGGTCTGACTGCAGACTTCCCTCCCCTGTTCTATGAAAGCAGTCTCAACAGGTAACAGCATTACACAAATGGTGAGTGGAATAAGTTCAGTAGCTTTTAGAGGACAGAATGGACTGTCATTCAGTTTAGGGCTTTGGATGAAGAAGACTGGGATTCTAACTAGTGCTGTAACCCGAGTCTCTGTTTCTTATTTATTTATTTATTTGGCCGACCGGCATGTGGGATCTCAGTTCCCGGACCGGGGATCAAACCCGTGTCCCCTGCAGTGGAAGCGGGGAGTCTTAAACACTGAATTCCTCTTCATCTTTATATGGTTTAATAATCTCTCTCAAAGAGGTGCTGGAAAATGAAATGAAATGGACGTGAAAGTGCTTAAGAGCAAGAGTAGATGCTCAATGACCTGTAGTTCTCTTCTCCTTACTGTCTTTGGTGAACTGCAGCTATGAGGCAGGTACAGCTCTGTCTCAACCTCAGGAGTTCTGCCATCAGTGGAAGCAGTTATAGAGTCAGGACCCATCTCAGATGCCCTCTAGAACCCCCGAGGGCCCGTGTTTAACATGAACCACATGTGCTACCGAGCACCTGCAATGTGGCTGGTCCAAGAGATGAGCTCTCACTGTAGACTACAAGACAGATTTCAAAGACTTAGTAAAAGAAAAAGAATGTAAAATATTTTATTCATAATTTTAATATTTATTATATGTTGAAATGAGAATATTTTGGACATATTGGGTTAAACAAAATATATGAAAATTAACTCTACCTCTTTTCACTTTTAAAAATTGTGGCTGAGGGGGGCTTCCCTGGTGGCGCAGTGGTTGGGAGTCCCCCTGCCGATGCAGGGGACACGGGTTCGTGCCCCAGTGTGGGAGGATCCCACGTGCCGCGGAGCGGCTGGGCCCGTGAGCCATGGCCGCTGAGCCTGCGCGTCTGGAGCCTGTGCTCCGCAACGGGAGAGGCCACAACAGTGAGACGCCCGTGTACCGCAAAAAAAGAAAAAAAAAAAGAAAAAGAAAAAAAAAATTGTGGCTGAGGAAGACAGTTACAGGGATGGAACCCACACTTCCACTGCCAGGGAAGTGTGTCTTCACATTACGTTTCTATTAGGCAGTATTGTCTTGGACTTGGAACATAACTCTCAAATATCTTAGATCATGTACTTCATCAGTGAAAAAAAAATTTTTTAATGCATCCCCGAATATATAAATTTTAAATTTATAAGTATACTTTATAAACGTTGGAGACATACAAAAGCAGAAAGCAAACAGATGGATAGAAGTCTTGGTATCTTCTTCTCACACCCTGATGATCACAAGTATACCCCTAGGGTGTGCACAGGCCCTTTGGAAATTGCTACCTTAGAAAGGGTCCTTGATGAGGCAAAGGGCTCCCACACTCCTTTGGGGAGTAGGGGAAATGGGGGATTACAATTGGAGAGAAACAAAATTACAATAAAATTGTAACAATACACAGATTGCACAAGTACAACCAAAGTAAAATATTATAAATGTAACAACATGAGTAAGAAAAAAATGCAAACAGTAGGCCCCCCTCAGCCGCAGCTGCAGAATTGTTGAGTGGGGGGTGGCCAAGTGAGAGGCCATGAGATCTAGCCGGAAGCTCCCTCTTTGTAGATCTTTACAGAAGACTGGAAGATGTCAACTGTCTGAATCAAAGTTATGGAGGAGGGACTAAGGAATACCCTAGGTGTTGCTTGGTAGCTGCTTCTTTCACCACTCTCATACGGAAAAGAAGGGCAGATCCTGGGTTTTAAAAATTCACTAAGGGGCTTCCCTGGTGGTGCAGTGGTTGAGAGTCCGCCTGCCGATGCAGGGGACACGGGTTCGTGCCCCGGTCCGGGAAGATCCCACGTGCCATGGAGCGGCTGGGCCCGTGAGCCATGGCCGCTGAGCCTGCGCGTCCGGAGCCTGTGCTCCGCAACGGGAGAGGCCACAACAGTGAGAGGCCCGCGTACCGCAAAAAAAAAATTCACTAAGAAGAGAGGGAAAGGAAAGTGCCAGGGAGGAAGGGAGCGGAGAAAGAGCCGGTGCCTATGTTTTCAGGTCCTATGAGCAGAGGTGTGGAGGTGTGGAGCCCCATTCCGTGTAGGACCCCACAAAGTGGCAAGATCTTTCTGATGAGAAGCCTTGGGAGATACTAAGATTTGAGGACAGCAGAGGAAGACTCCTGTGCCCAAGTTTGGCCCAAGAACCAAAGAGATTATGGGCTTGGGTGAGGCATGAGGCCTTATGTGTGCTAGAGACCAGAGGACCTGCCCCATATATTCTACAATACATGAGACCGTCTGGGACTCCTGGATGACCTTAGGGATGGGAAGAAGCCCAAATCATGACTGAGATTAATTTCCTGGCAGCAGAATTATTTGAATTAGAGATACATAGAAATGTGACACGTTTTTAATGAAAAATATCATAATTATTAAATGTACATAGTTTAAAATGTGAAATAGAGTATATGTATACCTGATTCACTTTGCTGTACCCCTGAAACTAACACATTATAAATCAACTATACTCCAATAAAAAAATTTTTTTAAATGTGAAATAGAAATGAAATGAAAAGTCCCTTGTCCTACCTCCACACTCCAGATTCCCACTTCCTAGGAAGAGCCACCTTCAACTTTTTTAGCTGTTTCTTCTCACGCTTACCTCCATAATTCTAAATAAGGTATTCTTACTATTCCTGAAGTTTTTGAGTTTTATATATTGCCTAAGAACTTCTCACTATAGAAGATGAAAGTTCATACACACACACACACACACACACACACACTTTGCCTCCCCTCTGTCCTCTCAATATAGTTATATGACAATTTTGTAATTTTGGTTATTAATAGAGTATTTACATTACTATGACTGTGCCAATTTTACTCACAGCAGAGCCAGGTAACGTATTGTAATTTCCTTTCTTGAAAAATTTTTCTTTTTCCTAAAGTTAATAAGTACCTTAAAAATGTTGGGGGTTTTTTATGAACCTATGAACGACTCATTCGTTCTCGAATTTTCTCACTACACAGTGAGATGTGTTCAAACATTGATGAACACATCTCTCTTGATGTGTTCAAACATTAGGAAGTGTGTCATTTTTCTGTCATTTCTCACTATCTTGCATTAATCTGGACTGGAACATGCTTGTCATCCTGGGGCTTCCTTTCACCATCAGTCTCACATTTCCCTTTGCCCTCATTTCTTGAATTTTTTTTGTTGTTGTTGTTCTTGTGGGTTTATGCTTACTTTATTCATTTACTTCACTTAAAATTTTTTTTTTTCAATTTTTTGGCTGTGTTGGGTCTTTGTTGCTGTGCACGGGCTTTCTCTAGTTGTAGAGAGCAGGGACTACACTTTGTTGCGTGGGCTTCTCATTTGTGGTGGCTTCTCTTGTTGAGGAGCACAGGCTCTAGGCACGCGGGCTTCAGTAGTTGTGGCACTCGGGCTTAGTTGCTCTGCGGCATGTGGGATCTTTCCGGACTGGGGCTCGAACCCGTGTACCCTGCATTGGAGGGTGGATTCTTAACCACTGCACCACCAGGGAAGTCCCCATTTACTTTACTTTTAATGAGGGTTCAAGAAGATGCAGATGTTTTTTTTTTTTTCAGGAGTGCTGCTTATCAGGTAGTAGTAGGAATGTGACATTTCCCAGTCTCAGTCTTGTAAGCGTAAACATCATAGCAGCCTCACAGAAACAGCAGCATCTGAAAACGAAGTCCATGCACTGATGCAGCACCAGTGACACCCTGAAGAGAAGCTCCTTCTCCAGCTGGAGCTGACTCCAACCATCTGCATGACAGACTGCAGAGTCAAGTGTAGAGCCCTCTTAAACTCTACTAACTCACTAATTGGGGCTACAAAAACCACATTGTGTAACTCATAACATCATTCTGTAAGTTCTGGAAAGCAGCTCTTAGTCATATGGGAAAATAAATGCTTCAGTGACCGTGGGTCATTTATCTCTCAGAACCAAAGCAGCTCCTATGGCCAAAAGCGGGACACTTTGAGCAAAACTAAAGTGTAATGCATTGAGATACATCAAATGTGCTGAAATCCGTGAGTTCATAAGGGCACAAGAAATTAAAACCCAAAAGACTCCTTGGTCATCTTTGGAGGATGCTCATTATTCTGAGAACGGGTAAATAAAAGGAAAGAATCAAACATCCTGCCTTTCCTGAAAAAAAAAAAAAACCAAAAAACTGTACTTCAGGTTAACACATAGATGACAACGGAGAGCTCTTCTTTAAAAAAAACAACAAAAAACTCCAGCTAATAAATGAGGAAGGAGTAAATGAGTGCAACCCCTATTGAAATAATGGATCCAGGCAACGATCATCAATGGTTACTGAAACCATTTCCTGAACTGCTGGGGAACTTTATCTATCTATCTATCTATCTATCTATCTATCTATGCCACACTATGCGTCATGCAGGATCTTACTTCCCTGATCAGGGATCGAACCCGTGCCCCCTGCAGTGGAAGCACAGAGTCCTAACCACTGGACCTGCAGGGAATTCCCCAATGGAGAATTTTATAATAGATGGATCAGGCTGACAACATCTGGAAACACTGATCAATCTTAATATTACAAAAAAGAGAGACAAGGAGACAGTATGTGCCTCATGCGATGTAAACAGGAAGTACACAGCACTGCCAATAAAATATTCTTGCCAACAAATTACACACAATCTGATTGTCTCTAGATTTTACTACCCCTGTAACAGAAGACAGGGAGCGGGAAGGTGATAAATTGACATTTTAGGGAGGCAGTCAACAAAATCATCAAAAATCAGAATATAGGAAACTCCTATAGGACAAATGACACAGTTTCTTGCACAAATAAATGACAAGGAAAAAGGGGTACCTGTGGATTAAGAGACTCAAGGAACCCATACCAAGCACGGTATGTGGCTCTTGATTCAAACATGCCAACCGTAAAAACAGTCAAACAAGCAAACTTTATGAGACAACCAGGGACATGTGAATCCTGACTGCATATTTGATGATATTAAGTGATCATTGTTAGTCGTTTAAGGGATGACTCTGGGATTGTGATTATCTTTTAAAAACTTCTTGTCGTTTAGAGATACACACCAAAGTAAAGAGAGTCTCCTATTGCCTGCCTTCCTTGTCCCACAAACTCTTATCCCGTCGGGTTGGTTCTCTTTACAACAGTCAGAAAGGCTAGTGTAGATGCTCAGGCCCCCTCTGGCTTGTCACAGAGCCTGCTCTGTGGGAGCCTTTGGCGTCAGCCTAGGTCTTCAAGGAAGAGCCAAGGCAGCTGGCCACTGTGAGTGTTAGTAATTGCTGAGTAATTGTAATTGCTCAGTATTTGCTGAGAATGTGTGCCGGGACCAGCGATAAGGAGTGGTGAGGGCTGTGGTAAATTGGAGAGCACACTCTCTGTCTGAAGACATTCAAATGCAATGCTAGAGGGAGGGAGGGAGACAGAGAGAGAGAGAGAGGATGAACCAACACCGGAGGCCAAAGAGCATGGATCCAGGCTATAACCTTTAGCCAAATTGGTGATCCCTGCAGCAGACCTAAACCTATACTTGAGCTGAATGTAGACTTTTTTGGAAGTACAACTCTTGGCCATATCCATCTCTGTGATAGTCAGTACAGAACTCTAGTGCCTACTCACGGTGGATTAGAGAGTGTTATGCTTATCAAACTGACAAAGCGAGAACTGGTAGGAAATGTGCTACCAGGAAAAAGGCAGTCCCTTGAGGAGCCTGTCTGTGTTGATTTAATGATAAGAATCTGTACACCAAGGGTGTCAGCCAGACAGGAAATCCATCCTGGTGGAGAGTCAGAAGTGCCCCAGTTGGACTGACAGGCTGTGGCCACATTGATTGGCTCCAAAGGGCATCGTTATACACACAGGCAAAGGGCGTATCTAGACTTTGTGGTCACCGGAGACTTTCCTGGGGCACTGAAAGGGAGTATAGGGAAGGCGATTAAGGGCCCTAAGAGAGAGGCAGGAAATCTACTTCTTCTTTTCTCCCTGTGATCGATTGATTTTTATTCAATTTAAAGATAATTCTGAGATGCTTCCTAAATACTAGAGAAATATCAGAATGTGGTAGAAATTATTTATTAAAAAATGGAATTTTTTGGGTGTGTTTCAGGATCTTGCTGAAAGGATTGTTCATTTATTTGGTGGGTTAGCAGGAAGGCTGACTGTAGCAACTGCTGCACTGTCAAGAACAAACACTTCTTGAGAATATGATGAAAAGGAACCATACCAAACCCTGTGGTGGATATAGGCATGAGTAAGACACAGTTCCTGCCCTGCCAGAGCTTACACTACAGTTGAAAATCTGAGATCATAAAATTACACTATAAGACATAATGTGGTAAATGTAAATGACTATGAAATTAGGAAAGGCAGAGGTGGACATGCAAAGCTTCACAAAATATATGGGGACTGAAAGCTTTGAAGGGTGGCCTGAATTTCAGTACGTGTTAAAGGGAGAGAGAGCTTTAATCCCATGTAATTCTGTCATGGTATACTAGATGTTGCCAGGGCCTGAATGTCTGCATTCCCTCGAAGAAACTGCCTTGCCCAAAGGTTCTTGCAGGCAGTCATGCTTTAATGTCCACAGCCCACTATTCCAGCAGGTTAGGCAAGAGGTGGTTTCCTGACCCAGGACTGTCACTCCCAGGTGTGACCCGGCTAGTACAGCCTGGCTTAGAAGGACATTCTGAGCCCATGAGAGTCTTCTTTTTGATAATTTAAATGTAGAAACATGAAAGAGCTCAAGTGAAAGGATGCCATGTGTAAGTCAAAGTTATGAAGGAAAAAAGGTGGTACCAGGCTCCCTTGGAGCCGAGCGCTTTCTGGTTCCAATAACAGGTGTCCTTATGATCCTCCACCTCTAAGTGACTTGAAGTAAATGGAATGGAAAACTGTTCCTTAACCAAATTATCTGATTAAAATCTATGGGCAAGATGAATGGAAATAGTAACAGGGCTTTTTTTCCCCTCTCTTAGCTCTGAGACTCTCTTGGTAGAAACACCCTGAAAGTCATCTTAGTAATTATAAGGTGGATATTGACCTTACATTTGTATGCAAGAGGATGTGACAAATGGCATGTTACCCAGAACTTCCGGTTTCTCTTTGTTTTACCTCCAACTTCTTTCCCACCCTCCTTCATTTCTTGTCTCATGGATGAAAGGAGAGCAATGAGAAATTAAAGGGGGGAAATAAAATCAAACCAAGTGTAGAGTGAACACAGAACTGTAGCTGGATGCAGTCTAGAAATTTGCTTCTGAGCTTCTGGGGGTATCATGGTTAATAACAACATTTTTAGTATTTGTGAGATAGAAGCAAAACAGTTGAGGCTCAACAGAAGTTTCTCTCATGGGTCCTCATAAAGGGAATAACCATTCTCAACCAACAGATGACAGGTGGCTCTTAGAAAAATCCTACAAAGGAGGGGAACTCCCCTTGTTTTAAGTATGACCATTTCGGATGGTTGATTTGATCCGAGGAAAAAGAATCTAAGGGGGAGAAAACATAACATGCCTAAGAAGAGTGGATGGCCTTCCAGTCCTCTAGGTAATCTTTGATGAACAGCATTCCTCACAACTATGTTTTGGTAAGAATTAAAGGGCAGAGAGGTTATATCCTGAAGGGAAGAAATTGGATACAGCTGATAACACCAGATGCATGTTTCTGACATTTTGATATGTGCACAATCAATGGCGCAGGTGTCATAGTAGGCATCATTTTCTGGAAGCAAGGGGCCAAACTTGGAGAGGAGAAACTAGACGATCTTCCAGTTTAGGTAGAAGTCTCAACTGAATGTCTGAACAGGTGTGGGGCTGCTAGTGGGGACATAGAGGCCTGTGGGAGACTGGACTCATTTCCTTTTGGGCCGACCATGATCTCTGCAATGTATACTTCATGGAGGGCCTCAGGAGTCTACATCAGTGTCGATTGTTTACAACTAAATTATTCGGTAACATTTATTGGCAAGTTGTTCTCCATTTTCTTACAATTATGCTAATGCAATGTCTTATCCATTTTTAAATGTGTAAAACATACTGAATACTTGGCACTTGTCCATCCAGGAGAAAGTGACTAAAGCACATGAGAAAAATATTATGGAGAGCTTTTTTTGACACGCTGATTTATTTAAAAATCAACAAAGTGGCTAATGGAACGTTGGGGTAGTAATTTCACATTTATATTAACCTTTAATGAGCCCATGTGGTTTCTTTAAAATCTATATTACCTGTGTAAAGAAAACCTATTCATTAGAAACCCAGTCCCTGATTTTGGTAACAGAGCCAATATTCATATCCCACAGAGGCCAATTCTAGTGAGCTTTAAATTTCAAGATATTTAACTTTATGAATATAAGACTTTATTATCAACACATTTCCCATGCTGTCAGTTGAAAGAATATGTTGACCACCTACTGTAACTAATTTAACTAGTAAATGATTGAAATATTAATGGACAAAACAATAGAGTTGTTAACATTTTTCTTAGGAAAATAACTTTTATACTTATATTAGGCTTATTTGCAAATAATCATTTTACTGCCTGAGGTTTTAATATATAACTTTATAATTTATTTATAAAGAAAAATGTATATGTCAATTCCAGTTGGCTAATTCTATATTTTTCTGTTAAATTATGCAAGGAGAAAGTCTAATTGGTCTAATTAATTCATATGAACTTCTCTGGGCTGGGCTTTTTGGGTCAAAGTCTAGGTTGTTGGCCAGCCTACGGTTCGGATCCCCACTCCTGATCCACTCAGTGAATACCCTTTTTTCAAGGAAAAGTCTAAGCCCACAGCAAGGGATTGTGACCAGGGTGGGTTCTAGCATAAGAGGATGGAGGAGATGCATGCATCATGATTGATGTATTTCACATTAGAATTTTCCAGTCTTTCTGCATTGTTAACAACACTGATACACGACCTTGTTATACGTCTTTTTGCATTTGTCCACTAGGATGAATTTTCAGAAGAGTAACTGTCAAGGGTCAAACGGTATAAAAAATTTTAATTTTGCTACCTATCTTGCTAAATTTTTACCATTATATTTCTCTCGGTCTCTTAATATTTCACTTACTAAACACCAAGAATATAATTCTCCCTCTTTTCACGTGTGTAAATGTGTAAGAAAGGAAACTTTCGCTTCTGTAATCAGCTCACAAACATGGTTGAGTCTCACAACCTTGTTCTCTTCCTTGTTTTTTTTTCGTGAAACTGCTTATGAAAGATTTTTAATGTTATTTTGGGAAATATTCCTATCTCTAGAATGTTGTTTTATTTCAAGAAAACGTTAGGGTGGCTTGACTGCTGCTAGTGAGGCTACCATCCAAGAAAGAGGAAAAGATAAAATTCCAGGTGCTCTTTTTTTCACTTAATTTTGCAAATTTTGTAAAAGATTAATTAGAAAAACCCCAAACTGCTCTCAGGATGGTGGAACAGCTGACAAAGTTTGGAAAGTCGGGCCAGGCTGTTCTCTCAGGAAAGTTTGCACTTGCACTCTGCCCTGCCTGCCCGAGGGGCTGGTATGAGCGATCCTGTTCCCGTGGGTGTTCCTTGTCACACTTCAGGGAGAAGAATTCTTCCCCATGCTTTTCTTTATACTTCCCTTGGTGTAGAGCTTCTCAAATTGAGAGGGCAGAGAAGCACCTGGGAATTTGTGCAAACTGCAGATTCCTGTGCTCCAACCCCTGAGATTTTCTAACTTGGTAGTTCTGGGGCCCAAGGACCTATATGTTTAACAAGTTCCTCAGATAACTGGCACAGGTGCTTGATAAACCGCACTTTGAGAAAAATTGCTTCAGGGACTTAATGGGTACTTTTGGGGTGAGAGGAAATGAAAATTAAGTTTTCTATTTAGGGACTTCCCTGGTGGCACAGTGGTTAAGAATACGCCTGCCAATACAGGGGTCATGGGTTTGAGCCCTGGTCGGGGAAGATCCCACATGTCACAGAGCGACTAAGCCCATGCACCACAGCTACTGAGCCTGTGCTCTAGAGCCCACGAACCACAACTACTGAGTCCGCATGCCACAGCTACTGAAGCCTGCGAGCTTAGAGCCTGTGCTCCACAACAAGAGAAGCCACAACAATAAGAAGCCCGGGCACTGTAATGAAGAGTAGCCCCCGCTCAACTAGAGAAAGCCCGCGTGCAGCAACAAAGACCCAAAGCAGCCCAAAATTAATTAATTAATTATAAAAAAGATAACTGATGCATAAAAAAAGTTTTCTATTTAAAAAAAGTTTGTTCTATAAAAAAATTGGTTATGCTACACTTTGTTTTGGTAAGTCAGTTCTGGGTCTTATCAAACAACTTTCTTAAAGAGAATATTGAAATCTGTCTCCCCAGTACTTCACAAACAAGAATGCTATTGGCCCTTGCTTTTTCCTACTATCCATCCTGTTTAATTGACTTACGTGTTCACAGTCTTCCATTCCTAAATCCTCTGGTTCTGTTCTTTTTGGACCACGCCAGAATCCATCGAGGAGCTCTACAGTTTCTCCTGATCCTACTTTAGGAATTAGTATTTTGAAGACTAGCCCCTTGGACAGGTCAGGGCGTATGTGCGGAGGTTATTTGGCTGTCTGCCAGAAAAGGACCAGGCTGATGTTATCTGGGTTAATTAGAACCTGGCTCTTTGCCTTGATGGTTCAGATACTTGATTTTGTCAACAAACAGGACTGGATCCGGTCTGTGAGCAGGTTCACTTTAGCCAAACTCACAGCACCTTGTGCACATGACCAGCCTGCCACACATTTGTTTACAGTTAGAAAGGGACTGGAACATTTCCACCATTCGAGTGCTTTGGGACGTCCAATCACAATCAGAAGTTTGCTTCCTGGGTAAGAAATCAGAATAAGGGAGGTTCAATACATAATTTGCTTTCTGATACCTTGAGGCTGATGCATTCATTGCCACAATTGAGATAGCCTCGCTAACCTTGCTGACCAGATAGCCTTCTGAGGGATACATTTATTTTGTAGATTTGTTCATGCTACCAGTTAAATTTTAATCTGACCAGAGAACTATCTTTTCTCTTCAAAGTGACTTTGCCTCTCTCTGCTTCCCTCCTTTCTTTCTTTTTGTTTATTTTACAGGTAGTTCTTATTATCCTTTATCCCTTTTAATATCCTTGTCCCAAGTTATTGTGTGGAGTAGGAGATAGAAATGCAGTTTACAGTTACTGGGTCAGGCACTTCATAGTTGTGCCCTAGTGTTTCTGCACTGCTCGCAGTTTTCTTTTGATTCTTATCTTGACACTGCAAGCCAACTTTACTATTTGTATCTTGTTACAGAAGAAAACCTATTTTCAATGATTAGAGAGCTGTCCTGTTCAATATGGTAGCCACTAGCCGCATATGGTGGCTATATATATATATATATATATTTTTTTTTTTTTTTTTTTTTTTTGTACGCGAGCCTCTCACTGTTGTGGTCTCTCCCGTTGCGGAGCACAGGCTCCGGACGCGCAGGCTCAGTGGCCATGGCTCACGGGCCCAGCTGCTCCGCGGCATATGGGATCCTCACACACTGGGGCACGAACCCGTGTCCCCTGCATCGGCAGGCGGACTCTCAACCACTGTGCCAACAGCGAAGCCCCTAGATATATTTTTTTAAAAATTTGGGGATCTCCCTGGAAGTCCAGTGGTTAGGACTCCGTGCTTTCACTGATGAAGGCACAGGCTCAATCCCTGGTTGGGGAACAAAGATCCCACAAGTCTCATGGCATAGCCAAAAAAAAAAATTTTGGTTTCTTAGTTGTACCAGACACATTTCAAGTGCTCAACATGTAGGTAGTGTTTCCTACTGGGCAGCACAGATATAGAACATGTCCATCATTGCAGAAAGTTCTACTGACCAGCACTGGTCCACAGACTCCTACATTTAAGAGAAGTGAGAAGATCCTTAAATATCTCACATGCCAAAGGCAAGAAAAAATGATTAAAAACAATTTTAGTTGTTTTTTTTTTTTTTGGTTGAGGACTCTATTGCTGATGAGACTCGGCAGTTTATA
Source organism: Aethalodelphis obliquidens (assembly GCF_003676395.1). Taxonomy (NCBI): domain Eukaryota; kingdom Metazoa; phylum Chordata; class Mammalia; order Artiodactyla; family Delphinidae; genus Aethalodelphis; species Aethalodelphis obliquidens. The sequence goes on along the minus strand of NW_020837945.1, from coordinate 95,735,136 downwards.
ACTAAGTCCAGTGATACATAAAATTGAAGTGTGTGGGTCTTTCTGCCACTATCCCATCCTTCCACTTCTTCTTCAGGCTCTCTTGTTTGAAAGTAACAGAAACCCACTCTGACTAGCTAAAGCAAAAAAAGGGGATTCTGTTCAAAGCTGCAGGATTATCCAAGGACAGGAGGACAGGTCAGCCTGGAACCAAACTGGGACCTAAGACTTAGGTCTTATCAGCACTCTATCTGCTCCTCTCTGCACCTGCCTCATTTTGGCTTCTCTCTGCAGACCAGCTTACACTGCTTTTCTACTCCATGATACAGCAAGTATGACCACCAATAGCTCCCGAGATTATATTACCTCCATTCACTATGTCAGCTAGGCTGAGGCTAGACTCTTTCAGTGCTCATTCCAGTCATCTCTGGGAAGGTGTTCATTGGCCTAGCTCAGCTCAGGTGTCTATTCCTGGTCCAATGGCTGTGACTGGGGGCAAGGTCAACCATAGCTGCATGAAGCCTTGCTGCCGTTACCATGTGGTTTAGAGAGTGCGACAGGAGCCAGGAAAAGACACAGCCAGGAAAAGACACAGAGCTTGGCAGCCAACCCCATGGGAGGCCACTGCAATTCTCACTGTATCATTTGGTGGCCCAGGACTCCCCTCTTTAGTCATTTACCTAAACTATACACTCCCTGAACTATTTCCCTCCCTGAACTATACCACAAATATACTCTATTTCTACATCCTCCTCTAAGTAAAGTTTCTTTATCTTGTGTACCATTATAATAGGATTATGCTAGAAGGGCAATTATTCTGATATTGACAGCAAACTGTAGCAAAGATTCAGATAAACCTAGAATATCAGTTTTCTCATCTGATAAATGAGGATTATTTTGTCTAGCTTAAGGTAGTTTTTGAGGTTTAGAGTTTAATAATAATAATAATGCTATTCCCTTCAAAGTAATACATTTTCAGTTTAACCTGGATATTAATGGAAATAAAATATCTTATGGGAATTTCAAACACTGTCAGAAAGGCAGTGGGGGAGATAAAAACTTTACTGAACCTGAGGTCATATAATATAAACTTTAATTCTATTTTTTTTACATCCAGATTGGTCTTGCATAGAACTCAGATTTGAAAATCAAGTATAATCTTTTTCATAATCTGAGGGGAAGGATTTACCTAGCTGTGTGATCTTGAGCACAACACCGTGCCAGTTTCTTCATCTATAAAATGGGATAATAATAGCCACTACCTCACTGACTTGTGAAGATTAAATGAGTTATCATATGTAAAATATAATAGAACAAGAGCCTAGCAATAGTAAACACTATGTAAATGTTAACACTGATTATTATTCTTTGACACATTGTTTCTTAAACTGTAGGTTGGGATGCATTAGTAGCCAATTAAAATACAAAGAAACAGACCAGAGCAGAATAAAATAGTAGAGAGCGCTGCACATGGTACAGGTATTATTGTGGGTTGTGATAAATATGCCATAACAATTGGTACAATGCTACCTACTCTGTAAGTTTCAATATTTGCTCTTTTTGGGCTAATTTGAATCGGTTCTTAAAGCTTATTTGAATGAATACCAAGAAGAGTGAGAAAATGAAGAATGGAAACTCCACTGATTGGGGGTCAGATGCATTTAGTTCTAACCACTGTTCTGCCACTGATCAGCAAAGTGGTTTGACACATGACCTGAACTCGACACCTCTTTTATTAAAAAGGGAATTTCTTGTATGTATCTCAAAGGAAAGTGTGAAGCACTGTGAGCCCTTATAGTCCAGCACTACATATGAATTAGACAACACCTCTCAACTTGTCGGTTTTGAATTATAGTTTGGCAACATCATAGGGCTAATTATGACTCCTCCCTTTTTTTTTTTTTTTTTTTTGGTTTGGAAAAAAAACACACGAAGTTCTCTGATTTGCAATAAATGCAACTTTGCCAAATTCTCTGACCACTCATAAAATTCCGAGAAGTGACAACGAAATACACTTAATATGTCTGTTACGTTGATTTTAGAGTTTATTGCAATTTAAGCCTGAAAATTCAAACATTTCTAACATCACCTTTTTCTATTTTACCCTTTCCTTTTTGCTTTCTTTCTCTTACTTCCATTCCAATTCCATAGGGCCCAAGTTAAAACCTGAAGAAAAGGGCTTCCCTGGTGGTGTAGTGGTTAAGAATCTGCCTGCCAGTGCAGGGGACAAGGGTTCGAGACCTGGTCCGGGAAGATCCCCCAAGCTGTGGAGCCACTAAGCTCGTGCGCCATGACTACTGAGCCGGCACTTGAGAGCCCGCGAGCCATAACTACTGAGCCCGTGCACCTAGAGGCCATACTCCGCAACAAGAGAAGCCACTGCAATGAGAAGCCTGCGCACCACAACGAAAAGACTAGCCCCTGCTCGCCACAGCTAGAGAAAGCCCGTGCGCAGCAACGAAGACCCAATGCAGCCAAAATAAGTAAAAAAAAAAAAAAAAAAAAAAAGACCTGAAGAAAAGAATTGCTATATGACATTATTCAGGAAGAGGAGGCGAATAGTTTTTAAAACATCTGGTCCTCATCTTATTTAAAGCATGAAAATGAGAATTGGAATCTTGTAGCTCTAGTATTGATTTGGCAGCTAAGAGAAGAATGGCGCCCCAGAAGGAAGTCTAGTCAATGAGGGGAAGGAACTTTGCACTGGCAGGGACAGTAGCATTAAACTAACATGGGGAGTAAAGTGCGCAGGGAAGAGGATTGGTAGGAAAAAGATGAAAGTGCTCTGAGAAAGTTAAGGATCATCATCCTCCCCATCATCATCATCATCATCATAATTCTGACAAGTAGAAATAAATCAAAAGCTACAGAAAAAAATGAGATGGAAAAGGAAATAGTTGAGATTCTTTTGTGAAATTGAAGGAACTTGTAGCATCTGACTTGCTGCTTTAAAATATTTCACACAAGTTTTTTTGTTGTTGTGGATCAAGGAAGGGGGAGAAGAGGCACTAGAACCATCAAGCTACAACTAGTTTCTCTTGAAAAAGAGCAGAAGGTAAGGGAGGGGATATATGCATATGTATGGCTGATTCATTCTTCAGTGCAGTAGAAGCTAACACAATATTGTAAAGCAACTATACTCCAATAAAAATTAAATTTAAAAGAGAATTGATTAATTTAAAATTAATTAATTTAAACTAATTTTAAAAAATTCAAATAACAACAATAACAAAAAAGAAACCAACTACTGATACGCACAACAACTGGGATGGATCTTAAGGGCATTATACAGAAAGAAAAAAGCCAATTTCAAAGGTCACATATGTATAATTCCATTTATATAACATTCTTGAAATACGATTATAAAGATGGAAACAGTGGTTTCAAGGGCATAGAGATGGGGAGTGAGGATATGGAATGATGGGTATGACTCTAAAAGGGTAGCACCGGGGATATCTTTGTGATGATGTAATCATTCTGTATCTTGATTTTGGTGGTGGTTACACAAATCTACACATGTGGTAAAATGCCACAGAAGTATATACACATATTGTGCCAATGTCAGTTTCTGAATAAGGGCAGGTACGTCTAAAGAACTATCTAGACCACCTGGAATGCAACACAGAACAACAGAAAGTAGAAAATATGAAAAAGAGATTACAAAACATGGAGGACAGAGTGAGGAGATTTAATATTATCTAATTAGTGTTACAGAAGGAGAAATGGGGGAGAGGCAAAACTAGAAGAGATCATATCTGGGCAGTCTCCTGGTGGTCTAATGGTTAGGATTTGGTACTTTCATTGCCGTGGCCCGGGTTCAATCCCTGGTCGGAGAACTGAGATCCTGCAAGCCATGCAATGTGGCCAAAATAAAATAATAAAAAATTTTTTTTTAAAAAGAGGAAAGAGCAGAAGGTATAAACGAAAACACAAGCCTGTTGGTACGCTCAATAAACATTTATTTGACTTTTCTTCCCCATACTTCATAAAAATAAAATGAATTTATATTGAATGTTTGCACTTTACCCTTTTTTGCTTCCATGTTCTTCATAATTAATATTAGTAGGTCATTATCAATAGATCAGTAAATGGAGACAAGAAGAAAGCATTTGCTTCAAACCATTTATCAAGTCAGAGGGCAGAGCTGGTCTTCAAATTTATAACCTCTAAATTCTTGGTTTCTATTATTACCAGACATCTGTAACTACTGAAAAAGAAGTTCTAGACCACCTAGTACCAGCTAGTTTGCATCTTCTATCTGTGCTGTTTAATGGAAGATGAGACAGTAGGTAGTGCTCCCGTACCCCCAGTCGTTTGGAATTTTAACGTGCACACAGGCACACACTCTCACTGTGGCCTTGCTTAGCACCTGCTGGAAACCAGGATGGTAAGGTAGGAGGCCATGCAAAACCAGTTTAATAGCTATTTACTAACTGATACTTAAACTGACTTTTCAACGCTGATGAAGACCATCAGTATGTGGGGATTACAATATTCATTACCTCACCGTGATTATTTTTTCTAAGGCCTGTATTCTCTGTGATCATTCAATTTTGTTTCTCAGATAAAGAACCATTATCGTTTGTTTCAGTGCTTTTTGTTTTATGTTATACAGTCAATTTTACCGATAATTTCCAAACATCCTTAAGTAGGCCTGCAAAAATGTCAGTTAGTGTGTGCCTTCCCATCTGCCTCAGATCTATGTAAATGTACCCTGCTTAGTTTCACTTGAGTTCAAACCTGTACCTTTGAGGCCAAGACCTTAGGAATTCAAGGGCAAAGTGAACTTTAATCTGGTACATTTCGTACTTTGATGAATAGTGAAAAAAAAAATCCTCAAAGCTTGATTGGTTCTAGTCACATTTGCCTGACACTATTTCTCGAACCATTGTACATAAAGTCACCAGCACAAAAGATCCTTCACTAAAAAAACATATACCAGGGGAAAGCAAATCAAAAGAACAGGGGAGAGGATAATGTGTTTGATTTCTCAAAAGTCTATTTACTGTCCAATTGATTTTGGCCCTTAGGCCTTTGGATGTGCTAGCAAGTAATTATTTTTATGGTTGATAAAATGAGTACTGAATATTTATCATTAATTGCAATTTGAAATCACTTAAAAAAAAATCTGTCATTTTGGTTTCTAAAAATTGTTTCTTCTGGCTAGACACGAGCCAAGTGCCGAGAGCTGACCAGATGCCAAGTCTCAGGACTGTCCAGTCTTCCACATCAGACCTTCAGCCGGGCCTTCTGACTCTTCTTGAGGTTAGAAAATCTATCCCCCAGTCTCGCAGATGCTGTTCTCCCCCAACTGGCTCTACAGAGAACATCATTATCTTTGCTGAGCTTCTGTCTCTATGGCAATAACAGATGGGAAGTGCTGCGGAATTATTCATGTTCTGGAAAGGAGGCAGTCAAGGAGGGGAAGATGGGGGGTGGGAGAAGGGGGCACGACCCGGGAGCACGGCGATCGTGGTGTAAAGAACGGAACGTGTGTGTGGAGCGAAAGAGAGGCTCGTGAGCCTTTAGTAGGCCCGTTGGGAGGAAAAGAGGGAAAAAAATCTATGAGCACAGGGGTATTCCCAGTTGGCTGGCTCCAAATGTGGACCCCATACGAGTGACCTCGAAGCAGTAAAACCAGGAGAAATGGGGCGAAAACTGGCAAAAAGAAAAAAAAAAGGAGGGGGACGAAGCTCGAGTCTTCTGAATTTGGTGCACTGAGACCTGGGGGTCAGTCTCCTGATTTTGCGGTGGGGCGGGAAAAAGGGTTTTTTCTTGGTGTTTCGAAATATGACGGAGCAGCTCGGCAGAGTTCAATATGCTAACTAGCCACCCCGGAACACAGACCAGGGAGACCACTGTCCAGCCCCGAGGGTCACAGCCGAAAGCTCTTCAGTCGTCTCTTTCCTCGTCTCATCTCCTGATCGCTTCCAAAACAAAACCCCAAAGCCCTCAGGAAACACTGCAGAAACATGTAATTTCTAGCTCCCTTTTAGAACCGAGAGAGCAGTCTGGTGAGGGGGTGGGAGGAGGGAGTCCGAGAAGCAGAGACAAAAATGTTTTCTCTCTGTTTTGCCGGAACTTCGGCCAGCCCTCCGGCCCGGCCGGATGGCGGAGAAGGTCAGCCCCGGCAAGACGCCTGGGCGGAGGCCGCCCGGGCAAGGCGGGGGCCGCCGGTGTGGGGCGGAGCGCAGCGCCAGCAGCTGGCGGGGCGGCCCTCGGGCGGGGGGGCCCCGCAGGGGCGGGGGGCAGCCCCAGCGCGCAGGGCCCACACTGTGGGGGGTGCGAAACTGGGAGGCCGCCGCTCGGCTGCCTCCGGGGCGGGGCGGCCCAGCTGCGCCCCGCGGGGGGAGGGTCGCCCGTGCCTGACCTCGGGCGGCGGCGCTCGGCCGGGCGGGCCCTGCCTCCGCCCTGCCGGCTGCTGGGGTCGCGCACAGTGCACCGCGCGGCCGCCCTGCCCCCTCTCTCCGTGTCGTGCGGCGGCCGAGCGTCCAGGGCGCCCCCGGGTCTGGCCCGTCTCCACCGAGCAGCGGGTGGGGCGGGGGCGGGGCGGTGGCGGCCCCAGACAGCCGGCTGGGCGACTCGAGGAAGGAAGGAGGGAGGGCGGCGGTGGGGGTGGGGCGGGGAGGGAACATCCTGTCTGCGCCGGGTGCACCGCAGACAGCGCCGCGCGCCAGCCGCCCAGACGGCGCGCGGGGCTGGGAACGCCGGGCGCGCGCCTGGGGGGAGGGGCGCGCGCGCCAGGCGACGGGCCGGGGTAGCCCTCGGGAGCCACAATAGTCCATACGGCGCGCGCGTCCCCGAGGGGCTAGGAGCCGCGAGGCGGCGGCCGGCCCGCGGGCACGGTGCCGCTGCTGGCTCCGTTCCCCTCCCCCCCGTCCCTCCGCCCCTCCGCCCCTCCGCCCTCCCTCTGCCCCGGGCGGCCGGAGACGGCGGCGGCGTCTGCGGGAAGCCGTGTGTCTCCGCAGTGACGTGGGCGGGCCGAGGACTCGGTGACGTCAGAGGGCTGTGTGTAGCGATGTGTGTGGGGTTCGGAGCGGCGCCGGCACAGCCGAGGGGAGCGGGCGAGCGGCGGCGGCGGCGGCGGCGGCGGCTGGCACAGGTGCGGCCTCGGCTCGCTCGGGGGACGCGGCGGGAGGCAAGGGGCGCGCGGCCCCCGGGGCGCCCGACGGCAGCGCCGGGGGTAGTGGGGAGTTAACAAAGCTCATCGGGCTTCCTGGGGCGCGGAGGCCGGAGTCGGGGGTGCGGATGCGCGGGTCACGGGTGGGGTCGGAGCCCCGGGGCGTGGGGGCGCGGGGCGGGTGTCTCACGGCGTATCTTGTCTCGCTGATGCCGGGCGGTGGGCAGGGGCAGGGCGCTGCACTTGACCGGAGCCGTCGGGACCCCGGAGACCTGGGCGCCAGTCCCCGCCCCCCCGCCGCCTGTCTGTGCTGCGCGGGGATGCCCCGGGCTCGACCCGGTTGGTCGGCGCCCAGCGGCTGGGGGATCCCGGCTGGGCTCCCCACCCGCCCCTCTCTCTTCTGGTCCCGGGCGGGCGAGGGAGGTGCAGCCTTAGGGGTGCTGAGGTAACACCCGAGAACTTCCCGGGGAGAGGGTGCACGGGGGATTTCCAGTCTTCTCAGCGGCCCACTCAGCGGGGTGGTGTGGGGAGGGCCCTGGGGGTGTTCCGAGACCGCGGTGGGGTGCTCCTTTTCCTCCACTTCCCACGACCCCCTGGCACGCCCCGAGGCGTCCCGGGTCCCTTCCTCCCCACCGCCCCGCCGCCTCCTCGGGTTTGAGATGGGTGGGTGGCTTTGCGTGGGCCGAGGATTTCAGGGTTTGGGGGCTCCCCCATTCTAGGTCTCGCCTCCTCCCCTCTTCCTTGGCCAGCGTTGGCTGAGGTGTTCCTGTGGTGGGCGAAATCAGTACGTTGGCTAGTGGCCTTGGTCCTTAACCCTTTGGGTCTGTTTTAAGGTAAATTCCTCGCAGTTTGGGAGGCAAAAATTTCTATTTATTGGGATTCCTTTTGGAATTTCTCTCAAGAAGGAAGTGGAAGAAGAATCTTTTCTTTTTTTCCCTCTTCCTCCATTTGCATTCTTTGTGAGGTCTGTCTGCCTTGTGCTTTTTGTCCCGGATTAGTCTTGTTCAAGGATGGAGATTCCCAGGAGTGGAGTCTGTAGCTTTTGGCTTCCATTAAGCAAATTCTCTAACCCTTTAAAGGGAAAGTTAATTTTTGCTTACAGTCATTCCAGAAAAATAGCCTACGCTGACTAGATGGATTATGCACTTAAGATTGTAACTTACATATGGTAGGTATGTTAACTAGTATCTGATTTTTTTGGATGAAACTGGTGGGTTTTTTTTTTTTTAATTGAGAGATGAAGTAATAGGTGATTTTAGCTAAAATGGCATAACTGAGAAAACCTTTAGTACTGAGTTTTGGGTGAGATGATCTCTTTAAGGTTCTTCCTGTTCTGAGTAGGAGTAACCCTCTCCCTTTTGAGGGATATTATTGCAACCTTTACCCATTCTCCGAATTGCTTTCCTATTTAAATGAAGGTACTTCTAGTTAACTGGTATTAGATTTAAAGGAATCACTCAAGTGTCACCTTTGGTAAAGTGAACTCAGTTTAAGATTAAGAAACTATTTTCAAACTGACCCTTCGGGCTCTGGAGCAAATTCAAATGTAACTCTCCCCTAACCCCCTTCTCTTCCAGATTAATTAAAAGAAGAATGAACAGTAATCCTGAAGATAACTGGGCAGTTTTTCTTTAGGTTTCATTTTTAATTGTAGAAGTTCAAGTGGAGTCAGAGACTCTTCTTAACTGGTGTGAGGATTTATACAAGCCTTCATTTTGTCCACACAGACCAACAGATCATCATTTTTAGAGAAGATACTTTTTTTCCTCCTTTTTTGGTGTCCTTGGTGCCAAATACTAAATTTGGGTGCATAATTTTGACTCAAGTAATTGCATAAACTTTTTGCGTGTTGTGCTTAAAACCAAACCAAACTATTGCGTTGAACTTGGACATCTTGAATTGAGAGAACTGGTAACTTTATTTTAATACGTATATCTGAAGAACTTAGGAAAACAAAGGCTTCCTTGGAAGTGTGCCTCTTAAAATTATTTTCTGTGTTATTAGACAATAAGAAATTTTATAGCACTTGAAGTGAAATTATACTTGGAGTATAAGCAGAACCAAAACAAAGTTGCAAAATCTATTGAGTAGTTTAGGGAGATCTCTTTGGAAATTTAAATTTTCTGTTTGAATAAGTTACCATAAGTATTGGTATACATTGTGTTTCTCTCTTCAAATAAGCAACTAGTTAACAATGCAAATCTCAGACTTACTTATTTAACACAATAGTTTTTAGCAATGGAAAACCTACAGACAAATTTTTCCTTGGTTCAGGGCTCAAATAAAAAACTGAACGGGATGGGAGATGATGGCAGCCCTCCAGTGAAAAAAATGATGACAGACATTCATGCAAATGGAAAAATGATGGTAAACAAGATGCCAACTGTAAAGAAGGAACACTTGGACGACTATGAAGCGCCAATGGAAACTGATGAAGAGCATGTCAAGAGAACCTGTGCCTCTGTGCCTGAACCTTTACATTTAAATCCCAGTTTGAAACACACTTTGGCACAATTCCATTTAAGTAGCCAGAGCTCTCTGGGTGGACCAGCAGCATTTTCCGCTCGGTATTCCCAAGAAAGCATGTCACCTACTGTGTTTCTGCCTCTTCCATCTCCTCAAGTTCTTCCTGGTCCACTGCTCATCCCTTCTGATAGCTCGACAGAACTCACCCAGACTGTGTTGGAAGGGGAGTCTATTTCTTGTTTTCAGGTTGGAGGAGAAAAGAGACTCTGTTTGCCCCAAGTCCTAAATTCTGTTCTCAGAGAATTTTCACTCCAACAGATAAATACAGTATGTGATGAATTGTACATCTATTGTTCAAGGTGTACATCAGACCAGCTTCATATCTTAAAGGTCCTGGGAATACTTCCATTCAATGCCCCGTCCTGTGGGCTGATCACATTAACTGATGCACAAAGACTGTGTAATGCTTTATTGCGGCCACGCACTTTTCCTCAAAATGGTAGTATACTTCCTGCTAAGAACTCATTGGCCCAGTTGAAGGAAACTGGCAGTGCCTTTGAAGTGGAACATGAATGCTTAGGCAAATGTCAGGGTTTATTTGCACCCCAATTTTATGTTCAGCCAGATGCCCCGTGTATTCAGTGTCTGGAGTGCTGTGGAATGTTTGCGCCTCAGACATTTGTGATGCATTCTCACAGATCACCCGACAAAAGGACTTGCCACTGGGGCTTTGAATCAGCCAAATGGCATTGCTATCTTCACGTGAACCAAAAATACTTAGGGACACCTGAAGAAAAGAAACTGAAGGTAATTTTAGAAGAAATGAAGGAGAAATTTAGCATGAGAAATGGGAAGAGGAGTCAATCCAAGGCAAGTTTTTTTTTCTTAATAGCAATTTTGAATAACGGTAATGGTTTACTTTGAAATTAAAAGTCTATTTAGAATATAACTGTTAAACTATTACTGCTCATGCAACAACAGGAAAAACTCATCTAAATAATATGTTTGTATTACACGTTTTAGGCTATAAAGTGCTTTCCTGTATGTGTTCTCATTTGATCTTCCAAACAACCTACTGAGAGAAGTGGGATTATTCCCATTTTACAGATAAAGAGAATGAGGCTCAGAGAGATCAAGTGGCTTTCCCAAGATTATATAGCCAGGGAGTGGAGGATCTGGGGCTTCTTTTTCAAGCCATGTCCTTGTTTTCACACATCTTGCTTTTTGATGACTAAATCAGTTGTTTTCCTAGGACTCAAGATAATTTACACTTTGGTGTTATCTCTATTTGCAAATGATATAATAGGTAGCCCATACAACTCTGGTGGTGGGCTCCAAACAGCGTTTTTTCAAAGGTGTATTTAGGATTTCTGACATTGTTTCTGTAATTGAATATTCAGACTTGATCAGTACTGGAGACAAATGCAAATGACAGATTTATCTGAAAATTTCTTGATTCTAGTCACCAAGAATTTTTTTTAAAGAGAGGAATAATTAAAAAAATTATGGCAGCTAGAATAAAGATGATTTTATTTTTTAAATTAAAAAAAATTATTTTATTTATTTATTTTTGGCTGCATTGGGTCTTCATTGCTGCACTCAGGCTTTCTCTAGTTGCAGCGAGCGGAGGCTACTCTTCCTTGCGGTGCACAGGCTTATCATTGCAGTTGATTCTCTTGTTGCAGAGTGCGGGCTCTAGGTGCCCGGACTTCAGTAGTTGTGGTGCGTGGGCTCAGTAGTTGCGGTTCATGGGCTCTAGAGCGCAGGCTCAGTAGTTGTGGCTCACGGGCTTAGCTGCTCGGCGGCATGTAGGATCTTCCCGGACCAGGGCTTGAATCTGTATCCCTGCATTGGCAGGCGGATTCTTAACCACTGCACCACCAGGGAAGCCCAACATTATTTTAGATTAAATAAACATTAATATAAAAACGTCTCAGCAAAGAGATTTTAAACTTATTTTCCCACTGCATTATCTGGTAGGCTACACTAGTTCATTCTAAGAGTTTGAATGGCTGGCTAATAGATAAGATTTAGGCTATTAAATATTCAGTTTGTTGATCTGGTTTTTAAATATTCGCCTACTCGATTAAAATCAGTATAATAGCTAACACTAAGTGTTTAAAATGTGGCAAGCATTGCTTTTGAACAGTTTTACACGTACAATTTTATTTGATTGGTACCACAAAAGATTGGCCGTGTTTCATCTTAAGAATCTAATATTTCCACTATTAATTAGTTTTTATTCCTTGAAATATCTCTGCCCTTTCTGCTTCACAGAAGTATTAAATGACTGAAGTTTATTTACAGCAAGATTAGAGCTTGGGCAAGAAACTTAAGGTTTCATGGCCTGTGCTTTAAACCTTTCAGGTTTTGAGGGAAATTTAGTTACAGTGTAGTTTTAAGACAGTGATTTGCTTCAGAAGCCCAATGAAGATAATTTCAGACTTGAATTCAGGGTAGTTTGCTACTTGCTGATTCCAAACCGGTCAGTACTTCTTGGAAATTCCTTGCCTGTGGCTACTAGGTAAGTTTATATTGTTTAACTGATTTTAAAGCAGAATTGACTTCAAGCCAGTTCTCACATTGTTGGACACGCTTACAGCTGGCTTGGTCCCACGCTGAAAATAGTGTTTAGAATTGTCTGTATTCTCAAAATGTGGAATGCCCCTTTTGACATTTATGATATCTTGCCCTAATGTAACTAGGACTCTCACATGTCCATAGGTGGCCACATTATTTGCCAGATATTCTTGGTCCAATCTTGGTTGCTCTGACGTAAGCATTTTGGGGATAAATTACTTTGCCTAATATTCCTGCTCTGTGTTTGTGAGAAAAAATATCTGAGAACCATGATAAAGGTTAAAAAAAAAAAGGTGATGAATTTACTTAACTGAAACTGAATGTGCTAGGGTTTGGTTAAAATTGAAACTGTCCTTCATCAGGATGTAGTCATTTATTGTCTCAGAATTTATTAATTTGAATTCAGTTTTTATTTGGGGAAGCCGTGAGATTTTTTTTCCCCATATTTTTACTATGTTATGTTTTGCAGTATTTGCCAGTGTTTCTGGTGTGTTCTGTTATTTTTTCCAATTTTATGTGAATTTTAAGCAATTTAAGGGAATTTGAAAATTTCCAGTAATCAAACCTTTAAGAAAGAAGTGTTTGGGGAGTTCATGTGTAGTAATACATGCTTGCCACTTCACATTTTGAAAATTTACTCCTCAAAACTTGGCGAAGTAGTTCTCTTTTGAAGTTGAGATGAGAAACCGGTGGGTTCAGATGGGTCACATGCTTCTGGTTGTATAACTGGTAAGTGGTAGAATCAGGAGTTGAATGCAGTTCTTCTGACTTCAAGTCTAGTAATTTTCACTACTTTTCCCAGAAGCAAACTCAGTAGCAGAAACTGAATTTTGAGAAACATTAACTTTTCTTATCAACTTACCTTAGTATAATGGTTCCTAAGCTCTCTGTTAACTTGTATGTAGACTAAGGTATTTTACTGGGAAGGGGTCACGGAGATAGTCCTTGGCTGGGGAACATTTTTCATTATCTTCTGTGAGTCAACTGAATTGGTTGCCCAACAAACCAAATACATCCAGAGGAAGCTCATTTAAAAAAGTCAAAACAGGATTTTTTTAAAAAAATTAAAGCATATGCTAAATATATTAACCTCTTATCTAAAGGTCCTTATGTTTAGTGTGAACACTGATGTAATTGGGTATGTTTAGTTAATGTAGTCAGAGTAGGTTTTTGAATTTTAAAAATCCCCTCAAACTCAGTAGGCAATTGTTTGAAATGTAGCAACTGTTGAATTATTTCTAAGGATGGAAATTATATTAGTGATGGTCACCAAACTATTTGCATAACTAAAAACTATATTTACTTTGCATAGTTAGGAGCTATATTTAGATGGGAGAAATAAGTGGTAGAAGGTCAGTGTTCTAAGTGAAGAGCTGACTATTCTTTGCAGACACCAGAGGTATAGTATTTTGAACTCTTTCTCACTCAGGTCACCACAAGAAATAATACTTGATTTTTAGATTTGCCTAGGTTGCTTTGCAAAATGGTGTTATCAAAACTGTCTCTTCATATCATTTGAGTTTTTTATGTTTTTATTAGAAAAATGATTATTGTATTTTATAGTGCACAAACATATGGAAGAATATCATATTCTTGATTCTTTTCCATATCTCCAGTGGGTATTGTTTATTTGATCTAATTCTGATTTTGTTGAATCTTAGTTTCTATCTGTGGAAAAAAGGTTTGCCAAGCAAACTGATCATTTGTAAGTAAAATTTGAAGGGTGATGTTTCCTTGAGATTATTTTCAAGCACATTAGAAAAACCTATTTGTAGTCAACTGATAAGATCATTATAGGTGATTCTTTGCTGTTACAGCATGTGGCTGACATTCTCCAGTTCACTAAGTAAAGATGGTTTATGCCTTTATAAATTTTTAGGGGTTAAAATTTAGATTTCTAACATTTAGACTTGAGTACTGTTAGGTAAGTAAAATAATACAGTTCTTACTTTGCTTAGGGAAAAAATCCTATGGATTATCTGTGATGCAATAGATTACCTAAAGATATCAACTTAAAAGTTTTCCTCTTAAAGCCTATTAATTAAACATTTCACTTTTTTTAGTTTTGCATTTTTCTTACAGTTCATTTCTGCGAGGTCATTGGCAATAATGATAATCCTCCAAAAAATTTCTCCCCTCTTGTAAGCTATTATACTTCTGTTTAGGAAGTGTGTTTCTTAGTACCAACCTAAGTGAGGTAAAGAAATACACTAGAGAGGATGGGTAACTTGCAGAGTAGTGTTGGGACAAAATGTGTACCAGTAATAATTGTGATAGATTTGATGGTAATTTGTTACATCAGAGGCAGAGTTTGCATTTTATGATTAGCATAAATTTTTATTAAGTGGCTATAAGGTCAGAATCAAATGAAGTATTTGTGCTCATATAAGGGACGAGTATGAATATTTTTTTCTAACTTTATAAAATTAACAACTGTCTTAATGAGTTTTGAGACGATCTTTTTCCTGGTTTCCCAGAATTTAGTTTACTGCTTGGCAGGTCAAAGTTACTCAGTGAAAAAGAAAAAATTTTTTAAACTGAATAAATTTTGGGGAGACAATGCTCCATTGTATTTTAGAATATTGGGGATTTTTTTGGAAAAATTATGGTTTAACCCTTAATAAACTTATATAATTTGCAAATAAACTGTTGAATAAGACAACTGGTCAAATGAGAGAATGGATTTAAAAGTACTTTGGAAGTTGAGTCTAGAAATATCAGATGGTACTTCAAACTATTATTGAAATATTTACTAATATGTATTTCGGGATTTTTCCTTTCCCCAAACATTTTCTTGATTTATCTAGAATTATCTGAAGATATTTCAAAGTAAGATAACTGAGTGTTGGGCTCAGCTGTATCTCACTTTTAGTTGTTTGTACACAGTAATTATACTAGTTGGATATTTGTTTATTTATCAGAATGAAGTATGCAAGAAGAAAGTACAAAACACGTTTGTTATAAAATATAAGAAGGAAATTTCAGTGAAAACACATTTGTTATAAAAAATAAGGAAATTTCAGTGAAATCTTTAGAATGGCTTTGGGAATAGTGCCCCCTTATGGTTTAGGAAATATAGAGTCTATATTCATTTTATCATTAAAAAATTTTAATTTTTTAAACATTTTAAAATGTTAATATTTTAAAAAAGGCTTCTGATAAAACGCTTTATCCTTTTGGTCTGAGAAATGGGAAAAAATTAAGAAACTTCAAGGAAGAAAAGAAAAAGGATAGGCCTGAATCGGTACATAGTTAGCCAGTAGTGTTCTCATACCTATGCATATGTTATAATTTATACCACTTGGAGAACAAGGAAGAAAGCAAGAATTGGATTAATTTCAATGCCTTTAGAATTCTGGTAGTAGAGAGTGTGGAGCCAGAACTCAATTTGTTCAAGTAAAGAGGTAGAACTAGTTTGGGAATAGTTTTAGTAATGGCTTGAACCTTTATTTTGTCAATGCATAAAATTTGGTCTGTTGAGGTTTCATATACGTTACATGTACATTAAAATAATGTAAGGATTTTATTTGACTAAAAAGACATGAAGAATATATAATTTAAGGTGTGGTTTGGTTCCATCACTAAATAAAGTATTACAGCACCATGCTAGGCAGAAAGAGAAATGAATAGGAAAGATTTAAAGTTAGTTTAAAACTCATTTTGATTCCTAGACTTAGAAATGGGTCACAGAAATATGTATGTAAAGACTAGTTGGAGGCTCCCTAGGGCAGGAATTCATCTCGTAGTTTCTAAACCTAGAATGTGATGTATGCTTAACAAAAGTTTGGATGCAACTGAATGAAAAGTCTTAGTAGCCCTAGAAAGCTACCAGTGATTTTCAAGGAGGAAAAGAGTTTCGTTTTAAAGCGAAACAGCATTTTGTTTTTATTTGTGGTATTGAATTTATTTTGAGATTTCTAATAGCCTTAAAAGTGCCTATTTTGTTTATCTTATGGGGACAAGGAATACAAAAGTTAAAATTACTAAAGACCATTTTGGTACATAATACTACGGCTTTCCATTTTGAAAAAAAAAAAATTTTTTTTTTTTGAAAGCAATATAGGCCCATTAGAGTAAATCCTAAAAAAAGTACAAAGAAGAAAACAGAATTTCCTCATAATTTCACCATGGAGTGATAACCACCATTGGAATTTATTCCTTTACGTACATAATGCTTTGTAAATCTGTGCAAAAGCATCTGTAGAGTGCACAGGTTATTAACTTAAGACCTAATTGTTGAAATAATACATTTGGACAAACTTTAGGACATGTACTTAGAGCAGTGTTTATCAAATTGCAATTTGTCACCCATGCAGCCTTTCTCATCTGGGGTTCTATGAGAGGAGAATTAAGCCATAGAAAGGATGGTATATAGTACCTTTCTAAGTCCTTTGGAGAGAAGTTAATTTAATGCATACAGTGGAAGCTTTGCAGAGTTTGGGCTTAATTTTCTTGAGAACCTCAGTTGAGAAGGGTGAGGGGGATATCAAAAAAGTCAATTTACTGGGTCACCAGCATTTTAAACATACATGAAATAGAGTAAAATTTTAAAAAATGCAATATATTGCACATAGTAAAATTAACTAATTTACATTTTGATATTGTCAATTGACATTATTTGAAGGCCAAAATCTGAGATAATTTTTAAAAAGCATCTATGCTGAAATGGGATAGAAAAGCAAAGCCTAACATGTATATAGATTAAAACTTTTTTAAAAAATTAATTTATTTTTGGCTGCGTTGGATCTTTGTTGCTGGGCGCAGGCATTCTCTAGTTGCGGTGAGCGTGGGCTACTCTTCGTTGCAGTGCGCGGGCTTCTCATTGTGGTGGCTTCTCTTGTTGCAGAGGACGGGCTCTAGGCGTGCAGGCTTCAGTAGCTGTGGCTCGTGGGCTCTAGAGCACAGGCTCAGTAGTTGTGGCGCACGGGCTTAGTTGCTCCACGGCACGTGGGATCCTCCTGGACCAGGGCTTGAACCCGTGTGTCCTGCGTTGGCAGGCGGATTCTTAACCACTGCACCACCAGGGAAGCCCTAGATTAAAACTTTTTATAACAGATATTTTAGTGAAAAGATGTATATGACATGGAAGTTTTCAAATAATTGCAATATTAAGTGGATTGGACACCATAGAATTCCAGTGTAAAGAAATTATTTTTCAAGTTCCAGAAATTAACAGGATTTTTATCAGTTTGTTTCCTTTAAGTTTTTTTTAAAATAAATTTATTTATTTTTGGCTTCATTGGGTCTTCGTTGCTGCACACGGGCTTTCTCTAGTTGCGGCGAGTTCACAGTGTGCGGGCTTCTCATTGCAGTGGCTTGTCCTTGCGGAGCACGGGCTCTAGGCATGCGGGCTTCAGTAGTTGTGGCACACGGGCTCAGTAGTTGTGGCTTGTGGGCTCTAGAGTGCAGACTCAGTAGTTGTGGCTCATGGGCTTAGTTGCTCTACAGCATATGGGATCTTCCCGGACCAGGGCTCCAACCCTTGTCCCCTACATTGGCAGACGGATTCCTAACCACTGTGCCACCAGGGAAGCCCTGTTTCCTTTAAGTTTAAGGGAGGAATATCGTACTACTGACTTTTACATGGCTTTGTTTCCATGAAGGATTTAAGAAGAGAGTTGCACATTATAAGAATGTGACCTTGCTTTTCCTTTGAGAGTTTTTAAGCACTTTAAACCTAAAATTGGCTTTATGAGGTAGATATGATTCTGTAGTGTGGAGGAGCAACAGACATTGTGATTTCTGCAGATCCATCTTTGATAAGTTAGTGGAAGTGCTTAGACCTTATTGTTCCGGTTTTGCATTAGGTTGATTAATTCTAATAATTACAATGAAATGAGGCACAAAACTAAGCCTTAAAATCTCTTAAGTAGCTATTTGCTACCTTGTAACACTATTCCTGTTTCAGTTGTTGAAACACTCATTCACAGCCTGTTGGAAGTATTGAGAAAACCTGATCCTATTCTGAGAGATTCAGTTTCTTTCAGTAGGAGTTGTTGGCAGCTGTCTGGTAGGGTGTCTTTTGTGTCCTTCTGAAATCATTTATGGACCACTTGAATGTCTTAGTATTATACACAGTAAAAGGAACCTGGCAGGTATATTGGCTTTATAGCTAAGGAGTTGTTGCTTAACTATGTGTTTGGTCATGTGTTTACTAAGGTTGCTAACGATTTACGTTTGGCTTGTACAAAGTAATGTGTATTTAATATGCATTATCTTTTACTTTTTATGTAAGCACACCATTATAGGAGGATAGACTATGAAATTTATCAGTCTACTAGTCCTTCATATGCTTACTGGCTTATAAATACCAAAATGTAAACATTAATCTTTGTCTTTCTAAATTCTGTTTTAAAAAATATTTTCCACATATTTTAAAAAGATTTAATTCTGATTTTTTGAGGGGAATTTTTGAAATCCCATCAATACTTTGAGATATTGTCTTGATTTCTTTAGTTCATCAATGTTTGTCATTAGGACTTAAAGATCATAATATTAATCTGACACTGTAATTAGAAACTAAAGTGCCACCTCAAATCAAAGTTTATTATTGAAGATAAATCTGGGAATTTTAAAGCATTTTGATTTTTGTTTTTTGGGGGTTTTTTTTAGTGCAAATTGGCATGTTAGTATACAAAGGGTGCTGAGTGGGTGGAATTGCTTTTGTAACTAGAAAGTGGTGACAAATGCTTATTGGTCTTTTTGTAAATGAAATCAAGTTCTCTAAACTATTTGTCATTGTGAGGCTAATAAGCATGGTACCAAAATACAATGATTCTTTATTAGGAAACCTGATTATTAAAGGGTCATGTGTATATAACACAGTAAGTTGAAATTTAGAGAAACTTGCATAAAGCATTTCCTAATTTTTACTTATTTAAAGTTAACTTCTATACATTTTGGGCTTATTTAAATTTTGCTTTCATAGACGTTATTTGTTGTTTTACGACTTAGAGAAAGAACTTTTGGAATAAAATCATATGTCTGAAATTTTTCTTATATGTTTCAGATGAGGATGCCATCTGTTCATTTTGTGGTAGATAATTATGGGGAAGTTGGGCAATAGAAGTATTTTAAAATCTTAAGGCTCTAACTTAAGCTACTAAGTGATCTACTTCTCTTCTTTGCCAAGTAATGTAATGTATTCTATTTTAATGTTTAAGTACACGAAGGGAATGAAATTATTCTCATATTGAAAGGTAAAAGGAAAGGCAATAGATGTGTGTATCTTGGTGTCTCATTTTTATTCCTGATCAGTAGTAGCATTATTGCTGTGCCATTTAATTATATTGTTATTTTTTTTGAAGACCTAATTTGTATGTTGCCACAAATGCATAATAGATGAGAAAATCTGGCATGCCCGTGAATGTTCTGTTGTATAATATGTGCTTTTCATAATTGTTTTTAACATGCAGTTAGGATAATTTGTTATAAATGTGTTTATGGCTTACCACAGCATATTAGGTAAAATTAACTCCCAACATTTTATCATGGTTAGTGTTGTGCATTTCCCCATCATTTATATTATTTAATTTGTAGATCTGATCTCTCAAAATACAACCCAGAGACTTAGGATTGTTGGTACTTCATTGAACAGAAGGGTATTAAATGTGAAAGAGACTATCTTGTGAGTTTCCTGGTAGCAGATTAACCTTAAAAAAGGCTACCCTGGGAATTAATGAGCTACACTGTCATTCAGAATTCATTCAACAAATATTTACTGAGTCCCTACTACATGCCATGCGTGGTGCTAGGAACTGAAAATACAAAAGTGATTAAGACAGTACTTGACCTCAAGCTGCTGTTTAAGCAGAGGCGGAATAGCCACTCGTCAGGGATTTTGTATAGGGAGTTCAGACATTACCTAGAGGACTGCACTAGGTGATCTTTAAGGAAGGTTTTTTTTAATAACCCCTCCTCTGTGACTCTCTTCATGTGTTGGTGCAAGAATAGGAAACAAAATAAAGGTCAGAAACTAGAGAGGGATGGATGTTTAAATAGAAAGAATGTGCTAGCAGTTATTTAAGGTGGCATTTGAAGTTTAGAGACATCATGGAAACAAAGCTATACTGAGTTTGGATCATGAATAAAGGTAAAACTTATACAAATCAAGCTGTAGAGTTTTAAAATGAACTTGATCAAAATTGAATCAGATTTGAAGTCAAGATCTCTGGCTGAAGAAGTTTAGAATTTGTTATTCTGAAGATTTGACATTCCAGTTATCTGTAATAGAGGGAAAACTTTAAAATATATAAATCAATTTTAGTAATTTTAATGTAAAACATCTGGAAACAGTTGATTTCTTGGGCAGTACATCCAGAATTGTCTCAGATATAAAACTGATTTAAAGTGGAGCTTTCCATATTTTCTAAATAATGAGTTTAACAGATAACTTCTAAAAATGAAATTCTCGTTTAATTTGAGCCAATCTTATACGTCACTGATTTGTTAGAGTGAGCTTACCCCTGCTCATTAACACCTTTTTTATCACAGTGTTGGGGTGAAAAATGTTCTGCCTAAGTGAGTTTTCTAGATGATGAAACTACTCTTCTCAGCACTGTGTCTTTTTAAAAACTTTAACCTTTTTTTAAATGAATTCTAAAATGTCTTAAATAGTTTTCAGTCTTTCTAAATGGTATGTGTATGGTATATATATATGTATATGGTATACTATAAATGTAAGTATAAATATCGACTATAAGTATGTCATGTTGACTCAAGACTTCTTAAACATCAGTTACTCTGTTGTGATAAGGGTAGGGAACAATTGAGGTACATTAAATTATTTGCCCTGGCCTATGTGTGATAAAGCCCTCAGATTGTGTTGCTTTTTGAATCAGTTTTTGTGTTTGTGTCTTGTAATTCTCCTCTCTCCCTAGGCTGTCAGCTGGCACCTGGTATCTATCATTTAGTATTTCTGTTGCCAGCAGTCAGTTCCCTTTCTAATTTATGGTAGAACTAAGCTATAGGCTGAGAAACTGTGTAAACAAATGATTGATTTATTTTATAAATAAGCAGTTGCTTTTGCCCCAGATTCTGAACTTTAGAATACTTGATCAGGATTGTGAGGTTTAGAAACAAATTCTACTCTTACAGAGTCTAGAGGCCCTCACTGAATACTCACCTCTTAAGTCCTTTCGAAATGCTCTTCTTTTCGCTATAACCTTGTGCTCTTGTTAGTCTTTCAAATTCCTTGCCCAGTAATTCTTAACAAAACATTGATCTCCTACCAATATGTGTGTGTGTCGGGGGAGGGGAGACAAAATATAAAACAAACCAAATGAGGAAGTTAGTAACCACAGGTTATTTATTCTTTTCTATCTCAGTTTCTGAACCTCAGTTTTCTTAGTTGTAAAATGGAGATAATTATACCTACTTAATCAGGTATTCGTTAGAAATAAGCAGGATATAAAGTTCTTATCGTGAACTTTGAGGTGGCCAGTTACCTTCTCCTCTTACTTTATTTACAGGTAGAGTTCATCCTTCAGGGCTAAAAAGAACTTTTCATATTTATGAGAAAATGTGGTTTACTGATAAGTGTTAGCAGACACAGTGGTTTTAAAGTTTGGCAAAATATTGCTGTAGAATGTTATCTAATATAATATGCTAAGAAATACTATAGGGATGGGGGGGTATATTCTAGGTAATTGTAACAATGAGAAGAATCAGAACTTAGCAATGCTGCACATTTGCAGAGTACTATTATTTAAAATGGATTTTTAAAATAGATTCCATAAGTATGATATTTGATGAAATCATTCTGGTAGTCCATGTTAACATACATGCTAAAACTGTTCTTGTGATGGGACAGTTCATGTCTCTTTCCGTTTTAAGTGACTATACATGGTACTTTAAGGAAAGACTGCCTTATTAGAAGATGATTCTTAAATAACATAATTCTTTACTAGTCAGTGTTTTCCGGAGGCAGCCTATGGCTCTGTCAAGTAGATACATAAAATTACCCATCACATCCTCTTTCAATAAACTTTTCCCCTTCCACATTTTTCTACAGATGGATACACCACCAGGAATGGAATTACAGTCATGGTATCCAGTTATAAAGCAGGAAGGTGACCATGTTTCTCAGACACATTCATTTCTACACCCCAGGTGAGTGGGTATTGGCTCATTCATTCATTCATTCAACATCTATACATCAGGTACTATTCTAGGCCCTGGGAATTCATTTTATAGTTTCAGGGTTTTTTGCTAATCAATGAAATGAATTATAAATAGTGTTGAATATTTGAATTAACCTTTCCTGTGTGTTTCTATGGTTTTTTTTTTCCCCTAGAAATAGGTCATTTCTTTTTTGCCGTAAAGTGAAAAAAATGGAAGTTTTCTTTTTATTTCCTTACTTCCCTTCAACAAGTAAACCAACTCTTCAAGAGTGTGGTGTGCAACTTTGATATTTTATTTTATTTTTATTTATTATTATTATTTTTTTACATCTTTATTGGAGTGTAATTGCTTTACAATGGTGTGTTAGTTTCTGCTTTATAACAAAGTGAATCAGTTATACATATACATATGTTCCCATATCTCTTCCCTCTTGCGTCTCCCTCCCTCCCACCCTCCCTATCCCACCCCTCCAGGCGGTCACAAAGCACCGAGCTGATCTCCCTGTGCTATGCGGCTGCTTCCCACTAGCTATCTACCTTACGTTTGGTAGTGTATATATGTCCATGCCTCTCTCTCGCTTTGTCACAGCTCACCCTTCCCTCTCCCCATATCCTCAAGTCCGTTCTCTAGTATGTCTGTGTCTTTATTCCTGTCTTACCCCTAGGTTCTTCATGACATTTTAAAATTTTTCTTAAATTCCATATATATGTGTTAGCATACAGTATTTGTCTTTCTCTGTCTGACTTACTCCACTCTGTATGACAGACTCTAGGTCTATCCACCTCATTACAAGTAGCTCAATTTCGTTTCTTTTTATGGCTGAGTAATATCCCATTGTACATATGTGCCACATCTTCTTTATCCATTCATCCAATGATGGACACTTAGGTTGTTTCCACCTCTGGGCTATTGTAAATAGAGCTGCAATGAACATTTTGGTACATGACTCTTTTTGAATTATGGTTTTCTCAGGGTATATGCCCAGTAGTGGGATTGCTGGGTCATATGGTAGTTCTGTTTGTAGTTTTTTAAGGAACCTCCATACTGTTCTCCATAGTGGCTGTACCAATTCACATTCCCACCAGCAGTGCAAGAGTGTTCCCTTTTCTCCACACCCTCTCCAGCATTTATTGTTTCTAGATTTTTTGATGATGGCCATTCTGACTGGTGTGAGATGATATCTCATTGTAGTTTTGATTTGCATTTCTCTAATGATTAATGATGTTGAGCATTCTTTCATGTGTTTGTTGGCAGTCTGTATATCTTCTTTGGAGAAATGTCTATTTAGGTCTTCTGCCCATTTTTGGTTTGGGTTGTTTCTTTTTTTGTTATTGAGCTCCATGAGCTGCTTGTAAATTTTGGAAATTAATCCTTTGTCAGTTGCTTCATTAGCAAATATTTTCTCCCATTCTGAGGGTTGTCTTTCGGTCTTGTTTATGGTTTCCTTTGCTGTGCAAAAGCTTTGAAGTTTCATTAGGTCCCATTTGTTTATTTTTATTTCCATTTCTCTAGGAGGTGGGTCAAAAAGGATCTTGCTGTGATTTATGTCATAGAGTGTTCTGCGTGTGTTTTCCTCTAAGAGTTTTATAGTTTCTGGCCTTACATTTAGGTCTTTAATCCATTTTGAGCTTATTTTTGTATATGGTGTTAGGGAGTGATCTACTATTACATGTACCTGTCCAGTTTTCCCAGCACCACTTATTGAAGGGCTGTCCTTCCTCCACTGTACATTCCTGCCTCCTTTATCAAAGATAAGGTGACCACATGTGCGTGGGTTTATCTCTGGGCTTTCTATCCTGTTCCATTGATCTATATTTCTATTTTTGTGCCAGTACCATACTGTCTTGATTACTGTAGCTTTGTAGTATAGTCTGAAGTCAGGGAGCCTGATTCCTCCAGCTCCGTTTTTCGTTCTCAAGATTGCTTTGGCTATTCAGAGTCTTTTGTGTTTCCATACAAATTGTGAAATTTTTTGTTCTAGTTCTGTGAAAAATGCCAGTGGTAGTTTGATAGGGATTGCATTGAATCTGTAGATTGCTTTGGGCAGTAGAGTCATTTGCACAGCGTTGATTCTTCCAATCCAAGAACATGGTATATCTCTCCATCTATCTGTATCATCCTTAATTTCTTTCATCAGTGTCTTATAATTTTCTGCATACAGGTCTTTTGTCTCCTTAGGTAGGTTTATTCCTAGGTATTTTATTCTTTTTGTTGCAGTGGTAAATGGGAGTGTTTTCTTGATTTCACTTTCAGATTTTTCATCCTTAGTGTATAGGAATGCCAGAGATTTCTGTGCATTAATTTTGTATCCTGCTACTTTACCAAATTCATTGATTAGCTCTAGTAGTTTTCTGGTTGCATCTTTAGGATTCTCTATGTATAGTATCATGTCATCTGCAAACAGTGACAGCTTTACTTCTTCTTTTCCGATTTGGATTTCTTTTATTTTCCTTTTCTTCTCTGATTGCTGTGGCTAAAACTTCCAAAACTATGTTGAATAAGAGTGGTGAGAGTGGGCAACCTTGTCTTGTTCCTGATCTTAGTGGAAATGCTTTCAGTTTTTCACCATTGAGGATGATGTTGGCTGTGGGCCTTTATTATGTTGAGGAACGTTCCCTCTATGCCTATTTTCTGGAGGGTTTTTATCATAAATGGGTGTTGAATTTGTTTTTGCGGTACACGGGCCTCTCACTGTTGTGGCCTCTCCCGTTGCGGAGCACAGGCTCCGGATGCGCAGGCTCAGTGGCCATGGCTCATGGGCCCAGCCTCTACGCAGCACGTGGGATCCTCCCGGATCGGGGCACAAACCCGTGTTCCCTGCATCGGCAGGTGGACTCTCAACCACTGTGCCACCAGGGAAGCCCATGGGTGTTGTATTTTGTCGAAAGCTTTCTCTGCTTCTATTGAGATGACCGTATGGTTTTATCCTTCAATTTGTTAATATGGTGTATCACACTGATTGATTTGTGTGTATTGAAGAATCCTTGCATTCCTGGAATAAACCCCACTTGGTCATGGTGAATGATCCTTTTAATGTGCTGTTGGATTCTGTTTGCTAGTATTTTGTTAAGGATTTTTGCATCTATGTTCATCAGCGATACTGGCCTGTAGTTTTCTTTCTTTGTGACATCCTTGTCTGGTTTTGGTGTCAGGGTGATGGTGGCCTCGTAGAATGAGTTTGGGAGTGTTCCTCCCTCTGCTATATTTTGGAAGAGTTTGAGAAGGATAGGTGTTAGCGCTCTCTAAATGTTTGATAGAATTCACCTGTGAAGCCAACTGGTCCTGGGCTTTTGTTTGTTGGAAGATTTTTAATCACATTTTTAAATTGAGTGCTTGTGACTGGTCTGTTCATGTTTTCTATTTCTTCCTGATTCATTCTTGGCAGATTGTGCCTTTCTAAGAATTTGTCCATTTCTTCCATGTTGTCCATTTTATTGGCATAGAGTTGCTTGTAGTAATCTCTCATGATCTTTGTATTTCTGCAGTGTCAGTTGTTACTTCTCCTTTTTCATTTCTAATTCCATTGATTTGAGTCTTCTCGCTTTTTTTCTTGATGAGTCTGGCTAATGGTTTATCAATTTTGTTTATCTTCTCAAAGAACCAGTTTTTAGTTTTATTGATCTTTGCTATCATTTCCTTCACTTCTTTTTCATTTATTTATGATTTCTTTCCTTCTGCTAACTTTGGGGTGTTTTTGTTCTTCTTTCTCTAGTTGCTTTAGGTGCAGGGTTAGGTTGTTTATTCAAAATGTTTCCTGTTTCTTAAGGTAGGATTGTATTGCTATAAACTTCCATCTTAGAACTGCTTTTGCTGCATCCCATAGGTATTGGGTTGTTGTGTCTCCATTGTCATTAGTTTCTAGGTATTTTTTGATTTCCTCTTTGATTTCTTCAGTGATTGCTTCGTTATTAAGTACTGTATTGTTTAGCCTCCATGTGTTTGTAGTTTTTACAGATCTTTTCCTGTAATTGATATCTAGTCTCATAGCGTTGTGGTCGGAAAAGATACTTGATACAATTTCAATTTTCTTAAATTTACCAAGGCTTGATTTGTGACCCAAGATATGATCTATCCTGGTGAATGTCCCATGAGCACTTGAGAAAAATGTGTATTCTGTTGTTTCTGGATGGAATGTCCTATAAATATCAATTAAGTCCATCTTGTTTAATGTATCATTTAAAGCTTGTGTTTCCTTATTTATTTTCATTTTGGATGATCTGTCCGTTGGTGAAAGTGGGGTGTTAAAGTCCCCTACTATGAATGTGTTACTGTCAATTTCCCCTTTTATGGCTGTGAGTATTTGCCTTATTTATTGAGGTGCTCCTATGTTGGGTGCATAAATATTTACAATTGTTATATCTTCTTGGATCGATCCCTTGATCATTATGTAATGTCCTTCTTTGTCTCTTCTAATAGTCTTTATTTTAAAGTCTATTTTGTCTGATACGAGCATTGCTACTCCAGCTTTCTTTTGGTTTCCATTTGCATGAAATATCTTTTTCCATCCCCTTACTTTCAGTCTGTATGTGTCTCTAGGTCTGAAGTGGGTCTCTTGTAGACAGCATATATATGGGTCTTGTTTTGGTATCCATTCAGCCAGTCTGTGTCTTTTGGTGGGAGCATTTAATCCATTTACATTTAAGGTAATTATCGATATGTATGTTCCTATTCCCATTTTCTTAATTGTTTTGGGTTTGTTATTATAGGTCTTTTCCTTCTCTTGTGTTTCTTGCCTAGAGAAGATCCTTTAGCATTTGTTGTAAAGCTGGTTTGGTGGTGCTGAACTCTCAGCTTTTGCTTGTCTGTAAAGGTTTTAATTTCTCCATCAAATCTGAATGAGATCCTTGCTGGGTAGAGTAATCTTGGTTGTAGGTTTTTCTCCTTCATCACTTTAAATATGTCCTGCCAGTCCCTTCTGGCTTGCAGAGTTTCTGTTGAAAGATCAGCAGTTAACCTTATGGGGATTCCCTTGTGTGTTATTTGTTGTTTTTCCCTTGCTGCTTTTAATATGTTTTCTTTGTATTTAATTTTTGACAGTTTGATTAATATGTGTCTTGGCATGTTTCTCCTTGCATTTATCCTGTATGGGACTCTCTGTGCTTCCTGGACTTGCTTAACTATTTCCTTTACCATATTAGGGAAGTTTTCAACTATAATCTCTTCAAATATTTTCTCAGTCCCTTTCTTTTTCTCTTCTTCTTCTGGAACCCCTATAATTCGAATGTTGGTGCGTTTAATGTTGTCCGACAGGTCTCTGAGACTTTCCTCAGTTCTTCTCGTTCTTTTTTCTTTATTCCGCTCTGCAGTAGTTATTTCCACTATTTTATCTTCCAGGTCACTTATCTGTTTTTCTGCCTCAGTTATTCTGCTATTGATCCCTTCTAGAGTATTTTTAATTTCATTTATTGTGTTGTTCATCATTGCTTGTTTCATCTTTAGTTCTTCTAGATCCTTGTTAAATGTTTCTTGCATTTTCTCTATTCTATTTCCAAGATTTTGGATCATGTTTACTATCATTATTCTGAATTCTTTTTCAGGTAGACTGCCTATTTCCTCTTCATTTGTTAGGTCTGGTGGGTTTTTGTCTTGCTCCTTCATCTGCTGTGTGTTTTTCTGTCTTCTCATTTTGCTTATCTTACTGTGTTTCGGGTCTCCTTTTTGCAGGCTGAAGGTTCGTAGTTCCTGTTGTTTTTTGTGTCTGTCCCCAGTGGCTAAGGTTGGTTCAGTGGGTTGTGTAGGCTTCCTGGTGGAGGGTACTAGTGCCTGTGTTCTGGTGGATGAGGCTGGATCTTGTCTTTCTGGTGGGCAGGTCCACGTCTGGTGGTGTGTTTTGGGGGTCTGTGGCTTTATGATTTTAGGCAGCCTCTCTGCTAATGGGTGGGGTTGTGTTCCTGTCTTGCTAGTTGTTTGGCATAGGGTGTCCAGCACTGTAGCTTGCTGGTCGTTGAGTGAAGCTGGGTGTTGGTGTTGAGATGGAGATCTCTGGGAGATTTTCTCCGTTTGATATTATGTGGAGCTGGGAGGTCTCTTGTGGACCAGTGTCCTGAAGTTGGCTCTCCCACCTCAGAGGCACAGCAATGACTGCTGGCCGCAGCACCAAGAGCCTTTCATCCACACGGCTCAGAATAAAAGGGAGAAAAAGTAAAAAGAAAGAGGATAAAAGAAAATAAAATAAAGTAAGGTAAAATAAAATAAAAGTATTAAAATAAAAAAATAATTAAAGTAAAAAACAAAAGCAACAACAAAAAAAACGGACGGATAGAACCCTAGGGCAAATGGTGAAAGCAAAGCTATACAGACAAAATTCACACAGAAACATACACACTCACAAAAAGGAAAAGCGGAAAAAATAATAAATCTTGCTCTCAGAGTCCACCTCCTCAATTTGGGATGATTCGTTTTCAATTCAGGTATTCCACAGATGCAGGTACATCAAGTTGATTGTGGAGATTTAATCCGCTGCTCGTGAGGCTGCTGGGAGAGATTTCCATTTCTCTTCTTTGTTCTCACAACTCCCGGGGTTCAGCTTTGGATTTGGCTCTGCCTCTGCGTGTAGGTCACCGGAGGGTGTCTGTTCTTCACTCAGACAGGACGGGGTTAAAGGAGCCGCTAATTCCAGGGCTCCGGCTCCCTGAGGCCGGGGGGAGGGAGGGGCTCGGAGTGTGGGGCGAGCCGCTCGGCAGAGGCCAGCGTGACATTGCAGCAGCCTGAGGTGCGCTGTGCGTTCTCCCGGGGAAGTTGTCCCTGGATCACAGGACCCTGGCAGTGGCGGGCTGCACAGGCTCCCCGGAAGGGAGGTGTGGATAGTGACCTGTGCTCGCACACAGGCTTCTTGGTGGCGGCAGCAGCAGCCTTAGCGTCTCATGCCCGTCTCTGGGGTCCATGCTTTTAGCCGCGGCTCGCGCCCGTCTCTGGAGCTCCTTTAAGCAACGCTCTTAATCCCCTCTCCTCGCGCACCAGGAAACAAAGAGGGAAGAAAAAGTCTCTTGCCTCTTCGGCAGGTCCAGACTTTTCCCCGGACTCCCTCCCGGCTACCCGTGGCGCATTAGCCCCCTTTAGGCTGTGTTCACACCGCCAGTCCTCTCCCTGCGATCCGACAGAAGCCCGAGCCTCCGCTCCCAGCCCCCGCCCGCCCTGGCGGGTGAGCAGACAAGCCTCTCGGGCTGGTGAGTGGCGGTCGGCACCGATCCTCTGTGGGGGAACCTCTCCGCTTTGCCCTCCGCACCCGTTTGCTGTGCTCTCCTCCGTGTCTCCGAAGCTCCCCGCCTCGCCACCTGCAGTCTCCGCCCGCGAAGGAAGGGGCTGCTAGTGTGTGGAAACCTTTCCTCAACACGGCTCCCTCCCACTGGTGCAGGTCCCGTCCCTATTCTTTTGTCTCTGTTTGTTCTTTTTTCTTTTGCCCTACCCAGGTACATGGGGAGTTTCTTGTCTTTTGGGAGGTCTGAGGCCTTCTGCCAGCATTCAGTAGGTGTTCTGTAGGAGTTGTTCCACGTGTAGATGTATTTCTGATGTATCTGTGGGGAGGAGGGTGATCTCTGCATCTTACTCTTCCTCCATCTTCCCCTCTCTGTCAACTTTGATATTTTAAAACGAAACTTTTTTGAAAGTTAGAGGATTTCATAGTAGCCACACCCTCAAAATCAATTTTCATATTTTCAATAAAAATGCACCTTAGATTACAGTTTATATTTATAAAACCTAGATTTTTATCTGCTACTGTACATATTTATCTCCCCAAGCACAGTGATAAAGAATCTCAATCTTACTTACATTTATATAGTTCCTTCTATTCCTATTACATTTGAAGTAAGTTTTTGGGCAGTAATAAACCTGTCAGTTTTCTTAGCAGAATACTGAGTTTTCATTCTCAGAATTCATGTGATTGGTAAAGAGGGACTACATAGATGTCCTGTACAAGGAAAATGATATGAGACGAGATTATTTAGAGTTCAGAAGATGAAGTGTTTGGTCAGTTAAATGGTTGCATCTAGAGGTTTTTTTGGCTAGAGGTTAAGCAGATTATAGTTAATCATGTGGCACTTAAATATGTAGCTCAAATTTTGTTCCATGAGTCTCTCAGATAATCTCCTGAACAATTTTATATGAGCTTTGAGTAAAATTGGTAGTTATCCCTTTGATCTTAGTTTTGCACAATTTATTATTGCTGTTTTATCAAATAAGTAAGAAATGCTAAAGTATTTTCAGAAGATTGCTCTGTGGGGTTTGATCCAAGGAGGACTGCCCAGTAGCTGGGCAGCATTCAGAATGCTGGTTCTCTCCCTGAGAAGGGAGAAGGGCCCTGGGAGCTCTTTGTTGGGGCTGTGATGAGTCAGGCCATAGCCTTGCAGTGTGGGACTGAATCAGTCTCACCACAATAAAGAGCAAGGATTCCTTGCTTTGGAGGGGTGGCAGGCACGGAAATAGTCCTCCAGAGTAGTGTATAGACTGTTTTCTTTCGGCATAAACCTTACCTACTCAGGGCTGTTGAACTGCTCTGTAAAGTACTTCATGGTTTTAGTTCTCGTGATTTTGAGGGAAGGAGAAGAGACTGATTTTCCATTATCTTTTTAAGTGCTTAGAAGCTACTTTTTGTAAAATAACAAAAATAACCTGATAATTTTACTCTTTCTGCCTCAACTACTTACTTTTTCAAGAATTCCTTTCTATGACCCTTATTTTCTGAGTTGTTCTGTTATCTGTTTTGATTTAAAGAAAATTGTTTAACCATAGAAATTGATGTAATATATTTTGCTTTTTACCTAAATGTAATATGTATCTTCTTTTGCCATTCTTTGTTTTCAGCTACTACTTATACATGTGTGATAAAGTGGTTGCCCCAAATGTGTCGCTTACTTCGGCTGTATCCCAGCCTAAAGAGGTCACAAAGACAGAGGCAAGTAGATCTATACCAAGACACTCAGAGAAGCCTCACAGTAGTGGGAAACATCAAAAAATAGTGTCTTATCCAGATGTTTCACTGGAGGAACAGGAGAAAATGGATCTAAAAACAAGTCGAGAATTATATAGCCGCTTAGGTAAGTATTCAGAAATTATCTTTTTAAAATCAAGTATCTAATAAACATATTCAGCATTTTCAAAGAGGATTTCTATTTAAGAGAATTTTCCGGATAATGGAAACTTTTATCTTAAAAAAAAATACCACCTTTCAAAACTCTTGAGTGACTACATAGACCCTCAGTTGTTCTGCTTATCTAGAATGGTGATATATAGAGAGAGGCTAATGAGCTAGAAAATAGACTATATGGCTGCATATTGCAAGTGACTTTTGTCTAATTATTTTTCCTTCTTCCTGCCTTTTCTTTACTGTCAGATTTCTTAAAAGGTCCTTATTTTTCTTTCTAATTTGCTGTGAACTGAGAAACCTTTTAACTAATAATGTGAAAAGTATATGATAATCTATAAAAATATTGAATCAACTTTGTTATACACCTGAAACTAATATAATATGGTAAATCAACTATAATTTTTAAAAAAAAGTGTATGTAAGAGTAGTTAGGTATAGGACTCAGAGACACTTAGTCATGGAATAAACAAGGTTTGAAAACTCATAGCTGTGGGGGCCAGGCAGATGGCATAAATGCAGAATGCCGGCTGGACATTAAAAAAATACTGCATAGTTACAGTGCCTTTTAAAATACTGTGGACCAGACAAGACATGTCTGCTCACATGCTGCCTGTGTTACCCTCTTCATAGATGCAGAGCTTTGCTAACAGCTTAGGCAAGTGCAACAGTTCTTTTCAGCTTTCTCAGAGCAGTCTAAGAGTCCTCTAGTTACCTGTTTTCATAGATAATTGAGATTCTTCAGGAGTTTTTTTACTTTAATTTTGAGATTTTTAAAACTCAGTTTTCCTTGGATTTAAAGATGGCAAACAATAATTAGTAATGTATTAATACCATTATACCATGTTTGCATTATATTTCCTAAATTATTTAATTCTAGAGACTTTAAAAAAATTGTTGAGATGTAATTCATATTGCTTAAAATGTACCCTTTTAGAGTATACGATTCAGTGGCTTTTAGTAAATTCACAAAGTTGTGCAATGATTACAACTATTTAATTTCAGAACATTTCATCACCCTAAAAAGGAACCCTGTCATCCAGTAGAAGTTACTCTTCCTTCTTCCCTTTTACCAGGCTCTGTCAGCCATAAATCTATTTTCTGTTTTTATGGATTTGCCTATTCTGGACATTTCATATAAAAGGGATCCTACAACATATGGCCTTTCGTTGTCTAGCTTCTTCCACCAAGGATATTTTCTCAGTCCATATTATAGCATGTATTAGTACTTCTTCCTTTTTTATGGCTTAATAACATTCTATCATATGGATGGATAATACCCCATTTTGTTTATTCATTCATCTGTTGATGGACATTTGGATGTGTCCACTTTTTGGCTATTATGACTAACGCTGTTATGAACGCTTATGCACAAGTTTTAATGTGAACGTACGTTTTCATTTCTCTTGGCTATATATTTTGGAGTGGAATTGCTGGGTCAAATGGTAACTCTACGTTTAATATCTTGAGGGACTGCCAAACTTTTCAAAGCAGCTGCACCATTTTCATTTCCTGCAGCGGCTTCTGAGGACTCCGATTTCTGCACATCTTTGCCAACACTTGTTATTGTTTGTCTTTTGATTATAGCCATCCTAGTGGTTGTGAAATGATATCTCATAGTTTTGATTTGTAATTCTCCAATGACTAATGATACTGAGTATCTTTTCATGTTTTTATTGGACATTGCAAATCTTTGGAGAAGTGCCTGTTGAGATCCTTTGCCTATTTTTAAATTGGGTTGTCTCTTTACAACTGAATTGTAAGAGTTCTTTGTACATTATGGTACTAGAATTTGCCATTCTGTCAGTTGTCTTTTTACTTTCTTGGTAGTGTCCTTTGAAACACAAGTTTTAAATTCTGATGAAGTCCAATTTATTGTTTCTTTCGTTGCTTACTTTAGGTGTCATGTCTAAGAAACCATTGCCTAATCCAGTTAAGAATTTTAGCTCTTACATTTAAGTCCATGATCCATTTTGAGTTAATTTTTATGTAAGGTGTGATGTTCAACCTCATTCTTTGTATATGGATACAGTTGTCCCAACACTGTTGAAAAGAATACTCTTTCCTGATTGAATTGTTTTGGCACCCTTGTTGAAAACCAGTTGCCCGTAAAAGTACGGGTTTGTTTCTGGGCTCAGTCTTTATGCCAGTACTACACACAATTTTGATTTCTGTAGCTTTGTAATAAGCTTTGAAATTGGGGATTGTGAGTCCTCCAACTTTGTTATTCTTTTTCAAGATTGTTTTGGCTATTTTGGTTTCCTTTTATTTCCACATGAATTTTAGAATCAGCTTGTCAGTTTCTGCCACAAAGCCAGTTGAAGTTTTGATAGGGGTTGCATTGAAAAAATAGATCATTTGGGGAAGTATTATCATTTATTGTAGTCCATTTGGGCTGCTGTAACAAAAATAACATAGACTGGGTGGCTTATACCACAAACATTTACTTTTCAACGTTCTAGAGGCTGGGAAGTCCAAGATCAAGGCACTAGCAGATTTGGTCTGGCAAGGGCTTGCTTGCTTCCTGGTTCATAGATGGCCATCTTCTCATGTGTACTCAAATGGTGGGAGAGCTCTCCGGAGTCTCTTTTATAAGGGCATAAATCCCATCAATGGGGGCTCTACCGTTATGACCTAATTACCTCCTGAAAGCCCCATTTCCCAATACCATTGCATTGGGGGGCTAGGATTTCAACATATGAATTTTGGAGGTCACTGACATTCAGATCATGATATCATCTTAACAATATTAAGTCTTCCAATCCATAAACATGGGATGGCTTTCCATTTATTTGGGTCTTTTATTTCTTTCAATAATGTTTTGTAGTTTTCATTTTACAAGTTTTATACTATTTTGTTAAGTTTATCCCTAAGTATCTTGTTATTTTTTATTTCATTTGTAAATGAAATTGTTTTCTTAATTTCATTTATGGATTGTTCTAGTGACATTTTAACAGAGTGATATTCATACTCTGTTACTTCATTTTTGCCTTTCAAAGATCCATCAGTCTCGAATAATTCTACAAGCAAAAAGAAACCTGAGCCTACCACTTGCAACTTAGCCAGAGACACAGGCAAGGCAGGAATTGACCGTGATGCTGCAGCTTCGTCTCCACTTCTTGTCAAAGATGTTATTTGTGAGGATGATAAGGGAAAAATCATGGAAGAAGTAATGAGAACTTATGTAAAACAACAGGAAAAACTGAACTCAATTTTGCAGAAGAAGCAACAACTTCAGATGGTAAAATTGTTATCTAAATGATAGTCCATTGTGAAAAGATACTTTTGCATATTCTTAAGGAAAGTCAAGATGAGATGCTATAAATGTATTTAAGATTATTCAGTTTTACATTTATAAGAAAGATTAATATACTTTAAAATTCTTAGAGAAGATAGTTTTCAAGATAATTACTTATGTATAGAATTGATATGATAGCTGAATTTTAGATATTTTCTGTCCTGTTTTTTCCTGAATTGAAAATTCTAATGTGATGGAAATAAAGTAAAAATTATATTGTGATTCTTTAAATTACAGGAAGTTGAAATGTTGAGTAGTTCAAAAGCTATGAAGGAACTCACTGAAGAACAGCAGAATTTACAGAAAGAGCTTGAGTCTTTGCAGAATGAACATGCTCAAAGAATGGAAGAATTTTATGTTGAACAGAAAGACTTAGAGAAAAAATTAGAGCAGGTAATGAAGCAAAAATGTACCTGTGACTCAAATTTAGAGAAAGATAAAGAGGCTGAATATGCAGCACAGGTAAGAATTACAGTTTGTATAGTGTTGCCCTTTCAATGTGGAAATTGAAGCCGTTATTTTAATTTCATTAAAGAAATTACTTTATGTTAAGCTCATTTCATTTAGACTAGATTTCAAAATAGACAGTTCTGTTAAACACAACTTTATATCATCCAAGATGATTTTTTGACCTTGATTACTTTATTACTTTAAACTTGTCAGGTTTCTGTAGTTTAGTTGTCCAAATTGCTAATCTCTAGCTATCTGAATATCAGAGGTTATGTTATTTTAATGTAGTATATGGGCTTTCAAATCAATGAATTAACAAACATGAACTGTTGCCCACTATGTTCACAGCACTCGGGCAAAAATGAATAGTAGCTTACAACTTGGGGAAGATGAACAAATAACTCTTAACCTGAGCCAGCTGTGATGAGAGTTATACTGAAGTGTAGGGCATAATGAAAGTGTTCTAGGTGTTCAGTTCTCTTGACCTTTTGTTTCACCCTCATTTCAACGTCATGTCAAAGTCTGATTAATAGTATTAGGTATTCAAGAGATGCATGCATGAAATAGTTCATTTTTGTAATAAGTAATTTGAAAGTAGGTCTTTGCCATGATGTGAGGAGTAAGTGGAAAAACAACACTGAATGAAAACTGACACAGTCTTCTAAATCACACAGCTGGCAGAACTGAGACAGAGATTGGACCATGCCGAGGCTGATAGGCAAGAACTCCAGGATGAACTCAGACAGGAACGAGAGGCAAGACAGAAGTTAGAGATGATGATAAAAGAGCTAAAGCTGCAAATTTTGAAATCATCGAAGACTGCTAAAGAATAGAAACCTTTAAATAGATTCATCTGTGTGTTCCCAACAGGGTTTATTTTTGTTTGTTTGTTTATTTGCTTTGGTAATTGAATTCTGAACAATTTATCTGCATGAAAATAACTAGGCATTGTATCCATTTGTAGATCAGAGAAAGTGAAGAGATTATATATTAGTATATAAATTTTTACATTTTCCAAATGAATGAAAATGTATGTTTCTTTGTACTTTTTTTTCAACCAGCTTAGTAACAATACTTTACGGTTTCAACTATTACATAATCTGCCTATATTTCTAATGCAATTTAGCAGTTGCATACTTTTTAAAAGCTGCATTGTGTGATGGAAAATAGTTTTGATCAATTTTGTTATCCATATTTTAGATTCAATTTTAGATACAATGGTGGCTTCATATTTCATATATAGAGCTACTCAAGGTGTTGAATCTCCATTTTTTTTCATGAACACAATCTCCTTTCTAAGTTAATATAGTATACTCATTATTATAATCAAAATTTGCTTTTATTTTGTTCATATTGTTGAATTTCCACCAGTTCTCCTCTATTTAATATCTCCTAAGAGACATTTTGTCAATAGAGGAATTTCATTGTTGAGGTTATAGCACACCCCATGGGGAAGGATAACATGCTTTCTTATACACTGCTGCTAAACACAAGAAGCGGTTATAATTAGATTTTCTGTTTAAATGTGGTTATATTTAGAAAAAAAATTTTATGCAGCGACTTTAGAAGAGGGAATAAAATGTAATAATTTTTGAACTTTTGTTTATGTTGTTAATAGTGGTGTGAAAATATTAATGTACTTGAGAAAAATTGATGTACATCAGTTCCCATACAATCCATAATCCTCCTGTACAGTTTTTATATGTAGTTGTGGGTCTTCCTGAAACTTATATAATGGATTTGTCTTCCTTTAAATTGTAAAATATTAAACACTTTGAAGGTTATTTTGGACTTTTGTATGTTTAAATGTTAAGTCTTACCAAAATGTGCACGAATGGACCATTTTCAGTTACTATTTAATATCAAAATCAGGAATTTACAGTCAACTGGTAGTGTGTGATAGGTTAATATAGGGAAGTTTAGTTATCTGCTACTAAAAGGCTTTTAGATAATTTTTAGAAGACAGGAATTCCATAGTTTGGGGGAGGGGCAACTTCTTCTGCACTTTTCTTTTTTTTTTGCACAGAAAATCCTGTCATTCTTTAATGGCAAATTTCATATTAGTTAATTCTTGGCTTAAAAGATACTAGGTAAAATTCTTAGTATGCATTTTTTAAAGAAAGTTTCCTGAAGCTACCATTAATTGACATTATTATCCCATGAGTTTTATGTTTATGTTCTCGTGTAAGGTACTGTATGAAATTAACTTGAGAGCTAAGTTTATTTTTTAAATATATCAGCTAAGGTTAAGGTTATTTACTATTCCCATCTTAGATGATAGATCCTTGGTATAGAACTTCAAAAAAATAAGTAGGTTATCATTTAACCAGTTATTTTCATATTTTGCTTAATGGTACTTATATATCCTAAAAGAATTTTTGTACTTCCCAAATACTAGAGTATGGTCTAAATGTGTATTTTCTATTTTCCATTTAACTTCGACTATATTAGACCTGCAATTAATTTGTTGATTCTTGTTCCTCCTTAAGGAGGAACACATGTTAAAATGACATATAGGAACAAATATTAAAAATGACATACCCTCCTAATACCTTTTCTTTATCTGGAGAAAGAAAAATCACAAATACATTTTATGATACCGTTTCATTTTAGTTGTGTGTTAGTTGTGTCACAGCTAAGCTTTTTGGGACATATAATTCAGGCCCCTATAATTTCATTTATTTTTCTAATTCACTCAATCTACTTATGTTACTCAGTTAAATGGTAAGCTTACTTACATTTCAACTCAAAACTTCTAAAACAAATTGCTTAATCTTTGAAATATGTTATTTAAAAATTCTAAGCAATGCTTAATCACCTTTAAATTATCATAAACTCTTAATGTAGCGTTGAGTAAAGAACTATTTTTTCTAGTTCTTCACATAAGGGAAACTTGCCACATGAAATTGTAGTCTTCATTTTCCAGAAGATACACTGATGTGCCATCAGTTTCTGTCTAACTTCTTTGAAAACGTTTTTTTTAGTCAATTGTAAATAGTATGCCTATTATAGTTAAAAGTAATTTCAAGTTAAACTGTACAACGTAGCTTGAAAATATAGAGACTTTGTAATACTCTACAAGTGGCCTCTGCTAAAATATCCATATAATTATTCTATTTTTGCATGCTCATTTTGTGTGTTGGTTGCTAGCTTAAAGTTTGTTTCAGTGTTAGTTTTTGTGTGCCAATTCATCAGGCAAGCGGATTTTCCCTCAGACGTCATAATATTTTTCTTTCTAGGAAAAATATAAAAATATTTACTTTAAAAAGCTGCATTAAAGGAACAGCCTATCAAAAGTGCTAGAGCATCTTTAAAAGGAAGAAAAGATAGAATGTTAGTTTACTGGGTGATGAGTAATGTTTAATTTGGGTGATGATAGTTTCTATACTCTAAACTTTGTGAGAAAAAGGTACCAAATCTATAGTAAATGTAAAACCTGCTGTCATTGAGGAAGCTCTAAACAACCCTTATTTCACAAATGCAACTTTTAACACTAGGAAAGGCTTTGACCAACAATGTAAGTTTGGCTTGTGCTTTAGTTTTGTAAAGCATATTCTTTTGCTTGAATTTCTGTGTCCAGGAGAGTCAGGATGTTTTATGGTTCTTGAACTAATTTTATAACATATTTAATATATTACCAGTTGAGCTATAAAATCATTTGTACATATTGAATTGAAAACCAGTTACTAAAGTAGGTGTAATAGACTGAGTACAATGATACTTGCAGGTTATCCATATATTTTAGAAGACATGACAGAACAACCATTTTATTTGCACATCTATGGCTTCTGTTTGAAGGAAAGTAAAATGATAAAGAAACTTGAGTAATATGAAACATGCTCAAGGTTATTTCCCTAAATGTAATACGAAAGCTGGTGCTGAAGGTTTTTGATCAGTTTCTAAAATTTTCTTCTCAATGACTTATTTTTGATTGCTTAGGGAAGAATCCTCATTTTTATTTGCTCTTACACATTTAATCTGCACGACAGGATATTAAAAATTAATGGAATGAAAAGTTGTGCTCATACTGTACATCTGTTTCTGTGCTTGAAACTACTTGTTAGTTTTTATTGAGCTGCCAGCAATAAGGGACACATTACTGCTGTATTATACATTGTGGGGTTGAATAACTTAAACAGCTTAAAATTTTTTTCTAGTGTAAGACACTTAAGAATTTCCATTATTGGAAGAAATTTGTATGGGTATTCAATATTGCGTCTTGTTTAAAAGGACAGTCTTTTTTTTATTTTGTAAAATCTTTCCATTTTAATTGGCTTCTAAACTATAATACATAATGCAATTTTGAGCCTGTTTTTTAGTGATAGAATTAAATGTCTTATATAGTGCTACTGTGTTTGAATTAAAGTGAACAAATGTAAAAACCGAAATTTTAAAAATTAAGCCCAGAAAACAAAATAGTGTATTAAGTTAGTTGAATGTAAGAGAAATTCGTAAGATTTTTTTTTCTTCAATATAAATACCTCACTTGAAAATAAAGCACAGCATACTTAAAGTAGTTCTAGTAAAAAAAAAAAAAAATCCTACTAAAAGAATTGCTAAATCTTGAATAACTCTTGGGGAATTATAGTTTGGGAGAAATAAAATATACTTGCTTTTAACCACCCTGTTAGAAGTATTTATTTGTCCTGATAATTTTAAGCCAACACAGTAGTCTTAAAGTATTTCTGAAGTTCTAATCTGTGAAGGCAGTAAATGAAAGATCTGTTGTGCAACTGTTGAAACAAATTGTTGACTACATTGACCATAATTCAATTTAAAATCTTGCCAATGATGTACAGTTTTATGGTTAAAATTGCTGTGGTTGGTTGTATTACATGACACACAAAACTGTCCTCTACCTCACGTGAAATAAATATTTTATATGGTTTTACTATAAAACAAGACTCATCTATCTGGTCACTTAGTTTACAAATTTTGAATTATATTTATTGAAACATGACATACTGTGCTCTTAGCTTATACCTCAACTGTATTTTGTGCTGTTCTCCATTTTCATGCCTTGTAAATAACTTGTATAGATTGTGGATTAAATTCCAAATAAAAACTTTTAATGCCAATGAAATTGATTCAAGCTTTCTTGGTATCCTGTGTGAGTTCAATGTTCTTGTTTCTTAAAATTGACATTTTCTCCTTTTGTTTCTTTAAAGTCTATTCATTACATAGCAAATAACTAACTTGAGAAACTTTTTTTTTAAAATTGTAAAATGTGAAATTTCATGTAATATGTGATGAACATAGCAT
Organism: Aethalodelphis obliquidens; assembly: GCF_003676395.1. Lineage (NCBI taxonomy): Eukaryota > Metazoa > Chordata > Mammalia > Artiodactyla > Delphinidae > Aethalodelphis > Aethalodelphis obliquidens. Next base: position 95,694,777 of record NW_020837945.1, on the reverse strand, counting down.
TTTGTGATTATTCTCTTTCAAGATACTTGGACTCTTGCTTTAACATCTTTTCCTCACCTCCATTGCTGGTATTAGTTGTCAATTACTGCATAACAAACTATTCTAAAATCTAGCAGCTTAAAACAACATATCTCACACAGTATCTGAGGGTCAGAAATCCAAGAGCAATTTAGTTGAATGTGATGGCTCGAGAGCTGTTAGAAAGGTGCTTTTATGATGTTACCTGTGGGTGAAGTCATATGAGAGCTTGACAGCTGTTGGATCTGCTTCCCAGCTCACTCAGGGCTATTGACAGGCAGTCAGTTCCCCACTTCATGGAGCTCTTCACAGCGTGGTGGATGGCTTCCCCCAGATGAGTGATCCAAAGGAGAGAGTGATGCCACAATTTGTTTGATGACCTGCATGGCTTCCCCCAAATGAGTGATCCAAAGGAGAGAGTGATGCCACAATTTGTTTGATGACCTGGACTCTAAGTCATATACTGTTACTTTTGCCTTGTACTATTGGTTAGAAGTCAGTCACTAAGTCCAGCCCATACTCAGTCGGAGGAGATTATACAAGGGAATGAATCCCAGGAGGCAAGGATTACTGGGGGATATCTTAGAGTCTGGTTACCATATCCTCCAAACTTTTTTTGTGTGTGGCAAAATGTACATATAAAATTAACCATTTTAACCATTTAAGGTGTGTGTATAATTCAGTGGCATTAAGTATGTTCAAAATGTTGTGTAATTATCACCACTAGATCCAGAACTTTTTCACTATCCCAAACAGAAGCTCTGTGCCTATTAAACAATAACTCCCTATTCTCCCTCCCTTCCTCCCTCCCTCCCTCCAGCCTTTGGTATCTTCTATTCTACTTCCTATCTCTATGAATTTGCCTATTCTAGGTACCTCATATAAGTGGAATCAAAATATTTGTCCTGTGTCTGATTTAGCATTGTATTTCAATTAGCATAATGTTTTCAAGGTACATCCATGTTGTAGCATGTATCAATTTCATTCCTTTTTATGGCTGAATAATATGCCATTTTGTATGTATAAAACTGGAGAAATGCCTATCCAAGTTCTTTGCCCATTTTTAAATTGGGTTGTTTGTTTTTTGTTGTTGAGTGGTAGCACTTCTTTATATGTTCTAGATACTAATCCCTTATCAGGTATATGATTTGCAAATATTTTCTCCCATTCTTTAGGTTGTCTTTACACTCTTAATAATGTCCTTTGATACACAAAAGTTTTAAGTTTTGATCAAGTCCAGCTTTTCTATTTTTTCTTTTGTTGTCTGTACTTTTAGTGTTATATCCAAGAAATGATTGCCAAATCCAATGTCATGAAGATTTCCCCCTGTATTTTCTTCTATGAGTTTTATAGTTTTAGCTCTTACTGGAATTGTTTTCTTAGTTTCCATTTCAGATTGTTCATTGCCAGTGTGTAGAAAATGCAGTTGATTTTTGGTGTTGATTTTGTATCCTGGGACTTTGCTAAATTTATTTATTAGCTCTAACAGTTTTTGTGTGTGGAATCTAGGGTTTTCTGTGTATAAGATCACATCACTTGTGAATAGAGATAATTTTACTTCTTCCTTTCCAATTTGGATGCCTTTGTTTCTTTTTCTTGCCTAATTGCTCTAGCTAGAACCTCCAATGCTATGCTGAATAGAAGTGGTTAAAGCAGGTGTCCTTGTTTTGTTCTCAGAGGGAAAGCTTTCAGTCTTTTATCTTTGAGTATGATATTAGCTGTGGTTTTTTCATATATGGCCTATTTATTATGTTTAAGAAGTTCCCTTTTATACCTAGTTTACCGAGTGTTTTTTTTTTTATCATGAAAGGGTGTTGAATTTTGTCAAATGCCTTTTCTGTATCAGTTGAGATGATAATGTAGTTTTTTCCCTTCATTTTATTGCTGTGATATATTACATTGCTTAGTTTTCATAAGTTGAAATTTCTTTTGCATTCCAAGAATAAATCTCACTTGCTCATGGTGTATAATCCTTTTCATATGCTGTTGTTTATTTATTTGAAATAATTTGACATATAACATTCTATAAATTTAAGGTGTACATGTTCATTTCATACATTTATATATAGTCTAATATGCTGAATTTGATTTGCTAGGGTTTTGTTGAGGATGTTTGCAGCAATATTCATAAGGGATACTGGTCTGTAGTTTTTTGTTTTTTGTTATTTTGTAGTGTCTTTGTTGTTGTTATTAGGTTAATCCTGCTTCTTAGAATGAGCTAGAAAGTGTTCTTTCTTGATTTGATTGTTTTGGAAGAGTTTGAGAAGGATTGGTGTTAATTCTTTCAACATTTGGTAGAATTCACCACTGAAACCATCTAGTTCTGGGCTTTGCTCTGTTGGGAGGTTTTTGATTGCTGATTTAATCTCCGTACTAGTTATAGGTTTACCTATTCCCTATTTCTTCATGAGTTGCTTTTCGTAGATTGTATATTTCTAGGAATTTATCAATTTCATGTAGGTTATCTAATTTGATGGCATACAATTGTTCACAGTATTCTCAAAATCCTTTTTCTTTTTTTTTTTTTTTTTTTGCTGTACACGGGCCTCTCACTGTTGTGGCCTCTCACTGTTGTGGCCTCTCCCGTTGTGGAACACAGGCTCCAGACGCACAGGCTCAGCGGCCATGGCTCACGGGCCCAGCCGCTCTGCGGCATGTGGGATCCTCCCAGACTGGGACACGAACCCGTGTCCCTTGCATCGGCAGGCGGACCCTCAACCACTGCGCCACCAGGGAAGCCCGAGATCTTTTTTAATGGATGCCTTTAAAGCTATAAATTTCCATCTTAGAAAATAAAAAGTAGTTACAAACCAAAACTGCAATAATTCTGGCTTTTATATTTGCCTATGTATTCACCTTTACTGGAGATCTTTATTTCTTCTTACTTCTTCAAGTTATTGTCTAGTGTCCTTTTGTTTCAATCTAAAGGACTCCTTTTAACATTTCTTGTAGGGCTGGTCTAGCGGTAGTCAGCTTTTGTTGATCTGGGAATGTCCTAACTTCTCCCTCATTTTGGAAGGACAGATTTGCCAGATATAAATTTGTTGGTTGAAAGTTTTTTTTCTGACATTTTATATCATTCCACTGACTTCTAGTGTCCAAGGTTTCTTCTGAGTAGTCAGCTAGTAAATCTTATTGAGGATTCCTTATTTGTGATGTCACTTTTCTCTTGCTGCTTTCAAGATTCTCTCTTTGATTTTGTCTCTCAACAGTTTGATTATAATGTGTCAGTTTATCTTATGTGCAATACATTAAGCTTCTTAGATTTGTAGATTTAAGCATTTCATCATATCTGCAAGGTTTTCAGACATTATTTCTTCAAATAATCTCTTTGCCCCTTTCTTTCTCCTTCTAGGACACCCCCATAATGCTTCAGAATTTCTTTGGTTTATTTTTATAATTTCTATCTTTATTAATATTCTTATTTTGTTCATAAAATGTTTTCCTGATTTCTTTGTCCAGATTTTCCTTTAGCTTTTTGAGTATATTTAATACAGTTGTTTTGAAGTTTTTCTCTAGCAAGTCCAATGTCTGCTTTTTCAACGGTGGTTTCTATCAATTTGATCTTTGGATGGATTATATTTTTCACTTTTTTTTGTATGCCTTGTGATTTTTTTGTTGTTGAAAGTTGAGCATCTGGCAATTATAATGCGGTAATTCTGGAAATCAGATTTTCCTTCTTCCCCAAGGTTTGCTTTTTCTTTTTTTAAATTATTACTGCTGTAGGCTGTGGTAGTCCACGTGCTTTGAGATTTTTCCACACTATTTTGCAAAGACTATTCCTTATTGTGTGTGGTCATGGACGTGTCTGTTCCTTTAGCTCATGTTCAGCTAATGTTTTGACAGATTTCCTTGAATGTCAGGAGTTAAAAAACAAGACAACAACAAAAACTCACAAAAAATTTTAAAAAGCAGAAAAACAAAAAATCCAACTACTTCTCACAGTCTCTGCATCTTGACTCTATGTTAAAACACTCCTTCAAATACTCCAGTAGGCTTTCTCTGATCCTAGGAATCAGCCCAAAGTGAAAACTTAAGGCCTTTTCAGGTCTTCCAGGGTATGCAGCTTGCCTGGGCATGTGTGTAGCTTTCTAAATTCCCCCTATAGACAGCTGCTTTTGAATGTCCTAATTTCCCAAAGAATCTCATCCTAACTCATCCTCCAGTTCTTAGACAATCTATCAGTTGTTTACACCTGTAATCTTTTTTTTTTCTTCTTCTATTTTTTTGGCCGTGTGGCATGTGGGATCTTAGTTCCCTGACCAGGGATGAACCCACACTCCCCGCAATGGAAGTGCATTTTCTTAACCACTGGACCGCCAGGAAAGTTCCTATACCTGTAATCTTTTGTCCCAGGCATCTGTGAGTCTGTAGTCCACCTGGCATCTTTTACAAGCAGTGCCCACTGCTTTTTCCAAGTTCCAAGTTAGGCAAATTGAAGATGAGAGTCTTGTGTCGGTAGTTCATGTATACTCCAGAGATGTCAGAATAGATGTACATGATGCTTTTCAAATAAAGTCTCCTCTGTTCCCTGTTCAAGGGAGGGAACTGGGAACTGGGCTGCTGCTGCTTCAAGATGAAGACTGCTGCTGCACTGGGGTGGGAAGGCGAAAGGGTGAATAAAAATGCCCCCAAACTTTCCTATCATTTTGAAGATGGCTTTTTCTTGATTGGGTATTTGTTTTGTTGCTATAAACCTTTGACTATTTTTCAGAGCATCAACAAAGTTGGTCCTGACATTTTCTTCTCTCTCTCTCTTTTTGGATGTTTCTGTGGAAACATTATCAGTGTTTATCCAATATCAAACATAATGGAGTTTCCTAGTTCATCATTTGTCTTACCACTCTTTTATTTAGCCCCAGTCTTTTTATAACCTGACCTTGCAAGTGATATACCGTCACTTCTGTCATGTGCTATTGCTCATTCAGACTCACCCTGGAACAATATGGGAGGAACTACACAAGAGTGTGAATACCAGGAGGTGGGGATCACTGGGAGTCACCTTAGAGATTGCTTACCACAGCATAGGACAAGAACTTTCCTCTAAAGTGATGTTGGTTGAAACCACAGTGTTTATTTTATTTATTTTTTCCCTTTTTTTTTGGCCATGCAGCTTGTGGGATCTTAGTTCCCCGACCAGGGATTGAACCCAGGACCCGGCAGTGAAAATTCAGAGTCCTAACCACTGAACTGATAGGGAATTCCCTACCACAGCATTTTAGACATTAAGCTAGAACTTTAGTTTGGAAAGCATTAAGAGAAGGTGTTTAGCTCAGAAAACAATGATTACTGTTTGCCCTGGCCTGACACTGATACTCTACTAGATATTGGACTTAGGGGAATGAGTCAGACACAGCTTCTGCCTTTGAGGAACTCCCAGACAGCTGAACAGCTAATCTGAAAGCAGCATGACTCAGTCCTATACAGAGGGCTAGGGGAACCTGAGGGGTAGACTTCGCTCACCCTGGAGGGTGAGGGATGTTCCTCCCTCACCTCCCTCAAATGACACCTGGATGGAACTTAGAGAGATGTGAGCTGTGGCTGTGCTGGAAGGCATTCTAGGTAGAAGGATCTGCATGAGGATAAGTTGGAGGCTAGTAATGAATGCAATATTATTCTTGCTGAGAAAACAATCCACATGGTTAAATTAGAAACTAGACAGCATAGTATGGGTAATTTATGTTTTGATAAAAGCATGCACAAGGTCTTATGGGACCCTTCAGAACTTCATAGGAAGAGGTAGGAAAGTCCTGTCGTAGGAGGTTCTTGGGCTAATTTTGGGTGACTGCTAAGTAGCTGGGTGGAGAGGTCACTTCTTGCAGAATGAAGGTGTAAAGCATAGGGGACCAGAAGGTGTGGTGTTCCGCTACGAGGAAAGTCCAAGGAGTTCATTATGATTGGTGTGGACATAGCGTGGGGTAGGGAGCTGCACAGTGGAGGGGATTTCACTTAATTGAAATGTAAGGGTTGTTGAGGGGTTTGTGTCATAAAGGGCCTGTGTGAGCCTATATCCTAAAGGGCTTGAACTACGTTCTGAAGGTAAAGAGGACTGCTGGTGAGGTAGTCACATAATTATCAGGAGGGTCACATAGTGTATAGGGACTTGAGTACTCTTCGTAGACCCTTATAATAATGAATATTTAAAATTTTAAAAATATTTTATTTTATTTATTTATTTTTTGGCTATGCTGTGTGGCTTGTGGGATCTTAGTTCCCAGACCAGGGATTGAACCCGTGCCCTGCTGCAGTGCAATGTGGACTCCTAATCACTGGACCACCAGGGAATTCTCCCAAAATATTTTAAATTAAAAAATTAAACATTTTTTTCTCATCATAAAATCAACTCATGTTCATTATGGAAAATTGGAAAATGCCTAAAGAATAAAAGAGAGTAAAACCCCTCAATCTCACTACTCCAAGGAACGCTTGTTAATATTTCAGTGTATATTTTCCAAATATATTTATTTATATTTAAAAACTAGTCTCCAACTGTACAGGTATTTTGAAATAAAATTTAGCCATTTCCATTTTGAAATTAATATTTTATAACGTTATCATCTAGTTCTTAGTTGAACACTTAATTGAAATGTAAATTGAAAAAGTTAATTGAACACTTTCATAATAATTATTTTATTTTTTGTAGGTAACTAATACTGAATTTTATTTTTTAAAATTTTATTGAAGTATAGTTGATTTACAGTGTTTTGTTAGTTTCTGCTGTATAGCAAAGTGACTCAGTTAATACATATATATATTCTTTTTCATTATGGTTTATCACAGGATATTGAATATAGTTCCCTGTGCCATACAGTAGGACCTTGTTGTTAATTCATCCTATATATACTAGTTTGCATCTGCTAATCCCAAACTCCCAATCCGTTCCTCTCCTAATACCCTCCCCCTTGGCAACCACAAGTCTGTTCTCTATGTCTGAGAGTCTGTTTCTCTTTTGTAGACAGGTTCATTTGTGTTGTATTTTAGATTCCACGTATAAGTGATATCATCATCATAATTTTTTAGATAGACTTTTAGAAGCTGGATCAAAGAGCATGCATATTTTATTCTATTTGATATATATTGCTGAATTACTTTTGAAACGGGATTTATCAGTTGTGTTATTGGTATTTGGTGATGTTCATTCTTTGTGTTAGTTATTTTTATTGAATCACTTTTAAATAGCATTAATGAGAGCCTGTGAGAGCCCCCCAGTGGCCAAGCTAATTTCTGCAAAAATATTATCAGTTGATTAAAAAGGAATTGTATCTAGTTGTTAAATCTTAATGGCAAAAAGAGGGGAGTGGCTAGAAATATCTTAGCTGTTTTAAAAGCCTTATCCTATAGTTAGAGAAGAGGTGCAATTTGCTTTCCTTTCAAATTCTTGTTCATCAGACTACGAAATGTTTTGAATTTCACTGCTGTGTAATATGAAGGTTAAGATTATGTTAATTTCAGGGTTTCCCTGGTAGTGCAGTGGTTAAGAATCCGCCTGCCAATGCAGGGGACACGGGTTTGAGCCCCAGTCTGGGAAGATCCCATATGTCGTGGAGCAACTACTTAGCGCCACAGTTACTAAGCCTGTGATCTAGAGCCCATGAGCCACAACTACTGAACCTGAGTGCCACAACTACTGAAGCCCGCACCCCTAGAGCCTGTGCTCCACAACAAGAGAAGCCGCCACAATGAGAAGCTCGCGCACCTCAACGAAGAGTGGCCCCCCTCTCTGCAACTAGAGAAAAGTCCGTGAGCAGCAATGAAGACCCAATGCAGCAAAAAATAAAATAAAAAATTTAAAGAAGATTATGCAATTTCAAACAGGTTTAATATCAACTGATTATTTTTTGGTGTTAAAGCTAATATTTATTGAGTACTTACTATGTGTTAGTGCTCCAAGCATTTTACATGTAGCAATGCATTTAATTCTCATGGCTATTATGAAATAATTACTATTTTAAATACCATTTTACTGGCAGGAAATAGAATATTAATTTCTAACCAGAGTTACTTATCAGAAAGTTTAAATAACTTGCCCAAGGCCACACAGCTAGTAAGTATTGGAGCCAAGATTCCAACCAGGGCCCTTAACCTCCCTGCTCTAATGTCTCCCTGGGACTTTGGTGTCCAAGAATGTTCCCATTCAGAATAATTTCATAAAATAGGATCTTTATTTATGTAAGAAACAAACAACAAAAACTATTAGTAAGATTGAGACATAAGCTTCTCTTCTAGCCATTTTTTTAATTGGAACAGTATAGTATTGATAACATAATCGATGACTTTATATTATATATTAAATGAGTAATGACACATGATAGTTTTGATCACTTTATAGTTCATACATTTTCAGTAAAAGACAAAGTTTGACAAATTGCTCTGTACTTTGTTGCCTTAGGTAGCTAAATGCAAACACCTGCTCTTTTTTTCTTTTTTTCTTTTTTTTTTTTTTGCAGTACGCAGGCCTCTCACTGTTGTGGCCTCTCCCGTTGCGGAGCACAGGTCGGACACGCAGGCTCAGTGGCCATGGCTCACGGGCCCAGCCACTCCGCGGCATGTGGGATCTTCGCAGACCGGGGCACAAACCCGTGTACCCTGCATCGGCAGGCGGACTCTCAACCACTGCACCACCAGGGAAGTCCCCTGCTCTTAATTTCTAAGCAAATTTAATAGTGTGGCTTTCTAGTTAATTTTCTTATTTTCCCTTTCCATACTTCCATACTTTATTACTATTATATTTTAGTAAGTGTGATCCCCAGTTAGAGCTAAAACAAAGGACTTTTACTGCTCTTCAGGAAGTATGATCTCATTGGTTGAATTAGAAGTGATTTCATCCAATGTATTCTGAAACTTCTGGTAGAGAAGCAGATAAATAGAATTGGCTGTTAGAAAGCAGAAGAGAGAAAACATTTTGAAAAGGACTCAAACCTTATACTCCAGGTACAAGCTTTTCATTATTTTGCTTTATCTCCAAGTGGACAAAGGGGAAATTTGGAATAAAATGGCTTCTGAAGGAACAGTATTTTAATTGCACCACGAAGGCCAAGAAATGGGACCCTGAAAATGCAAATTTTTCCTTAGTTGAATTTGAAATTCTAGATGGAAGTAATTTGTGAAGGTGCTGCTCTTCTCTTGATGGAGAAACCTTGACTGAGGCCAGCATCTCTCGATAATCAGAGATTTTCCTGCTTGAGACCTGAGTAGCACACATCCCGTCCTCCTACTGGAGAGAGTTCCACTTTAGGCCTTCACTCTGCCTCTTGCCCACTCCCTAGACCAGTTATAATCCCCATCTCCTGATTTCTTCTGCGCTGTCTTCAGATTCCCATCTGTCATGGACTGCATATTTGTGTCCTACCAAAATTCATATGTTGAAACCTAATCTCCAATGTGATGATGTTTGGAGTTGGGGTCTTTGGGAGGTGATTAAGTCATGAGGACGGAGCCTTCATTAATGGGATTAGTGCCCTTATAAAAAGAGACCCCAGAGAACTCCCTTGTGCCTTCCACCTTAAGAGGACACAGTGAGAAGACTGCTCTCGGTGAACCAGGAGGAGGACTCTCACCTGACACGAATCTGCTAGTTGGTGTCCTGATCTTGGATTTATATAAGTTTCATGTGTATGACATCATATTTCTATTTCTGTATACCCTACAGCATGCTCCCCACCAAAAATTTAGTTTCTATCCATCACTACACAGTTGATTCCCTTTACCCATTTTGCCTTCCTTCTGCTTCTTCCCCTCTGATAATCACTACTCTATTCTCTACATGTTTGTTTTTGTTTGGTTTGTTCATTTATTTTGTTTGTTTGTTATATTCCACATATGAGGGAAATAATACAGTATTTGTCTCTCTGTCTGACGTATTTCACTTAGCATAATACCCTCAAGGTCCATTCATGTTGTCCCAAATGGCAAGGTGTCATCTTCTTTTATGGCTGAGTAGTATTTCACTGTATATATACCACATCTTTATCCATTCACCTGCTGATGGACACTTAGCTTGTTTCCATATCTTAGCTATTGTAAATGGCATTTCATTTTTTAAAGCTTATGTCTGACACATTATTTTACACTATGAATTGGTACTACAGTGTTTCTAAAAATGTGTGTGTATGTGGAATTTTTGCATTACCAAATAGCGAAATCCACCAGAGAAATTTCTCCTTTTAAAAAGGGGTCTTATTAAAAGTATTTTTAAATGAATAATCTCACTTAAGTAATTTCATATATGTCCTATGTTTTCATGTTTGGTTTCCTAAAGAGATACATTTTAATATATGAGGAAAGCTTTCACAAATAAGTGTACATTCCACTTGGATCTAATGATCACACATTTGGAATTTGCGGTTAATCATGTTTCCCTACGAGTCATAGGCTCCTTTACACAGAAAATGTTTTTACCAGCTATGCAATGATAAAAGACAACCACTAGTAGGCGCCGCGAGCCCACTCCTTTGGCCCAAGCTTTGCTTTCAATGTGGGCTTTCGATGCTTGTCAACAAATACATTTGCCAGTACGATATGCATTTGTACTCTAACTGAATCACACTTAGTTTGATTAACTACTTTTAGGTATAAATGACAGAAGAACAGTTAACCAGCCTGCTTCCTTTGTTCAGTACACATCTGGGGTTTAGGGCACTGACCATCTCTTCAATCCTCCCCTTTAAATATCTTCGAATAAGTTGAGGAACTTATGCTCAGACCATAGGAAAGACTCTTACGTTTTTCATAATGGATAGAATATTGGACTTAGGGTCAGAAGACCTGGAATCAGATTTCAGCTATACCTTACCAGTTCTGTTACATACTATAGAAATGTGAAGAGATGGCATGGCAAAATTTTCTGGGAGAAAATTAACTGGAAAAACCTCCATCTGGGAGGTCTGGGGATCCATTGTTCTCACTTATCTGGGGTGACTGGACCCTGAGAGACTGCTTCTCACAACTCAAAGGGTACCTGGGACTGTGGTAGACCTGGAATGTCAGTTTATTAAGTTATGCTATGTAGGAAGGCAGATTCTAATGAAGAGGAGGGCTTGGGGAGTAGAGTCACAGCCAAAGAATGCAGATGATTTTAGGAAAAGTACGTTGGCCAAGATAGCTTGAGGGACTTCCCCACTTTACAGAGAGCCTTGCCAAAGGGACCGCACCCTCGGATTCTGCGGCCACCATGCCATTTCCATCTCCTGTGGATAGTGGAGGATTCTCACGGCCCTCTCTCTGCCTCTTGGTTCCCAGGTCTCTATTCTTCCATGGCTGCCCAACTTTCTTTTCAAGGGACACACTCTTTATTTATGGCTAATTCGTTCAAGTAGGTTATATTTTGCTGGCCTCCCTTGAGTGGCCTTTTGTACATCTGTGCTGTGATCATTTAAACATTCATTTTAAGATTTTTTTCTCCCATTAATAGATAACAATAGCAATAACCTAATTATTTTAGTTTTAGTCTTTATCAAAGGCAACTCATATTTCCAATCGATCAATATTGCCTGTGAATAATACCAAAAGTAGCTAACATTTATGAGTGCCCATCAGTGCCGGGCACTGTGCTATGTACTTCGTAAAAGTTATCTCACTTAATCCTCACAATAACTGTATCGGGGCATCTGCTAGTCTCACTTTATAGATGAAAAACCTGAGAGTCGCATAGGATAAGGGACAGCTCAAGTAATCAAGTTGGAATATGAACTCAGGAAGTTCCATTCCAAGATCTTAACTTCACAACTCCGTCTACCAGTTAGAGCCTGAGTTCTGAAATCTGCCTTTGCAGGTGCCTCTGTGTGTCTGTGAGAACTTTGGGTGATCTGGGCATTGTTGAATTATGATCGGTTGAATTTTTATTGTTAGAATGTCAAATGCTCATGGAGTCGCAAGAGTGCAGATTGCATAACTTCTTTTTTAATGAATTGATGTTGCTTGGGTTTTATGTTTTACTTCTTACAAAAGCTCTTTTTTATGTTATAAGGAAATATCTGAAAACATCCAGGTCAGTAGACCCTGGTGATGAAATGCCCCAAACACAATGACTCACTCAAAAAACGGACATATTCCTATAATATAGTATTTCCTACAAACAAAACTTGTATGAGTTCAAGGAGAACACATAAGAGTACAAAAGCAAGGGTTCTGAATTATATATAAATATATGTGTATGTATGTATATATATATAAAATCATATTATATATATCATATATAATAGCAGCCCAGGTTCCCTGAGGCCTTACCTTGTACCAGACATTGGTTAAAGCTCAGTATGTATATTAACTCACATAATCATCAAGAAACCTATGAGTTAGGCACTATTTTAACCCTCATTTTACACATGAGAAAACTGAGGCCCGGAGAAGTGAGGTAACTTGAATCCACAGCTAGGAAATGGTGGAGACAGGATTCGAGGCCAGGCAGCCTGCATTCTTACCCACTGTGCTCTCCTGGGTGGTTATTGCAGCTTTTTAATTGACACTCATCTCTTACAGAGCCTTTTCTGTCTTGCAGTTGATTCCTTTGGGGTCTCCTTGAGGCAAGTCTTCTCTAGAAGACATGGTGATTTGCCCAGCAGAGATATGAGAAAGCTTACTACCTGTGACTTATGATCTATATCTTGGAGTGTTGAGTAGGAAGTCTTGTGCTTACTGAAATCCTTCTCATCTTTAAATCTCATGATTGTTGATAGAGGAATATAATAAGCCAAATGTATCAAAGGGAGTTAAAACTGTTTAATGTAAATATAGCCCAAGGACAACTTCTCTACATGATAGAAAAGTACATATAATAGGTCTTACTTGAATGCATGGAGAGAAGGTGGCTTGATGATGTTGATGACGGTGGTGATGATGATGATGATGACAGCTTACACTTGCAGAACACTCACTCTAGGCTAGGCAGTGTTCTCAGTGGAGTGCAGATACTAACTTATCTACAGTGAGCAGGAGCTGTCAGCCTAGCTTTTAATGTCAAAAATGAGACACGAGGGCTTCCCTGGTGGCGCAGTGGTTGAGAGTCCGCCTGCCGATGCAGGGGACACGGGTTCGTGCCCCGGTCTGGGAGGATCCCACATGCCGCGGAGCGGCTGGGCCCGTGAGCCATGGCCGCTGAGCCTGCGTGTCCGGAGCCTGTGCTCTGCAACGGGAGAGGCCACAACAGTGAGACGCCTGCGTACCGCAAAAAAAAAAAAAAAAAAAAGAGAGAGAGACACGAGCCCTTTAGGAATTTTCAGAAGGTGACAATCAGGACAGGTTCCCAGGAATGGTTAGTGAGGTGGGATGCAGGCTACCCCTTCCTTGTTATGTGAACTTGGGCAACTTAGCCTCTCTCATGCTGTTTCTTCGTGAGTATTATGTGTAAAGAATCATTCCTACCATAAAGGGCTGCTAAGAGAATTAAATGAGATAATTTATAAAATATAAACGCATGCACATGGTACATGACAGCTGCATAAATGTGAGTTGCTACTGGTGTTGTTATCATTACTCTGGCCATGGCCACCTCTGATGATTTTTGACCACTGGCAAAGGATCATTTTCTTTCTACCAGTAACTATGGTATGCTGAATGCTTCAAGTCTGTTTCTTAGGGCAATTCTCAGCTCATCAGTTGCCATCCTGGGCTGACAATGGAATATTACTCAGCCATAGAAAGAAACGAAATTGAGTTATTTGTAGTGAGGTAGATGGACCTAGAGTCTGTCATACAGAGTGAAGTAAGTCCGAAAGAGAAAAACAAATACCGTATGCTAACACATATATATGGAATCTAAAAAAAAAAAAAGGTACTGATGAACCTAGTGGCAGGGCAGGAATAAAGACACAGACATAGAGAATGGACTTGGGGGGGGAGGGGGAAGCTGGGGTGAAGTGAGAGTAGCATCGACACACACACACACACACACACACACACACACACACATATATATATAGCTAGTGGGAAGCAGCCGCATAGCACAGGGAGATCAGCTCCGTGCTTTGGGAAACCTAGAGGGGTGGGATAGGGAGGGCGGAGGGAGGCTAAAGAGGGAGGGGATATGGGGATTTATGTATGCGTGTGGCTGATTCACTTTGTTGTACAACAGAAACTAACACAGTACTGTGAAGCAGTTATACTCCAATAAAGATGTATTAAAACACAAAAACAAAAAACAATCCTGGGCCAAGGAGGAACTGTACTGGGCGCTCTTGGGAGTACCACGGTCCTTGCTCTCAGCTGGGAAGGAACAGGGAGAAGCTGAGGAGGGATGGAGCGAGAGACCCAGAGATAGGATGAGAGAGGGGCAGCAAGAAGAGAAAGAATTCGCAGCAAAATAGAACTCGCGCCTGACGCAGGCCCTCTTGTCACTGTCCATTACTTGGACCTGGATCGAATTATTTTCTTTCGAAATTTTATTATTTCCAACACTAACCGTGCGACGCTCGCCGGCGGGGCGGCGGGATCACCCCCTCCCTAACTCTGCTTCCCTCCACATCCCACTCCTGACCCCGCCCGGCGATTGGTCTGCTGGACCCGGGGCCGTCGCGGATTGGAGCTCGCCGGCCGGGTCTGCGGGGTTTAAAGAGGGGGGCGGGGGCGCGCTGCCCAGCTGCGCTGCTGTCCTCGCCGCGCGCCCGTCGTGCAGCTGGGCTCGCTGCGTCTCGTGGCTTCCCGCCTCCTCCAGCATCCCGCATCTCGCCGTCGCAGGCCAACGGCTCGCCAGCGCGGGAGAAGGAGGGCCGGGTCAGGCGCCGTCGAGCCCGGGCGCGGGCACAGCTAGTGAGGGGAGAGGCGCAGGGACTCCAGGGCGGCCACGATGGTGGCCACATTCCTGCAGATAGTGGGTTTCGTCACGAGCTTCGTGGGTTGGATCGGCATCATCGTCACCACGTCCACCAATGACTGGGTGGTGACCTGCGGCTACACTATCCCCACCTGCCGCAAGCTGGACGAGCTGGGCTCCAAGGGGCTGTGGGCCGACTGCGTCCTGGCCACGGGGCTGTACCACTGCAAGCCCCTGGTGGACATCCTCATCCTGCCGGGTAAGGACCCTGCCTTGCAAGTGGCTGTCCTAAATAAACCCTTTCCTTCCGGGCAGATGGGGGAGGGGAGCATTAGGCAGCGTTCACAGAATTATCTGGGGGCTTGAAGACTTTGGGGCATCTTTTGACACCTTCAGTCCTACTTTGTTGAGGAGGAATTAGGTAGCCCTGAACTTAACCTCTCTCAGCCTCAGTTTTCTTATCTGGAATTTGGGATGACAGTGGTGGCCACTGGCCGAGTCACCCTGAGAAGGTAATGAACTGAGACATAGACACATAGTTGGAACTCCCTACATATTAATTACCGTAGCCTCACCTGCCGCGTGCTCCCACTGTGGGTGGATCAGAAGTACTTCATCCCCTGGCCTCCTCCTTCAGGCGCCCCGCTTTCCCTGTTAGAATCCACCCGCAGAGGCTGGAGGAGGAAAGAGAGAAACAAAAGCATTCCAGCTACCCGAACAGGCGCAGGCTGAGTTTCCCAGTCCTTGTGGGACGGCCGAGGTGTCCTGGCCAAGTTAGGGCCCTCCTACCTGCGCCCAGTCGGTTCCCACAGGCCCCGGGGCCTGTCCCATTTCCCCTACCCCTTGCCCCCGCAGTGAAGGGCGTCGGTCCTCGGGCCTGCCGAGATTCCCCTCCCAGTCTCCGCACCCTGGGGTCAGAGAGGGAAGAACGGGCGCCCCTGGGAGGGCCCACTCACCTTGGGAAAAGAAGCAACTCCGCGGGTCGCCCCCTCCCCTACGGCTGTGCCTCAGAGTGGGGAGGGGAGGGAAGAGTTGCCTAGTTTCCACCTTCCCCGATGCCAGCCGGTGCCGAATCTTAACTTGCTGCCCTGTTGAAAAATTCTGGGCAAGTTTCAATTCAGATTTAAACCTCGAGCCAGTTGGATGATTGACAAGGTCTTCGGAGCCCCTTCAGGTTTTCTGCTCGGAATCTTGGCTTATCCCGGCCCAGGCCTAAGCACGACTGTCTCACTAGCCTTTGAGGATGGTGCGCCTTTAAAGGCCTATCCCGGTTTCCTTAACAAGTGGAGTAACTGGGCGGTAGGCCGGAGTAACTGGCCCCCGAGGCCGCCAGTCTGGGAGACTTTGGCTTTGGCCTTCTCCTGGATGAGCTTTTCTCTCCCGAAGACTGTCCCTCTTTAAGCCTCACCTCAAGTGCTTCCTATTTCCAGGTCCTTGTAGTCGGAATCTATCGCCCTTCCTCCTTGCCACCCTGGTATTTGACCCCTATCCCCGTCAGTGCACGTTTTGACTTCTCTGTTCCTTGTTTGTGAGTCAAGTTCTCCTAGCACATTTTAAATTCCTCAGAGATATAGATAGCATCCTACCCTCTTTGCATCTTCCCCTGCACCTGGCACTGCCCCTGACACACAGCAGGTACGCACAGTGCGTGCCAGTCCTGCCCTCCATTTTGGACTTTCAGAATGACAGAGGTCTGGGGAACCCAGATGTGGACCCACCTCCAGTTAAAGCTGCCGTTGGTCGACCTGGATCAGACTCTGGGATGCAGTGCTTACAATCCGAGTGCTTTGCGACAAGTTCCTAACCTCTATGAACCCCGGTCATCTTCTTTTAAAAATTAAAATGAAACCAACCCCCTATCTTTCAGAGTTGTTTTGGGGATTAAATGAGATGAGAAATGTAAGCCTCCTTAGATGGAGTAGAGGCTCCCTAAATGGTAGCTATATTTTTTATTAAAAGCCGGGCATGGTATTTTTAAGAATCTGACTTGAAGCATAAAATTACTCTCTGCTTCCTTCCTCCTGAAATTAAATTTGCTGAGCATTCGGTGACAAGTGGTTTATTTTTAGAGAACATAGACCATCCTACAGACGGAGTACACTTTAGGGAGGGCCTAATCCTTCCTGTGGTCCCCTCCCTCACACTGTAGGTGGGGACAGGGACAGATCTCAGTCTCCATCTTTAGATTCTCAAATGTGGCCTGGACACCTAGCATGTTCACAGACCGTGCCATGAATTTCAGAATCCGGGTGGCTAGCTGACTCTCCTTTATGTCAGCCCTGGTTCTCTGACCAGTCGCAGGGGCTTAGGGCTGAGGTCAGAGGTCTTGCCTCAGACCTCCTGTGGCTCCTATCTGGGGGTCTTCAAGTCAACAGATACTTGATTGATTTATTACCCTTAATTCAGAAGAAACTGAGTTGGGCAATTGTTGGGAGCGTGCCCTTGTGGAGTCTGAATTCTCGCAAAACACAACTTGCTAAGAGGCAATCTTGCAGTCGGGTCTTGGTGCACGGGTAGGCTGGCCACATTTGGTGTGAGGGTCCTGCCACGGGAGGCAGAAGCTGGGGCTTGTTTTTGGGTTTGCCATTAACTCTGCTTCCCCCAGGTCATTAGCTCTACTTTCCTCTGAGTCAAGAGGGAGAGTTACAACTCCCCGACCCCCTTTTTTGAAGGAGGGAGAGTGTTTTAGTGAGAAACGATACATTTAAGTGTGTCATATTCTCCCAGCATCTTGTCAGATTTATTTTACATAAATATTGCACATATTATAATCTGTTTCTTAATAAAGTAGCTACCTGGCATTTTATTTGACAGTATAAAGTTCAGGTAGCTTTGCTCCACTCTTATTATTCAACTCGTTAATTCCTTCATTCATAATTGTATGTTTACATCATCTGTTGTGGCCACTGTGTTAACTCCATGAAGACCAAGGCAGGTGTCTGTCTTCTAGGAATCCATGGGTCTGGAGAGATGCCTTTATGGAAAATGGACCATTGTGGAAGCATGCCCAGGGCACAGTCGGGGAGGCAGGAGATGGAGCCTGACCATCTATAGGGGACAGGATTCATGAGCAAGCAGTATCTGGGGAGATATCAAGAGAGGAAGCCTGAGTCTTAGCTTAGTCTAGTTAGGGCCACATACTGTTTATATACAATGTGAATTAAAAGCACATGATTAAGGGACAAAATCACCTAGTACACCTGGAGATAAAAGTACTGCCTTGACACAGAGTGAAATTAGGAATACCAGTAATAATAGCTGACCCTTTTTGCAGTACTTAGCATGCGCTAGGCACTGTTCTGAGCACTTCATGAATTAACGAATTTAATCTTAGTGGAATTCCATTGGAGAGATGTGGGTACTATTATTATTTTTACTCTGTAGGTGAGGAAAGTGTCAAGACACTTGCCCAAGGTCACACAGGTAGAACATATCAACAGCAGGCTGGGATCAACACAGACCATCACAGAAGAATTCTTCAAAGATTTGAATTTTAATCTGAATTTTTCACAAGGTGATGTAACAGTGTAATTGTACTCTTGGCCTCTTCATCTCGGAAGCTTGGAAGAGTGGTCTAAACCAGGGATCCCCATTCAGTCTCTCCAGCCCCCAACCTTCCTTTTTTTTTGTCACTGAGTCACGTTAAAAATTGAACATGCAAAGTGATCTTGGACAACATTTAACATATTATAAGTCCTGGAGTGGGACAAGAGGGAGGAAGAGGTAGATGGTGCTGGATTCCCGTGAGGCAGGACTGAGGATCCACGGGGACCCATGGCCTAACCCACCCTGTCTGCACTCTTGTTCCCAGGCTACGTGCAGGCTTGCCGAGCCCTGATGATCGCTGCCTCAGTCCTGGGTCTGCCGGCCATTCTCCTGCTGCTGACCGTTCTCCCCTGCATCCGAACGGGCCATGAGCCTGGCGTGGCCAAGTACAGGCGGGCCCAGCTGGCTGGCGTCATGCTCATTCTTGTGGGTAAGACAGCTTTCTGTAGAGCACCCCAACTCCCAGCGAACCTGAAGAATCTCGGGTCTTGCTGCTGCTTCATCGAGTTCAAGAGACGTGTGCAAGGAAGGCATGTGAATCCACTGGGGGAAAAGCCCCCCACAATGTGTATCCCTTTATGTTTCTTGGGCGGTTGATGCAGAGGGATAAGTAATGTCTGTGGGAATCACTGAACATAAAAGTAAGTTAAGGGATTTCCCTGGCTGTCCAGTGGTTAGGGCTCTGCACGTCCACTGCAGGGGGTGCAGGTTCGATCCCTGGTCCGGGAACTGAGATCCCACAGGCCGTTCGGCGCTGCCAAGGAAAAAAAAAGTTAAAGAAAACAAACAAAAAGGATTTTGAGGGTATACCTAAGAGAGAGAACAGTAGGCAGAAGAGAGTTACAGGAAAGCTCTCCACTCAGGCCTCATGATAAAAATCCCTTTTTGGAAACACCTGTGTCCAGGTCCCACTGCAGGTCCATTGAGTCAGAATTTCTGGGCATTAGACCAGGCAAAGATACTTTTTGAAAGCTTCCCAGGTGACTCTTGAGTGCAACCAGGATTGAGAACTTCAGTTAACATATAAAGAAAGACCAGAGAAAGAGGAGGGCAAGATAAAAGTAAGATGCTGAGGGTGGTAGATCACCAGGTGATGATTCCATCTTTTATTCAGTAAGCATTCACTGAGCACCCGCTGAGTGCTGGGCAGTATGGTAGGCACTGGGGATACTGGAGAAAAGAAGGTAGTCTGTGCTTTGAGTGTACTTGGACATCTTGATGTACTTGGTATACTTGCTCATCTAAAAGGTACACAGGCTGTGCACACACATAGGAAGGCATCTGATCCAGATTGGAGGAGTTTTCCAGAGCAGAGGACCCTGGCGATGAATTTTGAGAGCTGGATAGAAGGTGATCAGGTCATGGATTGGAGAGAGGGACAGCTCAGGCCAAGGACACGCCATGTGCTGGTTCAGTGTTCCTGATTACACCTGCACACGGGGGTCTTGATTTAACAGCCTAGGGAGGGTCCTTCTAGCTCTACTCTCTGACATGCATTTTAAGAACAGCAGCTCTTGTTGCCAAGTGTCCCGAGACATTGTGAGGAGACATTGGTTTGGATATGAGTTTGATATAAATCATGTTCTCCTGGGACAGGAAATTCCCATCCCCAAACTGGTATCAGACCACGTGTTTGAGGGGGAAAGGTAAGGAGCCAGGGTTCTGTGTGGATCAGTGCCACTTAGTGACGGTCACCCACAGTGACACCGGTGAGGTGAGGAGACATGAGGCATAGGGGTGAGGTTTCCCTTGATTGCAAAGGGTTGGAGGTTTTTAGAGCCTTGTGAAGCCATGGAGAATTCAGAGGAGGGGCTTGCGTGTGCGTGTGCATGTGCGTGTGTGTGCATGTGTGTGTGTGCATATGTGTGTGTGTGTGTGTGTGTGTGTGTGTTAATAGGAGTGAAAAGACCAGAAAACCTCTGTAATGTCCAGAGAAGAATTTGGGCGTGGACATTTTGGTTCCCGCCACAAAGAATTTGTGTGGGAGTGCCACACGGAACACAAAATCAGCATCATGTGCTTCAGTCAACTCACAGGGTCCTTCCTTGTAGTGCTTTTCGATGGCCAGATCTTTGCATCTGAACTCCCTTTCCAGTAGGTTGACAAAAGCTCTACAATTAAACTGGTTTGCAGAATCCAGGTGAAACCCTTCTCATCCCAGATATTTGCGGTTGTTTGTAACTTTCCTCACATTCTTACAGAAGCCCCAGAAGGCTTTCTCGTTAGCTCTGAGGATCCCAGAACCAAAGGATGGGTCCGTTGTGTTGAGCGTTCATCTTTAGAAATCCTAGCCTTCCATATGAGAGTCACAGAATATCCACAAGTAAGAGAATACATGAGAAAACCCCAAACCCAAACCCTGTAGAAAATAAAGATATAAAAGCAAAGTCACAGAGACAAATTGGTATTTAAAAAACCCCTGAAAACAACTTAATTGTCCAGTTGAATATAATGATTATTAAAAAAATAACAACCCGTCGTTTGAAACTTCCTAGACGAATTAAATACTGTTTTTCTTCATCTTTTTCAAGTGGGTTGGTGGATGCAGACAGAATCATAGAGAGGAGAGTGAGAGGGGTGGGCAGGTATGGGTGTGAGCTCCTCAGTCTTTGTTTGCTGCCCAGAGGGAGACGATGGACGGGGCATTGAGTGATCTGACACCCCTTCCCCCAGGGAGGCTGCCCCTTGCCCTCTTGTAGCCTTGCATCTCCAGTAGTACTTGCGTCCTCTTTGATGGTTCCTGTCTGGATTTGTTTCTCAGTGGGTCGCGGCTTGCCTTTGGGTTGGATGTTGTTTAGACTGGAACAAGCTCCCTTGCTTGCTAGATCTGGGAATGTAAAGCTCATTGTCTCAAGTGTGGCACCTGCTGGCCTCCCCTAGGTCTTCTCGGCAGGGAGCCCGTGTGCCTTGTTTCCCCTGCCTTGTTTCCTCTGCTGGGCAGTGGGTGGGAGGAACAAGAGAGAGTGAAGCCTCCCTTTGTGTGGCTCAGGATGGGCTTCTGTCCTAGGGGTCACCAGAGGTGCTCCAGTTGAGGTGTGGTCCCCTTCCAACGGGGGCCAGGCACACTGGGGTGTGAGAGCCTGGGAACCGGAAACAGTGTCAAAGCTAATCTTGGGATGAAAACTGTAAGCACTTTTAATGAAAATCAGTTCTTCCTGACTCTGAAAACCTTTATTTTTCAGAAAGCTTAAAATAAATTATGTCTGTGGTACAACAGCTTATCTTCTCAGGAGTCTGAGTTCAGTGTTGTGAGGATTTGGTTCCTGCTGTGGGGGAAGGAATGGGAGCCCGAAGCTGCCGATTTCTTAAGCTAGATGAGTAGTTCAAGGCGCAGTGGGCGCCTCAGATCCAGGATGGAGCAGAGGCAAATCTAATTCTAACCTATGGCTTTTCAAGAGCCCCTGCTGAGGCAGGAGGTATCTATGCCCTGAGATGCTTCATCCTATCATGTGGAGTCAGACCAACTGTACTAAATCTTGGACCCACCGCTTTCTAGCTGTGTGAATGGGGCCAGTTACTTAATGTCTCTGAGGCTTTATATAAAATGGGGACAATACTGCCTACTTCTGAGGTTGGTAAGAATAGTGAAATGATGTATGCAAGTTATTTAGCATGCATGGTGTCTGGCGCCTAGTAGGTGCTCAACAACTGGTTGCTACCTTATAGATGTTGTTGTTTAGAGGAAATAGAGAGCTAACCTAGAAGGTAACTGGGTATTCCTTCCATCACATCTAATTTCTGCAAGGTCATCTCCACACATGAAACTGGTAGGGAGAGATGACGAGCTGTTCCTGGAAACACCAGGTCACATCCTGGTCTAATGGAAATATTTTCTTTGCTTACTTTGTAAAAACCAGAGTGTAGGGATCAATAGTTTGAGTTTTGGACTTATTCCATTATGAAAAGTCATGATAAGCTACCCAACTGAAAATGCTCAAGCTTAGTTCTGATTCAGTCTACTTCTCATCTCACTGTAAGTTACAAAGTCCTTGATTTGGGTGTTTCTTGGGGAGATGGGGTAGGGAATGGAAGGAAAGGAAATGTATTTTCCTTCCTAAGTGGAATCCTTCGTCTTCTCTCCTCCTTTTCAAAAGTATGGCCTCAGGAATCCAATATTTGTATTGGAAAAAAGGTTTCAAAAGTATGGCCTCAGGAATCCAATATTTGTATTGGAAAAAAGTTTGCAACTTGGAACTTATAGGCTAATAATGAAAGTGCCGTAAAATAAAGGGTATATGCAAATGTGGGAAATATTGAGCTTGTCACACACAGAGAATCGGATGTCCTAGGGGGATTGGGAATCCTTGGGTGTGAAATAAACAGTGATGCCCTTAATCCCGGAGTACTGAGATAATAGAAAAAGTCTTCTTTCAAACTCATTGACTTTACACAAAGTTCCTAATCTAAATCAAATTTCATGTGGGTAGAAGAAAGGATGTAGCATCTTAGTATGGTTGTGGCTTAAAATGACCTTATTAGTAAAATTGGAGGAATTAACTGCTTTATGGGGTCTTTCCTGTCTCTAACTTCAGTGTTTTTTAAAAACTTAACAAATAACCACGAAGCTGGCTTTTAAAAAAGGTTGTAGGAAAAAAGAGATAACGATGTGTGGAATAGAAATAAAGGGGAAAAAGGGCTGAAAGCAGGCCAGGAAAATAATGTACTCAGATATTCCATTGACTTGATGATTGTTGTAAACATTAGATCTTCATAAAAGTCATTGCATAGAGGCCTGTGTCCTCTGGCGGCTGTTTTCTTAAGTCAAACTTTAGACAGTGACAAATGGAAAAAGGAAAGACGAAACATTTTGTGGTTTCAAATTATAAGGAAACAACAAATACGTACGACTCCAACCAACAGCTGGTTAGAAATCTGATTACTTGCTGTCTTGAGTTAACCGGATTCTTTGTGAAAAGCTAAAGTGAATTGCTAGTTAGATCATATGAGATAATAGCATCAATTGCGGAAGATGGCGTTCGGTGCACTGTAAAATGTTAAATGGAAGGGGATTTTAAAAAAAGGTGTTGTGGAAAATTTGAAGCATACGCAAACGTAGAGGCTAGTGTAATGAACCCAAACTCATTCCCAATAATGATCAACTCACCTTCAATCTGCTTCGTCTCTGTACGTCTACTTTTCTCCCAGTCCCCAGATTTTTTTGAAGCAAATCTCAGATATCAGATCAAGGGAGATTTTTTCCAGTATTACTAATGTAAGTCAGAGTAATTTAAGTTATTTTAATGAAAATATTGCTTTGTGCTGGAAACGATGCCTTTAAAAGTTGTTTCAATGCTTAGTACTGAAAGTGACGAAGCCTGAAAACAGAGGTGCTCATTGGAGGAAGGAAGAAATGTCAGGGTCTGCTGCTCTTCTGTCTTTCTGGGCTTCTTTGTCTGTCTGTCCTTCTCTCTCTGTCTCTAAGCTGTTACCTCCAAAGCCAAACACACCTGTACCAATTTTATTTAACTTCATCACATTTATTTAACTCCATGTATTACCCTGTGTCATCTAATCCCTAAAGAGATGAAAAGCTACACTTACATTTCATTTTTGCTCTTAAACTGCCTTCCCAAGTATTTTCTGTGTTTGGCTACATCAAGATCATTGCTAACTTTTAATAAGGGTATTTCCTATCAACTAAAGAACTGATTGTATTAAATTATTTGAAATTTATCCAAAAGGGCAAACAATTTTATTCTATGAGGAGCAAGGATTTCTGCTTGTGAGAGGACCAAGTCCAGATGAATCTATATCTATACAGTGAAGCTTTCTTCTCCCCTTCTCCTTCTTTTGTTTTTTCAGATGAAGATATCCCTAATTTTCACTTTCTAGTCCCCCACAAGTGGCAGAATTTTTTTCCTCTTGTGCAGTTAATTATTGCATCTTCTGAAGTTAGAAGAGGAGGAACAAATTGAAAAATCTAAGTGTTAAAATTCCCCGTCCTGGGCTTCCCTGGTGGTGCAGTGGTTGAGAGTTCGCCTGCCGATGCAGGGGACGCGGGCTCGTGCCTGGTCCGGGAGGATCCCACATGCCACGGAGCGGCTGGGCCCGTGAGCCATGGCCGCTGAGCCTGCGCGTCCGGAGCCTCTGCTCCGCAGCGGGAGAGGCCACGGCAGTGAGAGGCCCGCGTACCGCAAATTAAAAAAAAGAGAAAAAAATTCCCACTGTCCTATTTTTAGAGACTTAATTTAAAAATAAATTCTGATGACATAAAAAGAAATGAAAATTCCCTTTACCTTCCTTCAATGTTCTTTACCTTATGGGTAACTGTGACTTTTTAAGAAAAACATTTTCTTTATTTTCCCCAAATATGGAGAGAATCATTACAAACTCTTTGTATGTGTGTGTGTGTCTGCAAATAGCAATAATTCTAGCAGGCCTCCTATGTCTTTAAGAAAGCCAAAAATTACTGCCAGTTCTATTAATGTGTCACATCTTTCAGCTGAGTATGATATGACTTGCATTTTTAACTTTACTGATTAAAACTAGTAAATCAGTAAATCTTCTTTCCCTTTAAACCATGCTGAAATTGAGTAAACTCCTTTTTCTGGTTTTTAAACATTCTTCGTTGTGAGTTCAGTTGAAGGTCACAGTGAACCTCTCATTCCCTTTATGTTGTGTGGCAGTCTGTCATCTTCTAGTGGTTTTTGATGTGGTCCATCTTTGAGAGCCACAGGAATTCCACCCAGGGTTCAATTATCTACTAGGAAATAAAGAGCCTGCTGGTGCTCATTTGCTTTGTTTTGCATGGACTGTAAAAGAAGGCCATCTTTAATGAGGTAAATCATGAGCTTGTAGCTTTGAGTGTGTTAAAGTCACATTCAAGTTTTATAATTTTGGAAGTCAGTTTTGGTGTGGATGAGGTGGAGAATAGACTGGAAATGAATCTACCTCTCATCTCTCCATCTGTCTGTCCATCCATCCACCCATTCACTCACCCAGTCCTATAAGTTCATTATTTAAATGTTCAGACATTTTAATGATTTTTCCTTTTTCTGGTGAATTATATAGGAATGAAATCTAACAAAATCTCTAAAACATTCAAAATCAAGAGTGATAATTACTTTTGAATAGCGAGGCTGATTCTTTCCCTACGTGAAGATAACCTTTGCTTAGGAAAAGGGAAAGAATTCAGTGAAATTAGAGGCAAACTTTAAATCTTATTCTATAAAATCTAAACCAACCTGCAAGTTAAGTGAGGTTTAAATGAAATGTGGAGAATGCTTTTGTTTGTGTGTGTGTGTGTGTGTGTGTGTGTGTGTGTGTGTGTGTGTGTGGTATATATAAATACAAAGTAATTGAAAAACATAAAACTTAATTTGAACCATAACCTGTTTTGAATCCAGTTAATAGTTTATAGGAAAGATCAATTGGATTGAACCAAATCAACTGGGAATCAAATCTTTTTTTTTTCCCTATGGAATTTGGCTTTTCCCTCCCCACCTTTCCCTCTGATCAAGCTTGGGTGTTTGGAAGCCCTTGCTAGGTTGCTGTTTTTGCCCATATCAGAACGAATGCCCCTTTTTGGCATCTAGGGGTGTGTAGCTGGATCGTGTCTTGATATGAAGAATCTAGATCAATTCTTTCTGGCTCAAACACTCTAGAAAAAGCTTGTGCCCCTTTCATGATAGAGAAAAGGCTTTTCTCTGTGCCTCACTGAGAGTATAACTATGACAATAGCCAAGCAGTTCTCCAAGAGTGCCAGATTTGGAATCTGTGGCCAGAGGAAGAGAAAGAAAAAAATTATATCTTAAGTATTCAAAGCCCTGCATTGGAAAGGGAAGGTTCCATCAACCAGAACAACTGGTGTTCTTGAGAATACTCTATTCACAGAAGGAAAATACATCTTCTTATGGTATCGCATATAAAACTATTACAGAAGCTGGCATGATGGTGCTTTACTCTTTAAGTGAAGCTATTAGCATATGGACAGATTTTAGCTTCTTAGATAATCTATCAATATATAAACTGCTTAAATATATGAATAGTTCACAGTTAACGGAATGAATTTAGGCTGTTAGAAAGCCAGTTGGAGCAATTCAAAGCCCCCAAGTTCACTTTCTTACTTCTGACTTCCACTTGGGATCTATACTTTTTTAGGACAGGAATCACATCTATTTATATATATCTATACACACCTTGTGGGGATGGGCTTACAGTGTTGTCAACAAAACCCTATGTTACAATCTACACAAGTGCAATGAGATAGTCTAAAAGGTCTTTCAAAATGCGTAAGACTTAAATCTTTTCTTCAGTTTAGAACTAATGTACAGGGCTGTTAGATTTGAGTGCTATGTTAAAGAAAAATTACATTGTTTTCTCTGTGGGCATAGAAGTAAGTTAGAAAATTACTCTGTATAAGCAGAAAAAAGCTTGCTGAGTTGAAAGTGACAAGGGTACCCCTTGTAGCAAACAGTGCAATGCCCTGCCGTGAACGTATCGAAGGCTTTATGACTAACAATTAGAAACATTATTATTATTATTACTTTTTGGTCTGTCAACTTTCATGTGCCATCTCAACCTACATCTTTAACTAAAATTTCTGTGCTGCTGTAGTTGTGAGAGATCAGATGATACCAAAAGAAGAATGGAGTTACTTTGTCTAGAGCATTGTTATGTAGTACATTAGCCACTAGCTACATGTGTTCATTTAAACTAATTAAAATTCAAAATTTGGTTTTCAGTCTCACTACCCTCATAAGAAATGTTCAATAGCCCATGTAGCTTGTAGCTACCCTATTTGACTTGCTAGTGTAGAGGTTTAAAATGTTTCTTCAAGTCTTTATAGGCTCCCGCCTGCCCTGTTTTGTTACTTTGCTTGGGAGGAGGGGAAGCACTAAATGATGTAGAGGCTATTTCTTATGGTGATGACATTTGTTGTGATGGGTCACAACCCTTGAATGGGTAGCTTCTTTTACTCTGAGAACTGTTCATGTGTGTATGGAGATTTTGTGACTGTGAAACAGCACAATACAAACTCAGACTCTTAGCCGATACTCCACTGAGGTCTGGCAGTATTCACCACAGCAAGAGAATTTTCATAGCTTCTTCTGGTCTTTGTACTATGAATTGACCAAACTGAAAGAATAGAGTGGAAATTGGAGTGGGCACTGTCTTGTTTCTCATTTTTGAATAGCTCAGGTCATCCAGTCATTCAACTGGTATACACTGAGCACATACTCTGTGCTTTGTACTGAGCTAAACTCTGACTTTACAGACATAAGACATGGGCCCTGCCTTCAAGGAACTCAGAACTTGGAATGGGAAGTAGACATGTAAAGAGATAATTATAATGCAATTAGGTAAGTGTAAGAGTAGAATTATAATTATAGGTATATAAAGTCAAGATATATAAATAAATACAAATACATATTTTTTGGACTTAAATGATTTATTTCTAGGTTTTTACATCAGAGCTCTTTTGTCTCCGCCACCTGTTGAAAAAATTAGGACCTAGCAGTTTGGTACAAGCTTTTGATCAGCTTATTCCATAGATTCAAACCTTTAAGTTCTGATTGCCCCTGCGGGAGCAGAGCTGAGTGTATTGAGTTTTTGGAGTTGGTTGGAAGCCAGGGGGGTGTGTATGTGGAGTGAAGGGGAGCCTGTCCGCTGCTGGTGTGTGATGGGGATGCCCAGTCACAGCCCTCTCCATGTCTCCCCAGCTCTCTGTGCCATGGTCGCCACCATCTGGTTTCCTGTGTGCGCCCACCGTGAGACCACCATCGTGAGCTTTGGCTACTCCCTGTACGCGGGCTGGATCGGTGCTGTGCTGTGCCTTGTGGGTGGCTGTGTCATCATCTGCTGCGCCGGAGATGCCCAGTCATTTGGTGAAAACCGTTTCTACTACTCTTCGGGCTCCAGTTCCCCCACTCATGCCAAGAGCGCCCATGTATAAGAGAGCTACCAGCCTGCCCATGGAGGTGCTATAGATGCTGGGCCCATGGCCCTAGGTTTGCTTGCCACAGTGAGGGGGTGGGAAGCCCACTCCTCTGCCAGGCTCCAAAGCCAACGGTCTAGAAAAGCATCCTGTCTGGCATTTTGTAGTCTTAACACCTCCTCTCCTTTTGTTGCCTTAAGAGAAATCTTTAGCTCAGACGCCACACATTTTTTCCATGGTTTTGCCCACTATTAGCTCTTTTCTGGGCATTCCTTTGTCATATATATATATATATATATATATATATATACACACACACACACACACACACACACATATATATGGGAAAAAAATTTCCCCCTCTCTTTAACTTTTAAATATCTTGCAAACATTGCTGAGTTGGGTGTGGGGAGAGAAATAAAAGACACTTTCAAACTGTTACAGATGACAATGGGAGCCTCATAAACATGCCTCTCTGTTCCCTCCCTCCTCTCTCAGCTCCAAGGTCACTTAGTTATAACCAATAGAAAAAGATAGAATTGGGAACACGGGGTGGGGAAGGGAGGGGAATTGTGGCACTTTCCCTCCATGGGAAAGTTTCCCTTTTGTAAGTTGAGGGCAAGGGGTGGAGATATTTTTTAGTTTGTGATTTTACATTTATCTGTACATACTTTTTCAAGATTGCTCATTTTTATAACCATGGTTTTCCTGAAATTCTCAATTCATCAGTATGAAGGAAATGAACCAGGTAGACTTTAATGATACCATAAATAACAGTACAAGTGAGTATAACTCGAACTGACATTCCACAAAACGTTTTTGATGTCCAGGTTTGTATGATGTAGTTTTGAATCCTACACCTGCATGTGCTTCCATTTAACACATTTTAGAAGCTTTTCCCCATTTCTCTCTATTTTCATTCTGTTAGCTGCCTTGAAGCAATATTGTTTAACATAAATTGTACTGTTGAATTTGGCTTTATGGGTGCAAATACTGATGGTGTATCAGTATCTGGACCCCAAACTCTCCAAACATTGATGGTGCATTTTATTCTTTAAATGAAATCTGTGCAATAAAATAACGGACTGTCTGCAAAACTGGCCTTTAATATTCTGTTGTATCCAGAGGTATTCATCCATCAATTGAAAAATTTTTCATTAATCTCTGCTAGTAGTTTATAGGGAACCTGGTCAGGGATTCAAGAACCAGTCATTCTGCACTGCCATGAATAATTGAAAAGTTATATTTTATTCACTGTATCGTGGTGGTAAAGTGTGGTAGTAAAAATGTAACCTAGATGATCTCTAGGTCTCTTAAGTGGGGATGTTATGGCTTCTTTAAGTCATATATAAATAGGCAGCCATCAGATATCAAGTGCCAAGTATCACACAGTTAAACTCCTTTATCTACGTTGAGTGCTTAGCAAAGGAATTGGCTAGGTATAAAGGGAACTATAAAACAATCCCATTTTATTGGATCTTTAGGTCATAGTATCTAAATGTATTTCATTCAAACATATGAATGTATATATTAGGTAATTTTGAACAAAGACAAATACATTGAATTGATTTATGTGTGTTTTCTATACCAGAAATTCTGTCAAGTTACAAGTCTGCTCTAAAAAAACAGATTACAGTCTATTTTGGCTGTATTTTTCCAAAAGTATTAATTTCATTAGCTGATAGTATAATGATTGGCAAACATTTCCTCTTTGGAAATATCCACTTGGGCTATTCATTTTTGTAGAGATCTGTGTACATCAGATTATAACCTGGTGGAAACTATTTCTAAATTACCTATGGAGAAAAGATTATCTTCTTGTTGACCAAAATATTTGCTTAGTTATGATACAGTCTTTTTTTTTTTTTTGTGGTACGTGGGCCTCTCACTGTTGTGGCCTCTCCCGTTGCGGAGCACAGGCTCTGGACGCACAGGCTCAGTGGCCATGGCTCACGGGCCCAGCCGCTCCGCGGCATGTGGGATCTTCCTGGACCGGGGCACGAACCCGTGTCCCCTGCATCAGCAGACGGACTCTCAACCACTGTGCCACCAGGGAAGCCCTGTGATACAGTCTCGTAAGGACACAAGTGGTGTGATTGTATTGGAGGACGCTCCCTACCTCATGAAAACTTGCCAGGGAGTAATGATTGGGAACATGGATAGAGCAGGATGCTCTCAGGGGGCGTGGACAAGGAAGGCCCTTGTCCCCCTCGCCACAACCACCGGCTTGAGTCAGAAGTGTCCTCTTATGGGTGCATGCGCTCACTGACCCACACCCCTCCCTGAGACTGCTGCTTGCTTTCTCTCGTGAGGGAGTATGCTTTAGGAGCCCCCCTTTTCCCTACAGCAGGAGAAGATATACCCCAGTCTCTCCAAGGTGATCGTTGCCGGCCTAGTTAGGGAATCCCATATTGTAGGTCATAACTCCGGTGTTGGGTTTTATTATCAGTGTGGGGGGTGGGGGTGGGTATAGCTGTTCCTCCAGAACGACACTGTCCAGTAGAAATGTAATATGAACCACATGTGTAATTTAAAATTTTCTAGGGGCCACATTAAAAAGCTAAAAGTAAACAAGCAAAATTAATTTTAATATATTCTATTTTAATCCAATGCCTCAAAAATATTATCATTTCATTATGTAATCCATTATTATTATTATTATTATCTGTGGCTGTGCCACACGGCTGGTGGGATCTTAGTTCCCCGACAAGGGATTGAACCCGGGCCTTTGGCAGTATGAGAGCCGGAGTCCTAACTACTGGACCACCAGGGGATTCCCTGTAATCCATTATTAATGGGACATCTTACGCTCTTCTTTTTGTATTAAGTCTTGGATTCCAGTGTGGCTTTTACACGTACAGCCCCTCTCCATTTGTCCCAGCCATACTGCAAGTGCTAATTATGGCTAATGGCTATTGGATTGGACAGCACAGCTAGAGAACAGCAGTTCCCCCTTAGCAACAAAAGGGGATTCAGTCTTGATGATTTTAGCTGCCTTCATTAGAGCTCCGTTAGAACCTGGCACATATAGTAATTGTCACTCAGGGGAAGACAGTGACCCCTGTTCACAGGTAAAAAGGCAGACCCAAAGAGCTCTACCTGAATAACAGGGAAAAGGGAAGTCCTGCTCCTGAGACCTGTTTGTGCCAGGAACTTCACACACTCAATCCTTCCCTGTTGTATAGATGAGGAAAAGAACATGTAGAGAGTTTAGGTTATTTGTCAAGGTCAGATCGCCCCTGTAGAGCACTGAACTTGGATTAAGTCTAGCTCTAAAGCCCTTGTTCTCCAAGATAAGGATCACTACAGGAGGTCAGGTAAATTGCACTCACCTTGGACACCGACTCAATAGATATGGGTTGTTTCCCAAGAAGCTGCATTTTTATTGTACATCCCCAGTGATTCTGAAGAGGTGGTTCCCACGCCACACTTTGTTAACAGTGAAGGGAAGGACCTGTTCCTCATGCCTTTTTGTAGCGCAGCTAATCCCATCCTTCATCCCTCTTAGATGGTCCTCGGAGGCAAGATTACTCTAACAGTTACATGCAGCTTCCCTCCAACTCTTTGGCCTGTTCTGAAGGGACCACATGCAGGGGACCTTTGGTTTGAAATGAACCAGTTCTGCTCAAGCTTTCCAAGAATTTGATAGAAACCACATTAGAGAAAGAATGTTTCAAGGAAATCTCTGAATCTACAGATGCTAGTTACAATGACAGAAAAAAAAAGAAAAGAGAGAGAGAGAGAGAGAGAGAAGATTGTCTACTTTAAGAATACAAGTTACATATTTGTGCTGAACTGGTGGTTAGGGATAACAATAGAACAAGGTTTGGTTGTATCTTGCCCTGTAGTTTTGTTTTTGTTTAATTTCAAATCTGCGTTTCAGTGTTTCTCTATACAATGTACACAATGTGAACTGCAACATCTTAAATGTTTGGCAGGACATTCATGCTCATGACATCACATGCTGGGAGGACAGGGAGGCCACTGTAGGGCTGGCTTTGGGCAAAGGCAGCATCAGTGCTGCCATTGAGATGTCCCCACAAAAGAGTGTGTGACAGCCAGATGTGCAGCTTAAAGGAGACTAAACGAGAATTGTGGGTGGAACATTGGCACATGCTGCTTATGGCTTGAATAGCAGCTCTTGAGGAATCTATATTTCTTTACCTCACGCAGAATCTCAGAGCTCAGGCTTTGTGGCCCTGGGGCTGGGGGAGGGTGTGGAGATGGAGGGACTTGTCACTGCTCCATGCCACATTGTTGAAATGAAAAACATGGAAACCGTAAGCCATTTCTAGAGGATTGTGGAAGGTAAGAATTGCTTCTGCTTTATAGCAAAATTACCTACCAAATGGCAAAGAGCACCTAGTTGTCACAGTCTCGGGCTTTCTTTAATTAAAACGTTATGTCAAGTTACGTTCAACTTTGCTTTTCAAACTGTGGTGTTCATACCTATCACCTAGGGGTCTGGTTAAAATGCAGCTTCTGATTCAGCAGGTCTGGGGTGGGGCCTGGGACTCTGCATCTCTAACCAGCTCTCAGGGGATGCTGATGCTTTTGGTCTAGACTCACACCTGGAGTCGTATACACTCATTAAAGAAAATTTGAACACTAGAAAAAGACAAGTCACAAGCTCTTAGAACTTTAGTCATTCTAAAATGGATTTTAAGAGCATCTGTTAAAAGTATTTATTTATTCATTAATTGATTCATTTGTTAATTAATTAAGCAAACGTTTGATGAGTACTTGTTATGTGCCAGCCATGCATTAGCCACCAGATATGAAAAAGAATCTCAAAGTCAATCCCAGCCCTCAGTTAACTCACAACCTAGTGGTGTAGTCAGGAATGTCATGATGCCATTGGCTTCTTATCATTGCCATCTTTGATCTACTTTGGAAATTTACACCCTGACTGAGAGGAGAAAATAAAATACCAGCAGAAGCACATTAGTGCACAGATTAAAGATAGGAGTTTACAGAATATTTGATATATAAAGGCATATTGACTAGATCTTCTCCCAACTTTGCACCTTTTTTATGGGTGTTGAAAGTCAGCCAATCCCAAACTCTGTTGATTTAATTACGCACAGAAGACTGAGGAATGGGCAGAGAAGGCCTTCTCCAGGTTTCTGCGCCGTGTCCTGCTGAGACCTTCCACAGAGGAGCATGCTGTTTTTTAGGGGTGGAATTTAGTTGAAGGTGTCAATCTTTTCTTGTTTGAATGATATAAGAACTTCCTCTCCAGGTGCCAGAGCTCAGCTTTTATTACGATAGGTGCAACAAGAACAGTGAAGTCAGCTGCCACTGACTTGTCGTAGAAGGCTCGGCCAGGTATAGTGAGCAAAGTGGAAACTTGAAGCAGTGACCCCTTGCTGGGGATTGTAGATGATCCAAGGGTGCTGAACTGTTCCCAAGAAAAATATGAAGAATAATATTTCTTTTTTTAGCTGACTAGAAAACAAACAATAAGAATAAAAATCTAGGCATTCACCGAGTGACTAATACAGGCACACACTATTACCAAGTCATTTCATGAAATCCATTCTACACACGGTAAAAGTTGAGCAATTCACAGTTTTGGCCTATTAGATGGTTCTTCTTCACAAAGCCCTCAGGAACCCTGGCTCCTTCCAACTCACCGCTTTGCTAGCCCCAGGGGGTGACTCTTGAACTCATGGTGCAAGATGGCAGCATCTACATTGCCGCTGGAGAAAGGATCAAAGAGAAGGGCCAAAGGCTCATGCCCACCATCTCCTAAGATAGTTCCCTGAAGCTGCTGCAGGAATCTGCTTGCAGTAAGTCACACGGCCACATGTAGCTGCAAGAGAGGCTGGGAAGTATGGTCTTTATCAAGATTGGCTACATAAGCTGCAGTGCCCAGGATAAAATGGAAATATGTAGCTCCTTTTACAAAAAGCAGGGAAAAAGTGTGGTTAAAAATACTTAAAACATAAAGCTTTTTCCTTTTTTTTGTGGTCTCTCTCTTGAGTTGTCATGGTGGATTTTTTTTTTTTTTTTTTTTTTTTTGCTATTTAATGTTGTTCTAAGTAAAGAAAAATTAAAATTTTAAATTAAAAGCCTGAATTTTACCATTCTTATTTCTGTTGTGCAACGTCTGTTTTAAATGCAAATAAAAGAACAGTTCACTTTTACATGGAAACACTAAAATTCCACAATTTCTATTTGGTAGCATGTACACATATTAGTATTTCTTATTAGAACGGTGGAAACATTGCACAGAAGTAACTCATTTTTAATTTTACTTCTTGATATGCACACATTCTGCCAACATGCTCTACCTTCAGCTTACTGATGAGTAAGGAAGTATTGAAATGAATACGACCCATAAGTTGCCCTATCTTTCCCTTTCCTTCTTTTTTTCCCTTTCCTTCTATGTCATCATTTTCAGTGTAAAGTGGTTGGTGAATACAGGGAATTAATACAAAGATAATGTTCCTTGGTCATTCATGTTTCTTAGAATTTCATTGTCTTCTTTCTCTATTTGAAGAAAGTTGTTGTTTGAATGGTAAGTGTGGCCTCTGGGGACTGTCCGTGTACCTGTTTACCTAGTTTTAGTCTGTTCAGGCTGCTATAATAAAATACCACAGACTGGAAGCTTATAAACAACAGAAATTTATTTCTCACAGTTCTGGGAAGTCCAAGATCAAGACACCAGCATGGTCACCTAATGAGGACCCTCTTCCTGCTTCATAGCTAGCACCCTCTCCCTGTGTCCTCACATGGTAGAAGGGGTGAGGGTGCTCTGTGGGGCCTCCTTTATAAAATCACTAATCCCATTCATGAGGGCTCCACTCTCATGACCTAAGTACCTCCCAAAGGCCCCACCTCCTAATACCATCATTTGTGGGTGTTGGGATTTCAACATATGAATTTTGGGAGGATACAAACATTCAAACCATGGCACTCAGTCATAGGCATAACAAACACTTACCTCTGAACTTGCTTTGAGTCCTGCTGAGCTCCCATACATCATGGGTCCATCAGAAATCTGTGCTCGTGGGAATCACGAACACAGATAAGGTGGCAAGAAGTGATGCACACATGCATTGCACATATTTTCTCAGCTCACACGCATGCTCCATGGTCCCATTAGACTTCACTTACAAAACACAAGTTCAATGATAAAATTATTAAGAATCCGAGATGCCAACAGCAGAGAATTAAGCCAGGGTTTAATGGTCCTTCTGCTTGTGGGGCTTGTGAGACTATACAGGTGGCATGTCCGTGAAGCTGGACGTGGCCTTTGTTCTATCTGGCTGTGTGCCTGGCTAATTGTTTAAGTCTGTAAGAAGAAAAGAGTGGATTTTGAGGGAAACTTGTAGCCTATGTCATACCTTCTGACATTCTATGAAGAGGGCATCTGTTTTAGTCAGTTCAGACTGCTATAACAAAATACCATAGATTGGGTGGCTTAAACAGTCAACATTTATTTCTCATGGTTCTGGAGGCTGGGAAGTCCAAGATCAAGGTGTCGGCAGATCTGGTGTCTGGGGAGGACACTTCCTGGTTTGCAGACAGCTGCCTTCTTGTGTCCTCACTTGGTGGGGAGAGAAAGAGGTGGGGGGGGGGCTTTAGTCTTTCTTCTTCCTCTTACAAGGACCCAAATTCCATCACAGGGGCTCCTACCCTCATGACCTCATCTAAACTTATTACTTCCTAAAGGGTCCACCTCCAAATATCATCACATTGAGGATTAGGGCTTCAGCATATGAATTTTGGGGAGCACACAAGCATTCAGTCCATTCAGCCATCAGTATCATCCCTTTTATCTGTGTGAAGAAACTGGGGCTCAGGGAGGTGAAGTAATGAGTCTAGGCCACAAGCTAGTAAGTATCAGGTCAAGATTTGAACCCATGTCTTCCAATGCTAAGGCCAGTTCTCATACTGCTACAGCATACTTGCAATTTATGAAATGAAACTAAATTACGTTTAACAAAATACAGTAGAATAAAAATGTCAGAAGTATGCCTCTTTCTCATAGGCTATTAAAGATAAGCATAAATTTTACTTGAAATGTCGATAGTAGCATAGAGTGCACCATACATGTATTTGTTCATTTAATTCTTACAACAATTTCATGAGTTAATGGCTATCGTATACCCATTTTACAGATGAGAAAACAGAGGCATGGAGAGGTTAAGTAGATTGCCTAAGGTTCCACAGCCTTGCAAGCCTGACTGTAAAGCCTGAAGTACTGACCACTGCTCTAGCCTTCAAGTGGAATTTATTCCCTAAGAAAGGGGAATGGGACTTCCCTGGCGGTGCAGTGGTTAAGAATCTGGCTGCCACTGCAGGGGACACGGGTTCGAGCCCCGGTCCAGGAAGATCCCACATGCCACAGAGCAACTAAGCCATGCGCCCCAACTACTGAAGCCTGCATGCCTAAAGGCTATGCTCTGGAACAAGAGAAGCCACTGCAATGAGCCCATGCACTGCAATGAAGAGTAGCCCCCGCTTGCCGCAGCTAGATAAAGCCCGCGCTCAGCAACGAAAACCCAATGCAGCCAAAAACAAATAAAAATAAGTAAATTAAAAAAAAAAAAGAAAGGGGAATGAATTATTACAGAAAGCCATTTAATGAAAGGACAGATTCAAAATTAGCTTAAGATTCTTTAACATAAATATTCTCCCCATTGAAAATGTTAGTTTAGGGGTAGGTTTAAATTCTGGACCTGTTAGTCTTCAAAACAAATGTTCTTAGAAATGGATCATTTATCTGTGGTCACCTGGAAAGTAGAGGAAGCTCAAACTTCTCTATAGTATAAGGGCTAGTGAATATTTTTATCTGTGAAAGAGGAAATGTAGACTTATATTCTCCGCAAACAGATTTTCAGGAAATAAGGGGAATTAGCTATTGAAGGGAGTATAGTCTCTCATAGGCTTTGAAGTTCCAATGAAGGACAGAGATTATAATCTGTATGTAAAAAGCAAAGTCACAGGGGAGCACCTTTTGCTAGGCATGGGCCACTGTGATCACTACTTGTTAGCAACTCCAGTGTTGGGGGTTGATAAACAGAGTTCAGACTGTGGGTTTTGTTTGCAAACAAATACCAAGATGAGTCAGTACATGCTGTTTTTAGCAAAGAGATCATTGGGCTGGAAAACCCTAAAAATATCAATCATTCAATAAGGCCTCCTTAGGAAAACAATGCTGTGATTTTTGCACAGAGCCTCTTTGAAGTTAACCAATTTTGGCTTAAAATTTGAAAATAAAATAAAAAAAAGAGCACTGTTGGTCAGGAGGTCTTTCTGAGCTACTTTCAATTCCAAAAGGCCCCTTGAAGGGAAGTAGGGCCTTGATTTTGCTTAAAAAGTGTATTTGGCTTCAGGATGGGAAAGAGAGAGCAACAGTTCTGATTTCTTAGTCATGTACTTTCCTCCCCAGCCCAAGGAGGGTGGGCAGTGCCAAGACCTGGGAGGCTATCAAAGACGCCCTCTGTGTAATAGGATCTGGAATTTATTTCTGATGTCATGGTAAGAACAAAAGAACTTTGCTCTGTGTCAGGCCGGAGTAGCCGCAGTGCTTTTGATGGACAGAGGAGCGGGATTCATGTTCTCCTTGAGGTCCATCTCCAGAGCATGGAGTTCTCCCCGAACAAACTTAATTTTCATTTAATAACCCTTTAGAGAGTTATTCGCTCAGAATGCATCTGAACCCTCCTTGAACCCATTTATGCTTGAGTTAGCACTGTCACTTGGAGTTAACAAGTTCCATATGTTTACCACCCATGGTGAAAGTAGTTATTCCTTTTATTTGTCCTCAAATTGTCTCCAGTAAGCTGGCTGCTTTTGTCTCAACAAGAGTTCATTTGGTTGCCACTAAGTTTGCTCACCTCCTTTCATAGATCAATAAGCTGATCTCAGCAACTGAGCAGCTTTTGAGATGCAACTTTGGGGAGGAAGAGGGGGTAAATATTCTGTAGCGATTGAAGATCTGGGCACAGCAATAAGTGAATTAGCTTCAAATGCAGGCATCTTCTAATCTGTTAAATGGAACCAAAACTCCACAGAGTTTAAGAAAAGAAAACAAAACATGCTTGAATCTCATTTTCAAAGCACTATATTGCTATATAATGATAAGTGATAAAAATGCCTCTTATTTCCCTCTGGGCATTTTCTGGAAACAGACTTTCATTATATTCATGAATTCAAATTAGTGTGCTCTGAGGAAAGATACTAGAATGTGTCTTTGTTTGGTCAAGTGAATTTATTTAATGATGAGATCTTGAGAGTTTGTCAGAAAATGCCACTAAACTTCAATATTTAATTCCTCTCTGATACATTTTCTTAGCTGAATATACGGTTTCACATTCTTGTACACAGTGCTGTAGTTTACATTCTAATCTTTTACTCAGTGCTATAGTTTAAATTCTAGGACACCCAAATTTTTAGAGAGGATTTCTCTCCTCTTGATTATTACAAAGTAAATAGACCATGGCCTACCTAAAAGTATTCCCCCCCCATTTTATGTTTTTTTCACATTTTATGCACAGGCTCCATGGATACTTTTTATGTCTCTGCTATTAAATCTTAGAAGATTTGCACTCTGCAAACTTTTATTAACTATCTCTTCTGTCTCTGGATATACCTATGTATGTTTATTTACTTATCTCTATAGATGAACAACTGTATTAATATATTATGTACAGTACAAAATGTACAAAAAGTTGAAAGAATGGGAAAAATGAAACATTTGATTTCACATTATTTATTAATTTATTAATGATACAAACTCTTTTTCTTTTTACTAGTAATAATATTTTAATGAGAGCCATGAGTTTGAACCTACTTCATTATTTAATACTGGGATAAAAATATTCAGAAGTCTGATTCTTAGTTCAGTTAATTATACTACTTGGTTTTAATAGCTGCTTTGGCTGAAAAAAGATACTTCATATGAATACATAGAACCATATAGAAGAAGTACATCATTGACTGTCTTCCTCAATCACTATACTCTCGTGTCAACCTCCTCCACAAAGTTTGCAAAGATTTGTATTAAAATTCGGCTGTTCTCCATCTTCCTTGATGCCTTTCAGTTGTTTTTTCAAACTAATCAGGTAGGTTGCATGTTTTTATTTCTAAAAAATTGTTTGAAAACCCACAGAGACTCTCCGTAAAATTTCTTAATCAGATTTTAAAATTAAAAATTTTCTGTACATACAGTAGACCTGTTTTTATATTTGTTACATATTATTTTCAGTAAGAAAATCACACACATGTCCAAACATCTTTTTTCAAAATGACTTCTCCATTGCACTCATTTCCTTCAAAAAGAAATTGCTTTCTCATGAATTGTATAAGATCATAGATTAACAATGTCTATTTTGTTTTAAATCCTTGTCAGATAGCAAACTTTTGTACTTTTTAGCTTCACTGTTTTTGCTGCAAAGGCTGTTTTATGGTTTCTTGGCAGGAGTCTTTTTAGATGACTAGCTCTTTTTGTGAGGTTAGTTTGGTAAAAACAGATAATGCAATCTATAAATCCACTTAAATAGGTATTTGTATTATACAAACTATAATAACTTGAATGAAATAGTGAGGCTGGTGCTGTCTACCCGCCCTCTTTTATTTATTTTTTTGCTGTACGCGGGCCTCTCACTGTTGTGGCCTCTCCCGTTGCGGAGCACAGGCTCCAGACGTGCAGGCTCAGCGGCCATGGCTCACGGGCCCAGCCGCTGCGTGGCATGTGGGATCTTCCCGGACTGGGGCACGAACCCATGTGCCCTGCATCGGCAGGCGGACTCTCAACCACTGCGCCACCAGGGAAGCCCTACCCTCCCTCACTGAAGAGTGTCCTCTGGCCTCAGGAGCTCTTGAAGACCCAGATGATCATTAGACCCTCAGAGGAATGGTCTGATGAATATGTGGCTCAATGGATCCATAATAAGCTCCGTAATACAATACAAATCAAATTATGCATTGTACTTAGCACTGAAAATATTATTATAACAATGTTAATATATTTTAATGAACATATTATATTAATACTTTAATATATACTATAATCAATACATTATACTATATATTAATATTATATAATATACTGAATATAAGGCTTAATTTTGTTCTTAATTTTTAGACTAAAAATATTTTAGAAAAATAGTTCTAATATTTTTTTTTCGTATTTTTTGGAGGCTTCTGATCTATAGCAGGAGAGAGACATCTAAACAAATAACTGTATTCAACACGTAAATGAAAAAATAAAAATGCTATGGGATCATGTGGTCGGGGCGGAGAGGGTAGGGCAGAGGTTAAATTCCAGAAACTCAGAGAGGAGATACATTTGAGAGGAACTTGAAGGATGAATGGGAGATTGCTGAGTGGACAAGGGGGTAAAGGACATTCAAGAAGATACACGAAGACAGGAGAGTGTGCCCAGGAAACCCCGAGGAGTCTGCTGTGGTCTGAATATCGGACGTGGGGGAGAGTTAGACATGCGACTGGAGAGATGGACGGGGTTCAGGCAGTGAAGGGTTTCGTTCTGTTGGCGAGTGGGAGCCACTGGAGATTTGAAGTAGAGGAATGACCTCAGTGAAGGATGTGTTTCATTTATAAATCATGAACAATATGCACATTTTGAAAATAATTACACTTTTGGCAGATGTGGGTGAAATTCTGTTCAATCTAATTTAACAAATACTTATTGACCATATTCTGTGTGACAGGCAGTATCCCCAAGGCAACACAAAGGTATAATGGTGCATAGTTTACTTGGTAGAAGGATTAAACTGAATATTTACAACTAAATACACACGTATCTGCATTTATCCTTTAGCATGGTGATGTCTCTTTGATACCCTTGACCTTCGGAACAAATTAACACTGGTATTTAAAACTTAACAATACATATATGAGCCAAGTTTCCAAGCTTATGAGCTCCACTTGAGTATGGATTCCTTCTGCTGAAGAAATGTAAGCATCCTACATTTACACGTGCCAATGTAGAGAGAGAAATCTGTCTACGGTATGGCTTTGAGATTCTATTATTTGTGTCGTTGGTTGGGAAGACATGCCAAGGTGCCTTGTTGGTTTGCCATTTAGGATGTGGAAAATATTGAAAAGGCCCTTATGTCATAAGGAATAAACATTAATTACATTGTATCTTTGAAAATAAAAGTAAAATATATTTTGAAGAACATTTGCAAAAAACAGAAAATCATAAAGAAGAATATGCAAAGCCACCCCAAGTCAGACTTCTCAGAGGTAACAATGGTTAATACTTTATATAATCTCCTAAATATTTTTTCTATGCATATATAAAATATATACATTCTCAAAACGAAAGACATTGTATGTAATCTTTGCATCTTATTTTAAAAATTTAATGTAATTAGTGAATATTTTCATGGCATGAAACATTCTTTGAAGACATTTTTATATGACTGCGCAGTACTGAGTTCTAAAGTTACACTATAATTTATTTAAACAACTTGCAGTTTGAGACATGAGGTTGATTCCAATTTTTTGTTATTTTTTCTTGTAATTACAGAGGTATTCTTTGGCATAGATCTTTGACCGTATCTCTGATTATTTATTTTTGTGGGCTCAATTTCTGAAAAGATCTGAAATCTGTCAGAGAAGTGAACTGTCGAATATTTAAACAGGGTGATTGAAATTGTTCTCTACTTTGGCAAAATCATAGGGAGGGCCTCTGAATGATGAGAGAATACTTCTATTCATCCATTCCTTCAACAAGTATTCATTGAATGCCTCCTAATCCCAGGCTCTGCACTAGGTGCCAAGGTGCAGCAGGAAGCAAGAAAGATGTGTTCACTGTGCTCATGGCAGCGATCTGGAAAGTTAGAAATCGCGGGTCAACTTCTTGTTTTACAGATGAGGAAACAGGGGAAGCAACTTGCC
This sequence comes from Aethalodelphis obliquidens, assembly GCF_003676395.1. Classification (NCBI taxonomy): domain Eukaryota; kingdom Metazoa; phylum Chordata; class Mammalia; order Artiodactyla; family Delphinidae; genus Aethalodelphis; species Aethalodelphis obliquidens. Next base: position 95,652,709 of record NW_020837945.1, on the reverse strand, counting down.
CAGTTTTACCTAGCCGGCTGTGGAGAGCCAGGATTGGAATATAGGTTTCTCTCTTGTAGTTCAAGCCTCTTTGCCCCACACCAGCCATCTCTCCCCTCAGTGTGATCTTGAGGGCATCAGATCAGGGTTGGTTTATGGTATCTTCTGTATTTAGATCTAACTCTTGGCAAGGTTGTCAAGTGAATGGGGCCATGTGTGTCTTTGGGGCCCTGGCCTCCCCCTTCTGTGCCATTTCCCTTCCAGGAGTCCCCTAGCCCTTTCTCAGGCATCCAGAGACCTCATAATCTTTTCTTATGACTTGTGAAAACCTGCTTTCTGGGAAGGAACGGATATCAGTCACTCATATGTCAATGTGGATGAATTAAGACACTGTGTTTTTTCTTGCAAGGGGCGTTAACTCTGAAGGCATCTGAAGATCTCTTTCTTCTTGAGGAATGCCAGACTTGGTTTCCAGTGGAGCATTTTGGGCAATCAGGGAGCACACAGGGTCCTCCGCTGGTCCTCAAAGCTCACAGCGCACCTTCCTGCACACCATTTCCTCCATAGCTGCTTAGCCCAATCTCCTCCTCCTTAAGTACAAGGTCAACGCGGCTGGGCAAGAAAGCTGAGGACATTGTATCCACACCTTGAATTTATTTCCAGCATATTAGAGGGGCTACTTCGAACACAGAGCTTCAGAGAACAGGGAAACTCATTGCTAGGAAACCCCCTTCCCCCTCCCCACCTGCCCTGTGAGGAGTGTCTCCTCTAGGAAGGAAATTCAATTACAGTCTTCCAGTCACCAGAATTGAATTTGGATGGACTATTTCCTCTTTGGATTCTGTTCCAAATTGTATTCCTGTTGCTGGGTTTGAAGTTAATTAGTGTCACAAATCATCTGTATTTCCCTTCTCTGGAGGAAAGCCTGCCACAGTGCTTATCCTGTCCAGTTAATTGACTTCCAGAGGGCTCATCCCTTCCTGAAAGCACCCTAAATGGCTCTGATGGGTAAGCATCAGGCTTACACATATATGAAATAAAAGCTTGGAGAATTCAAATTCCTAGGTCATAGAAATGCGGATGTGCGTTTTTTTTTCTCTCTGAGCATCATAGCTTAGAGTTTTTCTCAATTTGATTGAGGCCAATATGAGAATGCAAGGAACTTATCCTCAGGTAGATGCATGTGGGCTAAGGGGAGGAAGATACTCTCATTGCCAGTCAGTGAACTGCTAATAGTTGGAAATAACATGTGGAAAATCTGTCAATTTAATGTTTGTCAACTTAATGTTTGGGATATAAGGATTTCTTAAATTTCTAATGGGGTATTTAATTTTTAAAATGGTTTTGAGTTACAGACTAAGGAGAAGATGCCTCTAGAATAACCTTTTAATTTTTTTTCAATTTTTAGAATTATGGTAAAATATACATAACATAAAATTTACTGTATTAGCCATTTTTAGGAGTACAGTTCAGTGGTATTAAGTACGTTCATATTGTTGTGCAAATATCAACCCCATCCTCTCCCAAACTCAAAACAGAAACTCTATATCCATTAAACAATAACTTTGCACTCTCCCCTCCCCCAGCCCCTGGCAACCTCCATTCTTCTTACTGTCTCTATGATTTTGGCTACTCTAGGTACCTCATATAAGTGGAGTCATATAGTATCTGTCTCTTTGTGACCGGTTCACTTCACTTAGCATAATGTCCTCCATGTTGCAGCATGTGTCAGAACTGTATTCCTTTTTAAGGCTGAATAATATTCTATAGTATGTAGAGACCACATTTTCTTTATTCATTCATTCATTGATGGACATTTGGGTTCCCTTCATGTTTTAGCCATGGTGAGTAATGCTGCTATGAACAAATACCTTCGAGAATCTACTTTCATTATTTTTGGATATATGCCTAGAAGTGGAATTGTTGGATCATATGGTAGTTCTATCTTTAATACTTTGGGGAATTGCCAAGCTGTTTTCCACAGCAGCTGCATCATTTTACTTTCTCACTAACAGTACACAAGTGTTCCGTTTTCCCCACATAGTCGCCAGTAGTTGTTATTAAATAACATTTCAACTTTAAGACCCATGTAATGAGGTTGTATTTTGGTATATCAACTCAATTATTTTTTTTTTTGCGGTACGCGGGCCTCTCGCTGTCGTGGCCTCTCCCGTTGCGGAGCACAGGTTCCGGACGCGTAGGCTCAGCGGCCATGGCTCACGGGCCCAGCCACTCCGCAGCATGTGGGATCTTCCCGGACTGGGACACGAACCCGCGTCCCCTGCATCGGCAGGCGGACTCTCAACCACTGCGCCACCAGGGAAGCCCAACTCAATTATTTTTGATCCTGATAATCCCTAGTTCCGGGTTGCCCTGTGGCTCTTCTTGGATACTATTTGTAAACAGGCAAATGAACAACCCTCCCACGGGTAAGAGTAAATTACAAGGCTTATTCCCCCCAGGAAGGAGGATAATATGTAGGGGAATCCTTGTCAGATGGAAAAAAGAGTGGAAAGCCAGCCCCTGAGGGTCTTGCTGGATGGTGGAGAGAGGAGGAGAAATAGAGATAAGACGGAGAGGGAAAAATACCTGTGCAGGCTTTCCCCGCTCTCTGTGCAGGGGTGTGATAGGAGTGAGAACACCTGAAAACATCAGAAGGGTTATGGTATACTTAGCTGGAAAGGATATAAGCCATGGTGTGCTTATAAATGTTTAACAGCTCTCTGGAAAAACAAAAACAAAAACAAAACCAACCCTGATTTTGCAGCATGTGCCAATTTGCACAGTGTAAGTACTTCCACCGTGGCTGATTTCAATCTATCAATGTGAACTCATTGAACATGGAGCTGGGAAGAAATGTGTAATAGCATATCATTATATAGTCTTTCCCCCATACACATGTAACAGTTGTAAATAACCTCAAGAGCATAGATAATGGTTACATGTAATAAAATAATTAGTTTTGAGTATTTATCACATTTATTTTTAATATAACTAATTGTAAGTTTGTAGAAGTTAAGTGTTAATAATGGTTGTTTCAGAGAGGAAAACATAGGAAGAACACTTTTTGACATAAATCACAGCAAGATCTTTTTTGACCCACTTCCTAGAGTAATGGAAATAAAAACAAAAATAAACAAATGGGACATAATGAAACTTAAAAGCTTTTGCACAGCAAAGGAAACTACAAACAAGATGAAAAGACAACCCACAGAATGGGAGAAAATATTTGCAAACGAATCAACAGACAAAGGATTAATCTCCAAAATATATAAACAGCTCATGCAGCTCAATATTAAAAAAGCAAACAACCCAATCCAAAAATGGGCAGAAGACCTAAATAGACATTTCTCCAAAGAAGACATACAGATGGCCAAGAGGCACATGAAAAGCTGCTCAGCATCACTAATTATTAGAGAAATGCAAATCAAAACTACAGTGAGGTATCACCTCACACCGGTTAGAATGGGCATCATCAAAAAATCTGCAAACAATAAATGCTGGAGAGGGTGTGGAGAAAAGGGAACACTCTTGCACTGTTGGTGGGAATGTAAATTGATACAGCCACTATGGAGAACAGTATGGAGGTTTCTTAAAAAACTAAAAATAGAATTACCATACGACCCAGCAATCCCACTACTGGGCATATACCCAGAGAAAACCATAATTCAAGAAGACACATGCACCCCAATGTTCATTGCAGCACTATTTACAATAGCCAGGACATGGAAGCAACCTAAATGCCCATCAACAGGTGAATGGATAAAGAAGATGTGGCACATATATATACAATGAAATATTACATATATATACAATGGAATATTACTCAGCCATATAAAGGAATGAAATTGAGACATTTGTAGAGACGTGGATGGATCTAGAGACCGTCATACAGAGTGAAGTAAGTCAGAAAGAGAAAAACAAATATCGTATATTAATGCATATACGTGGAACCTAGAAAAATGGTACAGATGAACCGGTTTTCAGGGCAGAAATAGAGACATAGATGTAGAGAACAAACGTATGGACACCAAGGGGGAAAGCGCAGGCGGGGCTGGGGTGGTGGTGGTGGGATGAATTGGGAGATTGGGATTGACATATATACACTAATATGTATAAAATGGATAACTAATAAGAACCTGCTGTATAAAAAAATAAATAAAATAAAATTCAAAATAAAATAATAATGGTTGTTTCAGGAACTGACTCACAAAAAGTCACGGAACGTTAATCATTCGTATGTGCAGGTTGCTGCTGTAAGCCTCCGTGAACACAGCCCAGAAATGATAGTGCGTCATTAGTGAAGGGAGTGGCTGCTACTTGAGCCCCAGGTCGTGCTCCTGGTTCCCCAGGCCCGGAGGGTATGTGGGGTGCGATGCAGCGGGTTCTAATGTGGAAATGCTGAGGCTTCAGTGGACCAGCAAAGGCCTGGAGTCCGTATGAAGAGGCATCAATGTGCAGGAACTTTTCTGGAGTTAAACGCCAGGCCTATGGACTTTGGAAATGAATGCCATCATGAACCCCCCCTGGCCAGTCGTTCTTCAGTGGTCATCTGTTCAGGGAGCCATCCTGGTAACCATTCTTCAGCAGCGTCCATTAAGGGTCCAGAACACCCTAGTTCTCATCTGTACCCCAACTCCCCCCCCTTAGGAGATCTCATAAGCTCTGTTCCCAGATGCCATTTTGGAGAGAATCAAGGGGGAGGAAGGGAGGGAATCCAGAAGATGGAGAATTTATCCCAAAGAGACTAGGTCATCTAAAAAGAGGCCAAACTGGAAGGCAACTGTGATTCCATAAATTAATATATTTAAAGTTTGTTTTTCTCTCCCTTGCCACCCAGGGGGGTGAACCTTTGCAAGGGAGATTAAGGAGTTGTAGGATAAAGACATGGCAGGTTCTTCGCATCTCATGTGGTGTGGGCAATATGTGACCCTGATACGCCCCTCTACCTTTTCTCCAGGTGTCACTACCTGTACCAGCAAAAAGTAAAATAAATGAATGCTACTGTCATGAATTGGGTTTGAGACTATAGGCAGGTAATGTTCCTGCAATTTGTCCAAAAAATGAAGGAGGGCAATGACTCGAATGTTCCATGGTGCTGAGGGTGGAGTGGTGTGCGGCTGTGACTGGGAGTTGGAACTGGGAATGGGGTAACTCATGAGGCAGCGTAGTGAGCAGGGTCCCAGGAAGAGAGCCCTGTACCTTGTTGGAGGAAAACGGTGAGAGGGAGATGGAATCACGTCACGTTCTCCCAAGAGTCTGCTAAAGCGGAATTTTAGTTTCTTCACAGAAGTAAAGTGAACTTTATAAGGTAGGATGGCATTTTCTTCTAATTTAAGTTTTAATAGTCGATTAGCTGTAATTTTTAAAATATTTTTATTCTGAAAACGAATTTTCCACAATAATGCAATTAGTTCCAAAAAATGAGCTCATTTATCTGGCTTTTCTACAAAGGACAATTGAAACATTTAAGGCAAGATTCACTTATTCATCTCTATTTTAGGATGGAAAGAAAGTAGCAGACTTCAGATACTGGTCAAGGTAACAAACTATGGGAAAGCTCCTTTTTCTTTTCTTTTTTCTATTGGTCATCTCCTGTGTAAGAGCTTTACATTATTATGAATATTTTATAGTAAGACACTTGTTTCTGACTTTCTTTATAAACACATTTTTAAATTTAAAGGCACACAATAAAGCTTTATGCATTTATTAAAATATACACATTTTGGTAAATTTAGAATTTTCCCTTAGTGTCTTGATAAATCAATATATTGTCAACATCACAGTCATTTAAAAATAAAACACACTTCATAACATAGCTGCATATTATTTCTTTCTTCATGACACTACACACCCCATTGTACAGTGCACCAATGGGAATTAGAAACCACAAGACAAACTTTAACAAATACAGCAAGTTCATACCAGAAAAAAAAAAAAAAAAAGCAGAGAACAACACCAGAAGTTACCATCTGCAAAAAAGCAAGTTGTAGCTCTCAAGGACCAAACAAAAATGAAACACGTTAGTAAAATTTACAAGCTGTATGTATAACTTTGGATATGAATTAAACAGTAACGTTTCTTTTCCACAGTGAGAAAAGCTAGAATGGGAGTCCTGGTTAGATGGTGTGCCTATATGGGATGAGGACTATAGCTGCTCTTTAAAAGACCTGCAGCCCCTTCTATCAGCCCAGATGGTTGAGGTATTTATGCGCCATCATAGCATTAACTGTGTTTTTGCTTTGGAAGGTGGGTGTTTGATTTCCAGGGTAGAGTCTAGCCTCTGGAAGCGTGAGTGAGTGAGACAAAGTACCTGCAACTGCCACCAATTAGTAGGAGATGTACAAGGAGCAGCCTTCTCAGAATGAATACAGTCCTTCATAGTCTGCACTTCCTGGGAAATTCACATGACACACAATTCCCGTTACTCAATGCCACCAATGTCAATGTCAGGAAAACGGGAAAAAAGAGCACAGAGGGAGTCCCTAATGAAAAAATCCAGGCTGCCCCTGTTTCCTAGTTCTAATATCAAGCCATTTTCTTTCCTTATTGTATCAAAATGCACTAAACGTTCTCACAGAATAAGAAATTACAGCTACCTGCCTTCAGAAGACTTCAAGCCCAAAGCTGTCTTTGTGAAGGTCCTATGTGAATTTTGTAACTCCATGCACGTAGCATACTGTTTAATGATTTCTAACACTATTTTAGTTGATGCTACAGAATACATGTTCACTTTTGATGGTCTTCAAAACTTCCACTAATCCTTTTTGGGCGTTAAGTCCTAAAAAACGAAAACATTTTCTCAGAGAAGTAGTTATGGCACAAGGCAAGTGCCTAGGTATTTCAGAACGACGAGTGAGTTACTCAAGCCGGGCAAGAAAAGGAAAGCCTTTAAGAAAGAAAGTTGCTCCTGAGGGGGGAAAAATTACAAGAGCCTCTCCTCAAAAGTCTTAGAGACAATAAAAGTAGACACAGGACTAACAAATTTGTACACGAAAGGGGCTTTCTGCTAGCCATCACCACTCCAGTTGAGAAACGCAAACTCCTTTGCGGAAACAGCATCCAAGTTCCCGCTTGGGGCGGGACCTGCGGGTTGGGACGCTGTCCTGCGCTTGCGCGTTGTTTACTTACACATTATTGGCTGTCTCAAGGCGGCGCCATCACTGGTTGGCGCCTGTCTTTGCCAGTAGGCCAGGGGGTCCTCAGCGTGCGGGAGGTGCGTGCGTATCGGAGAAACTGAGGCTCCGGGGAAATCTGAGATAGAAAAACCTTCCTGGACAAGTCTTGTTCTAAACACCATGGAGTGCGAATTCGACGTGGCGAATTTGGAGGGCGGCGAATTTGCTCCGCCCTTTCCTCCAGCATAAGAAATTAAGCTGGCCTTCGGAGTGCGCACTAGCCCGAGGGCTTAAATCCCAGCGTGGACTGTTAACCGCCGCCAGGACTCGGTGAGTTGACCCCAACTGTGGCTTCAGACACATTTTGACATCTCCACCCAGAAAGACATTTTAATCTGAGACACAGAATTAGTAAACGTGCGGCTGACCCTCAGTGGGCTTCCACTGACAACTCGGCCCTCCTAAAATCTAGTGCGAAAGGGGACAGCAATTTCCTCCAGTCTTTTAGACAGATTCTCAAACTCCTGTAGCTTCTCTTTATAATGCGGAGAAGAGGTAGCCCCTTGTAAAGTAGATTCACAAGTGGGATGTAAAGGAGTTCAGGTTCATCAACTCTTTTCAGAATGGGGGAAAGACATTTCTTTGAAGGAGTTTGTGCTTTGTTTCCCCGATATTACTAGGTTTATATCCTGACCAACCACAGGTTCTAGAGAAAGATGGATCATTAAATTCAACAACCTTTCCCCCCCTTTTTATTAAACAGGCACATCATGACCATTATGTTGACATTTGATTAGCTATTAGTTTGTTACTAAGAAGGAGAACTGGATTCTTGACCTAATTCTGTCATTCCTTTCCTTTCACAAAGTGGCTTTACACTCGAGTAAAATCTTGAGCTGCACTTTTACTGTTCAGGTTAGATAGATATAAAATGTTGTTAGGTTTGGTTGTTTAAATTTACTGTTGAAAATTTTAAAGTGGCTGGGAAATAACTTTGTGTTGTCTGTCCACATGTTAAATGACTATACGTCTCCTAAGTTGATGAAATCAGACAGGATTTCAAAGGAAGAATCATACGTTGTTTTAAGTATGGATATTTTCCCCCTTTAGGTATGTTAAATCAACTTGGAGTGTGTATGTAATTTCTCAGCCCCTTGCTAGGCAGATGAAGCCACTGCCCCAGCTTCTTGAAGTCCAGCCTTCCCTGATTCATACTTTCATCATTTCCTCATTGCCGCCCCACCCAAGGAGAGCCAGCCAGTTCAGTTCAACATTCACATCTATCTGTGCGTGAGCCCTGACTTGCCTTCTCAGCATTATTTTCTACAGTTCTAAATACAAATCATGTGCTCCTGTCAAACTAGCTTCTTGCTTTTCCTTGAAGGAGGCACGGTACAAATGATTAGTCAGGAGACAGCTGTTAGCCACAGTCTACACCTTACTCATGCTGATCCCCCAGCTGGCGAGCATCTCCTTCATTTCTACCTGGCAAAAGTCTCCCCACCCCACAAGCCTCAACACAAGGGCTGCATTCTCTATGATCTTTCCGATGGAGGGAGGTCTTTTCGATATTTAAACCCCTACAGCACATAATAAGCTCTCCACAAAAAATTGTTGAATAAATGATATTTCCTTTTCCCTTCATTCATCCATCCACCCATCCATCTGATCAGATATTTATTGAACATCCACTATATGCCAAGCACATGCAGTTGGTAAAATCTGGCTCTGAAGCTTATTATGGTATTGCAGTTCTCTGCCCTCGTGGGGAAGGATATATTCTTATCATCCAGGAACACTTCTTGTTGTCATTACCAACAATTCCATTATTTCTTAAGTTGCCTCCTCATTGGCAAATCTAGCAGTGCATGTCAAAGTTCTGCATTTGTGCACTAAATACACGTCTAGCCTTGTCTTATCCTTTCTATTTCTATTTTTATTTGCCTCAGTTCCTCACTTAATCTTTCTGTATTGTATGTATTTTTATAGCCACCTGAAGTCCTCTTGAAATGAAGCAGAGTGCTAATAAAGAGCATACAATTAAAAAAAATCAAGTATTTGCCTCCAAATCATAAATCCACATGATGAAATCTCACTGAAAGAGCTCTTGCTACAGAGGAGTCAGTAAAATAGAGGTCTTTCTTGGACTCTGTTCAAGGGGCTAAGTTTCTGAGGTAACTATAGGGTGATCTTACTTATAACGTGGTCCCACAAATATGGTCTTAAGAAAATTAATTAGGAAACGCTACTATAATCATTCTGGTGGCTTCTGGTATTTGAAAACTGCATTGTGAAATCTAGGACTGTTTCACAGAGGCTGGGAAACATGAGGGAAAAACATGTCTATTTATCTTGAAAAACTTTTTCTATCATATTGACTGACTTTTTTTAAAAACCAAGGTCACTGGTGAAATGACTAATCAACTTTAGAGCAATAAGGAGAGCAAAGCTTAAAAAAATATAGAGATGCTACTGGTGAGAAATGACTCCTGAAATGAGAATGATTTAGAGAAGGCCTTCAAGAAATCAGTACCAACGGGGTTTACCAAAGCATGCCTTCTCTCTTCTCATGCTGCAGAAACTGCATACATCTGCCACCAGACAATGGTTACGCTAGTACCTACACCTTACTAGCAAAAGGAAGCTCTTTCACTCACGTTAGGATTTTGTTATTTTTGTATTCATATTTCTCTTTGAACGCTTTTAAGGAATACAGCCCCATCCCATCTGTCTGGATGTGTCTCAGGTTTAACAGGTTATGTTTAAATTAGGCAGATTTGTTCAGTCCTAAGACCAGTTCGAAACTTTGTTTTCACAAAAATTACTGATAGCGAATTTAATCCCCAAGGATGTATTTCACACACCAGGCACTGTATCTTTATGGTTAATCTTAGGCGAGAGAAAAATGGCATTGCCAAGCCTTAAATTAAAATGAAAAAATGACCTCAGGAAACCAGAGCTCTAAACACTTAATATAGAGGAATGAAAAAGAAGATCTGGAAACAGTAATTATTTGAATTTAAATGGCATACATTGGCTATGGGTGGGATATGCAGTTTATTAAAAAAAAAAAAAACTAGTTTCAGTTGATCTTTTAAACAATATTATGTTAAAGCCCAGGGCATCAACCAAGAGGACTTGTCAGGTTCGGTTGTTTTATCTACATTTATCAGGCTCTGGTGCTGCTTGTTCCCTGGGCTGTGAGCCTCCAAGGACAGATGTTACATTTCTTTTTATTCGCATTGCTTAAAACTTGATACATTCTTGATCAGTGTTAGTTTTGCATAAAAATGTGCTTTTGCCTCCTGTTTATAATCCTGAAACATGCCAAGGTGGCACAAACCTCAACCTTTAAGAAAGAATAGACTTAAACATTAGTTGATGTTCTGGAAAACTTTTGGCATAACTCTAGATCCAGGAGACAGAGAGAGCAAAGAATTTGCTATTGCGCCTCCCTTTCGGGAAATTCTCAGAAAGATTTTAGCTTGATCCAAATTGTGCCTTCACATACATGCGTGCACATCTCAAGGCAGTGTTGGAATCCCTGTAACCCAGGACTAGAATGCATAGACCATGTGTTTTTTTTCTTGTTGCAAATGTTCTCTTCCAGCTTGTTTCAGAGAAAATACCTTTAAGAGCCCCCTCTATGGCCCAGATTTAGACCTTACCAGATTTTTCTCTGGGCCTCAGTGAAACTACTTTGGGAAATAACAGGAAAAATACACATCTAAAAGTGAGCTACTCCAGAGGAATAAGGTTCAGAAGTGAAATGTGACCTCATGGAATGCAGTTACTAAGTAGCTGTGCTTCAATATTTTTGTTTTCAGAGCAGCATCCACCAATCAAGTGGTTGCATATCTCACAAAACTACAGAATTTATAATTTTAGAAATCTGAAGTAGAGTTTGCAATGTGATCTCAGTGGCTGGGTCACTTCGCCTTGTAAAGCTTTTTTATCTGATCGTAAGACAAACAGCCTACTTCTTCAAGGCATACTAGTGCCATGAAATCATGCTCTTACTTTGCCCTCTTTCATCATATCACCAGGAGCTTAGAGTCTGGTATAAGAGAAGGCATGACAGAGAGTTAATTTTTGCCAATGCCCTTCTGGCCTTCACTGCAAGAGATGGTTATTCAGTTTTGTTTTTTTTTTCTGGGCATTTAAGTAGAGCTTTGATGGTGCTTCTCACCATATTATTGGGTCTGCATGACTGCTTTATGGTGCGTCTGAAATCTTTGGGGTCATGGTCTCAGAGTCCCTGACCTTTGCTGTGTCCTAAAGTTCTAGTTGGGAGATTGTGAGAACCTTGGCGAAGGACAAGAGGCGTGCATCTCCATGAATTTGTTTTTGTGAGATTGCAGGACACAATGTGGCTTGCTGAGGAAGTGCCACATGCCACCTGGCCTCAGGGAGCAGCTCTCAGCCCAGCACGCTGAAACAGAGCTTTGCCTTTGTGGTCTCAGGTGGCTGACATGCTGCCTTGTGCCCACCCCTGCCTGCTTTGGCACATCTCCAGGAGGAGCTGCAGCCTCAGTGTGGTCCAGGAAGTTTACTCCCTGCTTCTTGGGGCCTTAGAAGCGAAAAGATTCAACCAGCAAAGCGAAGGCCTGGGAAACGTTTGCTGCCATCAGCTCTGATGGTTGCACCTAAGGTAGAACTTCTTGTAGCTTCTTGTTTAGCTTTTTTGTTTTTGTTTCTTACAAGGGGACCAGCTATGGGACCTGGGTTAAGCCCTTCGACAGAACCATCCTGAAGAGCAGAAGTGGCAAATGACAGGCTATGACTGGGGACTGACTTTGGGGAAGGCTGGGTTTTTGCAATGAGAGCCAAAGACGTTTCCACCTTCTAGCCCACAGGTTAAGTTACTGAAAATAAATCACCATCATTTCTACACATTTCTTGCGTGTTTGCTCCTACTCTGGAGAGTACTCTAACTCATCATTGGCAATCAGGGCCTCTGAGTTCTGTTTGTGTTTGCTTTTGCTCTTCGCCTTGCTGCTCGTCTGGGTGTTTGCCTGTGCATCTGACATCTGCTGGTAATAGAAGCCTTTGTCTTCGGCAGGCCCGCCCCAGTTCTCCTGGCTCTCGCCCTCTGTGGCATAGGAGAAACCTTCTTCCACCGAGAAGGGGTCGTCCACGTCGTAACGCTGGTACGTGCTTTGGTGCAGGGCTTCTTCTCGGGCGCTGATTTCCAGGGTGCTGTTCCAGATGCCGTACCCAAAATAAATGAGCATACCTGTAGGTGGGAGGTGGGGGGAAGCACAAGTGGGATAAGCAGTTGCTTTGGGATCTGTGGGTCAAGCAGGGAGCTCACTCTCAATCGTGGAAGCAGAGCTGGTGCTGGTTGTGTTTTCTTTGGTCTATACAGTGTACTGAAAAGACTCGAATTAGATGCTGTTTAAAAATTGGGAGATCTTGCATAAGCAACCCATATTTACAGCTTCCCCTAAAAAAGTCAGAGGGACTGACAACACTGTACCCACATTCCGATATGGAAACGTTTGGCTGAGGTGAGAACTGGCTGCCTCTTTAGTTAGGATATGGGCTCTTGAGGTCACCTCAGTCCCCCCTCCCCTGTTGACATCTAGCTCACTGTACTCATGTAGGTGCTCGCCAGGAAATGTGCATTTTCTACTCTGGATTAAATAGTTATGGATCACCAGCAGTGTATTCCCAACCTTCTCATAGCATCTTATTATCCCATACCTGCACTTAGGGACTCCATCTTTTATTTCACCACGTAGCAACATGCATATATGATCCTACGATTTACTTTGCCATTTTTCACTCACCAAAGTCATAATACATTACTGGCACTCAGCTGTCCACTTTCATCTGTGGACTCTCACAGTGTCTAGTGCATGCCACTGTTTCGGCCCTTAGGGTATCTGTTGTGTGCTTATCTGCACAGGGTGGTTCTGTTGTATAGACTCTGCAGAAAACTGGCACTTAATGTTTGTTGAAGGAATGAATGAGAACTCCTGATACGCATGCAGTGTCCAGTGCAACCTTCTCATTCCAAGCGAAGGAAAGAAACCTGCCTTCCTAGTTAATACGTAGCATTAATATGGGCTAATGTTTCATTTCTATTAGAATTTTTAGGAAAAGATATATGAAAATAGTTTGAGAGACCCCATTTTCTACCTTGAAAAGCCCATGAAGGCTCAGGGCCTGGAGCGCTGAGAACTGTAGCCTTGGAGGCCATGGGGCATGATGGTTAAGAGTGCGAGGTCTGGGTTCAAATCATGCCTCTATCACTATTAGCTGTGTAACCCTGGACCAGTTACTGAGCTTCTTTGCGCCTCAGCTTTCTCTTCTAGGAAACCATGAGAGTACTACTGTACCTATACCTTGGGGTTGCTGTGAGGAGGAAACGAGATAAGCAGTGGTTCTCAACCCTGGCTGCACCTGGAGGGTCACCTGGGGAGTTTTTGCATAATCCTGATACCTGAACCTCATCCTCTATAGAGATTCTGATTTAATTGGTCTGCAGTGTGACCCAAGCATAGGTGTTTTTAAAGCTTCACAGGTGATTCCAGTGGTCAGCCAAGGCTGAGAACCCCTGAGATCAGGAACATTAAAGCTCCATGATGTGGGAATTCCCTGGTGGTCCAGTGGTTAGGACTCATCACTTTCACTGTTATGGGCCCGGGTTCGATCCCTGGTCAGGGAACTAAGATCCCACAAACTGCGTGGTGTGGCCAGAAAACGAACAAACAAAAAAACAACTCCTGATGCACATGCTTCACTGCCAACTTTGGCCATTTTGTGGCCTGGCCGCTGGGGGCCCCTCGGTTATGCGCCCTCCTTCCAGGCCCCAACACCCTCTTCTCGGTGGCACTAGCCTCTTTGACTTTGCTAACCCTGTGGGCATCTGCTGGGCTGTTTGCTTAGAACCACAAGGTGAGGCCTGCTTTCCGCTCTGATGCTTGAGGTATCCTGCTTCCTTTTGAATTTGCAGTGTGTCTTTTTAAGCTTGGATTTCCCCCCACCATCCCCCAGTGAAATCAACTTTCCAGGAGCCAAAGTAAGCAGAGATTTATAGTCCTAATTGGTAATAAATCCTGGAGTTAATCATTTGCAGACGTAGCTATTCTGAAATAGCGACTTCATTTGTTCTGAGCATGGCTCTTTACTCTTTCTTGTCTGGGGTGGGTGTGGCCATGGGGGATAGTTATTATCCTTGTGTAGAACAAGGCGCCAAACTGAGGCCTCTCTTAAAAGGGCCAGCATGCTGCTTCTTGGAGAATGCCTCTGTTGGAAGCATGTTTGTTTCAGGAGACTAGGTTTATCGTCAGGCACACACCTCCTTATGTCCAGTTTTTTTTTCTTGCTATCTTTTCTCTTAGACATACAGGCAGGTGCCAAAGCTTGTCTTCTCCTTCAGCTTGGTATCTATTACATCAATTCTTTCCTCTTTGATCCCCTTCTCGGATCCTATTTATAAGCATGTTATTTCCCTACTAAACTTAATACCATTTTTTCTTTCCCCCTTTGCCCCTAGCTTCTCTCTTCTGTACTATACGGATCATCATTCGAGCACTGGTTTGACATCTATTCTGACAGACCTTCCTCTGTCCCCACCAAGTATTGGGGTGTCAGGTAGATCGGTTAATGGGAATTCTCTGGGAGCCTTGGCATGATTACTCATAGGATCATAGATATTTAGAGCTGGAAAAGAGTCTATGTCATTTACCTATTTGAATACCTTCATTTTACAGACGAAGAAATGGAGGCTGGGAAAGACTGAGTCACAGCAGTAGCATTCCATGAGGATAGAGAGAAGGCTCTAGCTTACTCAGCCCTTCACACCCCCTCCACTGCTGCGTTATAGACTGTGCCTAGCGCAAAAATATTTGGTACAAGTTAGGTTCTATCTGGGGAGTGGCTGGGTCTGGAAGGAACATGAGTGTGTGTGTGTGTGTGTGTGTGTCTGTACGCAAATGTGTCGACTGTGATTACTTTGGGAAAGCAATCCATGGAAACCTACCACATAAATATTTATGGGCCTTCTAATGTTTGCTCTGAGCCCCCTACAGTTTCAAAGGTGTGTCACTCTGTCTTCAAAAATACATTTCAAGTATGAGTGCTGTGAACCAAGAATCGACTGTGTGTATCGGCCTGACAGCATGGCTTGGGCACATGCGTTCTCTAGGGCTTGGCGTTCTGTCTGCCTTTATCCTTCTCCCTGGCCCTTGAATCAGTTCAGGAAAAGTGGTGTGAGGCAGAGAAGGACTGGAGAAAAGGAAGAATGGAGGGGGACAAAGGAACAGAGGGGAACAAATGAGCGGGGGCGGAGAGAAGAGAGAAACATGTATTACCATCTGTCACACATAAACAAGGGCTTTGTGTTGGAGGAGTAAACAGAGCTGCTAAAAGCCTCCTGTGTAGAAGCAGGGTGTTTTGTTTCTGCTCCTTTTTTCAGTTGGCCTAGAGAGGGAAGCATGAGGTCGTTTCTGAAAAATCTTTGGGGAGCTTCTGGGAATCCTGAATCATCTGAACAAAACTTTACACAACCCCTCTGGGTGCTGAGGTCCTACAGTGATGCATCCTTTATGTCACACCTTTCTCCCAAGGAACACAAAATGTTTTACAAATGTTGTCTTGTTTAGACTCCTCCTGGCCTGTTTCAGAATGGTGTGTGTGTGGGGGGGGGGGGGGGTTAAGGTTATGTGCGTTTCACAGGCTGGAAACTGCGGCACAAGGCTAAATACAGGACTTTCCACAGGTACACAGTCAGTGTTTAGGTAGTGTTCAGACTGTGGATCCTTCCGGGTCCTCCATGTCATAATCCAGGCTGCTTTCAATTGTTATTTCTCCCACCTACCAGGGGTGGCTGGGAGGTATAGACTAATTGGAAGCAATTTTGCTGAACTTTACTTTTGAAGAATTTAAAACATACAGAAGTGGAGAGAATAGTATAAAAAAGCCTATGTATTCATTGCTAGCCCGCTCCCTCCCCCCTACTACTTTGTCTTTAGATTATTTTGAAACAAATCCCTTTCATCCTGTTTCATCTGTAAATGTTTCAGTATGTATCTGTAAAATAGACTCCTTTAAAAACCTTAACTTAGTATCATTATCACATCTAAAAACTGATAATAATTCCTTAATATGGAGCTTCCCTGGTGGTGCAGTGGTTGAGAATCTGCCTACCAATTCAGGGGACACGGGGCCCTGGTCTGGGAAGATCCCACACGCTGTGGAGCAACTAAGCACGTACGCCACAGCTACTGAGCCTGCGCTCTAGAGCCCGCGAGCCACAGCTACTGAAGCCCTCACACCACAACTACTGAAGCCCGTGTGCCTAGAACCCATGCTCTGCAGCGAGAAGCCACCGCAATGTGAAGCCCGTGCACCACAGCAAAGAGTAGCCCCCGCTCGCCACAACTAAAAAGAAAGCCCGTGTGCAGCAACGAAGACCCAATGCAGCCAAAAATACATAAAGAAATTTATTTAAAAAAAAATTTTATTTTAAAAATTCCTTAATATCATCTGATATCCAGCAGCATTAAAATTTCCCCAAATTATTATGTTTGGATAAACTCTTCATTTATTGAAGCTATACACTTATTTCAATGATTGCTTGCTATCATTGCTTGAAATAGTTTTTGGGTCCTGTCATTTAGGTTGTCACTGGGATTGGGTTTACTCTTTTGTAAACCCTTACAGATGGCAAAGTTTTATCTTTTGAAAGTAGATTTGCTTTTAGCATAAGCCAGAAGTCATTTGGAACCAAGCCTCAAGAATAAGATGGCTGATTGATAAATAATATTACTTATTCTATTTGGGTACTTAATTCTCCAGTTCCATAAAAACTTAGATCCACTGCTTTGTAGTTATACATCTGATACCTGAATGAATGAAAGGCAGGCGTGATGTTAAAAATCAGAAGGGAGTCAGCTTTTGTGTTGCAGCAGGGTCTTGGAGGCCCCCCTGCTGGGCTGGAGTTATTTTTTTAGTTGCTGGATCGTGGAGGGGAGGGACCACTCAAGGCAGTGACTAGTTAGCAGCAGGCACAGATGTGTTTCAGTATTTTAACAGCAGACACGGCTGTACTGGCCACCCAGTAATGGCAATGAGTCCCGTGAGAGGCTGTTTGCGCTGAAGGGACATATTCAAAGGGAGGCTCTGGCTTCTTTTCCGGACAGAAGTTCCCGGGTGGAGAATACGCCTGCCATATTGTCTTCATCTTGTCTAGCCTGAGAGGTTCGGGCTAGACAAGATGAAGAATCATGCCTTCAGCAATTGAACGGGCTTTCTTTATGTAACAGTACCTTGTGATCAGAAGGCCCTTTATACAAACACACTTCCTCGTCCATCATCCCAGAGAAGTTAAGAAGTGTGCAATATGCGGGGATTGAAATGGCACCAGAACTCACATCTCTTGAGTCTAAATGGAGGGCCGCTCCCATCCTACCCAGGGGCCTCCAGAGAGCTTTTCGGGGCGTCAGGTTGCCTTCACGAGATCAGGGCACCTCAGTGTCAGCTGGCGAAACACCTACTTACTCCACTTGTCTCAGTCCATCCTGTGCAAATTAAGCAAATGACCTCAAACCTACAAGTGAGAGGGGTAGGGGTAGGGGGTCCTCTGAATCATATGGGAGAAATCCAGAACAAAAGCTCAATGCTGAAAAGAGCCCGGGTGACCTCGGTCTAGACAGATTTCCAATCCTGCAGGAACAAGCTCAGGTTATGAAGAAGGTCCCTGACCTCTGGGGTCCCCCAGGAGCTGCCTGTCCTCTGAACATGGCTCCACGCTCAGGGCCAAAAGAGGCGGGCCATCTGCCCTCAGGCTGGGTGGAACAGCCTCTTCCTGGGGCACGTTTTCCAGCAGGAAGCCCTGCCCGCTGAAGGTAACCAGGCGCTTTGTTATGCCAGGAGGCTTTTTTATTTTTACTACTCTGGAATCAACTTTCCCAAACAGACACTTGCCAATGCAGAAATGAAGATGGTAATGAGAAGGTGGCCTCCCATCCAGCACAGTCCCCGCCAATTCCCACTTTGC
Source organism: Aethalodelphis obliquidens (assembly GCF_003676395.1). Classification (NCBI taxonomy): domain Eukaryota; kingdom Metazoa; phylum Chordata; class Mammalia; order Artiodactyla; family Delphinidae; genus Aethalodelphis; species Aethalodelphis obliquidens. The sequence goes on along the minus strand of NW_020837945.1, from coordinate 95,634,604 downwards.
TGGTTATTTTTTAAATACTCACAAGCCCTGTTGATTGTAATAACAGTAAGGTTTGTTTAACATGGTGTGGCCAGGAAGAGCAGGCTCAGGATGGAATGGGGACCGGGGGAGCTTCTCTTCTGGCCCTGCAGCTGATCTAACGTAAAGTCACATTCTTTATGCCTCAGTTTCCCACCTGCAAAATGGAGCTGGAGACCCTCATGTTATTTGTTGAGTATAATGGCTGTGAGACAGAATGCAATCTTGTCTAAAGACATATTAAGAAGCCCAGTAATCCAAGCCAACAGTTCCACCTCTAACTCAACAGAAGCCCAAGGGAAATGTGTCTGAGTGTCCACTGAAAACATGCACAGGAATGTTCGTAGCAGCTCTGCTCCTAATGGCCCTGACTGGAAACACGCTAAATATCCATGGACACCAGGATGGATAAATACCTTGTGGTGTATCAACACAGTGGAATGCTAGACAGCAAGGAGCATGAACAAACTAAAACTAGAAGCACGAGTCGGATGCATCTCACAAATGGAATGCTGAGGGAAAGAAGCCCATCACCCACTCTTTCACAGCGCTGTCTGTTAAGGGTGCACGGCACACACCTGCTCCAGGGCCTTCCACTGCCATGGTCTCCTCTGCCTTCATTCTCAGCCAGGTGTCTCCCTGTGTATCCCAGCACCTCTGCCAGCAGGCAGCGTCAGCTGCTGAACGATTCACCTTCTCCCTCCCTCCCTCTTGGAATCGCCCTGGCCCTGTGGCCATCCTCACTCTGGCCTCCGTGATTTTTCTTGCTCTTCTGAGCATGATTTTGATGTTGAAGCTGCCAGTTGTTTTCTTGTTTCCTTCAAGGAGAATGTCAAACTTATTTATGGGACATATCATCAGGAATTTGTTTATCTTGGTGCCCTGTCAGGTCGAATTCATGGCCCCCTTCTCTCCCTCCTCTTCCCTTCATCACAGTGGCTGCTTTGGGTCAGTTTCCAATAGGATTTCAGATGAGAGCTCAGGCGAAGACCGTAAAGTATGCTTTCTCTCTGGGATAGTGATGGTTTAGTACAGGATTTATGAGGGCCATTGCGCAAATCACAAGTCCTATCTGTTCTCTAAAGCTATAGACGGTAATTTGTTTTCCTCAGAGGGACTGAAAAAATTCCAGATGAAAACTTGACAGACTCCAGAGTAAGGGCGCCCACAGCTGGTCTAACAGATGATTCATTTACAGTAAAGGCCCACAGGGACCAGTAGACCTGACATGTGCCTGGAAAATACCATTGTATAGTGTTCTTACTGGTCCCTCCTAGTTTCATATTCCCTGAGCCCCTGCCCAACTCCTGAGGTATTCCTTTACAAAACTGCATCATCGAAGAGAAAAGGTATATGAAGGCCGCTTTGTGGTCATTTTGTTGGGGATTATTAAACATTTGCTATTTGTGTTATTTCTCTTGTCAAAAGGAAAATAAACAAGTACTGGGTGTCTAGTTAGGACTGTGCCTCGTTTCTCGCTGTGAGTTGTGCTCTCAAAAGCTTAGCAAAACATTGTTACAAAAATGCTGTAATTAAGATTCATTTAGAGAAATTTGGGTAAAAAAATGTGTTTAAGAAGATTATCAAGTTATGACTCAGCCTAACCATGTAAATCTTTTAAAAAAGTATCAGAAGTTTCATAAGAAGCTTCATTTAGAAACCTCTCTACTGTTCTCCCCAGGAAACTTATATTATGAATAGAGAGATTAAGAAGAATAATCTGACATGTTGGAGGCTCAGATGTTTAGAGATAGGATATTTATCCTACAAGATAGGATATTTATTCTACAAGATAGTTAAAAATTTTACAAGCCAATTTGGGGTTGTGGTATGGATATATTTTATATATCCCAAAATAGGGAGTTTTGTAATTAAATTATCTGCCCTTCTTGATAATATCTTCTTATTCTTCTCTCTAGATCAGTGGCTCTCAAATTTGAGCATGCATCAGAATTACCTGGGGGGCTTGTTAAAATCTAAATTGCCCTCAGAGATTCTGATTCTATCTGTAGGTCCAGGATGGGCTCTGAAATCGCATTTCTAACTAGTTTCCACATAATATTGATGCTGCTGGTCTGGGACCACACTTTGAGAACCACTGTTCTAGATCATTGTAAACCTGGCTGCACATGAAAATTACCTAAGAGTTTTAAAAATACCCAATAGTTGGCCATACCAGACCAATTGAATCAGAACATCTCTGTGAGGGGATCCTGGTCATAGAATGTTTCAGAAGCAACTCTCACGATTCTGTTGTGTAGTCAAGGTTGAGAATCATTGTTCTAGGCGAAACTTACTTATATTCCAGCCTTCAAAGATCATGAGACCAAAGCAGTTAATAGCTAGCAGTTGGGTGCTTCTTAAACTGCAGGCTTCATTGCCCTCTGTCTGGCCAGCCCAAGCTGCAGGGTGGCATCCTCCCATGCCAAGGAGTATCAGTTCCTGGAGCTAGTTTGAAGTTTGTGCTATCAGCAAGATTACAGAAGGTTCTCTGGGAGTTTTCTTCTGCCTGATAACTGGGAAGGCAGCCTGAGTCAGAACAGGTTCATGTTGTACTTTGGCATGTGATAGCTAATAGCTAGTCTGGGAGACAATGAATCATTCTAGCTTTTTAAAAGAAAGGCAGCAAAACAATATTTCTTACTGCTTTCTCTGATATTTTCTTATTTAAGCCCCAAACAGCAACTAGATCAAGGCTAAAAGAATTATCTGCATTTTTACAGATGAGAAAACTGAGGCCCAAAGGATGTTAAGTGAACTTCCCAAGGTCACAAGGAAGTGGCAGAGCTGTGAGTGAACTTGGGGCTGTCTGACTCCAAAGGCAATATACACAAATCAATAGATGTGATACACCATATTAACAAATTGAAGAATAAAAGCCATAAGATCATCTCAGTAGATGCAGAACAAGCTTTTGATAAAATTCAACACCAATTTACGATAAAAACTCTCCAGAAAGTCGGCATAGAGGGAACCTACCTCAACATAATATAGGCCATGTATGACAAACCCACAGCAAACATTACTCTCAATGGTGAAAAACTGAAAGCATTTCCTCTAAAATCAGGAACAAGACAAGGATATCCACTCTCACCACTATTATTCAACATAGTTTTGGAAGTCCTAGCCATGGCAGTCAGAGAAGAAAAAGAAAAGGAATCCAAACTGGCAAAGAAGAAGTAAAACTGTCACTGTTTGCAGATGACGTTACACTATACATAGAAAATCCTAAAGATGCCACCAGAAAACTACTAGAGCTAATCAATGAACTTAGTAAACTCACAGGATACAAAATTAACACACAGAAATCTCTTGCACTCCTATACATTAAAAATGAAAATTCAGAAGGAGAAATTAAGGAAACAATCCCATTTACCACTGCAACAAAAGGATAAAATACCTAGGAATAAACCTACCAAAGGAAGCAAAAGACCTGTATGCAGAAAACTATGATACTGATGAAAGAAATCAAAGATGACACAAACAGATGGAGAGATATACCATGTTCTAGGATTGGAAGAATCAACATTGTGAAAGTGACTGTAGTACCCAAAGCAATCTACGGATTCAATGCAATTGCTATCAAATTACCAACGGAATTTTTCACAGAACTAGAGCAAAAATTTTTACAATTTGAATGGAAACACAAAAGACCTCAAATAGCAAAAGCAATCTTGAGGAAAAAAAGAAAAAAAACAGAGCTGGAGGAATCAGGCTCCCTCTACTACAGGGCTACAGTAATCAAGACAGTATGGTACTGGCACAAAACAGAAATATAGATCAGTGGAGCAAGCTAGAAAGCCCAGAGATAAACCCACACACATATGGTTACCTTATCTTTGACAAAGGAGGCTAGAATATACAATGGAGCAAAGACAGCCTCTTCAATAAGTGGAGCTGGGAAAACTGGGCAGCTACATGTAAAAGAATGAAATTAGAACACTTCCTAACACCATTCACAAAAATAAACTCAAAATGGACCTAAACGTAAGGCCAGACACTATAAAACTCTTAGAGGAAAACATAGGCAGAACACTCTTTGACATAAATCGCAGCAAGATCTTTTTTGACCCACCTCCTAGAGAAATGGAAATAAAAACAAAAATAAACAAATGGGACCTAATGAAATTTAAAAGCTTTTGCACAGCAAAGGAAACCATAAACAAGACGAAAAGACAACCCTCAGAATGGGACAAAATATTTGCAAATGAAGCAATGGACAAAGGATTAATCTCCAAAATATATAAGCAGCTCATGCAGCTCAATATCAAAAAAATAAACAACCCAATCCAAAAATGGGCAGAAGACCTAAATAGACATTTCTCCAAGGAAGACATACAGATTGCCAACAAACACATGAAAAGATGCTCAACGTCACTAATTAGTAGAGAAATGCAAATCAAAACTACAATGAGGCATCACCTCACAGCAGTCAGAAAGGCCGTCATCACAAAATCTACAAACAATAAATGATGGAGAGGGTGTGGAGAAAAGGCAACCCTCTTGCACCCCTGGTGGGAATGTAAATTGATACAGCCACTATGGAAAACAGTACGGAGGTTCCTTAAAGAACTAAAAATAGAAGTACCATATGACCCAGCAATCCCACTACTGGGCATATACCCTGAGGCAACTATAATTCAAAAAGATACATGTACCACAATGTTCACTGCAGCACTATTTACAATTTCCAAGACATGGAGGCAACCTAAATGTCCAAAGACAGATGAATGGATAAAGAAGATATTGCACATATATACAATGGAATATTACTCAGCCATAAAAAGGAACGAAATTGGGTCATTTATAGAGATGTGGGTGGACCTAGAGACTGTCATTCAGAGTGAAGTAAGAAGGAAAAACAAGTATGGTATATTAATGCATATGTGTGGAATCTGAAAAAATTGGCATAAATGATCTTATTTACAAAGCAGAAATAGAGACACAGATGTAGAGAGCAAACATGCATACCAAGGGGGAAAGGGGGAGATGGGATGAATTGTAAGATTGGTATTGACATATATACACTATTGATACTATGTATAAAGTAGATAACTGATGAACCTACTGTATAGTACAGGGAACTCTACTCAATGTTCTGTGGTGACCTAAATGGGAAGGAAATCCAAAAAAGAGGGGATATATGTATACATATAGCTGATTCACTTTGCTGTACAGTAGAAACTAATACAACACTGTAAAGCAACTATGCTCTAATAAAAATTAAAACAAAAACAAAAACTGTAAACCAATTACCTATATGAATTTAGATATGCTAACATTAAAAAAATTTTCAAGTAAAATCTGGCTTTGTATCAAAAAAACAAAAAAAACCATAGGCAGGGGGTTCCTGTCACCTCATCACTTTTGCAAAATTCCTCTGGTTGTCCAGAAACATAGATATTATGCAGGACTGGCTACATAATTTGTAGGTCCCAGTGCAAAATGAAACCATGGAGCCTCTTGTTAAAAAATTGTTAAGAATTCAAGAAGACAGCAGCAGAGCATTAAGCCAAGTGCAGAGCCCTGTGTGACTGCACAGAGCATCCACCCGTGGAGCCACCCCTGATGTTATGTGTTAATCTGCACAGACTACATATCAAACATTCTGAGCAAATAAGGTCTGTTCAGAGGCACCCTGGTGGGGAGGTAGGAGCCCCAGATCTGAGCATGGAGATTCTGGATTGTAGTAATAGCTCTATGAATAACTTCCTGTTATTCCTGTTGACCTCGAGCATGTTATTTAACCTCATGGAGGTTCAGTTTGCTTATCTGTAAGGTCGAGAGAGGGAGAAGTGGGGAAGTGGTGGACCGTGTCAGTGTTTCTCAAACTTTATTTATATGTTATTTATATTCATATACTACATTTTTAGTATAGTGGTTATGATCATGGACTCTGGACCCACACACCTGAGTTCTAATTTGGCTTTGCTGTATTCTAACTGTGTGACCTCAGTCAAGTGCCCCAGTTTCCTCATCTGTGAAATGCAGGTGGCTGTGCAGATTAAATAAGTTAACATAAGTAAAGTCCTTGGAATGATGGCTAATATGTACCAAGAGCTATATAAGTGTTAATTATTACTTTGAATCATATGGCACAGGTACTAGTACTAATTTTTTCTTCAATTTGACTCTTTAAAAAACTTTTATTGCAGTATAATTGCTTTACAAGGTTATGTTAGTTTCTGTTGTACAACAAGTGAATCAGCTATATGTATACATATATCCCCATATCCCCTCCCTCATGAGCCCCCCTCCCATCCTCCCTATCCCAACCCTCTAGGTGGTCACAAAGCATCGAGCTGATCACCCTGTGCTATGCTGCAGCTTCCTACTAGCCATCCATTTTACATTTGTTAGTGTATATATGTCACTGCTACTCTCTCACTTCGTCCCAGCTTCCCCTTCCCTGCCTGTGTCCTCAAGTCTGTTCTCTATGTCTGCGTCTTTATTCCTGCCCTGCCACTAGGTTCATCAGTACCGTTTTTTTTAGATTACATATATGTGCGTTAGTATGGTACTTGTTTTTCTCTTTCTGACTTACTTCACTCTGTATGATAGACTCTAGGTCCATCCACCTCATTATAAATAACTCAATTTTGTTCTTTTTTACGGCTGAGTAATATTCCATTGTATATATGTGCCACATCTTCTTTACCATTCATCTGTCGATGGACATTTAGGTTGCTTCCATGTCCTGGAAATTGTAAATAGTGCTGCAGTGAACATTGTGGTACATGTATCTTTTTGAATTATAGTTGCCTCAGGGTATATGCCCAGTAGTGGGATTGCTGGGTCATATGGTACTTCTATTTTTAGTTTTTTAAGGAACCTCCATACTGTTTTCCATAGTGGCTGTATCAATTTACATTCCCACCAGCGGTGCAAGAGGGTTGCCTTTTCTCCACACCCTCTCCATCATTTATTGTTTGTAGATTTTGTGATGATGGCCATTCTGACCAGTGTGAGGTGATACCTCACTGTGGTTTTGATTTGCATTTCTCTAATGATTAGTGACGTTGAGCATCTTTTCATGTGTTTGTTGGCAATCTGTATGTCTTCCTTGGAGAAATGTCTATTTAGGTCTTCTGCCCATTTTTGGATTGGGTTGTTTGTTTTTTTTGATATTGAGCTACATGAGCTGCTTGTATATTTTGGAGATTAATCCTTTGTCCATTGCTTCATTTGCAAATATTTTGTCCCATTCTGAGGGTTGTCTTTTCATCTCATTTATGGTTTCCTTTGCTGTGCAAAAGCTTTTAAATTTCATTAGGTCCCATTTGTTTATTTTTGATTTTATTCCCATTACTCTAGGAGGTGGGTCAAAAAAGATCTTGCTGCGATTTATGTCAAAGAGTGTTCTGCCTATGTTTTCCTCTAAGAGTTTTATAGTGTCTGGCCTTACGTTTAGGTCTTTAATCCAATTTGAGTTTATTTTTGTGAATGGTGTTAGGAAGTGTTCTAATTTCATTCTTTTACATGTAGCTGTCCAGTTTTCCCAGCTCCACTTATTGAAGAGGCTGTCTTTGCTCCATTGTATATTCTAGCCTCCTTTGTCAAAGATAAGGTAACCATATGTGTGTGGGTTTATCTCTGGGCTTTCTAGCTTGTTCCATTGATCTATATTTCTGTTTTTGTGTCAGTACTATACTGTCTTGATTACTGTAGCTTTGTAGTATAGTCTGAAGTCACGGAGCCTGATTCCTCCAGCTCCGTTTTTCGTTCTCAAGATTGCTTTGGCTATTCGGGGTCTTCTGTGTTCCATACAAATTGTGAAATTTTTTGTTCTAGTTCTGTGAAAAATGCCATTGGTAGTTTGATAGGGATTGCATTGAATCTGTAGATTGCTTTGGGTAGTATAGTCACTTTCACAATGTTGATTCTTCCAATCCTAGAACATGGTATATCTTTCCATGTGTTTGTATCATCTTTGATTTCTTTTGTAAGTGTCTTATAGTTTTCTGCATACAGGTCTTTTGCCTCCTTAGGTAGGTTTATTCCTAGATATTTTATTCTTTTTGTTGCAGTGGTAAATGGGAGTGTTTCCTTGATTTCTCTTTCTGAGTTTTCATTGTTAGTGTATAGGAATGCAAGAGATTTCTGTGCACGAATTTTGTATCCTGCTACTTTACCAAATTCACTGATTAGCTCTAGTAGTTTTCTGGTGGCATCTTTAGGGTTATATATGTAGAGTATCATGTCATCTCCAAACAGTGACAGTTTTACTTCTTCTTTTCCAATTTGGATTCGTTTTATTTCTTTTTCTTCTCTGATTGCCATGGCTAAAACTTCCAAACTATGTTGAATAATAGTGCTGAGAGTGGGTACCCTTGTCTTGTTCCTGATCTTAGAGGAAATGCTTTCAGTTTTTTACCATTGAGAATGATGTTGGCTGTGGGTTTGTCATATATGGAGTTTATTATGTTGAGGTAGGTTTCCTCTATGCCCTGTTTCTGGAGAGTTTTTATCATAAATGTGTGTTGAAGTTTATCAAAAGCTTGTTCTGCATCTATTGAGATTATCATATCGTTTTTATTCTTCAGTTTGTTAATATGGTGTGTCACATTGATTGATTTGCATATATTGAAGAATCCTTGCATTCCTGGGATAAACCCCACTTGATCATGGTGTATGATCCTTTTAATGTGCTGTTGGATTCTGTTTGCTAGTATTTGTTGAGGATTTTTTCATCTATGTTCATCAGTGATATTGGCCTGTAATTTTCTTTTTTTGGTGACATCCTCATCTGGTTTTGGTATCGGGGTGATGGTGGCCTTGTAGGATGAGTTTGGGAGTGTTTTTCCTTCTGCTATATTTTGGAAGAGTTTGAGAAGGAAAGATGTTAGCTCTTTTCTAAATGTTTGATAGAATTCACCTGTGAAGCCATCCGGCCCTGGGCTTTTATTTGTTGGAAGATATTTATTCACAGTTTCAATTTCAGACTTGTGATTGGTCTGTTCATGTTTTCTATTTCCTCCTGGTTCAGTCTTGGAAGGTTGTAGTTTTCTAAGAATTTGTCCATTTCTTCCAGGTTGTCCATTTTATTGGCATAGAGTTGCTTGTAGTAATCTCTCATGACGCTTTGTATTTCTGCGGTGTCAGTTGTTACTTCTCCTTTTTCATTTCTAATTCTGTTGCTTTGAGTCTTCTCCCTTTTTCTCCTGATGAGTCTGGAAAAATGTTTTATCAATTTTATCTTCCCAAAGAATCAGCTTTTAGTTTTATTGATCTTTGGTATTGTTTCTTTCATTTCTTTTTCATTTATTTCTGATCTGAGCTTTATGATTTCTTTCCTTCTGCTGACTTTGGGGTTTTTTGTTCTTTCTCTAATTGCTTTCGGTGTCAGGTTAGGTTGTTTATTTGAGTTATTTCTTGAGGTAGGATTGTATTGCTATAAACTTCCCTTTTAGAACTGCTTTTGCTGCATCCCATAGGTTTTGGGTCATCGTGTTTTCATTGTCATTTGTTTCTAGGTATTTTTTGATTTCCTCTGTGATTTTCTCAGTGATCCCTTGGTTGTTTAGTAGCGTATTGTTTAGCCTCCATGTGTTGTAGTTTTTACAGTTTTTTTTTCCTGTAATTGATAACTAGTCTCATAGTGTTGTGGTTGGAAAAGATGCTTGATACAATTTCAATTTTCTTAAATTTACGGAGGCTTGATTTGTGACCCAAGGTGTGATCTATCCTGGAGAATGTTCCGTGTGCACTTGAGAAGAAAGTGTATTCTGTTGTTTTTGGATGGAATGTCCTAGAAATATCAATTAAGTCCATCTGGTCTAATGTGTCATTTAAAGCTTGTGTTTTCTTATTTATTTTCTGTTTGGATGATCTGTCCATTGGTGTAAGTGGAGTGTTAAAGTCACCTACTATTATTGTGTTACTGTTCATTTCCCTGTTTATGGCTGTTAGCATTTGCCTTATGTATTGAGGTGCTCCTGTGTTGGGTGAATAGATATTAACGATTGTTATATCTTCTTGGATTGATCCCTTGATCATTATATAGTGTCCTTCCTTGTCACTTGTAATAGTCTTTATTTTATTTTTTTTATTTTATTTTTTTTTGCGGTACGTGGGCCTCTCACTGTCGTGGCCTCTCCCGTTGCGGAGCACAGGCTCTGGACGTGCAAGCTCAGTGGCCATGGCTCACGGGCCCAGCCACTCCGCGGCATGTGGGATCCTCCCAGACCGGGGCATGAACCCGTGTCCCCTGCATCAGCAGGCGGACTCTCAACCACTGCGCCACCAGGGAAGCCCTAGTCTTTATTTTAAAGTGTATTTTATCTGATATGCATATTGCTACTCCAGCTTTCTTTTGATTTCCATTTGCATGGAATTTCTTTCTCCATCCCCTCACTTTCAGTCTGTATGTGTCCCTAGGTCTGAAGGTGGTCTCTTGTAGACAACATATATATGGTCTTGTTTTTGTATCCATTCAGCCAGTCTGTGTCTTTTGGCTGGGGCATTTAATCCATTTTCATTTGAGGAAATTATTGATATGTATGTTTCTGTTACTGTTTTCTTAACTGTTTTGGATTTGTTTTTGTAAGTCTTTTCCTTCTCTTGCATTTCCTGCCTAGAGAAGTTCCTTTAGCATTTTTTGTAAAGCTGGTGTGGTGGTGCTGAATTCTCTTAACTTTTGCTTGTCTGTAAAACTTTTGATTTCTCCATCAAATCTGAATGAGATCCTTGCTGGGTCGAGTAATCTTGCTTGTAGGTTTTTCCCTTTCATCACTTTAAATATATCTTGCCACTCCCTTCTGGCCTGTAGAGTTTCTGCTGAAAGATCAGCTGTTAACCTTATGGGAATTCCCTTGTATGTTATTTGTTGTTTTTCCCTTGCTGCTTTTAATATTTTTTCATTGTGTTTAATTTCTATTAGTTTGATTAATATGTGTCTCGGCATGTTTCTCCTTGGGTTTATCCTGTATGGGACTCTCTGCATGTCTTGGACTTGATTGACTATTTCCTTTCCCATGTTGGGGAAGTTTTCAACTATAATCTCTTCAAATATTTTCTCCGACCCTTTCTTTTTTCTTCTTCTTCTGGGATGCCTATAATTCATTGTTGGTACGCTTAATGTTGTTCCAGAGGTCTCTGAGACTGTCCTCAATTCTTTTCATTCTTTTTTCTGTATTCTTCTCTCTGGAAGTTATTTCCACCTTTCTATCTTCCAGCTCACTTATCCATTCTTCTGCCTCAGTTTTCCGCTATTTTTTATTTAATTAAAAAAATTAAAGTATTTTTAATTTCAGTTATTGTGTTGTTCATTACTGTTTGTTGGCTCTTTAGTCCTTCTAAGTCCTTGTTAAACGTTTCTTGTATTTTCTCTATTCTCTTTCCAAGATTTTTGATCATCTTTACTGTCATTACTCTGAATTCTTTTTCAGGTAGTTTGCCTATTTCCTCTTCATTTATTTGGCCTTGTGGGTTTTTATCTTGCTCCTTTGCCTATAAGATATTTCTCTGTCTTCTCATTTTGTCTAATTTACAGTATTTGAGGTCTTCTTTCCCTCGGCTGCAGGGTCATAGTTCCTCTTGCTTCTGTTCTCTGCCCCCGGTGGTGGGGTTGGTCCAGTGCCTTGTGTAGGCTTCCTGATGGGAGGGACTGGTGCCTGCGTTCTGGTGGGTGGAACTGAGTATTTTCCCTCTGATGAGCAGGGCCATGTCATGTGGTATGTTTTGGGGTGTCTGTGAGCTTACTATCACTTTAAGTAGTCTGTGTGCTGATGAATGGGTTTTTGTTCTTGTCTTGTTTGTTGTTTAGTGTGAGGCGTCCAGCGTTGTTAGCTGCTGGCAGTTGGGTGGAGCTGGGTCTTGGATTCAGATAGAGGCCTCCAAGAGAGCCCTTGGTGATTAATCTTTCCTGGGGCCAGGAATTCTCTAGTCGTCCAGCATCCCGGGCTCAGTGCTCCCACTCCAGAGCCTCAGGCTCGACTTCTGGTTGAGGGACCATGACCCCGCGAGTCGCTCGTCCCAGACAAATGGTAAAAAGTAAAATCATACAAACAGAAACAAGGAAACACGCACACACACAAAGAAACAAAAACAGAACAAAATAAATCAAATAGCAAAACAACCAGACAAACAAAAGAACCCAAGAAGAAAATCAAACAATTAAGAAGAAAGCTGACAAAAACCCCGAACCAAAAAACAAAACCAAAGCAGAGTGCCAGCTGGAGAATGAAGCAAAGAAACAAAGCAAACCAACAAAAGTGATGTTAAAAAAAAGAGAAAAAGAGAAAGGGGAAAGAAGACAGAAGAGCAGAAAAGCAACATAGAAACAAATATTTAAAAAAATAGAAAATATATTAAAGAAAAAAAAGACAAACAAAATCCCAGAGAAATGGTGAAAACAAAATCAAACAGAAACAGAAACAAGGAAACACACACACACATAAAAGAAACAAAAACAGAGCCAAATAAAACAAAAAGCCAGAGAACAAGACAAATAGAATTCAAAAATGAAATCAAACAATTAGGATTAAAAGTAACAAAAACACATAACCTAAAAACAAAAGCAAAGCAGTGTGCCAACTGAAGAAGAAAGCAAGGAGACAACAAAGTGATAAAAATGATTAGAAAGATAATAAAATAAAATAAAAAGGGAAAAAACACAGGACAACAGAAAAGCAAAGTATAAATAGAAATGTATAAAAAAATTTTAAAAAAGTTATACAACAGAGATCCCAAAAGACTAAATAAACAAAACAAGAAAACCCCCCAAAACAACAAGAAACAAAAAAAGAAAGAAAAAGAAACCAAAAAAAAAGCTAGAACCAACAACAGAATGAATCAAAACATAATAAAGTCAATAGTAATAATTATGTTTCCATGGGGTGTCTGCTGTAAGTGTCCTTGCACACGCCGTGAGCCACAGCCCCCCTCTGCCTCCCCAGGAGGCTCTCCTCTGCCTCTGGGCTGGTCTCTGGACCTGCTGTGAGCACTGTGGGGACCACTCAGGCTCTGATCTGGCCCAGTTCCTGCATGTGCTGCCTCCAAAGTCCACAGCTGCCAGAGCTAGACTGTTGTTTTTTTTTTTTAAATAAATTTATTTATTTATTTTTGGCTGTGTTGGGTCTTCGTTTCTGTGCGAGGGCTTTCTCTAGTTGCGGCGAGCGGGGACCACTCTTCATCGCGGTGCGCGGGCCTCTCACTGTCGCGGCCTTCTCTTGTTGCGGAGCACAGGCTCCAGACGTGCAGGCTCAGTAGCTGTGGCGCACGGGCTTAGTTGCTCCACGGTATGTGGGATCTTCCCAGACCAGGGCTCAAACCCATGTCCCCTGCATTGGCAGGCAGATTCTCAACTACTGTGCCACCAGGGAAGCCCTAGACTGTTTTCATTTGTGGGAACACTCAGTGTCTACTCAGATATTCTATAGACGCAGGGTCTATCTAACTGATTGTGGGGATTTAATCTGCAGCTTGTACAGCTGGTAGAAAGATTTTCCATCTTCTTCCTTAGTCACCCCATCCCTGGGGTTCAGCTTTGGTTTTATCCCCACCTCTACATGTGGTCCACCCACAGGAGTCTTGTCCTGAGTCTGCCTTGGAGCTCTTGGGTCTGCCCCTGTGAGGACCAGGCACAGAGGTGGTATGACTGCTTGGATCATGGGAGCCCCAGGGGCGCCAAATGTGCAGGGAAGCCGGCGGCCACGGGTGCAAGAGATATGGCCCTAGCGAGGGCCTTTTCTGCCTCCCGGCGTAAGGCACATGAGGGCCAGCCCTGAGGGGGCTTTTTTTATTGTCACTGGCAGGTGCTGGCATGTAGGTAGAGAGAGGCTACAGTAATGGCTTCTCCCCCTGTGTGTGACTGATCAATAGCACCCTGCTTCCATGGCAGTCCAGTCTTCCTCCCTAGGCATTCCCTGCTGCAGATTTCCTCCCTCCCATCCCCTCAGTCCGTCTCCCCACAGCCAACAGCAGTTCTCGCTCTGAGCCTGTTCTCCAGTCCTCATGCACCAGCTCCCAGCCCCTTTGCACACCTGTGAATACATGTCCCAGTCCCGGGCACGTATGTCCACAGTATGGACCGTCTGTGTGTTTCTCACTCGGCCCTGTCTGCCACAGACTGGCCACTTCACCGTCTTCCGACAGCCTCTAATGCTTCCCGTCTGTCCCAGTCTATTTCCCCGTCAGAGAGGGGTTTTCCCCCAATTCAGGTCTCTCTCCTCTGTTTCAGCTTCCTCTCCTTGGGGTGCAGGTCCTGTCCTGCTTCCTCTCCTCCTCCTTCTCCCTTCTTTTTTTCCATCCTACCCAGTTATGCAGGGATCTTTATAGTCCTTTCCAGTGTCCAAGGTCTTCTGCTAGTTTTCAGCTGGTGTTCTGTGAGAATTGTTGCATCTACAGATGTATTCCTGATGCATCCGTGGAGAGAGATGAACTCCATGTCCACCTACTCTCCACCATCTTGAATCTCCTTGACTCACTTTTAGAATTTAAAAATAATCACCAGATTCATGGGAATGTATATATTTTTCTAGTATTTGTGAAAGTGAATCATAATCATATAATATTTTTTAAAGTTCATTCATATACTCTCTAAAATCGGTCCAAATATTAACAATGGAATAGTCACCACACTGTGGGTAACACTGTACTAGATGTTGGAGGCTTCTTCTAGCTTAAATAGTCCAGGAAAAGATGAATAAATTCATGTGTATTTGTGTTTGTGCCTTCATTCACTTGACAAATACATGACTCTAATATTTCTACCCACTGCATTCATTTCTACCCATAATAGCATCTTTCCATTGGTTAGCTTCTTGTTCCAGTGGAAAAATGTTTAAACAGAAAAGAGAGATTGTGAATGAATCATATAAATGCTTAGAATTTTCATGAGTCGGTGGGGTCCTCTCAAGAGATCCCTTAAAGTCTAACAAGGGATGAGGCTTAGGGTAGTGAAAAATTGGTACAAAATGCTTACAGGAAGGCATAGGATGGCCTTCGGATGTGAGGAGTCTTCTGGGAGACATATGTTCTTTCCTTTGAATCCTGTGTTTTCCCCCCACTTCCCTCTACCGAAATCCTATCTTATAGGCCCAGTTCAAATTCTACCTCCTAAGTCCTTTCCAGCTATTCTGACTGGAAGTTTCCTTTTTCTCATCTGAAGAGTGCTTTACAATCATAGGTATTTATTAAGCACGAACTATGTTCCGGCACAGAGGTCACCGGGTTGAACACCCATATCCCTGACCTCAAGGAGTGGATGGGCTACAACTCAATGACTCTCTATGCTGCCTTGCCCAGGCTGGTTGATTCACACATATTTGTCTTGCCTCCCTTAAGGCTGAGTTACTTATTCTTTACTTTCCTATTCCTCAGAGCACCTAAGGACTCTCCTTAGCTAAGTATTTGTTGCCAGAGACCCCAGGGTTACCAAGTTGTATAGGAAATATAAAAATAATAACTAAGGACCTTTAAAATTAGTCTTCACTTAAACATCCCTCTCAAGTTATCATGAGCACCAATCCCCAGCAATTTCGTAAACATCGGTGATGGTCATATAGGATAAACATGTAATGTGAATATAATATAAATTGATCCCAAAGGAAAACTAGAAATCTTAGGAATGATACAGGCCTTCCTGAAGGCAGTGAAAGTGAGTTTAGAGAGAGCAATAGTAATTCACTCAAAGCTGTGGACGTTGATGACCCAGCAGAGTCCTATCAGTTATCAATAGAAGGAGAGAAAGCAACAAGGATGATGGTATGATGGGTACTTCCCAAGAGAATGATCGGAATATCAAAGGATGAAGAAAGATCTTGGGGAAAAAATGAAAAACTTGAATATTTTGCAAAGTCAACAAAAAGTGAGGGCTGTTAAATGGTGCCATGATACAATTTTGTCAAAAAACTGTGCCTAAAACCCCATACTTAATTCATAGTTTGCTCATTTAAAAAACATGGCATGATTGATTGCCATTTTAATTTTGTTGAACGTAAGGTAAATAAAATTTTTCATAATTTTTAGTTTCTAAGAATTCCAATCAGCCTTTCCCACCCTCATTTTTATATGTTATTTTTGTCCTTTTTAAAAATGTGGATTCATTTTAAGTGGAATTTCTATGATACTAATTATCCACCAGAAGAACATCCAGTAATAGGATTCAGTGAAGTGATGGATTGATCAGTATCTTTCTTCAAAACTCACAACCAAGATCATAACAGGCAGAAAGGGCACAACTGGCTTTTTTGACTCTAAAGCAGGAAGTAGGGATCCACAGAACCAGCCAGATTTCTCTGGAATAGTGATGCCCAGCCCAGCTAGGAGGTAATTTTGAGATAAGCCTGATCAAGGTCTTAGAAGGGAACTCTCAAGGCTTCAAAGGAAGTTGCTTACCCACAAAGCACCAGACTGCAAACCGGATCCACGTGATGGTGGAGAGCTTTAGCATGAGATAGATGTTCACCAGCATGGCAAAGGCAGGCACAAAGGGGAGACAGGGAGCCATATAGGGCAGCTTCTTGGGGTTCTCTGGCTGCTGCAGGATCACAAACACCAGGATGCTGATCAGCAGCACCATCAGAATGACCAGAAGGATGGCCCACCAGCTCTGCTTTGAGATGTAGTCGGAACCAAAGATGATGAAGGAGCAGAAGATGAACATGAGGATGAAGAGCAGAAGCACGCAGATGGTCACCGTGTGCCCTGTAGCTGCTGTGGGCCGGTCCATTTTGCCTGGAAGGCCCAGCCGGATCCTCATGGTGTAGTAACGGGGCCCAATCAGCTTCTTTAACTTGATGAGATAAATGTTTTCAGTTTCATCAGCTTCTATGCCTGTGGTCATGTCCACGGTGCCGTAGTTTGGGTGGTTGACGTTGTAGGTCGACTTGTCTGATTTCCCTATGAGCATCTCGTTGTCTCCCAAGGATGGTAAGTTCTTAGCCCCACATGTGTTGGTGGCTGGGCCGGAAAACTCTTCCCCTTCACTCACAGGAGAGCCAACTTCCTTCTCACAGTCAGCCAGAATGCCCTCCTTCTTCTTTGTGTGCTCCTGAGACAAAAACTTGACAAACCCGTCGATGTCACTTTCTGGTTGGTATCGAAGGAGCAAGACGCAGACAGAGACCAAGGTGTAGGCGAGGAGGGTGCCGATGGACATCATCTCAATCAGATCTCTCAGGCTGACTAATAGGGAGAGGAGAGCCGCCAGGAACCCCGACACAATGCAGGCCACCACTGGGGTCTCTGTGTAGGAACTCACGTGAGCCAGGAACCTGAAGGGAGGGGCAAGCAGAGGGTTCACGGTGAGCTACACGTGGGGATTGATTCAGCATGGTTTAACACCTCCTGGTCCTGTTTCTCCAGCTTACTTCTGGATTCACTGCTTTAAATACAGCTGCTATTCCCTACCCCAGGATTTGGTTCCCGGAGTAGAATTTAAACAGAATTTACTTTAATTCCTTGAGTTTGAGCCGAACTTCTCTATTAAAGTGCCTACTTCATTATGTGATGTGATGGGTTGATTGAATCTAGGGGATTCTCAGAAATCCAAATTGAAGCATAGGCTTTGCTATGAAGAAGGGATACTTGGCAAAGTCATACATCTGCTTGGGGGTCCTCTACACCTGTGTTACCCAAAGTGTGGTCCATGGATCAACAGCATCAGCATCACCTTGGAACTCGTTAGAAATATGTATTCTGAGGTTTTACCTGAGACCTACCATGTCAGACTCTCTGGGAGTGGGGCCCAACAAAGTCTACACTTTAAAAAACCTCCAGAGGATTCGGATTTATGCCAGAGCTTGAGAAGCACTTGCTCTACAACAGAAGTACAGGGATTTGGTTGGTAAAGTAGTACAGTCGTTGAGAACATGTGCTCCTGAATGAAACCTAAATCCAGCCACTTACTAACTGGAGAAGATAGAGAAGACCAACAAGGGTGACTGAGTGGCACCCTTCTTTAGCAGTTCCTGGAGGCTTAGGTAGGTTCCCGCCTTCCTCCTCTCTCATTCTGGCACTCCCTGCTCCCTCCTCTTCCATTCCTCCCTTATTTCCATGTTTCAGTCCATGAAACAGGAATATAAACTGTGCTCGGAGTGCCAGCATCTTTCCTCTCGGTTTTCTTTGACAGCTGAAAAACGTTTTGGGTGTGTGAAGTTGTCACACCTCCACTATGGTCAGCCTTTTCTTTTTTTTTTAACATCTTTTTTTACATCTTTATTGGAGCATAATTGCTTTACAATGGTGTGTTAGTTTCTGCTTTAAAACAAAGTGAATCAGTTATACATATACATATATCCCCATATCAACTCCCTCTTGCGTCTCCCTCCCTCCCACCCTACCTATCCCACCGCTCTAGGTGGTCACAAAGCATGGAGCTGATCTCCCTGTGCTATGCGGCTGCGGGGAGGGGAAGGGTAAGCTGGGACGAAGTGAGAGAGCGGCATGGACATATGTACACTACCAAATATAAAATAGATAGCTAGTCAGCCTTTTCTTGATCTTTCCAGCTCCCCCAAGGTCACAGCTCGGTGGTGACCTCAGGGGGTATGCGGAGGAAAGGGTGCAGAATGTGACAGCCGATGGCAGGGATAAAGTCCCTGAGCTGGATCCCTCTGCACTCCTGAGAGCTCCTTGGAGGTTTACTCCTTGTTTTGTGCGCTTGAAGAATGCCTTCCCTGCAAGCTCTTCACACAGTAGACACTAGGAACCAAGAGATGGGGCCACATCCCCTTTGTACCATGGGCAGATAGGCTACTTCATAGCCAGCTTAGGGGGCTGGAAGTGTCAGTGTACTGGTGTGGTTAAAAGTCTGGTTGTCGGGATCAGACAGTCCTGGGTTCAAATCCTGACCCCGCCACCCAGCAGCTGGGGGATTTGGGGCAAGTTTTTTTTTTTAACCTCTCTGAGTATATTCATCTAGTATACTCTTCTGTAAAATAGAGTTATTGTGCTGACTAAATGGGATACTATATACCTGGGATACACAAATGTTCAATAAATGGTAGCGATTGTTGCTACTATTATTAGGCTCTGTTCAGAGGGTCTTATCCTCTCTTTGATTGTAACTGTGAACTTTTTCAGCTTCAGAGAGGGCAGTCATCAGGCCTCAATGTGAGGGCAAGCCTCAGATGCCCCTGGGATGGGTTCTTCCTTCTGGAGGCCACCCAGTGTAGCATTTTGGCACTCATCATCTTTATACAATGTCAAATAAGAGGGGAGTGGGCCATTGGGGGGACATATTAGTTTGTTGCTAGATTGAACATGTGGACCCAGAGTCAAACGGAGGGGCTGTTTTAGGACCTAAACTAATTTCACTCAAACCCTTTGCCAAGATACATGAAAAGTTCCATTGTCTATGTGACAGGCACTCACATCAGAATTACAGTCAGGCTGACAGTGGGTGACAGTCTCCCTGGGCAGGCATGGAAGAATAGAATAAATGCCACCGAGCATAGCCCTTACCTGAAAAGGAGCCCGTCGCCAGCCATGGCATAAATGATCCTCGGCATTGGGAAGAGGGAGCCCAGCAAGCTGACTGTCAGTCCTGCAACCGACCCGATGGCCACTATGAATTTTGCAGCATAGAACCCACGAGCCACAAACATCTCCATGAGCGGGGATTCCGTGTCAATCGCATAATATGGCACCATCAGAGTTAAGATCATGCTCACCTGTTAAAACAAGAGGAAACATGGCTGGAGGTAGAGGGGTCTGTTTGAAGCATGGATGGAGGTCCCATAGGAGAGGAAAGAGGCCTGGTCCTGCATGGGAGCTGGAATCTGCCACATCGTGGCACGTGCCTTTACTGTAGACCAGTTATTTGGCCTTTGGAACGCTCGGTCTCAGTATTTTCTCCCCACATGTGAATTTAGTGGACTAGACCAAATCATTTGTAATATCTCTCTGTGACCCTTTTGTATCTGAGGGATAAGTCTGCAGGTATTTCAGCTCCATGAGAGCAGAGCTACACTGATAGTTCAATGAAGGGCAGATATTATCCGATGGAAGGAGCTGCAGCCTAAGGCACTAGAGCCAGGGCCTGGCAGTGACCATGAGCACCCTGCCCACATGGACAAGAGTCTCATTTCTTTTATACTTTCAGGGTCCTACAGGATCTTAACTGTACTAGATCTTACCCTAAAGACCAGAGATCAAAACTCTAAAGGTAAATACGTAGGAGATCCACAACCGATTAACTGACAGGACTCATGTTTCCATTTCCTCTCTGTAGCTCAGTCCCAGGAACCCGGCAGGCCAAGAAGTAAATTATGGCATCAGGATGGAATCCAGTACTACTGTGGGCTATAAGACCACTATGGCTTTGCTTAACCAGGACCTGTTTCTCCTCACATGTCATAGATCTGCTGTAACATCCCTCCCGGCATAATTGGCCCCAGGTGATGGAGCCACCAGTCATAAGACCAGGTGCCCCCTGGCCTGTGAAGGCCAATCCCGGCATCAGTGAGGGAGTCCAGAGCCTGAAAAGGAGAGAGTGGTTCATTTCTAGATCACCTCTTTGCCTGTTTCTCAGGAGCCAGGATCCTCCAGTGAAGCCATGCGCCACTAGGGAGGACAGCAGGATGAATGACCACAGCCCAGCAATTGGACTTTTTCCTGGTGGTAGAATGGATGCCTGCTGACCAACACAAGACCAAACAACCCCTGAGGCATGGTTAGGGCCCACACATTCTAAAAGGGAATCTTTCCCAGCAACATTGGGGTAGACCTGAGGAGAGAGGGATAGATTCTTACAGCAACTCTCAGAGTGTGTCCTGCCCACATTAGATTAGGATAGGCAAAAGTTGGTAGATGCGTAGACATATTCTGTAGTCTATAAAGCACTCTTCTAAGGAAGGAGCTGTGATTATTAACTTTACTGCGTGTGCTACAACGGTTGACTACTGGAAGAGGGGAGGTATGAGGGAGGGGGAATGCAGAGCAGAGTGTCTCTGCTGCTACCCCTGCCTGCTTCCCCCACCCCCAGCTACTCCTGAACATTCTGTCTGCAGGGCTAATCAGGGTTGGATAAGATGAAGCCAGTTGCATGTGTGTGCATGGGGCGGGGCGGGGGGGTTGATAACTGACCTATCCATAAAGGTTTGGGTGGGCAAACCACATCCAGTGCTGCTCTCATGTTTTCCTTTGGCTTCCAGGACAGTCCTGTTTTGCAGCTTGCCTTAATGATCCTTTGGCCTGGTTTCTTCAGGTTGTTGCTAAAGGTGTCTTTCCGGTTTTTTTGGTAGGGGTTGTGAAGAGGTTCTTGTCGCATGCCGTGGCAGCAGGAGCAGCAGGGCTGACGCGTGCACCCTGGCTGCTGGCTCTTTCTATGATAATTGTGGTGGCTGAAGTGAGTTGGACCTCCAGGACTTGGGGGGATTTGTGTAACCACACATCTGTCGGCTTACCAGCTGGTCCTCTCCACTGCCAGGGGCTGAGGGGGATGTTGCATGTGGCTGAACTATTTCTGTGATAGAAATTCTGGGATGGGAGCTGAGAGATGACGCATCAGAAGTGTGAGGAGTGTCTGAGGGACGTGATCCTCAGGAGACAGCCTGAAGGCTTCATTCTAAGGACTTCCCTTGGCAGGGAAACCTGAAGAGGCGAACTTGAGCCAGTGTAAAAAGAGGGAGCAACTGGCAGAAAGAAATTACCTCTCCTCCCACTCTGCACCCCCCAACCCCCCAGATTTAAGGGAGAAGCATTTCTAGAGGATGATGAATTCTCTTTCCCCACCCTGGGAGAGCCTTGTCTCTTTGCTGCCGGGAAGCTCCCAGAAGACAGAAGGGCATTGAGGAGGGAGCGCAGAGGCCCACAGTGCCTCTGCTTGCACACCCACCTGTTACTGCCAGCCTGTGATCTGAGCTCCTTGGACGGCAGCCCACTCCCTGCACACTATCCCCTGGGCAGCAGCGGACACCAAGAGCCTGTGCATAGGACGGAGCAGGGATGGGGGCCATGGCTGAAGTGAGGACCTGGGGCTTCTCCCGGCTCCAGTTTGGAGCCCTGATTTTCTCCTTGTCATTGGTGGGTGGGGTGAGCTTGAGCCAGTGTAAAAAGAGGGAGCAACATGAAACATATGTGTACAAACACCTAGAAGGCACAAGTAAAGGATTACTTCCTGACAGAAGGACACCCAGTCCCAGAGCCACATTTTAAGGTCAAATATGAAAAGGCCATGAGGAGGGTCACATAAGCATTTGGTACTTACGGATACATATGCTGTCAGGCAGATGACCAGGGAGGCAGTGATAGCATAAGGGATGGATGTGTTGGGATTCTTGGCTTCCTCTCCAGTGGTGGCGATGATGTCAAAGCCAATGAACGCATAGAAACATGTGGCTGCTCCTTGCAGCACCTGTAGGGATGAAGACATTTATCAGACTCAAAGTGTCAGGGCAGCACCAGGGCCTGACGTGGTCCCCAGAGTTGCCTGGTGCCCGGCAAACAGTACTGAGTGGTAGAAGGAGTAACGTGGTAGAACTTGTGCTCAACGCTTGAGTTCTGATCTCTACTTTCTAGCTGTGTGACACTGGGAAATTCCCCCATGTGTAACATGAAGATAAGAAGGATTATATCCAAATAAAAACGAGGTCATTCAACACATTCAAATAATTTTTGGAAGTAAGTGGGGTTACAAATAAATCAGTAAGTTGGCTATCCCTATGTCTTGGGGAACTCATTAACTTCTTTGTGCTCTGTTTTCATTCAGTGGCTCTCAATCACAACCAGGGTCCGTATGACTGCCCTTAGGAGATGTTTGGAAATGTAGGGAGGTACCTGTGACCGACAGAGACATGGGGCGGGCGCTTCTGGCATTTAGTGTAGGGGCGCAGATGCTTTTGCACATATTGTCCTGCGCAGATTACCATTAGTGACCCTGGCAGATCATTTCCAGGGCATCTTCCAGATGTGAAACGATATAAAAGATTTTCAGATCTTCAAATCGTGTAGTGTCTTTCATGGGAAGACAGGTAGAGACAATTTGATTTTGCTGTTCCTTTTGGGGGCTTGAGTGGCCTTGTTGGGCTACAGGGCAGGGGCAGGAGGAGGAGGGAGGCAGTGTGAAGCTGAGGAGGTGGTACCCAGTGACATCTGCTGGATGCCTGTCTGACAGGGGCCTGTATGATCCCAAGGATGGCTGTGACTTGATGAGTCAAGCAGTGAAAATCTTCCATTGAGGAGTGTGTGACTTTCTTCCAAAGAACCTCTCGAAGTTTAAATTATGTTTTCCCACCTTAGCATTCTCATTATCAGCTGAAAGTAAGAAATGTGCCTCTTTGAATGCTTGGGGGTGTCCCATTTGGGGAAGATGAAAGAGATTTTTCTGGGCTTTTGTGTATGGGGTGAGGGCATTTGGCAACCTGCAAGCTCTAGCCAGGGGGCCAGGAGTGAGGCTCATTGTGGACTGACCATTTTTTCCTTTTCTCCATATTCGGTTTATAAATGATGAAATTCTAAACACGTGCCAGGCAGACACCTGTCCCTAAATTTTCACTCTTACCTTTCCTACTGACTTCTCAATAGGTAAAAGACGAAAACCTGGAACCCACAAGGAACATCACAAAATAGAAGATTGTGTCAAACTTTCAAAAGCAACCTTTGCTCATCTGTAAAATGAGTTGGTCTCTTCTACAGTCTCTCCTGTCAGGACTTTAATGCTTCAGTTCTCTAACTGGAAGTTCTTATTCTGGGGTCCATGCAATTCGCATGGGGGAGGGTCTGAGAATTTTTCAGAGAAAAAAATACATCTTTCTTTTCACTACCCTTCAACTGAATGTTATCATTTCTTTCAATTATGAGTGTAGGTGACTAACAGTACCTGTGACTTTGTCACCAATAGCAATCAGCTGTTTTCCCATCGTATTAGTTGTTGCAGAGATCTTGAAATACCACTTGTGCTCATTGTGACTTCCAATTTATGTCAGTTATTAGACATAGATATTAATATTTAAAGCACTGATAACAAAGCACATTGTTATATCACAATTTAAAAATATTTTTATAACTATATTTCAATATACAATTGACCCTTGAACAACATGGGGGTTAGGGGTGCCAACCACAGCACAGCTGAAAATTTGAGTATAACTTATACTGGCCCTCTGTATCTGTGGTTCCCCCATGTACTCGGTTCCTTCATATCTGTGGTTCTGTATCTGCAGATGCAACCAACCACTGACCAGTGTAGTACTGTAGTATTTACTTTTGAAAAAAAATCCACCTAAGTGGAACCGCTTGGTTCAAACTCGTGTTGTTCATAGGTTAACTGTAATTGATTTCTTTCGAACTCCTATGTAATTAGGTTATTCATTTATAAACACAATTTATACATAGTATAAACATAATTCAAAAGGGGTCCATCGGCTTCACCAGACTGCCAAGGAGTCTACTGCACACAAAAAAATCTAAGAACTCCTGATCTATTCTAATAGAAAGAACTTCTCAAACAAGCAGTTGTCACCAGAGGGGTACTTTCTGGGAGAGGAGATAACTCCCAATTTCACACCAGCGAAGTCCTCCATTTGAGGACGTGGAAAGTGTCTTTGGCATCCAGACAAGAAGGTCAAACAGATCTCACCTCATCGTATGTGGAGGTTCACAGGTTTGGAAACGTGCTTGTTTTCATTTGTCTAACAAATGTCTCTGGTGTTCAGGGATGAATGATTACTGGGACTGTAGGCTCGCTAAGCTGCTCCAATCAAGGAAAGCCTTGCTTTAAGACAGCTTCCAGAAAACAGTCCTGTCTTCTCTTCCTTTAACATCTTTCTTCCCGTACACACACACACACGCACACGCACACGCACACGCGCACACACACACCCCTCTTGTAAATCATACAGTGACCTTCTCTGACAATCAGTCTAAAGATGCATTGCTCCCGATTAGGATGTCCCACGGCTACGGTGCTATGCCCACTTGGTGTGATCAGTGCTGGATGGAAAGGTCATAGATACTGCAAGAGCTCCCTGCTGAGGATAGGTGGGTAGGAAGGTCCTAAATAAGAACTATAGGGCCAGTCTACCCTGGAAAAAGGTGAGAGGTCTGTAAACCATGCCATATGAAGATTAACTGAGGACCAGGGGATGTCTAACTGAAAAAGAAGACTCAGTGGAAGATACCTCCAGACAGAATTGGAGGGACACCTTCCAATTTTGAAGGCTTCAGAGGGAATCACAGAGCCATGCAAATGGGTGGCATAGGACTTGGTTAGGAGTGCAGATTCTGTAGACTGTCAGACCTAGGTTGGTTCTGCCAGGTACTAGCTTGGTGACCTAGAACAAGTTCCTAGCCCCTTGGGGTCTCATTTTCTTTATCACTTAAATGGAAATAAAGCTCATTGGATTGTTCCAGGGATTAAATGAGATAATACAGTCAACCACAGTCATAGAACACAATAGGTACTTAATAAATATTCCTCTTATCAGTAGTATTTTTATTACTTTTATAAGTTTTTCTAGAACAGATGAAACCAAGGGCACAAATTCCTCCTCCTCTTCCTCGTCCTCCTTATTTTTTCTTTTAGAACTTGACACATTTTATTAACTGTTCCCAAGAACCAGGAACTGTGCTTGGTGATGTGGATGCAGTTATGTGCAAAAAGCACTCTGAGCTTGACTTCCTGGGGCTTGGAGTCTAGAGGACGCTGCACGACCCGAAATGCTACCTTGACTGTGGTAACAAACTGAACAAGATTAATAAATATCTATATTGTTTGTAAAACACGGATGCTACTATTTCCCAGATGAATGAAAGAATGGATGGCAATTACTGATAATGATTAGATACCAGAAAATTAACTATGATCAAGTTGGGAAGAGAGAGAATAAGTTTGCAAAGAGAATATCTGTTAGCCTGAACTTGCATGTGTAGAACTAGAAAGAAATTATGGTTGAAGAAAGACTAAACAGATCAAAGGTAGGACATCTGGAGGTTCTACTGCGATAGGCAGGACACGGAATTTAACTCAGATGGTTCAAATGAATGATTTCAGTGCAGGCACTCTAGGGGTCAGGGCTGGGAAGAAGTGAGGAAGAAATACCCTGGCCTTGTTCTCTTCTCACCTTCTGATCTGATGATACCTCCCATTGGCTAAACCCAACAGGAAGCAACCAGCAGGGGGTCTTCTGGAGCACAGAACAGAGCATGAGGGGTAGAGAATGGATCTGGGGACTGTGGGCAAATAGGGAAAAATCAGCGCACCTGCCAAGATCAAACAGACTCTGGCCTAACAAGATATAGATTAAATAAACAGATTATGTAAGAAAAGATAACACAATTAGCAAATAGGGTCACCTTTTTACCTGAGTTAGTTTGAATAAGTTCTTCTTCCTTGTAAGCAAATAATTTCTGGTAAATACAAAAGAACCATGAAATGAAACTGTGTATGGGTGTGTCTCTACCCAAATACCCACTAAAAATGCTTTCCACTTCACTCTACCCAGATCTCAGATCCGGCCTCTGGTATTTACGATTAGGATACACTTCCATGCATGAAAGAATGTGTGTGGTACCTAGGGGTGAGCATCTGTGAATTAAATTGGTGGGTGAAGTGTGTGTGTGTGTGTGTGTGTGTGTGTTTCTGGGTTCATCTGTACTTTATCCTAACTTTCCTTTAATGTTTTATATAAATAAAAAAAAACCAATATTGATTTTTATTTGATGACATTAATGGAAATTGTCTTCCAAAGTCCACCTGGTGTAGCTGCTCAGCCAGGCGATCCAGATGGCTCCTTCCCTCTACAGAGGTTTGTGGGGAAACAGCACGCCCCTCAGTTGCTGGCGGGCCGTTGCTTAATTAGTTGACAAAAGAATGTCATTGCTGGCCTGCTACTCAGCGTCTGGGATCCCTAAACGCTGGCCCTCGTGCCTTGCTGATATTTGAGAGGCATTAGGATGCGGCAGCTCTCTGTATTCTGCCTTGGCGTGTCTGCCAGATGTGCCTAGGAGATAATTAGGCACATTTTTATAATTCACTCTCAAGGTCACAAGACAAAACTCCAACTTTAACAGCATTTCCTTCCACCCTCATGCTCCAGATCTATTAGCAGCCTGTCCACAGCGACAGTGGAATGTGCTAATACGTTCCAACAAGTGGATTCAGATGTGGAGACATGGGAAACAGGTTTTCCTTTGTTTGGAGGCTGTCAGCATTCCCCACAAATACTTGCTCTGAACCATTTTCCTGGGAGCTATTTGTGCTGGTAGAGTGTCTTATTTGGTTAAAGAGAAACCATAAGATAGCATCGAGAACAAATAACATATAGCGAATACGCATCCAACAATGTTCAAGAGCTGAGGAATTGCAGATGGAAGCAGGGGTTCAGCTGAGGGCCAGCAGTTACTTGATATAGGGAAAAAAAGTGTTTGTTGTTCTTAAGCTCTTCAAGACCAAAGAAGCATTTGACCCAGAACCTGTAAGTGAGTAAACCATTCCTTATGCTATTTTCTTTGGAAGGAAGTGGTTGGAGCAGGGAAAGAGTAGGCTTCTGAGGGGTCTATGGCCAGAGGATGGATTGCTCTTTAACTCTTTCAGAGTCCTTGAAAATTGTTTCAAGTCATGTAATGGTATCCTTATAAACCACTCTGTCCACAGTGGTTTCCTCCATCCCGTCCTACCTAAAAGGATTGAAGAAGAAAGTGGACTGGAACTCTGCACTAGTTCCTTTGTCGGGGTGGGTCAGAATTTCCTTAAGGAGTGAAGAAGTTCATGAAACTGCCAAGTAGGCAACTCGATTTTGTTGACAATTGTCAGATGACAGTAGGGAGTGTGTTTATTCACTTGGTGGATGACATTCTCATGAGAAGGTGTCAGATCTTAAAAAATAGCCTCCATATTCAGACTGGCCTTGCTGGACTGGAAAAGCAACCTGAAACCAAAGTCAAGAAAGAACAGGTCTAGGCAGTCGGCTGTGGAGGAAATGTACAATGCAGAAATCCAAGGCCAGGCAGACAGCAGAGAGGATGAGTCAGCATCATCTTCACACTGGGCTGTCCTTTGTGCTCAGATGATGTTTTTAGGCACAGCCACTAGGACATACATTTGAATTTCTTGCAGGGAATATGGATTTGCAGCGAAAAATCCAAAATCCCAGCCAAGCTTTTTTGGTGACCAATGACAAGCCTACTCCAGGTAGACGTTTGGGTTGGAGTGAGGTCAGTGGCCAAAGGTGCCAAAAAGGACAGTTGGTTTGATGCGTGCAAACCTGGGCGTAATGGAGTAAATAAGGGCTTTGGCTCATCTAGGACTGGGATTGAATTTCAGCTCTATAACAGTCTAGATCTGTGATCTTAACTTTTCTAAACTTCAGTTATTTTGATGTAAACGTGGAGATCATTGTACTTATCTTGCAAGGCTGTGGTGAAGATTAAACGAAAAGTGTGTATGAAAGAGTATGTCATAAGGAAAAAATGGTTAGGGATGGCATCCTTCCTTTCTTTTTTATGCCTTGATTTCCGATTTTCTTTTCTTGCTGTAGAAGCTAGTGAGACCTGGGATTGGGTAAATGGGAAGCCCCTAAGCCTAGCTTGCTTAGCTCCTTCCGTGATGAGGCAGCTCCTGACTGAGGAAGGATGTGGAGCCCCTGAGCAGGGAGAGGAGATGCCCCCAAAGAGAATAAAGACCCCAGAACAAAGCACAAAAGGAAGAGCTAAAAGACTGGTTCATCTTCTTCAGCATGGGCAAAGGGTATTTACACAGAAGATATTGACTATTTCCAGTCTTCACATGGGGCCTAGACTACAGTGTGTGCCGTTTAGATAAGTTCTTAGGGAGATTTTGAAAATTAAACATGATCTGAGTCATTAAGAAGAGTTTTCGAATTGCTTTGATATGATGTCTTAGTAAAAATGCACATTTGGCCTGGGCCTGCTTAACTATACCCCCATCTTAATGCTCCTTCTAGCTCCAAGACCCCAGGACTTTGTGAAGGCTTAAAGGAAATGAAAATGTGACATGTCAGATTAATTACATTCTTACTTTTTTTTAAAAGGCGGCTCAGAAGGGAGGGGTCATCATACATAGGCACTCAGTGTAGTGGAAGGGACTCTGGAGCCACACACCTGGGTGGGAATTTCAGTCCTGGCACCGACTAGCTAAATGACTTTAGGCAAGTTACCCAGCTTCTCTGAGCCTTGAATTCTCTATTTGTAAGTTGGGGATAGCAGCAGCTGCTTTAAAGTTTTGTTTTAAGAGTGAGATAATATTCATAGAGCAGAATGCTGGGCACCCAGCAGGTAGTGGGTAAATTCTAACTCCATCCTCCTGTCATGATCGCTGTTGCTAACCACACAATGTGCACATAAAAACATCTAAGCTTTTATTCTTTTTTTGCAAACATTTGGTTGTCTTTAGTTTTACCACTTGATAGATGAGAAAACCTGAAAGCACAGAAGTTAACTGTTGGCCGAAGTCTTGTAGTAGGTCCATGACCCAGTAATTTCTTACATTGTTAAGAAAATGGTGAGAACATTTTCATGTGCTATGATGAAAATGCAGTTGAGTTCTGGGAAAACATTCTTTCTTTTTCATTATTACAATTTGTTTTTTTCTTATTTGATAGGAAGGGAACGATTTGTATCATAAGAAAATATAGGCTTGGGAATCCAGAATGGGGTTAACAGTGTTTCTTTGTCTCTTCTTCTGGTTTTAACCAGTTTTAGGATTTATTCACTTCAAGAGGGAGGGATGAAGTCTGCAGAATTCTTACTGATAAGCAGAAGACTAGAAATCTTGGCTTAAATTGCTTCCTTGCTTGTTTCTCTGCATTGAACAGCGTGGCATGGTTTAGAATACACAGAAGTTATTTTGAGTGTTCTCCAAGAGCTATTTCTGGTCCCTGGACCTCTTGGAGGAAAACCAGTGTAAGCAAAATCTACAAAAGCAAAACTGGTGGCATCCTGGACTTGCTTCTGTCACTGATTCTGGGTGGGTGTGCCTCTCCCAGCCTCAGTTTATTTACCTGTTAAGTGAGGGGTTGGGACCAGGTGACCTCTGTGATCCCTTCTAACTCAAAATTCTCTGATTTATATTCTACTATTTGAAAAAAAGAAGAATGAGCTGGTGAATTTTACCAATAAATCCATAAAGTAAGCATTTTTAGTCGTGCTAGAGAAAGAATCCAGGTGCGACTTAGAACTAGTACTTCTCAGTATAAAGAATTTGCCACTCGGACCTTCCCATCTTTCTTTAGCATAAACCACACCATCAGGTCACAGGAATGAGATCTGAAAATGTGCTTTTGGTCCAGCGCACTCTCTTGTCAACCCACAGACCACACCAGGTGGGCTTCTCTGCTCTCAGACCCCAGCAGAACTCTCCACCTTGGGTCAAATGTTGGGATTAGATTTGAAAACTGTTCTTTTCTTTTTCCATACCCAGGCAACACTCATGCTTTCCTCACCTGCCCACTCTCCCGGCCTCCTTTACTGCCTTGTGTATTTACGGACTGTCTGAATAGACTGTAGAGAGATTCTGTAGGACTGAGCTGTTCATGTACAGGCTATGGAGTCAGACAGTCCTGGCTTTGGGTCCTGACTCGGGCACTTACACTGTGTGCGTAATAGCAAGTCATTTGACCTCTCTGAGTGTGAGTTTTTTTCATCTGTAAGACCAGAATGTAAATATCCTCCTTGCAAGGTTATTAGGAAGGTTAAATGAGATATTATATGCAGAGCATTTAGCGTAATATTAGGTATATTGCAAGTGACCAAAACTTCAAGTCTATTATTGTTTTCCACATAAAATAGGATCTCAAATGTTTGTGAAACAAATAAATAAAAAAGAACCTCTTCTTCAGAGCATTCCAATTAAATTCAGATAAAAGGTGATGAAAAGAGTGCCATGAAGGTTATGAGACAAGCAGCATTTTCTTGAAAGTATGTCTCAGACTGTCACAGGGTGGATGGCAGAGCGTGCAACAGGTACACTGGGATTTAGGAATGAACTCACCCCTGACCAGCCGTGGGGCAAGAACTGGCCCTCAGACCAGTATTTCCCATTGATGAAGAAGCAGCCTGCAATCATGATGAACACCCACACTGCCAGGTTCAGCACATTGAGTACGTTGTTGAAGCCCACAGAATTCTTCACCCCCAGTGCGACAATGATGGTGACGATGACTGCGATCACCAAAGCCAGAAGGTCCGGGTATGATTGTTTTCCTTTCCCTAGAGTGGAAAGACATGAGCTAATATTGTCCAGGGAGAAAAAATCCCAGGCCTACCCCGGTGCATCTGCACTCAGCTCAGAGAAAGGTGGTCAGTTTGTTACGGAGGGAGAAGGAACTCTGTGTGTGTGTGTGTGTGTGTGTGTGTGTGTGTTTGTGTGTGTGTGTTCACGTCCACTGTGGTCCACAGGTGTCTATTTGCAAATGGGAAGGTTTTGGTATATAGGTGAGGCGGCCTAATATCCTGGACCAAAAATTGGGACACATGATACGACAATTACAGCAGTGCCTATGGAACCATCGCATGAAACATCCAAAGTCAGGACTGTCCCAGGACATTCAGATGTATATATGGATCTGACATGTTATTTGAACTGTTTTATCTTCATTGTTGTTTAGTTTATAGTCCATAAATTTCTCTTTGTTAGCAAATTTAGAAATACGTGTCTTGAAAATTATTGGAAGAAGGGTGTTCTTTCCATTTGAGTGAATGTGGTTGCGGAGAAGATGGCCGGAGAACATGCCCCGCCTTTTCTGGTCTTGTCTGTTGGCCAGTGGACTCCTGCCCTCTATAGAGTGGAGACGGCACTGCCTCTACAGTCACGCTCCTGGATTTCAGCTGAACTCTTGCCTGTGACCACCTTTCTCCGGACCTCATCTGTAAAGTGAAAGGGCGGGCTACCTGATTTTGGAGGACACTTTCAGACCTAAGATTCTATGAAATCATTATACTGAGAAAATGTGGTCTTCATATTTTTTATCTTCTCATGGTATCTAGGTGCTCAGCATTTTGGTCAGTTCTTCTGAGATAGGGGCACCAAAGTCAAATGACTTGCATGCAGCCCCTGAATTAGTCCCTGGAAGTTCTGGGGCAAGACCCCAAAGCCTCCTCAACTACTGTTTAGCTTCCCTTGAATGTAAAGGGATAGTCAGACATCAGGATGGAAAGTGGGTTGTAAGTGAGGCTCAGAGCCTGAAGTGTCAAGGTGTTTGTTACATGAGCTTCTGATTATTTAATATTCACTCATTTCGGTTACTCATCCATTCTGTTTCTTTTAGAAATATATTTTCTTATTTAAAAATTAATGCCTGCTTTTTTATGAAAAATTTTAAAAATGTTCTAAGGAAACCACTGGAGAAGTTCCTTATAGTTCTTTTTCCTGTATTAGTTTTATTTTTATATAGTTATTAACATGATGCACGTCCAGTTTGTATCCTTTGTCATACAGCATCGCATCAAAAACATACTCCATGCTATTACAGCAGTCTTCCTGGTCTTCCTTTTAATTGCTAGCTCTATAGTTTATAGATTACATAAACTAGCTGCCCTAGTTTATGTAATCACTGTAGAATGTTTAAGCTGTTTCTAATGTTTTGTTATTATAAATAAGGCTGTGATGAACATCTTTTCATATAAAGCTTTTATGGAAACTAGAATAATTTCCTTAGGATAGATTCAGAGGGGGAATTACTTGGCAAAAAATGTATTAAGGCCCTGGATACATTTTGCCAAATTGCATCCTGAAAGAGGAACCCATTTATTTGGCTCAGCAAGTTTGCATGTTGGGGTTAGAGTCTGTGGCAGTCTCACCCAGGCCGTTGAGGGTCCCCACGCTGTCCGCCATCCGGCGGCTGACCGTGTGGTTGGCCAGTGAGTCAAACATGCTGCTCAGAGCGCTGGCGCCGGCCGCGGTGCCAATCAGGTACTCCAGGATCAGGTTCCAGCCGATGAAAAACGCCACAAACTCCCCTACGGTGACATAGCTGTAGGTGTAGGCCGACCCGGTGGTCTTGGGGACGCGGACTCCAAACTCTGCATAGCAGACACCTGCATGGGACACACACATGGATGATGGATTTCAGAAGATGAGCTAAACTTCTGGTGGTTAACCATCTTGGGTAGAGAATACTGGAAATCTCTGGGACCTTAGAACAAATAGGCGAGGTTTTATATAAATGAATCAATTCAAAGTTCTAATGTGTTCCAGCTTCACTTCTGGAAAACTTTTTAACCTGAATGAATGCCAGAACTAATTCTAAGGAACTATTAGAAGCTGATCCTTTTCATTAGGAAAACTCCCGGTTATTGTATGTGTCTCTGTCATTGTTCCTTAGGTGTCAGGATATCCCGAGTGAACATGGATCTAACTCGTTATGACCCCACAATTGATGGCAGCAGGGTTAGGTTATACTAGCCTTCTTCTCTTTCATTTTTACCTGTTACAAAAGGTGTTCCTCATTTGAGAGTGATGCCTCAAGCGACCCTCGGAAATCCTGTACTATACTGGCGGGCGGGTGGGTGATAACAATGCAAATATAAATAACTGACTAGTTATTAACCAGGAAATTTAGCGCATACAAAAGATAATTTAATGAACACTTTTAGAGTGCCTACTGTGTGCTTGGGAAGGTGCCAAGTGCTGGGACTAAAAAAAGACAAGTAAGGCAGGGCCCTGCCTTCAAGGGGAGCTACACCAGGAAATCAGCTCACGTCGTAGGCTGTATAAGCTCAATAATCCAGAGACGTACAGGAACAAGGGGAGCAGAGATACATGTGCCTCAGCTGTTCTTGAGGTATACGGAGGAATTAACTGCACTCAGAAGGTGGAACATGAGGCAAAGACATGGTGGGGAGAGACAGTACGAAGCTTTGGGTGGAGTGGGATGTGCCTGGGGGGACTGGGAGGGTCCGAGGCTGGAGAGGCAAGCAGAAGTCATGTGTTTTCCAAAGTGGGTCAGGGC
This sequence comes from Aethalodelphis obliquidens, assembly GCF_003676395.1. NCBI lineage: Eukaryota > Metazoa > Chordata > Mammalia > Artiodactyla > Delphinidae > Aethalodelphis > Aethalodelphis obliquidens. The sequence continues at coordinate 95,600,735 of NW_020837945.1, read as the reverse complement.
CGCCTTCCACCAGAGTCATCTGTTGAATTGTAGTTTCGGGAGATGGAGACCAGGAATCTGCATTTTAACAAGCTCCCCACTTACATTTGAGAAACACTGGTATATTGCCTCATTTTTTTGTTTTATAGAATTAGAGATCAAATTAGAAAGAGACAGGGAATACACCAAACTTCTGGAAGTTGGGAGAATATTCTACACTGTACTAGGAATTCTGGATTTGGGGCCAATGGGTGGGGTACCAAGTGGAAGGACAGACATAAGACAGCTTGGAGGAAACACACCAGGAATGGGATATAGGAGGAGGTAGAAGGGAACTCAAAGTAAACTTTACTTTCAGTCCCAAATTTGTTAAGAGCCAACCTTGAGGTTCTCTCATCACAAATCAGGGAAAAGTTGTTCACTCTTTTGTGACTAAAGAGAACAAGTTTCTTCTCCTTTTTTTTTTTTTTTTTTGCTTTACCCGGGCCTCTCACTGCTGTGGCCTCTCCCGTTGCAGAGCACAGGCTCCGGACGCGCAGGCTCAGCAGCCATGGCTTACGGGCCCAGCCGCTGCGTGGCATGTGGGATCTTCCCGGACCGGGGCACAAACCCATGTCCCCTGCATCGGCAGGCGGACTCTCAACCACTGCGCCACCAGGGAAGCCCTCTTCTCCTTTTGAAGGGAGTAAAATCAATGCAAGGAAGCAAAAAGAGAGATATCAAAAACATGGACACAATGAATGATTAAATGTGATGCACTGTCTCTTTTCCTTCCACTCAGTGGCATCAGTGTCAGGGCGTCCATGTGGAAGGAGCACTAGACCAGCTGGGCTGCCCTCTTGTCTTGACTCTACCTTGGACCTGTGTACCCCTGTACGTTGTTTCCTTCCTTGTAAAGTAAAGGAATTAGGCTGGGATGCTGTCTTAAGTGTCTTTCTACTCTGACAATCTAAGATTCTATTGTTATATGGAATTTTGCTACAAAATATATTGAACATAATTTTCTTTTACATTAGTTACTGTATTGTCCTGTATTATGGAGATGCTCTCAAGGCTAGCAAAGCTGTTTGTCCCTACCTTGAATGGCCTAGGCTGCTACTTATTTTGAGTTTCTATGTCATCCCCCTTCCCTCCACTTTGTAAAATTGTTTTCATCCACTTCCTGGAGGTCAGACTGTCAGTTGTTTCTTCTTGTTGCTGTCACAAGGCTTACATGGAGCAGTCTGACCTCCTCCTATTCTAAATTGCTGCCTCCAACACCTGATGTTTAAATTGTTAGGGTGAGTCTAAAATTAAGAGGAAGTGGTGTCAGAAGGAAGGCCTGGGGAACTCTATAAGGAAAGTATAGAGTGTGTAAGTGCTGAGTGTGAGACCTGGTGATATTTTCTTGGATGCTTGGCGGACTTGTGTAACTTAAGTGTTCTTTTCTCCTGAAGGGAGTTGAGTTTGCACATAGAGTAGGTTTCTTTTTAAGTGCAGTGTAAGGAAGGGCTTAGGAGGTAACTAAGTTATTCTCTGTAGTGCAGGATCCACATCTTTACCCAATAATTCTTTTTCTTATGTTTATTTATTTTTTTCTTATTAGTCATCCATTTTATACACATCAGTGTATACATGTCAATCCCAATCTCCCATTCAGCACACCCCCCCACCCCCCCACCCCCGCCACATTCCCCCCTTGGTGTCCATACGTTTGTTCTCTACATCTCTGTCTCTATTTCTGCCCTGCAAACCGGTTCATCTGTACCATTTTCTAGGTTCCACATATATGCGTTAATATACGATATTTATTTTTCTCTTTCTCACTTACTTCACTCTGTATGACAGTCTCTAGGTCCATCCACATCTCTACAAATGACCCAATTTTGTTCCTTTTTATGGCTGAGTAATATTCCATTGTATATATGTAGCACATCTTCTTTATCCATTCGTCTGTCGATGGGCATTTAGGTTGCTTCCACGACCTGGCTATTGTAAATAGTGCTGCAATGAACATTGGGGTGCATATGTCTTTTTGAATTATGGTTTTCTCTGGGAATATGCCCAGTAGTGGGATTGCTGGGTCATATGGTAATTCTATTTTTAGTTCTTTAAGGAACCTCCATGCTGTTCTCCATAGTGGCTGTATCAATTTACATTCCCACCAACAGTGCAAGAGGGTTCCCTTTTCTCCACACCCTCTCCAGCATTTGTTGTTTGTAGATTTTCCGATGATGCCCATTCTAACTGGTGTGAGGTGATACCTCATTGTAGTTTTGATTTGCATTCCTCTAATAATTAGTGATGTTTAGCAGCTTTTCATGTGCCTCTTGGCCATCTGTATGTCTTCTTTGGAGACATGTCTGTTTAGGTCTTCTGCCCATTTTTGGATTGGGTTGTTTGCTTTTTTAATATTGAGCTGCATGAGCTGTTTATATATTTTGGAGATTAATTCTTTGTCCATTGATTCGTTTGCAAATATTTTCTCCCATTCTGAGGGTTGTCTTTTCGTCTTGTTTGCAGTTTCCTTTGCTTTGCAAAAGCTTTTAAATTTCATTAGGTCCCATTTGTTTATTTTTGTTTTTATTTCCATTACTCTAGGAGGTGGATCAAAAAATATCTTGCTGTGATTTATGTCAAAGGGTGTTCTTCCTATGTCTTCCTCTAATAGTTTTATAGTGCCCAGTCTTACATTTAGGTCTCTAATCCATTTTGAGTTTATTTTTGTGTATGGTGTTAGGGAGTGTTCTAATTTCATTCTTTTACATGTAGCCCTCCAGTTTTCCCAGCACAACTTATTGAAGAGACTGTCTTTTCTCCATTGTATATCCTTGCTTCCTTTGTCATAGATTAGTTGACCATAGGTGCATGGGTTTATCTCTGGGCTTTCTATCCTGTTCCATTGATCTATATTTCTGTTTTTGTGCCAGTACCATATTGTCTTGATTACTGTAGCTCTGTAGTATAGTCTGAAGTCAGGGAGTCTGATTCCTCCCGCTCCGTTTTTTTTCCCTCAAGACTGCTTTGGCTATTCGGGGTCTTTTGTGTCTCCATACAAATTTTAAGATTTTTTGTTCTAGTTCCATAAAAAATGCCATTGGTAATTTGATAGGGATTGCATTGACTCTGTAGATTGCTTTGGGTAGTATAGTCAGTTCACAATATTGATTCTTCCAATCCAAAAACATGGTATATCTCTCCATTTGTTGGTATCATCTTTAATTTCTTTCACCAGTGTCCTATAGTTTTCTGCATACAGGTCTTTTGTCTCCCTAGGTAGGTTTATTCCTAGGTATTTTATTTTGGTTTCAGTGGTAAATGGGAGTGTTTCCTTGATTTCTCTTTCTGAATTTTCATTGTTAGTGTATAGGAATGCAAGTGATTTCTGTGCATTAATTTTGTATCCTGAAACTTTACCATATTCATTGATTAGCTCTAGTAGTTTTCTGGTGACATCTTTAGGATTCTCTATGTATAGTATCATGTGATCTGCAAACAGTGACAGTTTTACTTCTTCTTTTCCAATTTGTATTCCTTTTATTTCTTTTTCTTCTCTGATTGCTGTGGCTAGGACTTCCAAAACTATGTTGAATAACGGTGGTGAGAGTGAACAGCCTTGTCTTGTTCCTGATCTTAGAGGAAATGCTTTCAGTTTTTCACCATTGAGAATGATGTTTGCTGTGGGTTTGTTGTATATGGCCTTTATTATGTTGAAGTAGGTTCCTTCTATGCCCACTTTCTGGACAGTGTTTATCATAAATCGGTGTTGAATTTTGTCAAAAGCTTTTTCTGCATCTATTGAGATGATCATATGGTTTTTATTCTTCAGTTTGTTAATATGGTGTATCACATTGTTTGATTTGCGTATATTGAAGAATCCTTGCATCTCTGGGATAAATCCCACTTGATCATGGTGTATGATCCTTTTAATGTGTTGTTGGATTCTGTTTGATAGTAGTTTGTTGAGGATTTTTGCATCTATATTCATCAGTGATATTGGTCTGTAATTTTCTTTTTTTGTAGTATCTTTGTCTTGTTTTGGTATCAGGGTGATGGTGGCCTCATAGAATGAGTTTGGGAGTGTTCCTTCCGCTGCAATTTTTTGGAAGAGTTTGAGAAGGATGGGTGTTAGCTCTTCTCTAAATGTTTGATAGAATTCACCTGTGAAGCCATCTGGTCCTGGACTTTTGTTTGTTAGAAGATTTTCAATCACGGTTTCAATTTCATTACTTGTGATTGGTCTGTTCATATTTTCTGTTTCTTCCTGGTTCAGTCTTGGAAGGTTGTAGTTTTCTAAGAATTTGTCCATTTCTTCCAGGTTGTCCATTTTATTGGCATAGAGTTGCTTGTAGTAGTCTCTTAGGATGCTTTATATTTCTGTGGTGTCTGTTGTCACTTCTCCTTTTTCATTTCTAATTTTATTGATTTGAGTCCTCTCCCTCTTTTTTTTGACGAGTCTGGCTAATGGTTTATCAATTTTGTTTGTCTTCTCAAAGAACCAGCTTTTAGTTTTATTGTTCTTGCTATTGTTTTCTTTGTTTCTATTTCATTTATTTCTGCTGTGATCTTTATGATTTCTTTCCTTCTACTAACTTTGGGTTTTGTTTGTTCTTCTTTCTCTAGTTCCTTTAGGTGTAAGGTTAGATTGTTTATTTGAGATTTTTCTTGTTTCTTGAGGTAGACTTGTATAGCTATAAACTTCCCTCTTAGAACTGCTTTTGCTGCATGTCATAGGTTTTGGATCATCGTGTTTTCATTGTCATTTGTCTCTAGGTATTTTTTGATTTCTTCTCTGATTTCTTCAGTGATGTCTTGGTTATTTGGTAACGTGTTGTTTAGCCTCCACGTGCTTGCGTTTTTTACAGTTTTTTCCCTGTAATTGATTTCTAATCTCATAGCGTTTTGGTCAGAAAAGATGATTGATATGATTTCAATTTTCTTATATTTACTGTGGCTTGATTTGTGACCCAAGATGTGATCTGTTCTGGAGAATGTTCTGTGCGCACTTGAGAAGAAAGTGTAATCTGCTGTTTTGGATGGAATGTCCTATAAATAGCAATTAAACCTATCTGGTCTATTGTGTCATTTAAAGCTTGTGTTTCCTTATTAATTTTCTCTCTGGATGATTTCCATTGGTGTAAGTGAGGTGTTAAAGTCCCCCACTATTATGTGTTACTGTCGATTTCCTCTTTTATAGCTGTTAGCAGTTGCCTTCTGTATTGAGGTGCTCCTATGTTGGATGCATATATATTTATAATTGTTATATCTTCTTCCTGGATTGATCCCTTGATCATTACGTAGTGTCCTTCCTTGTCTCTTGTAACATTCTTTATTTTAAAGTCTATTTTATTGGATAGGAGAATTGCTACTCCAGCTTTCTTTTGATTTCCATTTGCATGGAATATCTTTTTCCATCCCTTCACTTTCAGTCTGTATGTGTCCCTAGGTCTGAAATGGGTCTCTGTAGACAGCATATATATGGGTCTTGTTTTGGTATCCATCCAGCAAGCCTGTGCCTTTTGGTTGGAGCATTTAATCTCTTCACGTTTAAGGTAATTATCGATATGTATGTTCCTATTACCATTTTCTTAATTTGGGTTTTTTTTTTTTGTAGGTCCTTTTCTTCTCTTGTGTTTCCCACTTAGAGAAGTTCCTTTAGCATTTGTTGTAGAGCTGGTTTGGTGGTGCTGAATTCTCTTAGCTTTTGCTTGTCTGTAAAGCTTTTGATTTCTCCATCAAATCTGAATGAGATCCTTGCTGGATAGAGTAATCTTGGTTGTAGGTTCTTCCCTTTCATCACTTTAAGCATATCATGTCAATCTCTTCTGGTTTGTAGAGCTTCTGCTGAGAAATCAGCTGTTAACCTTATGGGAGTTCCCTTGTATGTTATTTGTCGTTTTTCCCTTGCTGCTTTCAATAATTTTTCTTTGTCTTTAATTTTTGCCAGTTTGATTACTATGTGTCTCGACATGTTTCTCTTTGGGTTTATCCTGTATGGGACTCTCTGCGCTTCCTGGACTTGGGTGGCTATTTCCTTTCCCATGTTAGGGAAGTTTTTGACTATAATGTTTTCAAATATTTTCTCGGGTCCTTTCTCTCTCTCTTCTCCTTCTGGGACCCCTATAATGTGAATGTTGTTGTGTTTAATGTTGTCCCAGAGGTCTCTTAGGCTGTCTTCATTTCTTTTCATTCTTTTTTCTTTATTCTGTTCTGCAGCAGTGAATTCCACCATTCTGTCTTCCAGGTCACTTATCTGTTCTTCTGCCTGAGTTATTCTGCAGTTGATTCCTTCTAGTGTATTTTTCTTTTCAGTTATTGTATTGTTCATCTCTGTTTGTTTCTTCTTTAATTCTTCTAGATCTTTGTTAAAGAATTCTTGCATCTTCTCAATCTTTGCCTCCATTCTTTTTCCGAGGTCCTGGATCATCTTCGCTATCATTATTCTGAATTCTTTTTCTGGAACGTTGCCTACTTCCATTTCATTTAGTTGTTTTTCTGGGGTTTTATCTTGTCCCTTCATCTGGTACATAGCCCTCTGCCTTTTCATTTTGTCTATCTTTCTGTGAATGTGGTTTTTGTTCCATAGGCTACAGGATTGTAGTTCTTCTTGCTTCTGCTGTCTGCCCTCTGGTGGATGAGGCTATCTAAGAAGCTTGTGCAAGTTTCCTTGGGAGGGACTTGTGGTGGGTAGAGCTGGCTGTTGCTCTGGTGGGCAGAGCTCAGTAAAACTTTAATCCGCTTGTCTGCTGATAGGTGGGGCTGGGTTCCCTCCCTGTTGTTTGTTTGGCCTGAGGTGACCCAACACTGGAGCCTACCCGGACTCTCTGGTGGGGCTAATGGCAGACTCTGGGAGGGCTCATGGCAAGCAGTACTTCCCAGAACTTCTGCTGCCAGTGTCCTTGTCCCTTGGTGAGCCACAGCTGCCCCCTGCCTCTGCAGGAGACCCTCCAACACTAGCAGGTAGGTCTGGTTCAGTCTCCTTTGGGGTCACTGCTCCTTCCTCTGGGTCCCGATATGCACACTACTTTGTGTGTGCCCTCCAAGAGTAGAGTCTCTGTTTGCACCAGTCCTGCCGAAGTCCCACAGTCAAATCCCACTAGCCTTCAAAGTCTGATTCTCTAGGAATTCCTCCTCCTGTTGCCAGGCCCCCAGGTTGGGAAGCCTGACGTGTGGCTCAGAACCTTCACTCCAGTGGGTGGACTTCTGTGGTATAAGTGTTCTCCAGTTTGTGAGTCACCCACCCGGCGGTTATGGGATTTCATTTTATTGTGATAGTGCCCCTCCTACTGTCTCATTGCAGCTTCTCCTTTGTCTTTGCATGTAGGGTATCTTCTCTGGTGAGTTCCAGTGTCTTCCTATCGATGATTGTTCAGCAGTTAGTTGTGATTCCGGTGTTCTCGATAGAGGGAGTGAGAGCATGGTCTTCTACTTTGCCATCTTGAACCGATCTCTGTATACCTAATAATTCTTATATTCTATGGGCTTCTTCTCTCCATCCTTCTTTACCACCTGATAATGTACAAGGCTTATAAGTAGAATTTGTGCAAGGAATGCTTTTGAAATGGGCATCAGTTTGATTGCAAATTAATTTGGAGAGCCAGTATTATGAAGTTTGGGTAGTCAAAGTTCTCTCCTTAATATTTGATCTGACAAATTAAATTAAAAAGCATCCAATTCACCATCAGAACCCACTGACCAAGGGTAATTAGCAAAGAGTCAAGTCTTCTTTAGGTCTTGTGAAGGGACCCGCCCCTTGATCTCCTGGATTGGAGGAAGAGGCCCTATGCTGTGCACGGTGCAGGAACATATAGAATCTTAGTCACTCATTTCCCCAAACCTGATTGGATCCTGATGACTAGAGTTTGGGGAGAACAGTGGGACAATCAATTAGCCACTAACCATGTAAGACAATTTCTGCTACCATAAATCATTCTTTGGGACACATTCTCATTTTGAACACATTGTGAGGGGTTTTATTTTTGAAACCTTCTGATTTATTTGTATGCAGGAATCCAAGCTTTTGGTGGACACTAGAAAGTTTACAGCTTGTCACTGAAGCTCAGTGGTGAGGAGTGAGTGATTTCAACCCCAAGTATCCTGGAAAAAAACTGGAAAATGTTGTCGGTCATTCAACATTTGTTTCAACTATCTCATGTGTAAGAGAGACACATTCAAGGGTATCTTTCTAATTTCTATGAGAAATAAAAACCACGGAAAGGGAAGCCTTGTTTTTCATCCTAGATTATGTAGTAACTGAGTGTCCAAAGGCAAGTTACTTACCTCACATGGGTAAAACGAGGGGGTCAACTAGATGAGCTTCAGGCTACCTTCTCATGCTATTGTTCTTTGGTTTTACGGCTAGAAGAAACTCTTAATCATTTGGGTCAATGGGGGAAACCCTGTAGGAAATACTGCAAGCCAGTAGTCTCGGGAAAGGTAGTACTGCCTCCTAGGGGAAATTTTGGAAATCTGTGAGGGTGTCTGTGGTTCACATGATTATTGTGGGCACTCATGGCATTAAATGGGTGGGAGCCTGGGCTGTTAGACATTCTGCAGTGTGTGGGACTGTCCCACCGAATGAGGCATTGTCCTGTGTCTTACATGATTCCGAAGGTCCCAGTGGACATTCATGTAAGACAAAACCTGTTTATGATTTCTAAGCTTGAATCTATCTTCATTTTACATATTAACACAAAGCATTTTTTTGGTATGGTTTTATGTACATTGAATTTTCCTGGGATGCAACGACTGGGTAAATTGAGGGACAGTTGTAATTTGTTTTGTCTCAGAATTTACCAGGAGCTGCTCATCATTTGGGAAAACCACATCAGCAGCAGCTCAAGACTCATGGTCTTTGAGCACCAAACAGCACACCTATGTGAAGGTACATTTGTAGCAGTTGCATTCATAGTGGTTCTACAAATGACGGCAGGCAACCAACGACTCTGTTGTGTCCCCTAATGTACTTATGCCCCAGCATTCACATGCTGATATATTATTTTTATCAGAAATTACTCTTCTTTCATTTATCTTCTATACAGAGGGCATGGTGATTTTTTTTTAAAAAAGTTAGTGTTTAGGAAGGTAACATTATCTCTAGTTTGCTTTGCAGAATAGTAGAAAAAGAATTGCAGTGTATTTATTATCTAAAGTTGATTTGGTGTACTAGGATGGAGAATCACTATTCTAAATGTGAGAGAAGTCTATAAACAATCTCTACTCAATTTAGTAAGGCATTTCAAAAATTTCTTGTCCCAGAGTTACCTTCCCAGTCATATTTGCCTTATGCTGTTATCGAAGTGACTTTGCGTTCCTTGGCTATTCATCAGGTGGTTGGAGAGGGAGAGGCATATTGATTCCCAAAGTATAACCGTGTAGGTGGAGAAAATCAATAGAGAGTACAATGTCGGGGTGCAAATGGCCATCAGCGAGCGACAGCGTGCTGCAGAGAACATGATGGAAGTTCTCCCATTAGGGTTGTTCAGAGATGGCAAGTCCTCGAGCAGTATGGAGGATTCATTTCTGCAGGACTAGAGAGAATAGGAATGGTTCCGCATAGCCTGCAACTCTGATATCCTCTTCGGTTATCTACCTTTTAAGTATATTGTAAACATACCCCTGTTCTCATTTTGTAATATCCCTAGTGTTCTGTTTTATTTCCATACCTAGAACTACTTTTGCTTAAATTGAGTAATTCCCAGCCTGAAGAGCAGTCAAACTTAGGATTTACACATTGAAAAGTGGGTTGGGACAAGATACCAGAAGATTCCATATTTGAAACATTCTCGATCAGTCCCTTTGTGAGTACCCCAAATGTGTGATTTGAGGTTCAGAAAAGTTTGGTTCCTTTCAGTGTGAATTTCTTTTTAACTGCAAGAGTCTATGGTCCTATCATATATAGGTATAATAGGCCAGACTTTAGTTAGATACTCCCAGGGAGCCTACGAACAATATTGAACTTTCTAAACTTGTACCTAAGACAGCGCTGCCCAAGTGTTAAGATGATCACTACATGTTCCTCCCTGTCTAATGTCATCCTGTCATTCACAGCCTGCCCACCCTGGTTCTTTAGTACCTTCTCAGGACCAGGAAGCAAAGATTCTCCACCCTAAGAGGGTGTAAAGGAGAGAGATCCCGCTGGCGGTAGGTGAAAGGTAGAGAAGGGTTTCTCCACTCGAGAAATACATTTCCCTCTTCCTTCCACCAAAGAAAGCCATCAGACAAATAAGTACTTTTTAAAAGTGTACTTGGGCCTGGGAAGATTAAATCTAGTGGTTATTTACACCTGAACACCAATTACTCTACTCAGATAAAGAGAGGTTTTCCCATTACCATGTAGTTTAACATATTGACTAATTCCCTAACCTACTGATCAGTGTATTTACTGATTTCCTGAATAACTTCGGACTTCCTAAATTTCCTTCCTTTAGTGCCTACTAAATCAGGCGCTGTGGTGAGTATCAGAGACTTAAACGGGAAGTAAGGCAGGTCTCCTGACGTTGAAGTGTCTATATTCTAATCGGGAAAGAGCTTAATAACTGGAAGATTCCACGCGGCTGGTACGTAACGTTGTAGGGTATTTATGAGGTGCTCTGGGAGCCCCGTGGGGCGAGTGTGGTTCTGAGGGAGCATGGTTCTCTGGTTGCCGGGGAAGAGGGGAAATGAAGTGGGGAGGCTATTGAGTTGCATCTTGAAGGGTGAGCTGGGCTTTCCCAGGCAGAACAAAATGGGAAAGGGGGGGTCTCAGGCAGATGAAAGGACACAGCTGGAATGACGTATAGGCTGCTTTGGGGATTGAAGATGATGAGTCTCCAGAGATGGACTGGGGTCAAGTGTTGAGGGAGCAGGACCTGGTTAATACGTTGGGGGAATCTAGCAGAAAAGGACCGTATGGTTCATCTACTATAGTCGTAAAGCTTTCTCTTGGTTGTAAAACCCACTCTGCCCACAAAGTCTTATTTGAGAGCTTAATACATAAATAAGTGAAAGGTGCTCTGTCTGAGGAGAGAGTAGGAGACCTGAGGCTGGTCTGCCCGGGATCTCCCGCATCCCACGCCTCCCCAGAGCTTTTGACTATCCTCTGAGGACCCACGGGCTGTTCTGAGCGCGGGGTGGGGGAGGGGTATCAGCTGCTCATCTGGTTGGTTTTCTTACTTGATAGAGGATGCAGCCGAGCCCCAGACCTGAAGCTGCATATTCAGGTAATGACAGAGCAGGGGCTAGAATGGAAGTCTCCTGATAGCCAGTTCTAGGAGCTTTCCAATTCATTCATTCATTTATCTGAAACATTTATAAGGTGCCATCTTGATGCATCTACGTTAGATTTTAGGGACTTAAAGGTGAATAGGAAGAATACAGTTCCTTTTCCGTGGGTCTTATAGTCTAGTGGCGAGGACAGACCAGAAGAGCAACAATTACAAGAAAACAAGAAAGGAGATACTAGTTGTAGGGAGTGGGGGAAAGTGCATGGGCTGCTTTAAAGAACTGCGACCCTGAGTTCTGAAGTGAGGTGTTCAGAGAGCCAGAAGGACTGTCCATAGAGAAAAGGGCGTCAGGAGGTACGAGAAGGAGTGGAGAGGAGCGTCCAGGAAAACAATTAGTCAGCTCTGCAGTTTCATACAGGTCTCTGGGATCAGTCCCAGCCTGTGTGTTGCTCAGAGGAGCCTGCCTGGGGTGACTGGCCACAGGCCACAGATAACAGGCCTGATTGGTTGTTTTGAACGTGTTGTATCGGTCAGCGATGCCTTGTCCATGAAGTCAGTTCCTCCTGAGTGCCAATTATCCTCTGTCTCATAGACCCAGGAAGGAATCAGCTGTTGGATGACACCAGTGCAACTCACCACTTAGACCCAAACATGTCTTTAAGGAAGTCCTCACCAAAGACGGCATTTTGCTGAGATCATTGTTACCCATTTCCTTCTCATTTTCTTAGTCTTCTTAAAATATCTCTGTTCCATTAATCAATTCACAGCAGGGCTATACGTGTTGTGTATACTAATATGGTTGCTAGTACTGCTAGTAGGTTGGGAGTGGGGTATAAGGAGAAATCACAGGATCCTAGAGAGAAGTAGAGTGTGAGTTCTCTTGGAAACATTTGTGTTCTCTGCAGCACTGAATTCCAGATGGTGGTAATGAAGTATCCCCATCATCACTGTCCCCCTTGAGAAGCACGTTGCTGGATTCTGAGAAACATCTATTCAGCCCCCTGCGACCCTGCACCAATGTCCTCTTCCCAATGCTCTTGATCAGCCAAGAAAATTGTGGGTTTCTTTTTCAGGGAGTAATCCATCAGGCTCTCTCTCCCTCCCACTTCGACCGTCTCTTCTACCTGAGTAACCTTGGTCACTCCATCACCTGTCAGTGAAGCCCAGGCAATGTTTACAAATGCATCTGGAAGAAAAGCAGTCTGTCTGGGGACGCCATAATTTTTCTGCCAAAGCGGGTCCCAGGTGGACAGTAAGAGCCTGTGTTTAGGGAATGGGTGGCATCTTCAATCAGGGTGTGTGTGACACTATTACTTACTGAACCTGACAGGCCTCCAATTAAAGTTGGGTAGGAAGCAGAGAACTGGAAAGTTCCCCAACCTGCTGCACCAATATATCAGCATATAAACAGGAAGGAAAGAAGCTGTCCTCATAGTCAGAGAAGTGACTCCCAAAATAGGTCAAGGAAGTTTATTAGTTTACTTATGAAATAAGACCAGACTATGTGTTTACTCTCTTGTCTAGATCTCCCGTTTGAAAATATTTTAGAGGTTATTGGAAGGTACAGTTTTCATAACATGATGAATTCCAGTGTCATATTGTCTGGTCATGCTATTGTTAATATCATCATTAGTGTACATTAATTGTATTGCTTTATCAGTGATAATGAAGATGGTAATAATAATAATAAAGATCATATGGTTGCTTTCAACTGAAAAATTCACAGGGTTAGCTTTTCCTGAGTCCATCTTCTGGCCCAGATTGGTCCCTCTTCATTGCTGAGATGGCAGGTGGGCTAGAACTGCCCTTTTTTCTGCTCATAACATTTTTATGTAGGTGACCTTGGGTTAACATCAAAGAGAGCCTTGCAGGGGAAGAGATGTTACAAAAGGGAAAGACACATGTGTTGGAGCATCTACCTATGGTAGGCCCATTGTACATGGTTCCTCATCTGATGCCCAGGTAAGCTGCATGGGAATGTTGGGGCCTCCATCAGCAGCCCCTCTTTGCTTTAGGAGAAGCCATGAGGTGTCATAGAAGAGACACAGCCTCTGGAGAGAGACCCAGAGAGTGCTTATAACAATTAAATGAGATAATGCACACAGATCATTTTGCCCAGTGCATCACACAAAGTGAGTGCTTGGTAAATGGCAACTAGAACTATTACTAACTGTGGCTTTGAGCAACTCACCCAATTCACTGACCCTTAGTTTCTCCATCTGGAAACTGGCGATGGTGATGCCTACTGTGCAGGTTGTCACGGGCAGGCACTCCTCCAGTGGGAGTTATGGCTGTTACTACAGTTGAGGAAAAGGATATCAGAGAGCTTTACTTAGCAGTAGCTTCTGGAGTGTCTGTGCAGGAGCCTTTGCCTCGTAGATGGGATAAAAGAGATTAGAAACAAGTATTGTTGGCTGTTGGTTTTAGAGACTCAGCATTGGCAGAGAAGTCATCTAGAATCTGGACCAAGCCCTATGTGTGCTTGATTCACTTCTAAGTCAAGACCTGGAAAATTTTCTTTTTAGGTTCTTAATCTTTAATCTAGAAACATCTGTTCTTTTCCACAAATCCTGTTAGAAATTGTGAGGGTGAAGAGAAAGTTCCCAGTTTCTTGTTCAACCTTTCTTTATGAGACCTACTGCCCCTCGTCCAGATGACTCTGATGACTGAGCCATAAAGGCTTTGTGCGGAAAGGCAAGGAGGGCAGGCACTGAAATGACAGCCAGTCAAAGATTTTCCAGCTCATCTCTCCAGGAGTAGGCAGTGCCCCCGCTGACAGAGATGACAGTCCTAAGAAGCTTCTGTGAGGGGACCAGGCCATCACCCCCTTGCCCTGAGAATTTAGTGGGCAGGACTAAAAGAGAGTGCTAAGAGAACACACCTGAGCCCTTGCGTGGCCTCCTCAACCCATCTGACAATCACGTGGGACCAGGTTCCCCCGGGACAGGCTGCGTTCTTGGCAGATGCCCAGGAGGGTGAGACCCAGAGAATCTCTCGTGGGCCTGGATCTGCTCTCAGTGGAGGACCTTCCCAGAGACATGAGAAACCCCTCCGAAGAGGGGTGCCATCTTGACTTTTTTCCAAAGTGGGCCACATGCAGACCAGAGACTCAGGACTCAGGAAGTTGTTAGAATCTTCTGGGTGTGGGCATTTGGTTACAGCTCCTAATTCTTTCTAGTATATTCTCCCTCCTGGGGTACAAACACATACCACTTTCACCTCCCTCCCTCTCCTTCACCCTTTCTACTCTCCAGCCCACAAACTCTAGAAGAATTTGGCCTTCTGTAGGGCATAAGTATGAAGTTTGTATTTTAAGGAGTGAGTGTTGCTGCCTGCTGGTCCATGAGGATGGAAGGATGGAGTGCACGGTAAACAGTACTGGGGCACAGCTGACCAGGATCTGGGGTAGCTGTTTTTCCTAGATTCTCACCTAGATGGTCCTAATGGATTGCTTCCAACTGGACAGCCCCTACCAAATGCAATAGCAATGGTGGGATTTTAGCTGACTTTTCTACAAGACAACTCCAGTGAATGGAACAGTGAATCGCTTGGATATGTTGGTGGCTTCTTGACAGAGGCATGCCCTCCAAGGAAAACACTGAGTGCTTTTGACATGATTTATTGTGTCGAGTGCTCTCATAATTAAAACATGCTTAGAGGTGTTTGCAAAGGAGCAGGCATTTATATCTATGTTTTATACGTAAGAGAAATTCATTGCATTGTTTATTTTCTTTAAAAAGCCTCAGAAATTATAAACTGGGGTATTTGTAAATAAAGTCTCAAAATAACCAAGGACTATTGAATTTATTACAGAATAGGAAATTCCTGAAGAGTTGATAGGATATAAAGATATATTTATGTGTGCATGCGTATACATACATATTTATGTAAATGTATACATATATTTATATGTTTTCAACTACTTTGCAAGGGACTTTGAGGACCAGGTCTATGTAAATGGCCAGTGGTGAAGTAGAGTATGAAATGTTTGTGATGCGTGCTAGCAAATCATTGCTTTTCACGCACATACAGCTACCCGTGGACACTCAATAAAGCACAGGCACAGACTGTGTCTAGGATGAATGCATTTCTTGGGTTGTTAAATCAAAGTTTCACTGTACTGCTTGCTGTTCTGTCTTCTCCATGCCAGCTCTACCCTTTGTATTACGGTGTTTGTCTATGCTGTACCCCAGAAATTGGCAGCTCCGATCCTCAGGCTGTCAACTGGAAAGGCCGTTTATCAGCGTCCCTGCAGCTTGGGCTGCCAGTGCTTACACCTTCTTCAGTTCCATGTGGAAGAATATATTCTTCCTTCAGTTTCACTCCTCCACCTCTGCCTACATTTTTCTTTCTCCATTATTGCTTTTGATCTCTCCATCTCCATCTGATTGTAGCCATTTAACAAAGTTCTGCCCTTTGTTCTTTTCTCTTCATACCCCCTTTGCTTGGGTGATCTCACCCCCTTGCCAGGGCTGGTGGAATTTGCCGGGGTCGGGGCAGTGACCTCCCTGATTCACTCGGCTGGCCATGGGCCCTTAGCACCAGCCTCTGTGACCCGGCAGTGTGAGGAGGGGCACCGAGTGGGGCAGGGTGTTCAGAGCTGATGGCTGGCACATGTGGAGCTCCTGAGCTGCTGTGCCCAGCCAGTTAGACTCTGCACGTAGTCTGCCTTTCCCCAGAGCCCCAAGGGCAGGAGCTGGTGCTAGGAGTAACTCCTCTATGAGTTTCCATGAGCGCTCCTGTCTCAGGTGCTTATCCTTGCTTGTTGTTCCTGACTCACTTCTAGCCCCTGTTTTAGTGCACAGAATGGAGGGTGCTTAAATATCACTTGTTCAGAGAGAGAGAGTACTTCGCACTGGTACCCTGTTTAGTTTCCATGGAGCCCTCACCACAATCTGTAATTCTCTTATGCACTTATTTACTTGTTTTCTGAGGCACAGCTTTTTGGTATGTTTTGCAGCACAGCTTATTTGAAGGGGACTGTCCCTGTAGAGATGAGAGTTCCTCTTGGGCAAATACCTTCAGGAACAAAAGTATGCTTTTTGCCCAAGGTTTATCTGGAGAAAGGCTGAGTAGGAGGCGGGTCTGAGTCTTTTACCAGGTGTGCGCTGAGGGGCTTCAGAATCTGAACCAAGGCCTGCTCATTTGCACTAAGAACGAACCTAGCCTTGTTAGGTTGGAGATCTGCCCAGCAGTAGTGGTAGTAGGGATAAAAATAAGAGCAAACATTACTAAACATTTACTGTGTGCACCAGCTCTACTGAGCACTTTACATACTCGATCTTAATCTCACAAGATAGAAAGGATGCTGAGGCCATCATTATTCCATTTACAGAGAATGAGTCCAGGATCTAGACAGGTTCTCAGGACTTCCCAATATTTTCCACTTGACAGAATACACCTAGAAAATGACGTTTGTACGGATGTGGGAAGGAGGTCATGTGTAACGGGACGAGGCTGTTCACAGGTAGCAGTGAGTAGCCTTGGGCCTCTCCCACCTCCTGCTGCCCTGAGGGCTGAGGGAGCAATACCTTGGCACACCTATAATTTTTGGCAACCTGCTTGGGAAGCTCTAGGTTAAGTACATTTTTCAAGTTGCACAAGTAGTAAATGGCTGAGCAGGGCTTGAAGTGAGCTAGATCAGCTCTGGGACTAATTGCTCTGATGCTTCCTGGTGCTCCTCTGCTACGTGGTGTTGGGATGTGTGTGTGGGGAGTTGAGGCATTGGACCTTTCTTGACAAATCTTTCCGCTCCCTAAGTTCTCTTTTTCACCGTAACTCACACAGGCAATCTAATCTGAACTCTTCATTGTGCATAGGAGGAAATTGAGGTCGAGAGATGTGAATGACTTGTTCCAGGGTCCTGAGCTGCTGAGGGACAGAGCTGGAACTAGATCCCAGGTGTCCTGACTCCTGACCCAGGCCCTTTGTCTCTTGCAGCTCTCATGACTATTTCACGTGTGCCTGTCTTGCTTCTTTGCATCGATTGATGTCAAGCCCTTTGTCTCGGAGTTCTTTCCTGTCTTCTGCGGCACCCTGCCACGCTGAGCCCAGAGCCGGCGGCCAGTCCCTCTCACAGCCATGCTAGGGGCTCTCGGTATGCACTGTCTGCCCCAGCAAGTGCTGGAGAAGATGTCAAAGAAACCCAGTTTCTCCTGTGTGTGCTGGAGGAAACTCATTTTCACAATCAGCAATTTGAGAAACTTGCATATTTCTATTAAATTGTGCTCACCTTTTCTGAACTGGTAACTGACATCCTTCCTACAGGGCTGTCAATCCAGCCCCACATAGAAGAGCTACATGCACTTCACAACACCCTTCTCACGGCTGACAGGTGACAGAAAGCCGCTGAGCTTAGAAGTCATTTTCATGACCTGGGTTACAGAAGTTTTGAGCTAGAAAAGTGCTCTCCTAATCGATGGAATAGAATGAGCTGCAGGCTCTTTTGAAACCCTGATAAGAATGAGGGTTTCCTTGATTCGCTCGATTCTCTCTGGCGAGTTTTTAAATTTTTTGAGGGGGTGTGTCTGCATGGAGCAACATGGTGGTAACAGTCTCTGGAGCAGGCAGAATCAAATTTAGACTTGCCTTTTGCCGCTGACTGCTTCGTTGCCCCGGACAAGTCACCCATCCCCCGCAAGCCTCAGTTTTGTCATCTGCAAAATGGATCTGACAGTGGTACTTATTTTGTAGGATTTGTTGAGAAGATTGTGCAACTGGTGTTCAGCTAGTGCCAGGCATGTTATCGGTGCTCCGTGGCTTAGCTATTATGATCGGGCATACTACAGGAAAGCTACTATCACCTACCAGGGAGGCTGAGAGGACTAAGTGAGGTAGTATATGCATGGTGCCCAGGGCACAGAATTTGCCTAATGATAATAAAAACAATAGTAATAATAATAGAAATGACTAACATTTACTGAGTGTTTACTAACTTCTGTCTTAGAGACTTTAAAACATCAGGGGCAGCTGCTATCATTATTAAGATTTCAAACTACAGCTGTGTATTTAGACAGTATTTTGGAGAGCTAGTCTTCAATAAGCTTGGAGACTGCCCTGAATTTGTTCATCTTTGCATTTCCTCTCTACCCTCTCACCCACTTTGCATTTCTGCCTCTCCCAGCCCCCAGTGTGGTTAAGAGCAGTTCTCAGATATGTTTGGGGGAACAAATAAATGCAAGTTTGTGGAATGAATGAGTGATCTTAGGTCATTGAAAATAGGTTGCAGAAGGGCCAACCCTTCTGGTGGTCACCTCTCAGGTCTGGCTTCAATTTGGGGAGGGGAAAATGGTCTGTTCTGAAAAACAAAACAAAGAAACTCACTAGGCTATCTAAATAGATCCTAAATATTTAGCGATCTTCCTCGGCATGAAAATCCAACCCGAGATGAACACTGGAACGAGGAGACTCTGCTTAAACTTTGCGAAGGTCTGCAGAACGAGCCCAGGGAGGCGGTTGGAAGCCTCGTCTATGGGAAAGAGCTCTGTTCCCCTTACCGCCTCTCCAGGGATTCAGTTACCAGGGTTCACCTAATGTTGGTTGAGAAGATGCTAAAGAACAAGTGAGGGTGACAGGAAATACAATGATCAACCCTAGTGCTGAACCATAAGCTTAGAGTGCCAAGAAACGTACTACTCGGTGTGACGGGCCTTTATTGCCTTTTAGACCGTTTCATCCATTGCAATTTATTAATCCCCATCTAATGCGAAAAGTGTTTTGCTTTAAAGATATCAGAGGCAGCTTGCTGAAATGGAGGACCGTGCGTTTTGGAGTCCTGCAATCTTAGATTTGAGTTCTGGCTCTGCCAGTAAATATCTGCCTGCTTCTCAGGAAGTTACTTTAACCTCTGACCCCCTGGCTTCTCATCTGAGGGCAGAACTAAAATCACCCCTCCCTGCACTGGCTTGGTGGGGATGGAGAGGAGGCGCTACACTAGAGCACCGTATGCAGTGTTCTGAACACAAAGATTAGTTTACTGAACCTCGTGGTGTTCTGTGGCGGGGCTGTTTACTAGAGTTTTCTGTTTCTGCCTTCACTTTCTTTCACCAGGATGGTATTGTAAATCCATTGTTCAAATGACATTATCTCAAAAACGTTCTCATTTGTTATGTGCCTTTTCTCAGCTAGAAAGAGCATTTATCCTTCTCCCTCACCCTCCCTCATCCAGCCATGCCCAAATCCTCTTCTCCATCCCAGGCTTCCTGTCAGCCCCCACTTCAGCGCCTAGAGCCCCGTGGTCTCTTGCCTGTTCTGTACAATATGCACACAGCCAGATTCCCACCTCTGTTCTCTCCCCACTGTGTTACTAAAATACAGATCTGGTCACGCCACTGAACTTCTCAATGACTACAGAATGATGTCTAACCTTCCTGCCCTGGCCCCCAAATCCCTCCTTCTAGAACTCACTTTGTTTAAATGAATGATCCTGGTGGACCATTTTGGTTAGGGGATGATAGTCTTTGGAGAATGGCCAGGATGAACTTGGAGGGCGATAGAAAGATATGTAGACTGCTCTGGATAAGATATGAACAAGAGTTTTAGGGCTTGACAGTGAGCAGGTGAGGGAGTAGAAGGTCAGTTTAAAGGAGGAAGGCTGCCCATCAATGGGGCTGGAGGCCGAAGTCAAGAAGAACAGAGGGTTTGTGGACATTCTCTAAAGTCAGGGAGAATTGGAGTAGCCTATATTCCATCGTAAGCTTGCTGTCTGCTGGGACGGACTGCATTATATCTCCTATCTCTGGCCCAAACTTTCCATAAAGTTCACTGCACATACAGCTTTACCTTGCTGTTACTTGGAGGACAGGAGGGACTGACGTATCATCTAGTTGGATGATGAAGTGAAGAAAAGGGAAGAAGCCAATGAAACATGGAGTGGAGACAGAGACTCTATGGAAGCAGAGATTCAGAGCTGGAGGAAGTAAGCTTCACAACTCTCTAGGTTTATTGAGGGAGACTCTAGATTTTCTGATTGTACATTACTGGGAATCAGAACAAATTTTACTTAAATGTTTCAGAACAACTTGACCTCAGCGAACTGGAGGGCCTAGGGGCTATGCATCGATTATAGATGTGGCAGTGACAGCTAGTTTTCCTTTTCTTTACCACCAATAGAACCCCTGTAATACTTGGGTTGGCAATGTACCCAGTCAGAAGACTACATTTCTCAATCTCACTTGCTGTATCTTAAGTGTTCAGGTTTTAAGCAATATAAATGGAAGTTATAGGAAAGGATTTATGAGAAAGCTTCTTTAAAAAGGGACAGAGATGTGGGAAGTGACCTGCCTCAACTTCCTGTTTCCTTCCTGCCTTCCAAAACTCAGACAAATTGACTGGAGCCACAGCAGCCATCGTGGGTCTTGCAGGCACCTTGAGGATGGAAGCCAAGTATCCAGATGGTAGACCAGAAAGATCAAGGGGCCTGATTACCCATGACTGCAGAGCCACAGTAGCAGCCTCCCTCCAGACTTCTGTTATACAAGAGAGAAGTGAAATTATCTTTCATTTTTAGTTTTCTGCTGTATCAACTGAACCTAATCCTAGTCTGCTAATACAGTAGCAGAATAACAGTGATTATGAGAGGGCTCTGGAGTCAGACTGCTTTCACTCTGTTCCTTGCTCTGCCACCTCTTAAACAAGAGCCTTAAAGCAATTACCAAAGGTTTCAGAAGCCTCCTTTTTCTCATCTGTAATATGAGGAAAATAACACCACGTACACATGGGGTTGTTGTGAAGATTGAGTAAAATAATGTGTAAAGCAATTAGAACTCTTTAGGTACACAGTAAGTGCTCAATAAATGGTAGCTGCTGCTATCATTATTATTATCATGACTATTATTGCCATAATTACTTATCAGGTTTAGCATTCGTCTCCATTAATGGAGATGATGGGTACTTTAGGGTAGAGGCAATTTCTTATTTATTTTTGGTATTGCTCCAGGACTGGCATATGGTAGGTACCCAATACAGCTTTCCCAAACCGTATCTTATTAGATTTTTGCTACTATTTCTCATGAGCAGATGATAAAAATTACTGGTATAGTGTACCGGGCAGGAGACTGATACTATGCATGCTTACTGTCATTTAATCCTTACCAGAACCACCTGAGAAATGGGTTGAAACGGTAGTTGTAGACAGTGCAAGAGCTTAGGAGTCATTCAGACCTACACTCTGTTTGAGGTTCAATTTCATTAATATTAAAAGAACTGGAAATAAGTTTTATTTCTCCACTCACGTTCCATGCATAGGAGCCTCTTGGGGCAGATTATTTTTAATGGCCAGGTGTCGCTGACACGGAGGCTTTACTTTGTGTTTCATCCCAAGCCAGTGAACTAGAGAACCTCTATAAACTACCCTCCTTCCATCCCTCATCTTGCAACAAAGCTGTCAGTGGGAACCAGGAAGAAAAACTGTTTCCCCTATCTGGTTTATACAGTCTGGTATATACAAAAGGGTTTTAAGGTTTGGCATGGGCACGGGGTCTGGTTGTGGGCTGCTGAGCTATTCAAGAGTAGATAAGACCTTTTGGACAAGGGTAAAGGTTACAGCACAAGCTGCTTCCTCTGATAAATTTCCCTCTACCTGTGATAGGGCTGTGGGCAGTTATGGTGTTGGGGCAGGAACAGTAGGAGGAGCCTGGGAAGTTTTTTTTCTTTTTTTAATTTTATATATTTTTGGCTGCGTTGGGTCTTTGTTGCTGCACGCAGGCTTTTCTCTAGTTGTGGCGAGCGGGGGCTACTCTTCGTTGCAGTGCGCGGGCTTCTCATTGCGGTGGCTCCTCTTGTCGTGGAGCACAGGCTCTAGGCGCGTGGGCTTCAGTAGTTGTGGTGCACGGGCTCTAGAGCACAGAGCTCAGTTTTTGTGGTGCATGGGGCTTAGTTGCTTCGCGGCATGTGGGATCTTCCCGGACCAGGGATTGAACCCGTGTTCCCTGCATTGGTAGGCGGATTCTTAACCATTGCGCCACCAGGGAAGTCCCTGGGAAGTTTTTGTAACTTTGGGTCTTGTCAAATTATAGAGAAAGTGGCTCTCTCTCTTAGATTTGCTTCATGTTATAAGCTGGTTTGCATCTCATGGGAGATGATGCCACAAGGGCAGAAGTCTCTTAAGAATCTGCTGGCCAAGTAGTTCCTATCTTAACATACATTTCCTCTTCTTGTAGGTCATGGCTATTCCAGAGGTAGCTCCTGGTTCCTATAGTGGAGTAGTCCTTAACCCTGGCTGCACATTAGAATTCCCTGGGGAATTTTTTTTAAATGCCAGTTCCTGGGCTCTACCCCAGTCCAACTGAATTAGAATCTCTAGGGCGTAGAGCCTGAGCATCGGTATTTTAAAAAAGGAATAAACAGAAGTTCAAAGAAAATTTTAAAATGAGTCACAAACTGAGAGAAAATATTTGCAAAACCATATATCTAATAAAGAACTTGTATCCAAAATATATAAAGAAGTCTTAAAAGTTAATAAGAAAATGAAGACTCCAATTAAATAATGAAAAAAATATGTGAACACTTTACCAAAGAATATATTTGCATGGCAAATAAATACATAAAAAGATGCTCAAGATATTCGTAATTAGGGAAATGCAAATTTCAACAGTACTGAAATATCACTATACCCCGTCCAAAATGACAAACAAACAAAACAACCACAAAAAAACACACCTGACAATTCTTAGTGCTGGCAAAGAACAGAGCAGCTGGAACTCTCATGTATAGCTGGTGAGAATCAAAAATAAGATAGCTACTTTGGGAAAATGTCTGGCAGTCCATTATAAAGTTAAACATATACTTGCCACAAAACCCAGCAATTCCACTCCTAGGTATTTACTCAAGAGAAATGACAACTTGTGTTCACACAAAAACCTGTACACAGATATTTATAATGGCTTAATTCATAATGGTCCCAGACTGGATCAACCCAGTTGTCCTTCAGCTAGTAAATGAATAAACTGTGTGGGGCTTCCCTGGTGGCGCAGTGGTTAAGAATCCACCTGCCAATGCAGGGGACACGGGTTTGATCCCTGGTCTGGGAAGATCCCACATGCCGTGGAGCAACTAAGCCTGTGCGCCGCAACTACTGAGCCTGTGCTCTAGAGCCCGCCAGCCACAACTACTGAGCCCGCCTGCCACAACTACTGAAGCCCGCATGCCTAGAGCCCCTGCTCTGCAACAAGAGAAGCCACCACAATGAGAAGCCCGCACACAGCAACAAAGAGTAGCCGTCGCTCACCGCAACTAGAAAAAGCTTGTGTGCAGCAACGAAGACCCAACAGAGCCAGAAAATAAAAATAAAAAATAAAATAAATTGAAAAGAAAAAAAACAAACTGTGGAATATCCATATGGTGGGATACTACTCAGAAATAAAGTGTAATGTTTCATTGATAACACACAACATGAATGAATCTTAGATGCATCATACTAAGTGAAAGAAACTAAACTCAAAAGGTTACATACTGAATGAGTCCATTTATATAACATTCTGGAAAAGACGAAAGTATAGAGACAGAAAACGTCTCTGGTTGCCTGGGGTTGGGGGTGGCAGGAGGGGAAAATCACAAAGAGGTAACATGAAGGAATTATTTGGGGGGTGATGGAACTCTTCTGTATCTTGATTGTAGTGGAGGTTACACAATTGTATGTATTGGTCAAAACTCATAGAATTGTATATTTAAAAGGGTCAACTTTACTGTATGTACTTATAACTCAGTAAAGCTGAGCCTTCCTCCCCCAATCCATTATTCAGAAGCAAATTCCCCAATTTAAATTCATAGTCAGGGTTGAGAGATATTGCTGGCATAATAAATTCAAATCTAGTTTCTGTTATTTAAACTTCAGTTTCCTCATATGTAAAACTGGAGATAATAAAACCTACTTTGAAGAGATATTATGAATCTTAAACGTGATGATGTGTGGCAAACTCCTAATACAGGGTTTGGCACAAAATAATAATAACCACTTAATAGGTGCTACGTGCCAGGTGTTGTATGGGCATTTTACAGATACCTCATTTAGTCTTTACCACAGCTCTATGAAGTAGGTATTATTGTCACCATTTTCAGGGTGGAGAAACTGAGGCTCAGAGAAGTTATGGAACTTGCTCAGAGTCTCACAGCTGGCCAGTGGCTGAGGCAGGTTCCAAGTCTAAAGTTATCGTTACTGATTACTTTACCACTCTGAAATCTTAATTTCAAGCATCCTACTCTTCAACTTCACTTCTGTCTTCTAATTCACTTTCTCGGTGTTTTTACTTCAGTGATTTCCTGACCTCATTGAGAACACCAGTCTTCATCGATCCTACCACTTCTCGTAAATCACCACTACCTTCATGTTCTCACTTCCCTTCTCATCCAATCTAAGTTGTGTGGTCCAGCAGTATTTCTTCTTCCTTTTCTAGTATTCCTAGCCCCGTGGCTTTTTTCCCCCTCTCTCTCTGCCTAGGAAAAGCTAAATCTAGTCAATCCCAACTTTTTCTTTATTCTACTCTTGCAACCAAGCAGCAGTTATTGCTGAAGATAGATGCAGATATGGAGAAGCAGTGGGAAGTTGGGTCCAGAGAGAAGCTATATGGAGATGATGGTGGGGGAGTGGAAAGAAGAGGGTGGAGGGAGACTTTCCTTGGTTTAATGGCAAAGGATCATAGAGTGAGAGGCCTGGTTGAAGAAACCTGATATAAAAATGCTAACTTTGGCACAGTTATTTTGGTCCTGTCCCTGGCTGGGGGCTCTAGGAGGATTCTGGCTGGCCTCAGCTGGGAGATGTCAGTTACAAAGTGTAGAGAAGTGTTATGGATGAGGCCATGTGCAGAGAGGGGCATCCCTACTGGGACAGAAGCAGGGCTTTCTTTTGGTGCCTGGTGCCATGGTGAAGGCACCAATAACTGGCCAGTACCGGAGCCTTCGGTGGAGCTGGTTCAGTGATGTGCTGGTAAATGTTTAACAACTCACTCTCTGAAAACAAACAGCAAACAAACAAACTCTGATTTGTAGCATTTGCAAATTTCTGTGGTGTAAATACTCCCTCCATAGCCCCAGTCTAGGTTACACAGCGCCCATGAGCACGCTGTCAGGGGGACAGGCTACCAGAATGTGACTGGGCCTTGTTCTAATTTCTAAATGTAATGAAGCACCTTGAAGGGTAGGAAGGAAGGATTCATTTGTGGGAATTGTCATGGTTTGGGGGACTGGGCCTTAATAGGATGGGATCTAGAGGAGACTGTGCAGTCTGCATTGACCAGGCAGGACTCTGAACCGTCTGCCCTACATCCTCTGTAGGACTCCCTGGTTACATGCCTGCCTTTTGTCTTACCACTGCTCTTCTGTTCTATGTGCTAACATTTTTAGATTTATAAATTTGTGGTGAGTAAGAATCTGGCACCTTCCCCCAAATAATTTCCTTGCCAAACAAGTTTGAAAATGATTGCAATCAGGTTAATATTAATAGAATTTCAAGCATCCACAGAATTTATTCATATATAAGGAAAAACTCCTCTATTCTGCAGGAATCTCAAATATTAGGATATTCATGCATATTAGAGAATGACTTCAGGAAAAGATAGTGGTAAGACCAACAAGGATATAAGCCATGACAGGAGATAAATCAAATCGGTCCTGGAAATATTTTCCTCATCACATTAAAACGATGTCAGATATAAACAGTGCACTTTCTGATGGCGTTTCCCTAGTCTGTGCATCCCACATGGATGGGGACTGTTTAGTCTGGATGTACGATACTAATGTAGAACTCTTCTTATGATGATGTGCGTTAGTACACAGAACTCCCAGTGTAGGTTAGCATCTTTACTTCTCCAGAGACATTTGAAGAGGCCACAACATTCACTGCCAAGACATGAGCTGACCCACGTGACCTGCCAATCCCAAACCCAGCAAAGCCTCATGCTTTTGCAGTATAACCATCAAGAAGCAGTAAGTTTTCCTTTTCTTTCTTTTTCAAGGTGTCCATTGACCCATCCCCAGCATCTGGGAAGATACTGTGGATTCCAACTCAAGAGAAGAGGAGGAAAGAGAAAAAGGAAATAGAGCTATTTCACAAACTATGAACGTGTAAGTCCTGGTACTTCATTAAAAAAAGCAAACGCGTTTTACGATTCTTTCTCAAGGAGAGAGAAGGCGCTGGCTGAGCTACCTCTGCAGAACATCAGTCTGTTGCAGTGCTGTGGCAGATGGTGCTTTGTGATTCTCACGATGGCTTTATTTCCTAACTTGCTTTCCTCCTGCTTGGAGATCACAATGCCAGTTTGAGGCTCATAAAATCCCAATCATATCAGATTTACTGACTTGTCATTTTGCTACTCTGCCGATCCAGTATTTATTATTTATATCCTGGCTCTATCCACCCCCCACGAAAGAACTGACCTTTCTTCTCCTGAAAGGGAGACAGAATAAAAATAGAGCCATTAGGACATGACAGGGAATGAGAAGTTGGGCAATGGCTCGGCACCAGAATATTTATTTGGATCGAAAAACCAAAGAAAAAGGAAGCTACTACAATGAGCCCAAACCTAGCGCTGAACTCCCTGATAGTCAAGGCAAAAAGGGGGCATGATGACCACTTTGCTCCTCTCACCACTAAATACTCTAGGAGAGCGGGATGAACAGTAACAGGCCTGCAGGCACACTCTCCACAGGCCTGCGCCTGCACAAGATGCTTACCTGACAGTATGGATGCAACGGCTGCAATGATGAAGGACACAATGACGCCGGGTCCTGCCATTTCCTTGGCCACCAGGCCAGATACCACGTACATCCCAGTGCCCACGCAGCTGCCAACTCCGAGTGAGATGAGGTCCACGGTGGTGAGCACCTGGGCTAGCTTGGTGCCATGTGCTGTGGTGGCCCCAGTTCCCTCTAGCATGGACTCCACCGGTTTGGTGCGCAGGATCCTGGAGTGCATGGCGTACCAGGCAGCCCCCCACTGCACTCGCCGGGGGTCCAGGGAGGCGAGGAAGCCACTCATCCTGAGCGAGATGGGTTGTGGTGAAGATCAACTGATGGCAGAGGGCTGCAGAAGCCTTAGTGGATGCTTCTGGAACTCATCTAGTGACCAGGGATCTCCCTTTTAGGAAAGGTCGAGAGGTCCCCAGGGCCGACTTCTTCTGGGAATGAATGTCTGCAGGAAAAACACAAGAAAAAGGAAGATGAGACCAAGTGGGAAACAAACTATGGCTTGAAGGCATTGATGGAGGTCAGTGTACTGAACTGGTAGAACTGATCTAACCTGTGTTTTTATAATGCAGGAGGGTTGCATTTCCCCCTTTGTCTTGCCTCCAGTCCTAAATGACAGTCCGTAGTTTGCACTGTGTGGCATAGTGGTTATGAAGAGGGTGGTCTGAGTCAGGGCTCTGCTACTTACGGTTCTGGGAACTTAGAAACGTTACTTCATGTCTCTGTGCTTCAGTTTCTACTGCATAGTGGGGATAATCAAGCCTCCTGCCTTGTGTCGATGTGAGAATTAAATTAGTGTTTGTCTAAAAAGAGCTTAAGACAATGCCTGGCCTGTGGAGAATGCTCTTCTGTCAGACTCTAAGTGCTTCTTACCTGGCTCTGCCGTGACCTGGTCTGTGATTCTTGGGCATAATCTCTGGGGACACAAGTCCTCATTTTTTGTATAAGGATGTAAAATTGGATCTGTGACTCTCAAGAGGGGCAGTGCCACCCCACGGGATTGTCTTCGAACTTTGTTCTCAAATGAAATGAAAATGTTTTGAGAAATTTTTTGCTCTCAGAGGTTGGGGTAGGGGGAGTGTTCATGGCATTTGGTTGGTGGGCCCCAGAGATGTTAAACGCGTGGGATGGTGTCATACCATTTTCGGATATCGGACATTTTTTTTTTAATTAATTAATTTTATTTTTGGCTGCGTTGGGTCTTCGTTGCTGCGCACAGGCTTTTCTCTGGTTGTGGTGAGCGGGGGCTACTCTTCATTGCGGTGCATGGGCTTCTCATTGCAGTGGCTTCTCTTGTTGCGGAGCATGGGCTCTAGGCACGCAGGCTTCAGTAGTTGTGGCGCACGCACTTAGTTGCTCCGCGGCATGTGGGATCTTCCCGGACCAGGGATCGAACCCGTGTCCCCTGCATTGGCAGGCAGATTCTTAACCACTGCGCCACCAGGGAAGCCCCGGACATTCTTGTAGGTGAAAATTCTGGTTATGATGATCTGAAGCTAAAACCTAACTCTGTTTTACATATAAGCACATGAGATTATTTTGGATGGTTTTAATAGACAAGTACCTTGACTTTTCCAGGAAGGCAATTATAGAATAAATTGAAGGAAGATTGTAAATTCTTTAGTTTTGAACTTAAGTGGAGTTCATCACTGTTTTAGAAAACCAAGACACCCTTTCAGTGCAACCCATGGTGTTGCATCACCTGTTCAGCACACCTGTACCAGCCTGCCATTTGAAACTGGCACGTTTACAGTACTTTTTCATATAGTGCAAGCATCTCATGATGACAGCTGTACTTGCCTGAGTGTTTAAATACTGAAATATGTTATATACAGGCAGGTTACCCATGAATTTTGCTTTAGGATATTAAAGAGGGGTGTATCAAGACATGTATTACAAAAAAGAGGTGCTGGGTCTGATAGACTTGAGAATTACTGTACTAGATGATTTCTAAAGTTTTATCAAGTTAGAAAATGCCAAGATTATATGAAGTTACTTTCTTTGGAAGCCAGAAGCTTCATAAAATTCTATAAAGAATTTTTAAAGTACATCTGGAACATTGATTCCAAGTACTGTGCTGATAAGCCTAGGACATTTACATTTACAGCAAGTTCCAGCCCGTGTAATCTACCCATATTATTAATTAATACGACTTAGCACTTAATGTTACACTTGTCCACTTCTAAAAGCTTTGTAGATACAACCTAATTAGAAGAATCAGGTGAAATGTAGCAGTTTGGCTCACAGGGGTTGGGTGATGGACCTACTGGTTTAATTTCCTCCTAAATTTGGCAGCGTTGCTTCCTGCTATGTGTTAATTCTTGACATCTTAGATATCAGTACATTTAGATAGTGCCACTGTATGTACCAGAGTCATTCAAAAGCCTAGAGTGCCAGCATTTTTTTTTTTAAGATTTCCAGATTTGTGAGAAAATGTATACCAGGAAGGCTGCAAGAACAACTGCTCTACTGGAGCTCTTGAGCTCTTGTGGGGAAATCAGTGTACATATCTATTTAATTTCAACCCAGCCAGCATGTACTGAACAGCCGTATGTGCCAGGCATGATGTTAGGCTCAGGGATGCAAAGACACGGTCCCTGCTCTCGTGGAGTTTCCAGTCTAGAACTGGAGATGATGGTCACCCAAATCACAATGCAAGGGAGAAGGTTTTTTTTTTTTTTTTTCTGAAAACCTTGTCTTTACTTATTTTTCATATTACAAATGTATATAGCATGGCCATTGCAGAAAAATCAGACAGTATCAACAATAACATTCGGTGAAGATAGATAAGACAATTCAACACACAGATAGAAAAATAAAAACCAGATCATTCTAGAGAGGGATAAGGGGTATGTTCTAGTGTCCCCCCAAAATTTATATGTTGAAGCTCTAATCCTCAGTACCTCAGAACGTGACCTTATTTGGAAATAGAGTCGTTGCAGATGTACTGAATAATTAACTAAGATGAAGTCACATTGCAGTAGGATGGGGCCCTAACCCAATACAACTGGTGTCCTTATAAAAAGAGGAAATTTGGACACAGAGCCACACACACAGGGAGAACGAGCTGTGAAGATGAAGGCAGAGATCAGGGTGATGCATCTGCAAGCTAGAGAATACCAAGGATTGCCAGCAAACCACCAGAAGCTAGGAAAGAGCCCTGGAACAGATCCTTCCTCACAGCCCTCAGAAGGGACCAACCCTGCTGACACCTTGATCTCAGACTTCCAGAACTGTGAGACAATAAATTTCTGTTATTTAAGCCTTGCAGTTTGTGATACTTTGTTATAGCAGCCCTAGCAAATGAATACAGGCTATAAAGGAAGTCAGACAGGGTGATGAAGGGGCGAGAGGGTCTCTGTGGTCACAGCATTGGCTCCTGAGTGACGGGAAGCAGCCGGTCATGCCAGGTGTCAGGGGAGAGGGTCTTGCAGAGCTGGGCCAGAGGGGAGACGGGGTGGCCTGCTCTGGGAACTGAGTGACACTGGGACAGTGTGACGAGGAGGATTCAGGTACCACGTGAGAGCTTTACATGTGTCAACTAGTTAAATCCGCATTTACAGGTGAGGCAGAGAAGGCCAGGGAGGTCCAGTAACTTCTCCAAAGTCATGGAGCCCATAAGTGCAGAGCTGGGCCTTGGCTCCACTTGCCAAGCTGTTATTCCTGGCTTTCCTGCCTGAGGGGCACAGGGTCAGACTGCTGAGCATCTCTCAAGCCAAGACAAGGGGTTTGTGTTTACTCTAAGAGCCATGAGAAGCCATGGGAGGGTTTTATTCAGGTGGGCAACATGATACGATTTACATTTTTAAAGGCTCATTGTAGCTGCTGCGCAGTTAACTGAAGACTCGTGCCCGATGATGAGTCAGTGCCAGGACAGATGTATCAGTACAGAGGGGAGTGAGGTGTGGACCTGCTGCTGAGGGCAGCCATGGTTCTCCAACTTGGCTGCACGGGGGAATTACCTGGGGATCTTTCAGGAACAATGGTGCCTGGCCTCAGCCCCAGAAATCCCAATTTAATTGGTCTGAGGTGTGGCCTAGATATAGGGATTCCTTAGATCCTTAGAGCTCCCCAGGTGATTCTAGCACAGCAGGGTTAGGGTCCACTGCCCTGTGAGTAATGACTAACGTGCTGGTGTAGAAAACCAGATACTGCCTGTGATGGTTAATTTTACTTGTCAACCTGACTGGGCTAAGTGATGCTAAATAGCTGGTGAAACATTATTTCTGGGTGTGTCTGTGAGGGTGTCTCTGGAAGAGATTAGCATCTGAATCGGTGGACTGAGTAGAGAAGATCCCCTCATCAGCATGGGTGGGCATCATCTGATCCGTTGAGGGCCTGAATAGAACAAAAAGGCAGAGGAAGAGTGAATTCACTGATTCTGCTTGAGCTGAGATACCCATCTTCTCCTCTCCTCGGACACTGGTGCTTCTGGTTCTTGAGCTTTCAGACTCAAACCGGGACTCACACCACCTGCCCCTCCCGATTTTCAGGCCTTCCGACTCAGACTGAATGATACCACCAGCTTTCCTGGTTCTCCGGGTTGCAGACAGCTGATCATGGGACTTCTTAGCCTCCATAACATGTGAGCCAATTCCTCATGTAAGAAATCCCCTCATATGTATCTGTATAAATCCTATTGGTTCTCTTTCTCTGGACAACTTTGACTGAGCCATTGCCATTTTCCACGTGGGGTCCCAAGGCCGACAGGTACTTCCTGTTTCTCTTCCTGGGCAGGTAACTGGGCCTTTCAGCAGCAGTCTTCTGCAGGCGGTGACTGTGGATCTGGAGATACCCTTTGGGATATTTGTCCTGATCAGCCCTTCATCAGAAACTGTCACAGAGACACTGAGAAAAGAACCAGGCTGGTTAGGGACGTGACAGTTTCACTTTGGTAGATAATTAGAAATCATGGTGAAAACATAGAGAATCAACTAGAATAAAAGTTGAAGGTGGTAGAATTCCTTCCTGGCTCCATTCCCTCCATGTAATTCCTCTGAGTGCTTGCTTTATTGATGCAAACAGGGGCTTGGGGCATTTCCTTCCTTGGTTGGAAATTTACTGGAGAGAACAAAATGTACAAAAGAAAACATGCTTCTAAGTGACTATTGACAATATCCATATTCATTACCCCCAGATTATGTTAATCAAAGAGAGTTTTGGAAGCTTATTGCTGTTGTCTTTCCAAGATGAGCAATAAATGTGTGTTGTGCTTTCTCTAGCACTTTAATTCAAGTTTCTCAAAATACTTCACAGCTATAGCTAAGGAAGGCTTGCAGGGCCCCTGGGAGAAGGGAGTCATCATTGTGGTGTTTGCCGACATGCTTGAGGGTTCTGTGGGCTCCAAGTATAATGACAGAAAGAGCAGGTTTGTGTGAGGATGAAAATAATTATGGCTTGGAAGTTCACCGTCTAGGTAGGATTGTTGAATTAGGTTGGAGCCTGCGTTAGGAGGCGAAGACAGGAAGGAAACGAAGGCTAACAAAACAGTAAACAGCCTCAAATCATTCCTGCCTGATTTTGCAAATACGCTAAGGGATTACAAAAATCCCTTCCTGACACTTCCCATGAGCTGGTGTCCGGCCTTTGCTGGAACATCTGGAGCAGCAGGAACATTGGCTGGTGGAAGCTGCCCCTTCACGTGGTTGAACAGTTAGGATTGCAACAAAATTCTTCTAATCGATGTCCCTAGGCAAAAGGAGGTTGCAGTTGAGAGTGCCAGGTTTGATGAGCCCTTCCAGGTGACTGCAGGATCTGAAGGAGCCTTCTGAGGCCCCGCCCCCAACTCCTGTACCCTGTGTCGTGTGCTAGCCCTCCTCCCCACCAGCCCCGCTGCTTCTCCTCTGGGCTGAGCTCCTGGCTCCTGGTTAAGAACCTAATTCAGGAGCCAGGTCCCCTGGGTTCAAAGTCTGGCTCTGCCCTTACTCGCTAAGAGCCTCTCCATGCTTCAATTTTGCCATCTATAAAATGGGAAAATAAGGGCACTAACTAGCTCACAGGGCTAGTTAGGAGTGAAGGAGTTAACGTGTGTGGAGCTTTTAGCACAGTGTCTGGCATACATGACTGCCAGGAAGTGGCAGCCTGCTAGCATCACCCTCCTCTGGCCGATGACCAGGTCTTTTTGTCCCTGACTGCTGACACTCCCTCCCACCTCCCTAGGCAGCTCTAAGAGGGTCCTTGGCCTGCTGCCCAGCCCTTAACCAGGGCTCTTCTCTGCTGAAGCTCCCCTGGATTCTATGGCTGCAGACTGTACACTCTGGTATTTCACTCCTAGGTGTCCATGCTTGCCTTTTTCATGCTTTTAGGGAAGGGCTTTCTCCTTTCCCGTGTTTTGTTATCTAAAGGGGTATCCTCAGCCGATTTGCTTGGACCTTTGGATGTTATATCTGCTCTCATTCCTATACACCCTTGACTTTTCTGCTCCAAATGCACACACACAAAGGTGGCTAGGGCATGGTGGATTCACCTGTAGTCACCACCCTACCCCTGAAAGCACGAGCTCCTTTTTACTTTCTTGCTTGTGGCTTACGGTGGCTCACTTAGCCGGAGCCTTTGATGGCAGATTCTCTGCTGAGGTCCTGGCTTCCGTTGCTCTTCTATTTCTTCCAAACTTGCCGCTTATGGCTCTAAGTTCGTATCCCAACTGTGGAGTCACTTGCCTGTCAGTCACTATGATTTTACACGGGGTGGCCAGACACAGGTCAGATATATGTGAATCCCAGGGTCTGCGGCGTCCAAACAGAACACCCTAGTAAATTGGATTGAGATCTATGTCCTGGTAAATTTCTCCTGTTGTCCCCAGTTTTGTTCTCTGTATCTGTACTGATTAACAGGGCTAATCTGTTTATAGGAAAGTCTTCAAGTTTTTGAAGGCAACTAACATATCTCTTGGAGTCTTATCTTCCCCAGACTAAACATCTTCAATTTCTTCAGTGATCAGCAGTGTCTCACATGGTATGGCTTCTAGATCAATCACATTCTGATTTGTACTTCTTGGGCAGGCTGCAGTTTATCATGGTGACAGTTTTGGACCATAAAAGAGTGGTAAGGGAGATGTTTTTGATCAGTCTGGCCGTGTGTGTGTGTGTGTGTGTGTGTGTGTGTGTGTGTGCATGCGCACATGCATGAACCTCCTAAATCATACAGTGCTGGTGCCTGACAAATTCACTCAGATGTACAACTGGCTTTAAAACCAGGGTTCCTGATTTTCAGATTGCCAACCTTCCCAATTATGTCTTTGCTAAGTGTTTGATTGAGATCTCAGACACAGCTGGCTTTGTTTTGCTTGGAATGCTTTTTAAAGGAGAGTTTGAATCTATGACAACTGAATAGCTATGCAAAAGAGGTGGTACCATTTTGGCTTCCTTTACAAAGCTTGCTATTTCTTTTTCTGTTTCTAAAAAGTTATTGACTGTGTTAATCAGCTTTTGCTGCAGTAATAAGCAGTCTTAAATTTCAATATGTTAAAACAATGACATCTATCTTTTTTCTGATACATATTTTAAAATATATATTTATTCTTTTAAATTGATTTACAACGTTGTGTTAGTTTCAGGTGTACAGCAAAGTGATTCGGTTGTACATATATATATATATACATATGTCACTTTCTCCTCCAACACCCAGGCAGGGAGGATATCCCCACCTGACATCATCTTCCCCTCCTTCCTCCCCCTGACGTCATGCCAGTGCTCTTCCTACTGCTCCATATTTAAGAAGGTGGACAGAGCTGCCTCCATTTTCTTTGTATGATATCACAGTCATGCCAGGCTTGGGGTGATCCCCAAAGGAAAACGAGGCATTTACCTAGTTGTCTATGTGGTAATGTTCCTTTAAAGGAGCTGAGGGTGTTTAATGTTCCTCAAAACTTTTCCTATTGACTTGGCTTCAGTGGGAATTTCTTCATCCTAATTTGGAGAAGCAAGAGTCTTTCTTGTAGGAGTCTAATCAACACTTTTCATTATTAACCAGCTGGCTTCCTCAGTATCGCCCAGGAAAATCCTTAAGTAGATACATCCCTGCAGCTTCTCTCCCTGCATATGCTAAATAGAGTTGCCCACATGAGAAGCTCCCTCACAAATCCATAACTGCAATTTGGATACCTTTGTGCCTTTGGGTTTGGAGCCCATATTTGAAACTCCTTTTGTGTTCCCTATTCACTGTGTCTTAACCCATAGCCAGGCCTCTTTGTACTTTGATTCAGTTATTCTGTAGATTCTTGTCTCTGAGATTCCTTCCAGTGCCCCCAAAGGAAATTTCTACTATTCTAAAGAGTCTGCATTTTAAGTCAGATAATTTCAGGCAGATCCTTCAAATCTTGATAATGGCCACTTGTATGTGATAGAACAACAAACAGACAAGTGGACAGATCTTAATTTTATCGATGTAGGTTATCATACACGCCTCATGAACTTTCGGTTCTCAGCAAAGCCGGACGCCACATACCCAACCCCTCTTTATTCTCGGTTTGTACTGTTTTCAATACACATCATCTGCTTTAATGGGTTCAGAGCACCTACTAAATGTCTGGCATCGTGTGTGCAAGATGCAGAGACAGAAAGAGGAGGAAGATGCTCCCCTTGTTCTCGGAGCTCCCAGGCTGGCCAGGAAGACAGGCCTGACGACGAAGTCAACACTGACTACCAAGATTTTACTTCTTAGCCTTTGCTTCTTGCTTCTTTCCCCATCTTTGCCTCCCCAAAGCTATCCATATTTTCATGTTCTTTTGGCACTCAGCTCATATCTCATCTGTCATTAAATGTATGTTAACCACTTGGGGCTCCTCTTCTTTGATTTCCCCCAACTCAGCATATGTTAAGTTGTGTCTTGCCACAGATTGTTATACACCTGAAGGCTTGGATCTCTTTAAAGCCCCCCAGATGGTTTTGTCTTGGAAAGAAAATAAAATCCAAGTTCCTTACAATGGCCTATAGGGCCATAAGCGGCCTGGTGTCTACTTCCTCTCAGAGTTCATTGCCTGCCACCCTCCCTTTTGGTCCACTGACCTCCTCTCGGTTCTTGAAACACACTAAATTCTCTGTTGCTTCAGGGCCTTTGCACTTATTTCCCCTACCTGGAATTTCCTATCTCAGGTCTTTGCATGGCTTTCTTTTTCTCCTGATTCCAGTCTTAGCTGAAATGTCACCTCTGCAGAGAGAAGCCCTCCAGGATCATCTGGGCTAAAAGTAGCCCTGGTCTTTCAGACTCTTTCTCTCAAGTTCTATCGTCTATCTCTCTATCTGTCTTTCTGTCCTCTACTTATGTATTTATCCATCCATTTATTTTTGAGTAATTTATCCCTACTTGACATTTATTTACTTATGTTTTCATTGTCTGTATCCTTTCTCTAGACTGTAAACCCCTTGAAGGTATGGATCTGTCTGTGTCGTTCTTTCTCGAATCCCCAGGGACCATAGCAGGGACTGGCAAACAGTAGGTAATCAACAGTTGTTTGTAGAATGAAGATTTTTCCACAGCTAAAAAGAATATTTGGCATAAAATATTTCTTTATAAAAGATATAATTTACAATAGGAGTTTGTAATAATCTGTGTTCTCTTGAGACATCTATTACAGTGTAAGATGACTTCCTTTGTTGAGTACCCTTTGTGCATAACATCAAAGAACACAAAACCTCAGAAACCATTTAATTCAAGTCTCAGATTTTACAAATGATTAAACTCGTTGACTGCCTTCACAAATCCCTTTGGAAAACCAAATTATCTATATTACCTAGTTATAAATAAATTATATTTCTGTGTTTTTGATCCTTTAATATTAATTAAGTCAAGGGAAGACTGAATTAAAAATCCACAATATTATAATATTAAAATATTTAACATGGGCTTCCCTGGTGGCGCAGTGGTTGAGAGTCCGCCTGCCGATGCAGGGGACCCGGGTTCGTGCCCCGGTCCGGGAAGATCCCACATGCTGCGGAGCGGCTGGGCCCGTGAGCCATGGCCGCTGAGCCTGCGCGTCCGGAGCCCGTGCTCCGCAACGGGAGAGGCCACAACAGTGAGAGGCCTGCGTACCGCAAAAAAAAAAAAAAAAATTTAACATTAAAACATTAACGTCTAGTTAAGGTTACAGTTGTACTTTTTGGTATAGATGGTTCATGTACAATAGCTCCTTGGAGACTTCAGTCTTTTACCCAATCAGAGCAGTAAATCTCATACATTATAGAGTATGCACCATAGAAGAGAAGGTATAATTTTTAGTTTGCTTCATTGCTTTTTTTTTTTTTTTCCTTCATCTGGGAGGAAAATAGTTGAGCACTTTGACAGCCTGGAATTTAATATGTTTTTGAAAAATGGAGATCACTTTGCCCTGTGGGTATACTGTTCATTTCTAGCTTCTGGGTCTACTTGGAAGATAGCACCCACTCAGGGTTCGTGGATCTGCAGGCCCTTGGGGTATACTCTGGATCCACAGCCCAGAGACCTCCTCTCTGGAGGCAGGTTTCTTTCCTGACTATCAGCATGTCTGTTCATTAGGAAATCTGAAAACTGGGAGAGCACATTTCAATGCCAACAGCATTTAACTCACAGAGGAGTGCCAGATTCCATTTGGGGACTTTTAAATGAATTTACAACCTACAAGCTATTTGACTTAAAAGTGCTTGCTTCCAAGCTGTTGAGTTAAAATTTTTGTAAACTGCAAGTTCTTGAATTCAAATGTATTCCTCATAGAGCACATTAAATAGCAACTGTTAATGCAAATACAAATATTCAATAATATGGATCAAAGAAATGGTCAAAGAAATGATACTTCAGTACACTGACGGTGGGAGTGTGAACTGACATAAATGTTTTTGGAAAGTAAATCTATCATGTGAAAATAATCAGGTGCAAAAAAGTTCTTTTTTTTTTTTTTCAAGGGCCATGGCAGTATCATTTATAGTGGTAAAAATTGGAAACAATGTAAATGCCAAAACTAGGGACAGAGTTAAGTGGATTATGAGGCATTCAGAGAATAAAATTTTAAGCATCCAATAAAATATTGTTCTAAAATAATATTTAATGACATAACAAATTACTCAGAATATATTAATTTAAAACAACTATAACAATAATAAAGGATATAAACTGTACAGTGTACGATTTAATTTCATTCTCTTCTGAAGGCAGAGTGTTAAAATGTTAAAAGGAGGGATCAGTAGGTGGTAGAATTAGGAATGATTTCTATTTTCATCTTTTCTGTGGTCAGCATGTATCTTTTTTTTAAATCAGGAAAAAATGTTTAATTGAAAATCAAAACAGCCTGCTCCTGTTCCTGGCAATGAAGATATATCCTTGGTTTTTGTAGTTATGTCTCCATGCATCTCCATTATGGGGAACTGTTTTAGGATCTGTTTCCTTCATGGAATTAGATTAGCCAATATTATCATTATCACTCTTTTCACTTTGGAGATAGAATTTTCAGAGAATTTCCAAGGAAAGCTCTGACTTGGTTACAGAATCATCCTTACACAGCAGATTGGAATTACCAGGAGCCTGGAGTCAGGATTCTCCCAGTTGCCACACAAAGCTCAGGCCAATACAGGAAGATAGAATCTGCCCCCAAAGCAAATACCTCAGTCCTATGACCCTGGCTTCTCTTAGATTGGTTTTCTTTCTTTCCAGGTTGACCATCCCCCATCCCCCAAAGGCAGCTAATTCTGATAATTTCTTGGACTGTTGTAAGAATTCGAATTATTCTCGATAGTTTCATCTTACAAAAGAAACAAGTAAAAACACCCCTCCTCCCCCAAACTGCCGTGCCCTCTTTAGGTATTGCCACACTTCAGCTATTGTCCTCCAGGCTGTCTCCACTTCTTCATATCTTGTCAGTCGTTGGCCTTCTCTCTTCTGCCTTCTGTATGTTCCCTGCCACCAAAAGTGCATTGCTGAAATAATCAGTGGCTTCTGTGTTGCTAAATCCAATGGACATATTCTAGCCCTCATCTCCCTCCCTTGGCCTGTCAGAGGCATTCAACACCGTTGTTCACGTCCTCCTCAAACACTCTTATTTCATCTTATAGCAGTGAGAGCCATGGGTTGAGTGTAGTAGTGTGCAAGCTTGATGGTGACCTCCTATTAGGAATAAGCTATTGTGATTTTCTTCTTCTTTAGTGTAATGGGATTTTAAAAGGAAGAATGCATCCTCTAGAAGATCTTGACTGCTGGTACATTTTTAGTCCTTAATATGGGGTCTACTGTTAAATGGAATCATAGAATGATATTTACAAGTAACCATGTATTGGTCAGTGTGAGTCAACATCAAGAAACCATTATGCCACGATGCTGGAATGTCTTGGCTGAAAGAATGATTTAGAAGGGGAAAAGACACCTTTCATTCAACATGACAAAGAAATTTGAGAATCTACTTAACAAATATAAACAAGAATAAAAATATTCCTTGAGGTAGAGGATTAGATGGTTTACAAACTTTCAGGTCCATCTGGGCTATTGGTCATCCATGCACCTTGACCTGTACTTGGAACTGATGTGTCTGAGACTGTTGCTCTCTCTGAGATCTGAAGCTTGGTAGAAAGTGTAAAGTCCCTTTTCCAAGCTAGGCTGGTGGACCTGCTGCCCTGGAGCCTTTGACCTACACCCTTTCCCCAGAAGACGCCAGCCCAGATGTGACCTACTCTCTTCTCTGTCTACCCCAGAAGAGAAGGCCATGGTGTCTGGTGTTCAGACCCAGCCCCAGAAGACCCATTTCACTATATTCTGCATCAGTGAGATACATAAAGAAGTACAGTCTCTCTAGCACCAAGCCGGGTAGGGTGGGTCAAACTCTGTGTCATATTTTGACAGCTGATGAGTATCCCAACAAATGAGCCTCTGTGTTCAGAGCCAGGTATTGAGAACACTTAATTGGTCTCACCTGTCATAGGCAAGGGCTGAGAGTGTAATTCCTTCCTGTCTGTGGTTTGCATCTGACTAGGACCCCATTCTATTTAGTTAGTGAAAATCTCCAAGTAAAAAGGGGTGAGCTCCCCTTGGGACACATAAAAGGATTAAAACAGCCCCCTTGTTATTTTGAACTCTGGATTTCATTCTGTTGCAAATGGATATAGGGTAAAATAGACAAAAAAGAGAGTCTTTTATTGTGAGGCTAAAAACGGGGAGGTCATATGGTTATATGTCTAAAATGCAAGTCATAGTGCTTAAAAAAGAGGGTCTTCCCTCTCTGCTTTTTCTGTTCATCACATGTCAGGTAGAAATATTTGCCCATCTCCTTCTGTGTGCCAGATGCTGCCCATATCCTATCTTGGGTAACAATTCACTTATAGAATAGCACCACTTATATGATGCTTACTATGTACCAGGCACAATTGTAACTGATTTATATATATATATATATATATATATATAAAATTCTTACAACAGCCCTGTGAAGGAGATTTATTTTTAACCATCTCTAAATGAAAGATGAGGAAACTGAGGTACAGAACAGTTAAGGCATTTATTCAAAGTGGCACAGCTACTAAGTGGCAGTTATGGGATTTGAACCCAGGATTTGTATCTCCAGAGCAGTGGCCCATCTAAAGCAGCAATGTCCAGCAGAGTCCTGTGGTGGTGAAGTGTTCTTTGTGATGTCTGGTATGGTAGCTATAACCTCACGTGGCTATTGGGCGTTTGAAATGTGGCTAGTACAGCTGAAGAACTGAATTTAAAATTTTATTTCATTTTAATGATTTAAATTTAGATAGCCACATGTGGTTACTGGCTATTATACTGGAAAACATAGCTGTAGAACCTGTGTTTAATAACTTCCAAAAAACATCAGAAAGGTGGTGGTATCCTTTCCAGAAGAGGACAGTGAGTGTCAGTAAAGCTGAGGATTTATCCGAGGTTCTGAAGCCAGAACGTGGAAGAGCCAGGCCGCCAGCCTCTAAAACCACGTGCTGCGGTCACCAGAGATACACCCCCGCCTCTGACCCCCATCCACTCTCCTGGCTCTTCATCTCTTTCCAAACCGGATCAGAAAGCCTATCTTTCTTCCTCCACCCTTATCAAAGAGTCTCTCTTTCCCTTCCTTCATTATTAATGCCGTAACAGTAGAACGGCACTTTGAGACAGAACGTCATGCTACGTGTTTGGGGGGTGTGGCATGGCCCTGCAGAGTTTCACTGACTAAACTGGAGCAGCTTGGTAATAAGTAGTGTACTCATTCTTAACATTCGTAAGGGCTTACCTCAAATTATTATTTTGTTGTCTCTTTCTTCTTGATTATTCCTCCTTTCAACCCACCCTAATTCTTTTACCATTGGTAACAAAATATATGCCCCTAAATCAAAACAGCCTTTGGTTAAAAGTACTAAAGTTATATTAACCTCCAGCTTTGCTCTTTAATTTGAACTCCTCACCCACCCACGAAGAAAAACACCCCAAAACAAAACAGAACAAAAACTTCTTTCGATTAGGTTCCCATTAGCTAATAGTATTATTAAAGAAAAGATAGACAATCATGTATGATTTGGGAGACAGTCATGTTTCTAAAGCATAGTTTTGAATAAACCAACTTTATGTTGACCCATGGTGAGCCAAGCACCGTGTCTTGTACCCAGTAAC
The DNA here is from genome assembly GCF_003676395.1 of Aethalodelphis obliquidens. NCBI lineage: Eukaryota > Metazoa > Chordata > Mammalia > Artiodactyla > Delphinidae > Aethalodelphis > Aethalodelphis obliquidens. The sequence continues at coordinate 95,559,336 of NW_020837945.1, read as the reverse complement.
CTCTCAATAACTAATAACATTTCATTGATTTGCCTTCCTCTACGTTACTTTAGTGACTTAGGACTTATGTGAATAGGAAACCCCACTTTAACTATTGGGCATGAACAGAGAAAACAGAACTCTATTCAATAAAGAAAGCCCAAATTCAAATACTAGTGCACCCAGGTCCCAAGCACCCAGGCAATCCTTTCTGGCACCAGAAGAGAAGAAATGCTGTGACTTCTTCAGATAACAGTCTGCCCATCTGATCACAAAATGCGATCGCTGTCTTATCTGGAGACGAGACTCATCCAACTCCCAGACAGGAGGCAGAATCTAATGTTTCCTGGTGGGGAGGGGCAAGCCAGTATTTCCAATGACCTGGAAAGTAGGAGTTCGTTGGAAAGCAGCTTGAGAAGAGACTGAGGAGGACTCTTTTAGGACATTGAGGTACGGGGAGGAAGGGCATCTGTGTTTGAGTCTCCTTGATGCTTCCTGTTCCCCTGTGACATACCCTGGACTCGGTGGATCTCAAATGATGACTGAGTTATGCAACTACAGCCAACCTGATGGTACTTAAAAATTCAGAGCAATGACGTCAATTAGTGTCCTCATTTCCACTGACTTCTTTAGAGGGAACAAATTCACGTGGTAGTGCAAATAGAGAAGGAGAAAGGGATAAGGCATTTTATAACTTCTCAAGATATGAAATCTAGCATTGTACTTTGAAACAGAAGCTTTTTCTATTCCCAGTCAGACCTCCAAGCCATCTCCGGGAGCAATTCCACTGTCAAACCATGCTGTTTCCTGGTGTGTCCACCAATAAAGCAATCAGAGGGGGGCCCCCTCACACTGATACTCAGCTGGCTCTAGAAGGTGATTTGGTTCAGGCTTCTACTTGTCAAATCATTTTTTTCTGCCTAAAGGCTGGACTTGAACTAGTATTGTTGGTGAGAGATGTAGCACCATGAATAATACCACATGCAGGTGGATGATACACACATCTCCCTGGCCTTTCATGTTAGACCCCCAGACATTCTCAGCCTTAGAATCTTTTAGAACAATTTGAGTCACCTGGGGAGCTTCAAAAACTAACAATAGCCAGTTCCACTTCCAAGAGATTTCTATTTAATTGGTCTGAGTTGGGAACCTGGCATCAGTGATATGGGGGGATCCCTGGTGATTCCAATGCACTAAGACCCTGGATGGAGCAACTAGCAACCTCAGGACATCAGAACCCTGTCCTGCTCCTTCTTCTATCTCCTGCGGTGACTCAACAAGCCAGATAGAGTCGGTTCCACTTTCTGAAGTGGAGGGTTTTGTTTTCTTTCATGAACGTGATAATATTTTCCATCTCCTGGAAACAAAACAATATATACCTATTATAATTTCAATTTAGAGAGATCTAAAAAAGAAAGTTAAAACTACTAGTATTTCTTTTTAACCACACACACATGCATGCACACATATGTATATATTTTTACAAAATTGAGACACTATTTTATGATCTTCTTTCACTTAGTGTATCAGAGATATCGAGACGGTTAATGTAGATGTACATCATTTTAAAGAGTTGCAAAGATTTGCTCATTTTATGTGTACAGACATTCCCCAACTTACAATGGTTTGACTTATCATGGTGTGAAAGCGATACACGTTCAGTAGAAATCATACTTCAACTTTTGAATTTTGATCTTTTCCTGGGTTAGCGGTATGTGGTACAACACTGTCTCTTGATGCTGGGCAGTGGCAGTCAGCCGCTGTGTAAACAACTGATACACTTACAACCATTCTGAACCCACATAACCATTCTATTTTTCACTTTTAGTACAGTACTCAATAAATTACATGAGATATTCAACACTTTATAACAAACTAGGCTTTGTGTTAGATGATTTTGCCCAACTGTAGGCTAATATAAGGGTTCTGAGCACTTTTTTTTGTTGTTGTTTTGGCTGTGTTGGGTCTTCGTTGCTGCACACGGGCTTTCCCTAGTTGTGGTGAGTGGGGGTTACTCTTCGTTGAGGTGCACGGGCTTCTCATTGTGGTGGCTCCTCTAGGCGCGCGGGCTTCAGTAGTTGTGGCACACGGGCTTCAGTAGTTGTGGCACACGGGCTTCAGTAGTTGTGGCTCGCGGGCTCTAGAGTGCAGGCTCAGTAGTTGTGGCGCACAGGCTTAGTTGCTCTGCGGCATGTGGGATCTTCCCGGACCAGGGCACGAACCCGTGTTCCCTGCACTGGCAGGCGGATTCTTAACCACCGTGCCACCAGGGAAGTCTAGTGTTCTGAGCACATTTAAGCTACGCTAGGCTAAGCTGTGATTTTTGGTAGGTTAGGTGTATTAAATGCATTTTTGACTATGATGGGTTTCTTGGGATATAATTCCATCATAGAGGAACATCTATATTCAACAATTAGTTTAATCTTCTTTTAATAGAAATTGAAGCTCTTCTCATTATTTTCCTCTCATAAGCAGTGCCACAGTGGACATATATTTTGCAGACATTTCCATATAATCCCTTACCCTAAGTTCCTAGAAGTGGAGTTGCCAAGTTAATTAGGTATGCATCTTTTACGTTCTGGTGCCTTTGCCAGATTGTCCTTTCAAAAGATTGTGGCACTTTACACACTCCTCAGTATGATATGCCTGTACCCATTTCCCGCCAGTATTAACAGCTTCTGAAATTGGCGGTTCCCATAAAATAAAAATTTGCATCAGTAAAACTTGATTCAGGCTGCATTTACAGAGTGTCTAATGTGTACTGGGTGCTAACAATACCAAGATATATAAGCCAGAGTTCTTGCCTTCTCCTACCTAGTGCTCCTGGGTACATACATGTATGTAAATATCACCTGGGCATCTTGTTAAAATGCAGTTTCTGCCTCGGTAGGTCTGAGATGGGGCCCGAGATTCTGCATTTCTTAGAAGCTTTCAGAAAATGCCTCTGCCTGTGCCGTTGGTCTGCATCTAGCAGCAAGACTCAATCCCACCTCTGGGCCTTTGCAGTAGCTGTTCTATTTACCTGCTTTGATCCTCCCCACTCTTTGCTGAGGTCAGTTGTTCCCACATCTGGCTGCACATGAGAAATCACCCAGGAAACTCAAAAAACCAAAAGCACAAACACAGCTCCTCAGGCTTTTCCACATCTCTGGGAGTGGGGTCTAAGAATCCGTATTTCAAACAAAATCACAGACCAGACTCTTGAAACTTCTGGTTAGGTTGCTCCTACTGACCCCCAGGCCTCACCTGAGCATTATTTCTGATCTATGAATGAGTTTGGTCCTATCCCCCACCTCTATAAGCTGTTATAGCACCCCACACTTCTCCTTTTGAACACTCCATGGAGTAAATGAATTAATTGTGTCATTATTCATTAGAGTTTGTCCCTTTTAGTCTCTGAGTTCCATGAAGGCAGAGCTGTGTCTGTCTTGGGCACTGTAGTGTCCCCAGCACCAAGCCAGGACTTCTGGCAACACAGGAATGGATACATGAGTTGACATTCCTTGCAAAACACTTTGTAAATATTTTCACATTCAATTGTCGTAAGTCCGTAAGGCAGGAAGGTAAGGCATTAATATCCCTAAACTAAAAATGAAAAAAAGAGGTTTAGAGACATAAAGTGACTTGTTAATGATGACACAGCTTAGGTCCAGATTTGGACATTGGCTTTCTGTCCCTTCTCTGCCTCTCCAGGCTGTTCCTCTACAGGTTTTATACTCAGCCAGAGCTGAGGAAATTTGTTTAAATGTCCCCAATGTGACACTTATTTAGGATTTCAGAAATTAAGAATACTAACAGTTATCCCCACCTGACATCCTACAGAGGGGCACTTGGCTTGAAGAGTGACATGAAGATTGCATCCTTTGAGAATAAACAATGGTGCCTGTGGTCACTTCCACACTATACTTTAAAACGTGAGCAGGGGAGAAAGCATATGTAGATCAATCAGGAAAAATCACCTTACCCCAAACCCACGGAGGCATGGGGAGTCTGAATGAGAGCAAAGATAGAAAAGCAATTTAAGCTTTTTGCAGGAAATCTTTTAATTGCAAGGGCAGAGGCCTAATGGGTGAAGGCTTCAATGAAGAAAAGAGGAAGATCTTGGGTTATAATTAAATGATGGTTGTGACTGGGTATGTGTGTAATGAGGGGTTGATTTGAAAATAGGTCAAGGTCCTCAATTCTATTAGCCTCAGTGCCAGCTTTTTTATAGCACACATTACATTATTAATGTGATGGGGAATCATACCCATTCCTATACTGACATGAAATTCATAGGTAATATAATTAACCCACAAACATTATTTAAGAAAAATCAATATAATGCCCTCATAGTATGAAGAACTAGAAGGCAATTAATTTATAATAAAAATGCTCTTCAAACTGTAAATGCTCAAGCACAGTATAATGAAGCACACTTGCATCTATGCCCAGGGTGATCTCAGCAGCCACAGGTAACAAAGTTGTGGGCTGTTGGTGATCCAGATACTACCGATGAGGGTTTGTGAGTGAAGCGATTTTCTGAAAACTTCCAAATTAAACCTAATACCACTTGCCCTTGATTTGTATGTTAGTTGCCTTTCTGAAAAATTCAGCACATATAAATTTTTAAAATTGAGGTATAACTCACCTGTCATACAATTCATTTTTAAAATGTATGATTCAGTGGTTTTTAGTTGCATACCCATCACAGTTATCTAATTTCAGAACATTTTATCACCCCCAAAAGAAACGCATACCCATGAGCAGTAACTCCTCATTGCCTCTTCCTCCAACTCCTGGAAACCACGAATCTACCTTCTGTCTCCATGGATTTGCCTTTTTCAAGTATTTCATATAAATGCAATAATATATGTGGCCTTTTGTGTCATAAATTTCACTTATAATGTTTTCAGAGTTCATCCATGTTGTATCATGTATCAGAACTTCATTTATTTTTGGGGTTGAATAATAGTCCATGGTATGGATATACCACATTTTGTTTGTCCACTCATTGGTTGATGCCATTTTGGTTGTTTACACTTTTTGGCTATTATGAATAATGTTGCTGTGAACATCTGTGCACAAATTTTTGTCTGGACATAGGCTTTCAAGTCTGTTGGGTATATACTAGGAGTGGAATTGCTGGGTCATATGGCAACTCTATGTTTAACATTTTGAGGAACTGCCAGACTGTGTTCCAGGGTAGCAGCAGCATTCTACTTTCCCACCAGCACATAGGAAGTTTCCAGTTTCTCCACATCTTCATCAGTACTTGTTATAGTCCATCTTTTTTTTTTTTTTTTTTTTTTTTGGTGTTCGGGTCTTTCTTTTTTTTGTCTCTCCCGTTGCGGAGCACAGGCTCTGGACACGCAGGCTTAGCGGCCATGGCTCACGGGCCCAGCTGCTCCGCGGCATGTGGGACCTTCCCGGACCGGGGCACGAACCTATGTCCCCTGCATCGGCAGACGGACTCTCAACCACTGAGCCACCAGGGAAGACCCTGTCCATCTTTTTTACTACCACCATCCTAGCGAGTATAAATTGATATTTCATTGTGGTTTTGATTTGCATTTCCTTAATAACTAATGCACATCTTTTCATGTGCTTATTATCTGTTTGCATATCTCCTTTAGAGAAATGTCTACTCAAATCCTTTGTCCATTTTAAAATTGAATATTTGTCTTTTTATTATTGAGACCTAAGAGTTCTTTATATATTCGGAATACTAGATCTTTATCAGATATATAATTTGCAAATATTTCCTCCTATCCTGTGGACTGTCCTTTTACTTTCTTGATGGTATCATTTACAATGCAAAAATTTTGGGTTTGATGTAGTCTAATTTATCTATTTTTTCTTTTATTCCTTATGCTTTTGGTGTCATATCTAAGAAACTATTGCCTAATCCAAGGTCATGAACATTTATACTTATGTTTTTGTCTAAGACTTTTATAGTCTTAACTCTTACATTTAGGTCATTTTTTGATCCATTCTGAGTTAATTTTTTGTATATGGTTTGAGATAAGATTCTTTTATATACGGATATCCAGCTGCCCCGGCACCATTTGTTGAAAAGACTATACTTTCCTCATTGAGTTGTCTTGATACCCTTGTCAAAATCATTTGCCCATAAATGTAAGGGTTTAATTCTGGACTCTCAGTTCTGTTCCATTGATCTGTATGCCTGTCTTTATGGCATATATAAAATTTATGCATAGTATTTCCATGTAAAATGGTATTATGTTCTGGGCTCAGACAATTGTCAACAGGTTTTTTACCTGTATGTTTGTCCAGTGGGGCATTTGCAAGTCATGTGAGAGGCAGGGCAATTCTTCCTTCTGTGAGACTATGCTGCCCATTGCAGTACATCTAGCATTATTAGCCCCTGCCAACTACATGCCAGTGCGCCCTCCAGTCATTTTGACAGTTAAAATGTCTCATAACTTTCTAGAGTATCCCTCAGGAAGCAATATTCCCATTGAGAACCACTTCTCTAAAGGCACCTTCTGTACCTTCAGCCTTTTTCCTTCTCTGCCTCTCCAGCCCATCTCCCACATGGCTAAAATATGAGTCTTTCCAGGTTATTCCTTGCTCAAAAGCTTTTAATAGCTCCTTATGCTCTGTGAAATGAAGTTCAAGTCTTCCAGCATAGCTCATCAGCTCGATTACCCTCCAGATCCCTGTCCTGCACGCCACCTGGCCTACGGAACTGGCCTTGCCACTACTCGCTGCCCCTCCATTGCGCACACTGACAGCTCTTAGGAAATCACATTCATTTTCCAGAACCAGCTCTATCAGCTCCTCTGGAAGCCTTGTGGGTCCCCTCTCCAGCTGGCGGTGCCCTTCCTTGAGTTCCCAAGGAACATGCTTAGACTTTGGGCTTTGTTCATCTTGGCATCTCTGGTTCCACTTCAGTCCGAAGCACACTGCCTGGTACACTGTTGGGATCAGTGAATTTTGTTGCAAGAGTGAATCCTCAGTACTCCCGTAAGTTCTTTTTTTTTTTTAACATCTTTATTCGAGTATGATAGCTTTACAATGGTGTGTTAGTTTCTGCTTTATAACAAAGTGAATCAGTTATACATATACATATGTCCCCATATCTCCACCCTCTTGTATCTCCCTCCCACCCTCCCACCCCCCAATCCCACCCCTCTAGGTGGTCACAGAGCACCGAGCTGATCTCCCTGTGCTATGCTGCTGCTTCCCACTAGCTATCTATTTTATATTTGGTAGTGTATATATGTCCATGCCACTCTCTCACTTCATCCCAGCTTACCCTTCCCCCTCCCCGTGTCCTCAAGGCCATTCTCTAGTAGGTCTGTGTCTTGCGCCTAGGTTCTTCATGACCTTTTTTTTTTTTTTTGAGTTACTTCACTCTGTATGACAGACTCTAGGTCCATCCACCTCACTACAAATAACTCAATTTCATTTCTTTTTATGGCTGAGTAATATTCCATTGTATATATGTGCCACATCTTCTTTATCCATTCATCTGTTGATGGACACTTAGGTTGCTTCCATGTCCTGGCTATTGTAAATAGAGCTGCAATGAACATTTTGGTACATGACTCTTTTTGAATTATGGTTTTCTCAGGGTACTCCCCTAAGTTCTTATTCCTCAGGAAACTAACTGCTCTGTTTCTCCTGAGGCATTGATTAGCTTTGCAGCTCATAAAGATTTATTATCACTTATTTACACATATACCTTTATTTGAGAAGACAGACAGGGATCTGTATGTGTAATTCAAGAGAGTAAGGAAAGGAAGCTTCCAGGTAAAAATATCAACTTCATCATCATCATCATCATCATCAACAACAACAACAATAGAAAGTCTTCCAAATGCTAGAAATTCTATGATGGGGCAAAGCCTTTTTGTTCCATTAGGAAAGAGGTGGTTTAATACCCAAATGCCCCATGTGATATATTCAAGGAAAGTGGAAATGTCTGATAGAAAATGATTAGAAGCTATGGAGAGATGAGGAAGCTCTGGGGAACTAAAAGCAGCCAGAGTGCAGGGAACAGTTGGAAGAATAAGTTTGTCTGAAGTGGCAGCTGCTGTGTTTAAATTACTTATTTGCAAACATTGGCACTAGAGTCAACCCTGGACACCAATTCTCCTGCTACTGCTCTGATGCCCAAGCCACTGATAAAAGTTTTTTTTTTTTTTTGCATGATTTGACATTTTTAAATGATTTTTTTCATTCCAAAATTAACACACACTAGTTGGAAAAATCATAAGAAATATGGTTAAATAAAAAGAAACAACATCCATCACCATGAATTCCACTGCCTACAGACGGCACTGTGAACATTCTGGTGCACATGCTTCCAGTAACTTTCCCTCCGGTGTTTTTAACCCCTCTGTGGTGTGACTTTGATAGTCAGTCATTGGGGAAAACTGCAGATTTCAGAGCTAAAAAAGAAAAAAAAAAGAGGACAAGAGCAAGAAGAGGATAAACTCTTCTCCTCTGTCCAAGGATTGTGCTGGGCGTGGCTAGGAGTGATTAGAGTATTGATTGTATTACATGTTGCACTGCACAGCCGTGACGTCAGCAACACAATTCAGAATGACCAGAACGAAATTAACCATGAGTCAGATGGCAGCTCCTGGCTTTTTAAGCTAAGGAGAAATGATTTTTGTCGGGGTTTATTGATTAGGTATTTTCTCTTCTATGCCTATGTTTCATTTGTTTAGTACGAAGTCCAAAGGACCATGTTGAAGCCGCATTTTAACTGACATTCAGCATTTTCCTCTCCACAAACGGGCAGCACTAAGCCTGTGCAATGTCTCTGGCACAGCTCCCCTCCTTCCCACAATCCTCATGCACTTCAGCCTTCATGAGATACGGCTGCCCTAACCACTTCTGACAGCCGACTGGCTTCTGCTTTCAATTCCTTCCTCTCTATCTTCTGCCCCACGGCGGATGCTGCTCCTAAAGCCCAGCCCTAGTTATTACATTTTTGCTCAGAAACCTTTAACAGGGTCCTGATGCAAAAGGAATGAAGTTCAGGCCCTTAGCAGGTTATTTGCCCAAGTCTGCCTTTCCAGCCTACTATTCTGTTACTCTCAGATGGCTCCAGTGGAAAGTAATCTTGGAAGAGGCTGCCAAGCACTTTGAAAAAATATTGCTTGTTTAGCTAATTATGAAAGTAATAACTGCTCATTGTAGACAATTTTGAAAATGTAAGGAATAAAGAGGAAAATAATCATTGCCCATATCCCACTGCCTAGAATTAGCCACTGTTAACATTTTGGTGCAAAATGTTCCAAGTTATGCTCCAACTGTACATACAATATAGGATTCTGCTGTTTTCATCTCTTATTATGTTACGGACATTTGCTCAGATCATTAAATAGTCTTATAAAATATGATTTGAATGGTTATTCAGTGTTTCATGATATAGTTGTGCCATAATTAACATAATCATTCATCTGTTGTTGGTACTGTTAGGCATTTAGGTTTCTATCAAGTTTTTACTCTTATAAATAATGCAAAATGAACTTGCTTGCATATACATTATTGACCACATTTTTTACATTTGCTTAGAAGAGATTCCTAGAGGATGGCAACTTATAACTCTTCTGCCTATTATTTTAATAATTGGCATATTTGTTTTATCTCCTTTACTAACATGTGTCTACCCTGTGCGAGCTGGCACAAAGTTCTGCCTGAAGTGGGTGTACTATAACTGTTGGTTGAATTAAAAGACAGTTCACCTCCCTGGATCTCAGTTTCTTCATTTGTAAAATGGAAGCATTGAATTATATTATTTTAAGGCATGCCATTCGAAAGTTTCTGTACCTTCAGACTTTAGCTAATAACATATATTTAAGATATGATATTCATAAATAGTTGGGATCACAGCCCATTTCTCATATAGATAACTAATGTCCCATGGGGCTCAGGACAGCCTGCAGCCTGTATAAGGACTGGGGTTAGATGCCGGGGGGCAGTATGGCAAGTTGGGAAGTCCACAGGATTGCATTCCCTTAGTTCTGGCTTCCATTGCTCATCTGGGTGCCCTTGGGCAAAGCACCTTTGCCTCTCTGGATTTCAGATCTTCTTTTGTAAACACTACTAATCATCCCTACTTGGATGTGAGGACCAAAAGGGATAATGTATGTAGGACTCCTTGTAGGGGTGGGTTTTAATTGTCATGCTATTTTTGTAATACACATTTCAGTGAATCACTTAGTGCCCTGGATGATGCCACACAAGTTTGATATAACAGGGTTGCTCTTCAAGGAAGACATTAACCCTCTTTTTCAACATCAGCACAGTAAATGGTGAGTCACCACATGGGAAAAAATAGTCAAAATGGCTGGATTAACACACATTTTATATTTATAGTAGAAAAGTGCACACTTTGGAATGAAACATTTCTGTGTTAAAAGTTTGTCTCTACCCCATACTAGTGCATGGTCTTGGGCAAGTTACTCCAGCCTGCCAAGCTGTGCAAACTGGGGATAATCACAGCACCTACGTTACAGGGTTGTTGTGAGCAATTCTATAAAATGATGTACGTGAAGTACTTAGTACAGTCCAGGCACATTGGAAGTACTAAAGAAACAAACCCAGGGACTTCCCTGGTGGCGCAGTGGTTAAGAATGCACGGGACACAGGTTCGAGCCCTCCTCTGGGAAGATCCCACATGCCGCGGAGCAACTCACCACAACTAGAGAAAGCCCGCACGCAGCAACGAAAACCCAATGCAGCCAAAAATAAATAAATTAATTAATTAAAAAAGAAAAAAAAAAAAGAAACAAACCCACAAACCAAACCTTTTATGATTTATCATATCATGGCTTCAGGCCAGGAAGTTTTCAATCAGCCTTAATTTGTCACTGTTCCTGAGTTATGTAATTCCATATTGATTTTAAGAACAGTGCCTCTGGAGTTGCCTAATTTTGTTACTTAGAATAGTTCAATCCTATTTATCAAACTCTAACCAAGCGCCGATTCTGTGTCAGACTCCGTGCTGGGTGCTGAGGCTGGAAATGAAGCGGTGGGACCCTTTGAGCCCGTGTAGTGGAAGTGGCCTTGGGTTGGGAGACATAGGTGGGAAGGAAGTAGTAAGACCTAGTGGATAAGAGTGGAGACCTGGCATCTGACCACCTCCATTCAAATCCCAGCTCTGTCGCTGATCAGCTGTGTGACCTTGTAACTTGAGCTCTCCACATCTCGGTTTGAGTTTTTCCTTTTGTAATATGGGGGTAATAATAGCATCTTCCCTAAAAGTGCTATTGTAGGGATTAGATGAGATGCTCCATGGAACTTGCTTAGAAAATGCAGGACTTAGAGTAAGCATCAGTAAATGTTGTTTAATTACTATCTGTTGAGAGACAAGAGTGAATTCTGAATTCTTGTCCTCTCTTTCCCACTGAATAGTTTTATAATCTTGGGTAATATTCATGTCTCTGAATCAAAAGGGAAGGAAGGGGGTTACTGTGTTGGCTGGGCTGATTGGTCCTGACAGCCAAGGGGAAATTGGGTTGTACTATACAATGGGGGCAAGAAGGATAAGTCTGGAATACAGGGAGGAGCTCCCCTAGGGCATCTCATATTACCTTGTCCTGTGCTCAAGTCACTGGGAAACTGCACCAACCCAATTCAGGCAGAACTGCTGGGAACCTTGGTATTCTCAATTTAGAAAATAAAAAGGCAGGGTGGGAGGGATTAACTGCTTACATTCCCTTTCAGGTTTACAATTCTCAAGTTCTAAATCCCCATTCTACTTCTAACTTGCTGTGTTTTGTACACTGAGGTATCTGGGCAAATAGCCAGTTTTATTTTCAGATCACCATGGTAGATATGAGTAGCTCAGTAATAAGACTGTGTGGCTGAAATTCATATAGGGAACACACCCACTTGGTATGGAAAATGTCAAATGACAGAGTTAAACATGATGTTTTTCTTATAATGTCATTCTCAATGGAGAATTACAAAGTTGGATTTCAATGACTGGGCTTGTTCACTGGCTATAAATATAAGGTTATAGTATAAGAATGGCTTGTTTAATCTTCTCCTTACACCTAAGCAGAAGGGGTGGCAATTCCTTCCTGTTATAATAGTGCTTAGTCCTGATATAAATAGTTCTCCCTGTGTGTGGCCCTGTTCAGCTAAAGGATGTGAGCTGTTGATTTTCTTTTTTATTGGGGTATAGCTGTTTTACAGTGCTGTGTTAGTTTCTACTGTACAGCGAAGTGAACTAGAGTTCCCTGTGCTATACAGCAGGTTCTCATTAGTTATCTATTTTATACATATTAGTATATATATGTCAATCCCAATCTCCCAATTCATCCCACTCCCCCTTTCCCCCCTTGGTGTCCATATGTTTGTTCTCTACGTCTGTATCTCTATTTCTGCCTTGCAAACAGGTTCATCTGTACCATTTTTCTAGATTCCACATATATGCATTAATATGTGATATTTTTTTTTCTCTTTCTGACTGACTTCATTCTGTATGACAGTCTCTAGGTCCATCCACATCTCTACAAATGACCCAATTTTGTTCCTTTTTATGGCTGAGTAATATTCCATTGTATATATGTACCACATCTGCTTTATCCATTCATCTGTCAATGGGCGTTTGGGTTGCTTCCATGACCTGGCTGTTGTAAATAGTGCTGCAGTGAACATTGGGGTGCATGTGTTTTTTTGAATTATGTTTTTCTCTGGGGAACTGTTGATTTTCATGCTAGTAACTGCCTGGCTAAATGACGGCCCCCGGAGGTTTATATAGGAGTCTAGTTGCATGAAATTCTGTTTCATAAAAACCACAAGTGACATATAGTGCTTTCTAAACTTGTACCTCACAAAATTACTAATTAATGTGTTCCTACCAATTGCTAGTATTAATGCTGATAAAGGGCCTGTTGAAACAGAACATTAGTGATTTCACAGGGTTGTTTCAATTTTTAAATTTGTTCAGGGGGAGAAGATAGAATGCAATTCTTTTCTCTTTTAGAAAGGTGGAATGTCATTAATTCAAATTGATTTCTTAAGTGATTGTAAGATTCTCTTCCAGGTACCAGAAAAGATCTATTTCTCTCAATCAGTAGAAATACAGTAGAACTGTATTTCTGATTTCAGAAATACAATGTTACTCTTTTTTTCTTAAAAACTTTGTTACTATAAAATTGATAACTATCATTGTGAAGAATTTAGAAAGTAGGAAGAAGATTATAGTCTTCCACCTTAACATGCCTACCATTAGACCAGTTTAAAAATTGTTTTCATGTAAGGGATGTAGCATTCACAGAGTAATTTTTTGTTCCTTCCTTTTCTCTAGCAAAAAATTTTTCACCCCTGAACACTCATTAGGTTGCTTGACTCAAGAATGGGATATTGATTAATCCGTGTTCTAGCTGAATGCCACAGATTTTTTTTTTTAAACTACTAATTCTAATACCTGGGCTATAAAACAAGCAAATAGTTTCAACTGACACATGTGGAGTTTCTCCCCCCATCCCCCCTCCCCTCTTGAATTTGGGAGGCCAGACTATGGTTGGCTTTATTAGGTGAGATTCCAGTCTCACACAGTGTGTAATTAACAACCAAATCCAACTGAACCCTTTCAGTCCACTGGCATTTCAGAGGTGAGAAGGACCAGCTCAGTCTCTGCCAACTTTCTGGCCAAGCTGAGTCATTCACTGGGACCAGGAGCTTCCTTCCATGACACAGCACCTATGGCTGTAGCTGCTGGGATCTCCAGTCTCTGAAGAAACAAACACGGATCGGACTGGGCTAGTCAAGGTGTGCGAGAGCCCTGCCTAGGGTACCTGATGGTCTCATCCCTCATCTCTCTCTGTAGGACTGTGACCTCCAAAATTCCACTCTCTCTTTTTTTAAAAACTATTTTCTCTTGGGACTTGAGAATTCTTTTCTTTGACAATGGCCGCATTGCGGAGCATGCAGGATCTTATTTCCCCGACCAGGGATTGAACCTGTACCCCCTGAATTGGAAGTGCAGAGTCCTAACCACTGGACCTCCAGGGAATTCCCCCTCCACTCTCTCATGAATTGTTAGGAAGACTTTTCTCAAAGCCCCCAACCTCAGTGAGGCCATCTTGCTGCTCTGATATGGGACTAGGCACAGTGCCTCAAATTTTAAAACAAAACATAAAAATTTTAAATTATGAAATATTTCAGACATATGTAAAAGTATAGAAAGCAATATGATAGCCACTCCTATTTAACCAATTTTGCTATAGGTCTCTCTTTCTGAAAATAAATCAAAGGTACCAGTTAATAGCCAAGACTCTCCTATTTCATCTCTTCCCTCTTTTTCCATAGAGGTAACTACTATCCTGGAGATAGTACACATCATTCCCATGGATGTTTTAAACATTTTTTTTTTTAACCACGTAAGTTGTATTCTTATAGATTATTGTGTTGTCTGTGTTCGAAATGTTTAAAAATTGTATCAACTGGCTTTTGCACTTAAATTTTTAATTTTGAAGTTGATCTGTCTCTATGTCTAGGTAATCTATTTTCACTCAGGTGTAATAATCTTACTGTACAAATCTACTAATTTATTTACTCATTCTCCTAATGCTGGCAGTTTAGTTGCTCCTCTTTTTTCACGAATGCAAACCATGCTGCAGGGAACATCCTTTCAGTGTGTGTCTCCTTCCATGTGTGTGGTTGGGTTGCTGGGTATAAAGTGGGGGGACCTTTAACTTTACTAGATACTAGCGAGCCACCAAACTGCTCTCTGAAATGGTTGCAGAAATTGGTACTTCCATCAGAAACGTGCAAGACTTCTTGTTTCTGCACATCCTCACCAACACCTAGTGTTATCAGGCTTTAAAATTGTTGCTTGTATGATAGGTTTGAGAAGCCTTCAGTGGGTTTAATGTGTTCAGCATTTCTCTGATTATTCAATTTGTTAAGTAGGTCTTTTCATGGTTTTTGTTTGTTTGTTTGTTTTACCGCATGGGTTTCCTTTTCTGTGAATTGCTTGTTCCTGATCATTGCCCATTTTCTACTGTGCTGTTGTTTCTTTTCTTATACATCTGTAGGAATTTTAAAACACATGTGATTTATACTAATTCTTTGATAGTTAAATGCATTGACTGTATCTTCTGTAGGTCTGTGGCTTTCCTTTCTTTTCTTTTTTGTTAAAAGTTCATTTTATCCTGGTGTCAAGGAGACTTACAGCTCTTGCATTTCTTTTGCTGACAGAATCCTCAAATTAAACAGAGATTTTTCTTTCCAGTGAAGCATGGTTTTCAGAATCTAAAATGGAAGGTGCTAAAATATCATGGCAAATGTAGACCTCCTGTGATGCTTCTCTCCACCTCTGATAGCTAACGTAAAATTTGCTTCAAAAGAGAATTTAGTTGGAATAATGCTTTAAGTCTCCCAATTCTTGTGAAAATACTGAGGAGAGAAATTTTACCCCAAAAAAAGGAGCAATGGGGATTGGGTTTTCTTTATCCAGTACTGCTGTGCTCTTCAAGAATTTTTTGGTTAAAACAACTTCTATGTTAGAAAACCAAAAGAAGTCAACTAACTGGGAGATGAGCCTCTTCCCTGAGAAACAAAACAAGCATTGCCTCTCCACAGAGCCCCTCATAATCTGCACATGATGGACCAAAGTTTTGGTTTATGGAAAACCATACCAAGAGCAGGGAGTGGCCTAGCATTTGCAGCTCTTCTCCATAACAGAAGGAAATCCTGAGCATAGCTGGATGGTATTTTTAATTTCCAGTGAAATATTATATTCAGTTAATCTGTTTGACTTATTTTATTTAGCCTATACATTGATATTGCCTGAGTCACATACATAACCACTTTCACCATGTGTCTAGAACAATACATAACAGAAAAGACATACACACATACCCATACACATTTAACTGTGTAGTATTGACCTGTAAAAAACAGTACCAGCCAGTTCCCTAAGACTTAACATCTTTTCTATCTTAACATTCACTCTGCATTCTAATATGTCATATGTAGCTCATAATGCTATAATGACTCTGTGACTTGTCTTTTTTTAAATAGTGTCTTTTGTATAGAAGTCTTTAATGTTAATGTAGTCAGTTTATCAGTATTTTCCCTTATGATCTGCTGTGTGTGTGTGTGATTTATGTAAGAAATCTTTCCTTACTCTGACACAATAAAGATTTTATTTTATATGTTTATCTAAACATTATTTTTCAAAACAAATAATTTTTTATGGAAGTACTGTTGATTTACTATGTTACATCTAAAAATTTTTAATAGCTTTTCCCATTTGGGAATTTTATGTATTTGATAACTTTTGCTTTATATATTTTGAAGTTATATTGTTAGGGCTATACAGGTTCAGAATTATTATATATTCCTGATAAGTTTTTCCTTTTATCATTACGTTACTATCATTTTTGTTTATATTTTATACTAAAATTATTTTGTATGATACTAACAGAGCTATAATATCCTCTTTTGGTTAGTATTTGAAAAATATTGATTATATTTTTCTATCCCTAAATGTTAGACCTTTCTATGTCTTTAGTTTTTCAAGTATATCCCTTAAATAAAATATTAAAAATCCACCCTAGAACCTTAAAGTTACTCACTTAATATGTTGATATTTTTGGATTACTAGAATATTTAGATTTATTTCCCCTATATTATTTTGTCTTATGTATTTACCATGTCTTTTTTTTTTGCTGTCCACTTTACCCCTTTTTTAATCAAATGAATAAAAAATACATTTTCCTTTTTATTCATTTGATTATATACCATCTATTATTTTTGTTAGTTACCCTTAATTTATTGACCTGAAATATGAAGCTAGTCAATATCTTTCCCTACTTTCTACATGAAACAAGTGCCTTTAACTCCTTTTGCTCTTATTAATTTCCTTCACTCTTCAGTGTTATTGTTGGCTACTATTATATTCCTACCTTGTTTTTAAGTCCGCACTGCCTTGGCCATTATCCTTTATTTTTGTTTATTTATTTATTTATTTATTTTGCGGTATGTGAGCCTCTCAGTGGTGTGGAGGTGTTTCTTTAGGTTTACCCAAGTTTCCAATTTCTTTCTTTGCTCATTATTCCTCTGGTCTCAATATTCTTCCTCTAGAAGAATATTCTTTTTTTAATTTATTAATTAATTTTATTTTTGGCTGCGTTGTGTCTTCGTTGCTGCACACAGGCTTTCTCTAGTTGCGGTGAGCGGGGGCTACTCTTGGTTGTGGTGCGCAGGCTTCTCATTGCGATGGCTTCTCTTGTTGAAGAGTATGGGCTCTAGGCACGCGGGCTTCATTAGTTGTGGCTCACGGGCTCTAGAGCACAGGCTCAGTAATTGTGGCACACGGGCTTAGTCGCTCCACGGCATGTAGGGTCTTCCCAGACCAGGGCTCAAACCCGAGTCCCCTGCATTGGCAGGCAGATTCTTAACCACTGCACCACCAGGGAAGCCCTAGAAGAATATTCTTTCGTTGTTCTTTTATTGAAGGTCTGAGTGACTAAGTATCCTAATATTTGTTGGAAAATGTCTTTATTTCAGCCTTACTCTAAAAGGGTATAGAATACTAATTGACAGTTATTTTCCCTCAGCATTTTGAACATATTATTCTGCTGTCTTCTGGTCTCTATTGTTGCTATTGAAAAGTATGCTTAGATTCCACTGTTTTCTTTTCTATGTAATCTTTTTATGCTTGCTGTGTACATTTAGGTTTTTTTGTCTTGTCTTTGGCATTCTGAAGTTTATTACATGTATCTAGGTTTGGGTTTATTTTTATTTGCCCTGCTTAGAACTGGTGGCTATCCTTATACCTGAGAATTCATATCTTTATGAAATTCTGGAAAATTCCCAGGCATTATATTTTGAAACATTGTTGCCTACACATTTTTTTTTTCTGATTTCTCTTTCTGAAATGCCTACTTGATAAATGCTTGGCCTTCTCATTTCATTCTTCTTATCTCTAATGGTGTTTTCGTATATCCAGCTCTTTTATCTTTCTCTACTGCATCCTGTGCAGTTGCCTAAAATCTTTCAATTCACCGATTCTCTCTCCAGCTATGTGTTATCTCTTCGTTAGGCTTTAAATTTCAGTGACCATATTTTCACTTCTAAAAATTCAATTGGTTCTTTTTCAAATTCATTTATTTTTTTTCTCATGACATCTTGTTCTTTCTTTGTGGTCCCCTCCCCACTTTCTTTTGGTTTTAAAATTATTTTAAACACATTTATTTCAGTCTCCTTCAGATTTTCTATTATCTTAGGTTCTTGGGATAACCTCCAGTTCTCTGTGTTTACTCATTCTGACTCATGGGGGAGTATTTATCTGTTTTTAAATTTTTGATTGTGAGCAAACTTCAGTGGAGCTTGTTTTATCTAGGATATCCTGTCTGGCCTGGGTTGTGGGAGTATCCTTCCAGAGTTGTTTTGCATTTTGCTTCTGCCAGGTGCCTCATGGGTATTTGTGGCCCAATTTTTATGTTAAATTCCCAGCCTTGGGATTCTCATACTGAGTGAGCAGTGAGAATCTGGCCTCCACCCTTGTGTGGAAAGGCTGAGGTTTTGATTTCTCAGGCAAGACTTTTTTTGTTCTCTGTTCAGAGCTCTGGGCAGAGACAAGCTCCCTTGATGATCATTGATGGAGTGGGTAGGATTTTTCTTGTCTCTCCTTTCACTGAGAATGAGGTACTTTGAAGGTCCTAGATCTGTGTAGGGGTCTCAGTTTCAAGTCCCCTCTTCCAGAGGGCCTAAATCTACAGTCCTTCCTGCGTGTGACTTCAAAGCCAAGTCCTTAAGCGTTAGTGCCCTGTCTTGGGTCTTATAACCCTTCTTCTCCTCACTCTCTTTTTTTCTTCTGACTCACCTGTTCATTCTCTGAGCCTTAATTGATGCTAATATTACTTCTGATAATACATCTTGTGGCTTCAAATCCCTTCACAGTCTAGGCGCCACAGCTGTCAGCTCACTGAGGACATGACCTATGTTTTAGTCTTTTTCAGGGTTAATATACAACCTAGCAAACTTCTTGCCACAAATATTTGTTAATTGATTCACAAACTTCCCAGTGTGAGAAGTTGCTATGTCTGCACCTTCACACAAAATATATAAGCTGTTTTCCACTTAAACTGATATAGTTGGGGGTGCCCCAAGCCTCGGATCTTATTGGGGTATTGTGGAGAGAGCCCTGGACTGAGTCAGAAGTCTAGGGTATTAGACTAATCTGTCGCAGAAAACTTGCGTGTCTTTAGACAAGTCATTCTACCTTTCTGAACCTCAGTGTCTTTGTCTACAAAATGAAGATAGTATATTCATGCTGTGTACCCTGCAGGGTTGTGAAGAGGATTAAATAAGAAATGCCATGTGGAAAAGTGATATAAACTTTAAAAGGCTGTCCACGGTGTGTTGTTGATAATGTATTGTTTGTAGGTCAGGACATGGTAAACCACAGAGGCAGTAATAAGATTTCCTGATTCCTCCTGGGAAATATTGTTTATTTTGGCATTGTCTGGTTGCTGTCCTTGCTACAAGAAATATTGTTTTTGCTTGGCAGACTCTCTTTAATGGTTAACATGTTGACCAAAGGAGGCCTATTAATATTCTAGATGGCTTAGATGAAGCTTCACTTTTGGTTGTTTAACTCAAAGAATTGCACCATATATCATCCTCTCTTCTAGCAACATCCTTCCAGTTTTTTTAAAAGTCAGCGCAATATTTACTGCCATGATGCCTTTCTAAGCAGAAAAATGGGGCTCTGTCACATCTTACCTCCACTTTCCATTCTCCTTTCCTCACCCCGCTGCATAGATTCATACCTGTGGGGCTCCTGCCATACAAAATGTACTCTCACATCAGTTCAGCAAATACTGGTTCCTAATGGCTGTGTGTAAAGCAAAGTTTTGCAAACAGGATATCTTATTTTCACATTAAATAACACACGTTCCCACTTTGGTTTTGATCTGCATTCAGTCAGCATTGGATTTAGTATCTATCACTCCATCAAGTTCAGTCTCTGACAGACTGTAAACATACACTATTTAGGAATCCTGGTGATTCCTTTTATTAAATGAAGACTCCTTGCTAGTAAATAACCCCAGCTCTACCTGCCATTAACGCGTTCTCGTAATGGGTTTTCACATAAGAGGTACGTGTGGGTTGTAATATGAATCTTTTACCCTGTTTCATTTTTGAGTCACTATCCCCTTTAACACATGGGTGACAAAAAACGGAGCACAGATCCTCTCTCCAATGTCACCAGAATGCCGTGGAGTGGAATGCTGGTGGAATAAACAGCGCTGAGTGTTACCTAGGCTGGCCCTGACCAGTGGGTAATCACAGTCATATAAATTATAGGTTCTCTTTGGAGAACGGAATGATTTTCTGAGTCATTTCCAGAGCCTCTGAAGTGGCACTTCCTGTTGTTAGAGATCTGTTGTGCTGAGATGATTTTAGCTGCTGGCTCCTGTGAAAGAGACACGCAGGGACTAGAAAGCACACTCCCAGGTGCTGGAGCTGGAAGAAATAATTGGATCCGAAACTCATTTCATAGACAAGGAAAGTGTAACCTAAAAGATGTGCCCAGGGTCACACTGCTGGTTACAGGCAGTAGTCCCAGGACCCAGGAGGTCTGTCTCCAGTTCACTGGCTTTGGTTTTATTTCATCAAGTTTAAGTTTTAGCAGTTTATCCTTTTGCAAAAGTAATAGGCTATAGTCTTTGAAGTCAGACAGATTTGTGTTAGAGTCTTTGCCTCACCTGTTAAAGTTTATAGTCTTTCTGAGCCTTGGTTTCTTTTTCTCTTCTTTCTTTCTTTCTTTCTTTTTTTTGCTGCACTGTTCGGCATGAGGGATCTTAGTTCCCCGACCAGGGACGGGGCCCGTGCCCCCTGCATTGGGAGTGCTGAGTCTTAACCACTGGACCGCCAGGGAAGTCCCTGAGCCTTGGTTTCTTTATCTAAAAAATGCACATAGAAATGCGTACCTTATAGGATTATTGTGCTAATTCATGTTAATGTAGTCAATATATGAAGTGCCTGGTACGTACTGGATTAAAATACAGATATTATTGTTATTACTCTAGGAGACAGGGCTGGACCAATTGCCTCCTCTAATTCTAATAGTAACTTATACTTCCCATAGGACTTTTTTGGCAACTAAATCTTTCCTTATCTCTCCAGCTTTGGGCCCTATGTAGATCCACATAGGCCTTTCTTGGGTATCAAGTTTTTATTTTTAAAGTATTTCTAACCACCCAATAATCTGGTTCTCATTGCAGACTCCTGGGTTGTTAGGAGGAAATCTCTAGTCTCCTTAGCCTATGAGGAGCAGAACCATCCTGGTTCTCTTTCTTTTGAGATAACGAAGTTGCCCTTGGAATATCAACCAGACTGGTATAGGAAGTGAGACGCCGAAGTAGTGGGTCGGAAGCCCTGGGCTGGGGGTGGGAGTGAGGTAGAGGAGCAAAACAGGGGAGACCCTAGCTGAGCTCAGCTTCAGCTGAGCTGAGCAAGACAAGGAGCTGATGCCTCTCAAATGCAATAGTAGCTCAAGCGACTAAAAGACAAGTGACCAATTTGGTGTCCGGTCCTTTGGAAGTGAGGCCTCCATGGCCCTGCTGACTGGCTGGATTTGAGGAAGCCAAGCTTAAACAGAGGCAGTTGCAGATAGGAGGCTGGACGGTGTGTGTACATGTGCGTGTGCATAAGACTTGTAAAAAACACCTCTCTCTTTATTACTTTTCCTAGGGTAAAGGGGCTGACAACCATCACCTTGCTTGGCTTGCAGGCAGTGAGGGAGAGAGTTGCCTAGAACATCTGGAAGCCTGCAGCTTGGCGGAGAAAGCAGTGATAAAAAATAAGTCAGAAGGGAGGGTGAGTTCAACTTCCCCTTCTTGCTGGTGCTGTGCTGAGGGTCACCAGCAGAATGATGTGGAAAAGAGCTGGCTGGTTAGGCCCTGGCTTCTCCTTGTCTTGTCAATACACAGATGATCTCAGTTTCTTGTCTCATTGAAACAGCCCCTTCCCTGCTGCCACCAGAAAATGAAGAAACAAATGGAACAGGGGAAAAATACTCTATCAGAAAAATAATGGAAAAATACAAGAAACAGAGGGAGAAAAAATAAACAGAGGAAATCAAGCCCTTTGGAGCTTTGGCATTTTGTACAGTGGTCCACGCTGGAATTGAATTGAATTGAATGTGGTCTGTGAAATGCATCTTTAATAATATGCTGCTGGTGTTATAAATTTTCAAGCTGGAAAGAACCATGATAATCATCCATGGTAGCCTTTCTGTCTTACAGATGAGGCATCTCAGGCCCAGAAAAGCACAGAGACCTGTGCAAGGTGATGCACAGGCAGCTGGAGAGAGGCAGACTTGAAACCACCGACCCTGCTTCACTTCCTCATGGTGCCTCCTTGGCGCCATTTTGGTTCCCGGCAGGCAAAGCTTATCTGGTGTTCCCCCTCTTTGTACTTCTGCCCATTCCCACCAACCCTTTCACCACAAGTGTAGAGGGGCTCCTGTCAGCTGAGAGAAAGGGGGGCCCCAAGTCAGGTGTGGCGCCTAGGAGAGAGGGTGCTCTCTCTCCCTAGTCCTGGGAGCTGTGCTCATCTCAAGGTCCAGGTGACATAGTTCCACACCAGCCGAGAAGTAGCAAGAATGGCCCCTGATTCTACAGCTATGAAATGCGCTGTTTCTTGTACGTTCTTCACAGCTTAATCTCCTGACTTGACTTTTCTATTTCCACCCTCTCTCTGGCTCACTCATCTGTCCCACTCACTGTTGCCAGAACCTTCTGTCACTCTTCTGGTCACAACTTCACTGTACGAAAACCTTGGGGGGCTCCCACTGCTTGTGACTTAAAGCCTAATCTTAGCTCAGCATTCAAGGTCCGGGACAGATGAGTTTTACTAATCTTATAGCCATCGAGCTTGTAATGAAACACTTCTCCAAAAAACTCCAAGCAGCTGAGCAACAAACAAATTCTGGTGAGGACCACCTTATAGTTCACTAAAAAAAAAAACAGCAAAAAGCTAACCCTGAAACCTTTGCTTTAACATTTAAAGCAAAGTTAAAATGGATCACCCTTAGTGTTGTGATGCAGTCAAGCCATAAGTTACATTTTAACATTCCGCTCACAAACCGGTATTGCCCTACTTTTTTGTAGACATGCTAAGCTGTGAGATTAGGTTGGCAAATTTACTTTATTTTCTTTTTTTTCTTAAATTAATTAATTAATTAATATTTATTTTTTGGTTGCATTGGGTCTTCGGTGCTGCGTGCGGGCTTTCTCTAGTTGCGGAGAGCGGGGGCTACTCTTCGTTGCGGTGCACGGGCTTCACATTGCGGTGGCTTCTCTTGTTGCGAAGCATGGGCTCTAGGCGCGTGGACTTCAGTAGTTGTGGCACGCGGGCTCAGTAGTTGTGGCGCACAGGCTTAGTTGCTCCGCAGCATGTGGGATCATCCGGGACCAGGGCTTGAACGTGTGTCCCCTGCATTGGCACGTGGATTCTTAACCACTGTGCCACCAGGGAAGTCCAAATTTACTTCATTTTCTAATGACTGTGATTCTCCCTTGAGTTTTGAGTTTGTGTTTGTTTTGTTTTGGTTATGTGCTGGGAAAGGCTTGATGTCCCTTGTTTTAAGAGGAGAAAATTACCTTAAAAGTCCAAATAGTTTCCTGTATATAAATTAGGCTTCTAAGCTTAGTGAATTGGGGATCATTAGTTAATGGCTTCATGACGATGCCTTTTGCAAGTGACTTCTGAAAACTGGGGGCAAACTGAGTGATTCAGAACTGAGAAAGACCCATCTGCTTACTTGTGTGAGATATACCTCTTACTCTCAAGCCTGGGACACTGGTAAAGACTTTGACTGGGGGAAGGGAAATGCATCTCACTTCTTACTGCCCAGCAAATGCCCCTGTGCCTCCGACCCCAATTTTTCCTTTGAAGGGAAAGTACTTTAGGAAGAATGCGATTTCTTTCCCCTCCATTTTTTTGGGTTGACTTAAGTTTCTTTTTTACTCTCTCATTTAACATTTTCTTAATATCCTCTAGTCCATCAGCAAGATTAAACTTTAGAATTTTCTTAAACTGAACAACAAAATGGCCTTTCAAATTACTTCCCTTTCTTTCAAATCCCCCATCCTGTTTTGCTTAATAAATATCCCTTTTGCCATCAGTTCTCCCATTACAGCTTATTAGTCTTCCTGTTTTGGGGTAATCACATAATCTCAGCCTTCACTGAAAGAAATGAGTTCCTGTAGGCAAATGAAAATGCACTTTGATGTTCTACAGTATTAATTTCTTTTAAGTCTAGAGATGTATTGTGCATCACTGACCGTTTAGGACAAATTGGTCTTCAGAAACCATTTACAGGAACCTTGAGAATGCAGGCCATTGTTTTTGTAAGTAGAAACTTGCATTACATTGGTCAGTTGGGCCTGTAATTTTGTTTAGTTGACAGTTACATGAGAAGAATTCAAATCACTTTGCTGATTAAGAAACAAACCCCAAACAATCAATCCTGAATGCAATCCTCTACATACCCTAGGTACTTGGGACTTAGTATTGTTTTAATTTTAGCAACAGTAGTCTGAACAGGGGTTCCTATTTTTTTTTTGCGGTACGCGGGCCTCTCACTGTTGTGGCCTCTCCCGTTGTGGAGCCCAGGCTCCGGACACGCAGGCTCAGCGGCCATGGCTCATGGGCCCAGCCGCTCCGCGGCATGTGGGATCTTCCCGGACCGGGGCACGAACCCATGTCTCCTGCATCGGCAGGCGGACTCTCAACCATTGCACTACCAGGGAAGCCCAGGGGTTCCTATTTTTATTAACAGCTCCTAGTCTGTGTTTTTCTCCTTTGTAGCTTCAGTTTTTAGTATATTTTGTTGAATGAGTGAATAACTAAATGATTAAAGAGCCATTATTTTTCTCTTTCTTAGATGGAGTGACTGAGGCCTAGAAAAGGTATGACTTGCCCAAGGTTCCACACTAAGTCTTTGGACCTCTGGGTCTAATCCTCTGATAAGGCCATGAAGTTACACCTGCAAAGTCATTCTTATCATCCATGCACTCATGTAAGCTATATTAGGATTAGTCTGTTTCAGAGAGAATTTTAAAATTGTGGATGAGTAATGCGAATGGTGAAGATCTTGGTGTCAGAGGGCACAGTGTTTGAATCTGGCTGTGAGACCTTGGGCAAGTCATTTAAATTCAGTAATTCTCATATGTAGAATTGGGACAATAATGCTTATGTCATAGGATTAAATGAGTAAATGTGAGCAGTTATTACTATTACCAGCAGTATTATGATGTAGCCATGTAATTATCCTTGACTTTAAGACGAACACTCAGTAACTGGCCATATTGGAATCACATGTATAAAGAGATAACATCACAAAGCTCAACTGACAGGTTCTCCCCAGATTCCTAATGTACTGTGTTGGCACCATAGCATTTATTTACAACTGTAGTTTGGAATAGTCTTGGGGGCAGCAAAGAAGAACACAGGCTAGTCACGAAGACATTATTGAGATAGAGAAGTCTTGTTTCTATTTTGACATTAAGTTCTACGGTGGCATGTTTTAGTCGTCTATATGAGGAATTTATTTTGGCACGACAGTCTCTACTCATTCAGATATTGTCTTCCTCTGTGTTCTGATGCTGGAATAGAAAGTGTGTCAAAAGTCTGTGTGACTAGGAAAGAACTTAAGATGAATCCCAAACAGTCTGCTGTAGTTTGTGCCTGCTTGGAACCAGGATAACTAGTCTGCTCAAGGGGAGAATAAAAATAGTTAAAATGGTTGTTGGACCTCTGTCAGAGGTAGCCATGGTGTCTGATTTTTAAAAAAACATTTTGAGAGTTGATTCCTTTGGCATTTTGTGGATGAGTCATAGTCACCCCATGAATGTTTTCTGTGTTGAGAGTGACTAATGAGTACAGTTTCAAATGTCAGGGTCCACACATGAAGATTACTGACAAGGATAAACCAGATCTGGTGCTCTCAGAGCAAGGTCAGATCATGGCACCCTCTGGAGAGGAATAAACAGAATCAGCACAAAGTACAAGGGTTTTGCCCGTTACAGAAATAACCCAACCACTAGTATGGCTTATTCATGACTGGTGGTTAAACTGGGGCACCTACCAGAACTCCCTAAGGAAGACTAGCCTGTAACAAATATAAGATAGACTGTGAGTTAGGAAGTTATAACGTGTATGAAATAATATCCTAACAGAAGATGGGGGATGCATGGAGGCTAGATAAAGTCTCTACCTTCTGCTGAAATAATTTCCCCAAGTTTCTCTAACACTAGGGAAAGGGGAAACAAGACCCTTTATTTGAAGGGCCCAACATTCCAGTAAACTGAAAGGTGTTCTTGGGTGGAATTTGGAAGAATTCTCTAGTCCTTGTTGCAGCCTGGATGGCAAATTTCATGAGACTGCCTGTCCAACTCCATTGATCCTGATGTGCTCACAAGTCAGCTCATTCGGGTGTGTTGCTATCCTAATACCAGGATGGGAATGGCCTGGGTAACACTCACAAGCATCCTGCATTGCAAGTGACTTGTATTGGCATCTAGTTAACACATCAGCCTCTTGGGATTTGGGGATTATGGCTTGATTCTTCAGAGCTAGAAGACTTTTGATGGAACTGATAAAATCAAGTTTCTATACGTAATAAGGCTGGTCAGACTGTGAGACAATCATGACCCTATGAAACCCTACCTGAGAAGCCAGTTCTTAGATTTCTTCCCTCATTCTCTTTTCAACACAATTTTTACTGAAACACCACCTGTTTTTGTCTTTAAATGATTTCTCAGAATGAATCTATATAGAAAATATGAGTTTCATTGATTTTCTAAAAAAGAAAAACCCTATCATTGTAAGCCTTGTGTACATTAAATTAAATGTACTGTGCTGATCCATTTGGGCAAAACACCTTGCCCCTGAAGCAGAAATGGTTTGGGAGTTCTCTTTTTTTACTTTCTTACTCTTTTTTAACCAATCTTGCTTAAATCTATCCATTTACCCAATTACCTGGTCCCTGGGATTATGAATCTAATAACCTGCCATTTACAATGAATTTGGGATGAACTTTGCTCCGTTATCAAATGATGGGAGCCATGGACCCTGCCCTCTTTTTTCTTGGGCACACTGTTTTCTGTGGTGATCTCTACCTTAATGGCATTAATCGTATATAGCCTCTAGACTAGAAAGTGTCCTGCCTCCATAACCAGCTTCTTAATATGATAGATGGATCAATACAATGTGGACGATAATAAGTTGTGGGTATTCTAAACAAGGTCTTGGAATGAGCATCTGAGCACAGTGCAATCAGTCATTTCCATCCATCCTTATGGGGTTGGTCAACGAATGAGGGGTGTGGAGAGTGGGAAGATGCTCTGTTACCTACTGTTGGAAAGCAGCGGCTTGGTGTGGAGGGAAAAGCCTGGGACTGGGAGCCAGAGAATCTAGTCTGTTCACAGTGCTGCTTTTAGCTTTGCAACCTTGAGCAAGTGGCTTCACCTCTCTGGCTCTCAGAGAGAGTTTCATCTCTTGTAAATTGAGTGGATTGGTTTAGATGATCTCTACTGGATGTATATTGGATGACAGGTGGCCAGAGAAAGGAACGTGGGAAATAAGCAATCTCAGAACCTAAATATGCACAGACTAACTTGACTATGAGGTGAAATTTAAGACCATAAGCCTGGATAAATTATTAGGAGTGTGCAGATGGGTGAAAAATTTAACCCTGCTACAGAGAGGGATGGTGCTCTGGAGCCTGCAATCCTATCTCTGACATGCTCTGTGTGCAGGCAACTTCATCTTTCTGAAGGCTCCCTCATCTAGAAAATAGAGAGGCTGTGATCATTTATATGCAAGCATGAGCAGCATATTATTTACAGAATCACCAGAGATTAAGATGCCTTCTGTTCAGGCTGTGCCTCTATAATCTCTGGCAGTTTGAAATGAAGAGGCGGGGAGTGTGTGTGAGGCGGGGGAAGAATGCCATGCCCATGTGTTGGCTATGCTGCTCGTCTGCATTTCTGAAGAGAATATTCTCATGTAGAAGCAGCCCAGGATCTGATCTCTCACCTGGTTGTTATGAAGGAACCATATCTTAATAGTGAGCTATGGAAAACTTGGAGCTTCATAAATACTTAATAATCACATTGTGTGTTACATTGGATTATGCACCAATGATGAATAAAATTCCTGAAGGCAGTACAGAGCAGGGCAAAATGTTATGAACTCAGAGGATAGACTAGGCTCTAGTCTTTCTCCTGTCTCCTGTCACTAATTTGCTGGCTGACCTTGAGCAAGTCATTTAATGTCTCTGGGTTTTAATTACTTCAACTGTAAAACATAGGGAAGGGAGAAGGCTGGCTGGGATGATTTCTGAGGTTCCTTCCAGCTGTGAGATTAGATTTCATGATTCTGATATCTGCCATGAACCAGCCCTGAGTTCAATGATATTCGCAAAATATTCATAAAAACCCTGTTCAAAGGATAAACTCCGGGCTGGATAAGTACATCCACTCAGCTGTATTAAAGTTTCTTCAGAGTCTTTCTAGTATGACCTTTCACCATTCTTAGCCAGGTCTCTACTTAACCACATCAGTCTGCACATATATCATTTTCATTCATACTTCTAGAATTTGCTTATGCTATTCCCATTTCTACAATAGCCTTTCCTCTCATTTATTCACATGAGAAAATATTATATATCATTCAAAGTATGGTTCAATTGTAATTTCTCTATGGAAGTGAATCGTTCCCTTGTCTCTTTTTGGAGGCTCCTTCATAACATGTTATAGCATATGTCACATTGCATAGATAATTAGTGGAGTTTACATGTCTGACTGCTGGAGTGTCGGTGACTTGAGGGCAGGGATTGTGCCAGTGCTTAGCTAGATCCATGCTTCTCATAAAGTAAGAGCATAACCCTGTGTTTCTCCAGTGAACCGCAAAGGTGGTGTTTTTCAGAGTTGTATTCACTAATTTTGGGTCCTCAAATGCCAACCTTTAGTCTGGGCCTTGCAATATGGGCATATTACCCTACTGGGACTTCTTGCACCTGCAGAAGTTGGAAGGGGCTTCTTATATAAACTTCTGAGGGCCAGTTTGAAAACCACTGATCTCTGACCTTCTATTTTACTTCTCGATAAAATTACTGGAATCCCAGTAATGCTTCTGAGCTGTTGTAGACTTCACATGAGTATGGCTGGATTTCACCTGGGGAAGGATACCAAAAGTAAATTCTCTCTATATCAATTGGGGAACTAGGAAGCACGAACAGCATCTCCCCTTGAGCACTATTTCTCAGTGGAAGACAAGTGCTATGGGCATTAAAGGTAGGATTCTTTCTTACTGTGCGGGGTTGTCCTGTCTAGTGCAGGATATTCAGCATTCCTGATCCCGGTCCACCAAAGGCAGTAGTAACAGCCACCCCCAGTGTATGTAACAATAAACAAAATACCCTTTAGTGAGATAGCACCTGAGGTTGAGAACCCTTGATTTTAGAAGTAAACCAGGAGGCCTCCCATATTGTAAATGCCATTTTCTAGACATGCAGCTTAGATCTAAGATCTTCTTAACCCTAAAGACTTTGATTTAGCCGTCAACTCTAGTTCAGGACCGTATATCAGCAACTTGAGAGTTACTTTTGACTGAGAAGAACTGAAAGGACGAAAACTGTGTTCCTTTCTTTTGTAAAGACTTTATGGTTTATAAGCAGTTTTAAAAAGTGCTGTCTCATTGGCCCTTCTTGTAATATGAGGAGCAGATTTAGTGCACATTAAAATCCACAGTGAGATAGGTAGATACTGTGATATATTCTGTTTGACTAATTTGGTAAGGTAGGGTTAATGAGAAGAAAATGAATTTCACACATGATTTTGAACATTTTAGTCTTACTTTTGACCGAAGCCCACCACCAGGAAATGGCACTCGGGAAACTCTCCGTCTCTGTCTTAAAAGCTGTCTAGATTGTCACTCTGAGTAAAAAACCTAGAGGCAAATCCAGAAAACTCTACCGAACAGTGAAGATGTGGCAGGCTGACATTTGTAGCCATAGAAGGTGCTGAATCCTACACCAGCATTCATTCATTTCTGGCAATGCAGGCAATTCATACATTCTGGGGAAAGCATCATGCAAAGCCCAACATTGAGTACTGAACCACTGAAACAATGGATTAACTTGAAAAAGGACAAGAGCCGTCTTGCAGAAAGACAACGCAGATCCCTATATAGTTTCATCAGAACCAGAGACCTGAAGTTCTATTTACCCTCTTGATTGCTATTCTAGCCAGAAAATGTAGGTAAAGTAAAAATTCCCCAGAGAAGGAGCTTGTGTGTTAAGTGGCCTAAAAATGATGCACATCAGTTATCTGAGAGACCGGTTATCTGGTTTTCAAAGACGCAGTGTCGCATGGTGCTTAAAAGCACAAACTTGTTAGCTGGATGAATTTGGGCAGGTTATTTAACTACTTGGGGATCCAGTTTTCTCATCTGTAAAAAGGGGATAATAACATTACCAACATTTAGGGTCAGAGTAAGTGTAAATGAGTATTAGCTATCATGATCATCATCATTGTTATTATTGTTGTTACTTTGTGAAGTACTAGCATGAAATGTCAGAGCTTCCAATAAATAATGATGTAAAAATAAGAATCTTCATTTATTTTTGATTATTTGGGCTGAATGAGGTAGTATATTCAAGGCTTTGGCCTCATTTCATAGAACCATAGAATGTTATAGCTGGAAGGACCTGAAACACTATTTAATTCAAAATTCTTGGTTTAGAGATGGAGACGATGAAGGTAAGAGGAGTTAAATCCTTGCTCAAATTCTTGCAACAAAGATTCTGAGGTTTTGAATGCTTTTCTTCTCGTTCATAGTTCTACCCATGAAATTTCTACCTGTTGATTATCCTTGACTAGTAGTTCACCTGGGGGTGCAAGGAAACTAATCTGAAATCCAAGTACCTTCACTTTCCTACTCTTAGCAGCTCTGGTAAAAGTTTGGTGGCTAAACTCATTGATAAAAAAAAATTTTCATGACTAATGAAAAGATGCATGATGTTAAAAGATGCAAAGAGCAGTGGATTGAGAGAGAAGGCTCAAGTCTTGCTTCTGCCTCTGCTATTAACTTGGATGACCATTCGCAGCCTCGATTTCTCTGTTTGCAAAATAAGAAAGTTGGGCTGTGTGATTGTTACAAAATATTGGCACAATAATATATTGTATAAATATTTTCTCTAATGAACATTCAAGTCTTTACAATTATGAGAAACATTTTGTCATCAGAATGTTCAAACACCTGGATGCAATTGTTTTTTAATTTGCTAATTATTTGAAAAACAAACAAAGGGAAAAAAACAATTTAAAAAATGAACAGGCCATGGAAACCAGCTTGCTCATTTGTAGGACAGTTTATTGGGCTGGAATATTTTGCCTTTGGCAAATGAGAATCAGTTAATTCCAGGCATTTGCTTATTGGCTTGTTAGAATAGAATGATCTATTTTTATTTCATTTTTGTCAGTAATCACCAGTTAAAACTTTTAAAGGGAGGCCCAGTTATTCCTGGAAAAGGGTAATATTCTGTGACCTGCCAGACTGTGATGTCGTCAGCTCTCCTCTGATCAATATATGTGTTTTCAGTTTAAGCTAAGCACCCTATGAATTTAGTAATAAGAGTAATTGCCTGCAACAATCATGAAGGCCAATCAAATACTTTCTCAAGGAAATAAATATCTCTTTAAGGTAAAAGTGAAAAATAACATATACAATTCCATTGAAGCATTAAGTTTCTGAAATTGTCTCATCATAGTGAAATGCAAGGCCTTTGGGCTGATGTGTCCCTTGTTCCCTGGAAGAGGACAGCAAGGCACAATTCTCAGTAGCAGTCTGTCTTGGCCATCACTACCTGTGCCCCTAGAGGGGCTAGGAGGGTGGTTGTCAGGGTAAGATTTGATGTTCTGTGTTTGTCTCCTGTTTTATTTGCTGAAGGAAAATGCTGCAGGGAATACTCATTTCTTGGCTAGATGAGTGTATGGCATGAACAGACCTGGAACAATGGTCTGAATTCAACAAATATTTACTGAGCACCCATGTGCCAGGCTATAGGAGTTGCAACACCTTTGACCACAGCATTTCTGTGCTAATATAGGACACTCCTCAATTACTTTATTGATTAAGTGAATGATTGTGTACTACCAGCATGAGTTTCAAAGCTACATTGTCAGTTCTATTTACTTCTTGGGTTGTAAAATCAGTTAAATCCCTCAAGCTAAAAACAGTGAAAATTAAACTCTTTTCAGCTCCGAGGTAAAATAGTTTCTCCCTTGCAAAATCCAAGCCCTTTCAAGAGATACACAGTTCCCATGAAATGAATAAGCCATGGTTCCGCCCAAAATGGTATTTATAATTAAAGCCAGCATGATCTGCTAGAGACCAGAGTTGACAATCTCCCTAAGTTCCCCTTTAGTGATAAAATTACATACGCAACAACTGGCTGAGAGTGGCATGCTTGACCAGCTTCAGGCTAAGAGTATATCTCAGCTACTTCTCTGGCAGAGTATCTTACAAGTTACCATTCCTTTGTTAAGACTTTGTTGAGATCTATTTATCTATCTATCTTAAGACAAATATATACATATATCATATATAAGATATATATATATATATATATATATAAAGTTTATATAAATTTGAATTTTGAATAAGAACCACTAGGTTATTTCTAAGTTGGAATTCAGGAAACCAGTAAGACAGTAAAATGGAACGTTTTACTTTACTTTATGGTAAAATGGAATCTATGTGAAGCAAACTCCAGAGGTCACCAGCTCCTTCAGTGAGATGTGTTCTCCTTGCTAGCCTTATTGTCTTGAGCATCTTTGGGCTTTGGGGGATGTCCTGGGCACAAGCAGCTTTTTCTCCTCTCATGGCAAATGTTTCAAAACAGAGTCCCAAATCCTTATTCCCAATTTCACGTTCTCAGTTGCTGTGAGGATGTTTTTAGCACTTTCCAAAGCAACACTGTCCAACAGAACTCTCTGCAGTTTTCTGTATCTGCACTGTCAAATAAGGCAGTCATTAGCCACATACGGTTTTACTGAGCACTTGAAATACGGCTATTGTGATTAAGGAACTGAATTTTTAATGTGTAAATTTTAACTGACTAAAATGTAAATAACTTCATGTGGCTAATGACTACCATATTGGATAGAGTGGTTCTAGACAGTGTAAGCTTATGGTTCATGGGGCCGAGCAACCCAGCAACAGCACCCTTGCAGGATCGCCCAGTGAGGGTATCATAGAAGTTATGCATTTAATTATGAGTTATGCCTTACTTGCTTCTATAGGGGGTTTGAAGCAGAATGTCAGTAATAGCACTAGGAAGACATAAAGGGATCTCTAAGTAAAGGATAGCAAATGGGAGGAATATGTTGTGGTAAATATTAAGAGATTGAACAGCAGAACAATGCCATTTGAATTGAATTTGAAGTTCTAAATTCTACATATTGGAGCAGGATAGAACTATCCAATTCAATATAAAAATTACATTTTGCCGCTGTGATTACTAGGGCTATAAAAATCCAATTAATGAAGGTGAGATTTTACTGTGAGCTGAAAGAGAAGCAAGCAAAAATGAATCGAGTATCAGGCCCACTGTATGTTAGAGTAGACTAGAACTCTAGGACCATCTCTAATGAAATTATCTACTTGACTGAATTGTGAAAATTCAATGAAATGATTTATGAAAGGACTTAGCATAGTGGCTAGCATTTGATAGATATCAGCACTTATGATGATCAGTGATTTCTGCCTAGGTCTTTTTGAGGCCTCTTCCAAGTACCTTTGAGAACATAGGAAGATGCTAAGGGTAACTGATTTTGGCAGAATTATTTGTTGAGAATAGATCATAGAAGAGGAAATATAGACAACATAAAGGCAAGCAAAGAAATGCCACACCATCTTCCCCATTTGCAATTTGTTGCTATAGGGAGAACAGTTACTGAGGAAGGTGGGTCAGGTATCTCAGTTATGTTGGGTCAGACAACACTGGAATAGTGAGACCAAAGGGGAAAGAATAGGTAGAAAAAGTAGGAATGAGGACTGCTTGTATTTTAAGTGTTTATAATTACTGAATATAGTTCACTCATGCTGATGTTCTTGTCAAAGATAATCAAAGAAGGCATGGAAGAATATTTGAGGCACCATGGGGGTAGTGGAAAGGGCACCGGCCTCGGAGTCAGGTCAACTGGATTCCAATCCTAACCTTTCAGTTTTCTGACTTAGACTAATAACCATCTTGTGGTTCCCAAATTCTCCTTTTTGTAAAACAATGATGCTTAATGATTTTGAAGATTATTCCAGCCCTCTAACTCAAGGGTGTAATTCTAAATATGAAAGCACAAGTGGGCTCTAATCCTCCAGATTCCCCAAAGCCCTGCTGTTCTTTCAGGAAAGCCTGCTGTTTTAGTCCTCTAATGTGTTTCTGTTATCCTGAAGCCCGAGTTGTGTGAACAGTGGTGTCTCAAGCAGCATGCACAAAAGCAGTTGGTATGGTGGGAGTGAGTGACAGTGGGTGGGTGAACAGATTAAAGAGGAAAGGGTTGGAAGAGAGAGTAGTGTGTGTGAAAAAAAAAAAAAAAGCAGGCCCTCTACCTTTGACAGACTCTCGCTGTATTCTCCAGTAACAGCTATCCAAAGCCAAATGCCAAAATGAAGGCATGAAAATAGCTTGCACTTCAGAGTTAAGCAGACTTGAATTTGAATCCAAGCTCTGGATTTGAGATACGTAACTTCAGTTTTCTTAACTTGGTGAAACTTATGGTTAGCAGCTATTGTAAAGCTTAAATGAGATAATATGATTCAGCAGGTAGTAGGTTTTTAGTAAATATTCTCTTATCGTGGCCTCCCTAAATTGGCTTAGTTCCTTCCTCATCTAGCCCATAATGTAAAAGGCTCATCAAAGAAACACACTGGGCTGCTTAGAGATCTGTATCTAGAAGCTGTAAATAACGTGTGGTGGGGAGAGAAGGGTGCTGAAGACAGAAAAATCTTTGGCCAGGAATAGAAAGTCCGGTCTCTCCATTGATGAAGCCTCTTCCTTTGTGCTGCCTCACAGTTCTCTGGTTCTTGAAAGCCACAGAAGTGTTTACCAGAACAACAACCCTAACTGTGTTTCCAACGCTTTACCAACAGGAAGATTCACAGCGCAGGCAGAGAAAACAGAACGAGGCGCCACATTCTTTCCCATTCGAAGACAGCAAAGCTGGATCCTGGAGTGACAGCCGCTCCTTGCTCCTCTAGCCAGGAGTGGGGAAAATCTCCTTCCAAGCGGAGTCCGGGGGAAGGCAGAGAACCAGGGAATGCATAGCACCTTTACCCATCTCTCTAGGTCGCTTGCCCCACCTGCCCCCCTTTACGTGGTTCTAACGCAGTTTCTGCTTTGGAGAAATGTTGGCAAGCGGTGAGCCGCCAGTCCCCTGGCAGGATTATTTCCCTGTCTCGGAGAACTTTCAGCACCGCGGACAGCGCCCCTCCCCGCCATCCTCTCTGTGGTCCAGGCTCCTGACCGGTGCTATCCTGCCGCTTGGCGTTCTCCCGGACCCCTTCCTGGAGGGGGCTCTGGTGGGAGTGGGTGGAGCAGGGAGAGGCGGTGGCTTATCATTCTGTGTTTCTTGGTCAACTCTGGCCAGTGACCGGCCCCGCCACTTCGGTGAGAATCCCTCCCAAGAGCCGGTTCCTTTGCGCCTCTCAGTTCAAGACCTCAATGAACCGAGTCTGGCACAGGTGGTGGGGTGGGGAGTGCCAGGAACAGGCGAGAGCTCTACTGTTCCAGCATTCCCGCATCTTTCCTCCGCCTTCACTTCGCTTCTAGTCATTTGGCGACTTCTATCTTACTGTTCAATCACAAAACAAAATACCTGTGTGTGGGGGGCGGGGGAGGGAGGGGGTGACTCGAGCGAGAAGGAGGTTGGGGGCTGCGTCCCGCAAGGCCACACTGCCCTACTCTGGCCCTCTGGATTCGTAGGACACTGATGTGCTTTGGCATGGGGGAAGAGAGGAGTCTTACGTGCAGGTGACAGTCCTCTCCCCAGGGTTGCCCCCTCTGGCCAGGGAGCTTCCCTGGACACTTCACCCATCACGTCCTCCTCGTCGCCCCTGGCGTGTCACCGCTCTCTGGGGACAGATGCTCCTGAGAGCGCGCTGGCCTGGTCGGGTCACCGGGCTCAGCTAGAGTCCCTGTGAAGAGTTTGCTCTCTGGTAAAAGGGCAGACGTTGTTTGTCCCCGCTCTCCCCTCGGGCTTCGGCCGGAAAAGCGTCTCTTCCTCTCCATGGACTCTTTCCGAGGCCGAGAACCGAACTGTGCGAGCCCGGTGTGTGCAAGGCATGGGGGGACAGGACGAGCCCGGCGTCGGTGGAGACCCGGGGGGCCCGGACGCAGCTCGCGGCTCCCTCCTTCACCTCTATCTCCCGCCGCGCCGGAGCTGCATTCGTCCCAGCCCCGCCTGGTAGCCCTGCGAGTTGGAGCCCGGCGTCCCCCTACCCTGCATGCTGTCCAGGCCACATTACGGGCCAGAGCCGGAGAGACCCCGACTCGCCTCCTTCCTTCTTACAGGAGACCCCTTCCCGGAGGGCGCGCCTCAGCCTCCGCGCCATGTTCCTGCTTCCCCCCTCCCGGTGGCTCCGGCTCCCTGGTTCATTCAACCAGAGGCAATCATTCCCATGCGCGGGGGTCCAGCTGGGATGCAGAGGGCACGGAGGCGGACAGACCGCGGCGAAGGGGGACGTTCACTCACCGGAGGGCTGGAGGCGATGACCTGGCTGCCGGGGTTGATGGCTGGCCGTCCGCACTTACAGCGCCCGGCCCTGCCTCCTGTGATGCTGGCTGGTGGCGCCAAAGGAAGGCAGCAGGCAGCCGCTGCTGCGGAACAGCTCCTCGGTTATGCAGATTGCCCCGTCTACCCCGCACCCTCCCCGCGGCCTGTCAGTCCTCCCTCCAGCTAGCTGGTCTCCGCCCTCCTGGAATCACGTGGGCTGCCCAACCCCTTACGTTATTGAGCCGAAGCCTCTCACCAGACGGCCCCCCTCCCCGCAAACACACACACGCACACACACACGCACACGCGCGCGCTCTCTCTCTGTCAACTCCTGCCTGGCCTACTGAGCCTCCAGGTGCCGCTTCCAGTATCTCAGGCTATATGAGGCCGAGGGGCAAGAGATGCAAGCAGCTCTCTGTCCGGGGAAAGGACCAGGCAGGACTCTGCAGTATCGGTGTGTTGCGAATGCACAGACTCTGCCAGAAGCTCCACCTCTGCTGGACTTGGCATTGGACAAAGCCGGCTACCCAGCCCCGCTTCCTGCCCTCTGAAAGCTTCCCACCTTCTTCAAGGAGCCCTTGCTGCTCTTAAACTTCTTCCACCTCCCTTAGCATTACTGAAAAGAAAGGATGGGAGAGATTGATTTCCCCTCCCTTCCTAAAAAAGGCAAGACCTTCCTCCTTCTCCAAAGTTCAAGTAGGCCAAGTTTATCTTTTGATTCTCAACATCTTATGAGTAGAAAGATCGAGGATTTGAGATTTGAAGACTGACCAGGAATTTCGGTCTATGTGACCTTGGGGGTATCTAACTTCTACTAACCTTTCTTCTCTCATCTGTGAAATGACCTCCTCACAGAACTATTATGAGAATTTAAAAATGATCATATTCTTAAAATTGCCTATCTCAGGGCTAGACACATATTTAGAAGTCAATAAATGAGAGTCCTTCCCCTGTCTCTGTTAAGAAATAAATTTCGGAAAACAAGGAGATTGTGATTTGTGCCAGTAGAAAGGAAGTATCTTTTGTAAACTTAGAAGGGAGTATCTGTGCATTCAGGCTAGACAGATAACGTGTGAGTGGGGACAAGATATACACGGGGCTTATATTTTTCCATTGGCTCTGTTAGGATGAGAACTATGTTATGTCTCAAAAGGATGAGGTATAGATGGTACAAACCCAGGCATGTTTGGCCTCATCAGAGAATGAATTATTTAACATGCATTGAATAGACTGATTTAGATGGAAAGTACCTACATGAATTCTTGCATCTTTGGTCCAAGCCCTCAAAATACATGGGATCTAATGAGATGTAACTCTCCATCCTTGGAAACAAATTCACTGGGCTTCTGTTTGGGAAGAATACTGGCTGTCTGACACTTCCCTCCTAGGATGGAGCAGTTCAAGTGTACCTTTAGGTTGTGTGTTCTAGCTCAGAGGACCTGGGTTCTCTCCAGAAATATGACTAATCAATGCCAGGACAGTCTGGGAAAGTCCACCTAGCTTAAGCTTATTATTGCCTTGGACCAGCATCCAGGTCTGAAGTCTTGAGACATTCCCATAATTTGAGCTTATGAGAGTTCTGCAGGGTATATCAGATCTCCTGGGATACCCAAGAAGCTATGAAACATTTCAGGACAGGCAGAGTTAAAGAATCAGAAGTTTGAAGCCTTAATGCAGTCTCTGCCAGTTGCTTATTGTATGATCTTTGACAAGTCACTCAAACTCTCAGAGTCTTAGCTTTACAATGGGAATAGAACATCTGTCTGCCTTCTCCATGAGCTTGTTGTAATGTTCAAATGGGATAAAGTATGAGAAGCCATACTGTGAAAGGTGAAGAGCGAATAAATGCAAGCTATTAACATTATAGACTGAAGAAAACCCTGAATTTTTTCTAGTCCAGATGCATTACAGTCATGAAGAGATAGGAAGTTGGGATTTGTCATGGAATGGGCAGCTACCAAAGTGTCAGTGTTTTTCTGTAAGTCTGTGTGTGTGCATGTAATTCAAGGGGTGTGGTGTTTCAAGCACTGTATTTTCATTTTTGCTGTCTTCTTTGATGGATTTCTGGATTAAATCTCATTTTTTCCTGGCTTTTCATTATTAGAACAACACCAGCCACAATCACAGTGGTTATGAGTATTTAATATCGAGGTAAGTTTGTGCCTGTATTTCAGGACAGAGGGTTTACACTTTTCTGACTTTCGCAGGTAAAACTGATTTGGGTTAGAAATTCAAAATGGGTTTGATTTCAAAGAAAACAAGATTTACCATCCAGGAGCAATTTCTGGTTAATCGTCAGCACCTTGAATGGTGATATGAGTCTCCAGTCTACTGCCAATAAACCCAATGAAATCTTCACACAAACCAGGAACTCCTGAGGAGGTCTCCCACCTGTAAGCAGATTCACTTTCCTGTTTACTTCCTTTTAATATTCTTCAGAAAGTGTCAGTTTGGACCTCTTTATATTTAGGGACACCAAAAGACCAGAAGGTGCCAACTCATGCTCCTATACCTATCATTAAAAAAAAATTGTCCAGGGTTGGTAAAATGCTAACTCTGACTCCTACCTACCTCTGTGTTGTCATGAGGAAACATGAGAAATGGAAGAATAAGCATGAAATAATTTAATTTTGCCTCAAAAATTGTGCCTTTATGAGCAGTTACTTGGATGAGCATAAATTTCAGAAAAATTTGGACAGTTTCACCAGAAGTTGCTCTGGGACTCTGAATAATTTTTTCAAACAAGTTTTCAATGTCCAATTCACCTTTCCCAGCACAGGGCAGAAAAAGGAGCTTAGGGAACAGATCTTGCATAGATTGCAATAGAAAGTTACACCTTAACAACGATTTCTAGATAAGTTTTCCCTTGGGTCCTACTCCTTTACTTACAAGCGCTTATCTTTTGCCTGTTGACTGCCTCCTTTATGAGACATTGCAGACACTTTCCAGCTGTAGACAGAGCATAAATGAACCAATGAATAGAAATGCAGTAGATAAAAATGTAGTGGAGCATTTAGAGCCACACACAGCAGGAGCAATTAATGTGTATCTCAGTTCCAGGGTTGAGCAGTGATACTGCAGAGTGATTGCTAATTAGATCTTGAAAGTACACATCCTAGTTTTCTTTTTCCAACAGTTGGAATGTGGGACTTTTGATTCATTTATTCAGTGTATTCTAGACACATGAGATATAGCCATGAACAACCCAGAAATGGTTCCTGCTCTCCTTGAGCTTACAGTCTAGTGGAGGGAGTCAGACCCTAATCAAGTAAACAGAAAAGTGGAGATAAGTACCATGATGAAAACAAAATAGAGCGATATAACAAGGAGCGAAGGGCACCACTTCAGTTGAGTGGTAGAGAACTGACAAAAGCAAATGCAGGGGCCAAGACACACAAGTTATTACTTTCCAAGGAAGGGGCAGTGCCCTCTTACCCAAGGCCTTTTGCCAAAAGTCTACATTATTAGCAGGGTAATCATAAAATCCTTCATGATTGACCCACATGGATGGATTATGGTTAGGCCACCAGGAGATTGGCCAGATGCCTTAACGACCATTACCTGTTTTTCTCTCATGATTCATGATGATGAATACCTGATGCTTTCTTCTAGAAGGAACCCAAGCTCATCAATGCCCCTGACTTTTGCCTCTAAGCAGATTCAAAAGCTGAGAAACCAAAAACACCACTGTGACAGCCTGGCCAGAGGCTGGTCAAGAGCCCTCTAAGTGGAGAGGTTGCTTCTGGGCAGCAAAAGGAGAAGAAAAGACAGAACCAGAACCCAGTGTATCACAGGCACACAGTAAAGATATGGTAAATAAATAACCTGCTGCTAGGATTCTAACAATGGGCTGGGAATTTATAAGCAAATTATCTATGAGTAACTATCCTCTGGGTATTTAAATTCCAAGAGGAAGAAGGGGGATGCTGACCTGAGCATGTTCTTTTCATTCCTCCCAAATTTACAGAGAGGTATAGCAACTCTCCTCACCCCGACACCCTGCAGCATGAGTAAAGTTCCTTAATGACGAAGCTGTGGAAAGAAGTCAGGAGTGTCAAACCAATGGAGTTCCCTGACATGAAAGGAAACACTAAAGCAAACAGTTCTTCCCACTTTTTATACATTTTCTTTAAATACACTCACTTTTCCACTTAATTTATTTTAAAGATGTTGCTATCACTACCTTAAAGAGAAAACTGGCAACAGTTGCCATATAGACAAGATCATCATTTAAATAACAGTGAAAATAAAACACTGCTCCTGTGATTAAGCCAAATACTATTGCCTGCCCAGGAACCTGAGGCTTGCTTTCTTTTTATGAAAAGAAGAAAATTAGGGGACTTCCCTGGTGGCTCAGTGGATAAGACTCCGCACTCCCAGTGCAGGGTCCCGGGTTCGATCCCTGGTCAGGGAGCTATATCTCACGTGCATGCCGCAACTAAGGAGCCCATGTGCTGCAACTAAGACCCGTGTAACCAAATAAATAAATAAATGAATATTTAAAAAAAAAGAAGAAAATTAGCAACTGTTAAAGAGGTGTTAAAATATATTCGCATCAAACTGAGACTTTCTCCATGAAGGAATCAGAAACGTTGAAAGACAAGTGGAAAAGGATAACTTTTTCACTGTGTGATTATAGGTCATTTAGTGCTGAATCCTAGTACTATTTATTTTATTTTATTTTATTTTATTTTATTTTATTTTATTTTATGTTTTTTGCGGTACGCGGGCTTCTCACTGTTGTGGCCTCTCCCGTTGAGGAGCACGGGCTCCGGATGCGCAGGCTCAGCGGCCATGTCTCACGGGTCCAGCCGCTCCGCAGCATGTGGGTTCTTCCCGGACCAGGGCACGAACCCGTGTCCCCTGCATCGGCAGGCGGACTCTCAACCACTGCGCCACCAGGGAAGCCCTCTAGTACTATTTAAATCAGTATTTCTCCCAATTTTAAAGTGCATAGGAATCATATGGGGATCTTGTTAAAAATGCAGAATTGGATTCAGTAGGTCTGGGGTGGGACCCAAGGAGTTGCATTTCTAACACAATCTCAGTGATGCTGGTGTTGCCAGTTGTTGGATCACTTCTTGAGTAGCAAGGATCCAAAGTACCAGTGATGGTATGTGTCCCACATTTGGGGGTATGCCAACTCTTATTTTACAGATGAGAAAAGTGAGGACTTGGGGGTTGTAAATAACCTAAAGTTATTTAGGTTCTCTTCCAAAAGATCTGTATGGTCACTGCCTTGCTGCTAGGGCCCTCAGAAACCGTTTTTCAAGGGGCTATGACATGAAAGTCAAGGTTCAGACTGCTGTGTTCTACAGGTTATTCTGTGGTAACAGACACACCCAAACTCTCAGTAGCTTAAAATAACAATACTTATTGTTCACATTATGTCTCCACTGTGGATGACTCTGGGTTCTGCTCCATGTAAATCACTTTGTACCATGTTATGATGCCCCATCTCAACATGATACTTCAGAGTTGACCTTGGCAGGCAGGAC
Source organism: Aethalodelphis obliquidens (assembly GCF_003676395.1). Lineage (NCBI taxonomy): Eukaryota > Metazoa > Chordata > Mammalia > Artiodactyla > Delphinidae > Aethalodelphis > Aethalodelphis obliquidens. The sequence goes on along the minus strand of NW_020837945.1, from coordinate 95,517,083 downwards.
CAAAGCTGGAGGACCTTGTACCATCAACTAAATGCTCTGGTTTGGAAGTGATGCATGTCACTATTGCCCACAGCCCATTGGCCAGAACATGGCACCACTCAGCAGTAGTTACAAGCAGGGAGTGGAAGAAGAATACTTCCATCTTCCTGGAATAAGAGTAGAATCAGTTACAGTGAACACGAAAAACCTCTACCAAATAAACAGTTTTTCTGTCACTAACAATCCTTGATTCTGTTATCACAGTCTTTTCTGTCTTCTCAGGACCTCCCATATCCAATGTTCCCAGGCCATGGGGCCACTGTTAGCCCACCTCCCCCCGCCCCCTAGTCCTTCTGTATCATACAGAAGGAAAAGGCAGTATAATGGCAGAGGGAATGCAGGATGCCAGGAGACTTTGGTGATAGCAGGGGCATCAAAAGAGGCCAAGTCAGGGAAAGTGGCCATGGTGACTGGGAGAGAGAGAGGAGTAGAGAAAAAGGGGAGCAAGGGAAAGGAGATGAAACAACCATTTCTTTAGGGCCTACTAAATGTTAGGCCCTGTATTAGGATATTTACATAATTTTGCCCTCATAACATTCAGGTTGTTATTGGCCTGTTTTACACTCAAGGGAACAGAGGCTCAGAGGGCTTATATAATTTGTCAAGGTCAACACAGAGTGTAAACTAGGATCGATGCCAGACTGTAAGCCTAGAATCTCCCAGGAAGTCTAAGAAAGTCACTCTCACAGAGCAAGGCAGGACTGGTCCTGAAGAATGGACTCTACCTGTTCACACTGACATTGGAATTCCTTGGTTGTAGGGGGCACGTGCACACAAACAGCTGAGACATCCTGATTCCACAGTGGCTACTACGTGCGGTTATACAGTACGCCTGGGAGACCAAGCTTCTGAAGCCCTTGAGGGGAGGATGTAATAGTTAAGGTCTGTGTGGGTGTTGGGAGGTCTTGCTCTGGAGCCTGAGAGTGATGGGGCCTAGAATTGTCCCATGTACTGTTCAAATCAAGGTAGGAAGGAGCAGAGGCTCTGGAGTCAGACAGACCTAGGTTTGTATCCAAACTCAACCGCTTATTAGTGATGTGGTATTTGGCAAATCATTCAAGTTCTCTGAGACTTGGTATTCCAACCTGTAAAAGGGGATAATAATGCCTAACTGCAGAGTTGTGGTGAAAACTGGAAATAGCATACATAAAGTGCCCACCACATGTAGTTGCTCAATGTAAATGTCTAGTCTTAGTGTTATTAGCGATGAGAAGATCCCTCTACCTACCTGAGTGAGTTCAGCCATGGCAGGTTCCTGTTCTGAGCCTCCATTTGTTCTTCAGAAACATGAGGGAATGGGAGCATATTTCCCCTAAGAGCTCTTCCAGAGACTCAAGTCAATGCACCAGGAGTCATGGGGTTCTCCTGGGGACAGCTGGGGAACGGGCCCACTGAGCAGCCGTACCCAGTGCAGCACTGAGAAGGGAAACAGCTTATGCTGAATGAAGAGTCCCTGGGCCCACTGGCAGGGTTCCCAAGCCCCAGACAGTAGCAGACTTCATTTTGTTGCCATTGCCACCAACCAATGACCCACTAAAACAATAGGCAATGTAGGGATGACTATGGGTCCAGGGGTGGTCTTTTTTAGCCACCCTTGCGCATAGGAAGGACCACGTTGCTAACAGAAGCAGTGCCTGCCAAGGCAGCAGCTCCAGCAGCAGCTTTGAATACAGAACAAAAATGTCAATAAGCACCAGAGAGAATTGGAGGGAGAGCAATGGTGCTCACACTAATGGGATTGTTAGCTTACTCCAGTCTCAACAGCTCATGCTATTGCCACCAAGTGGAGAATGGATTATACTGGTCGTGTATAATCAATTATGTCCACAGCAGATTCCCTTCATGAGATGGGCAGGCAAATCACTACCCTCTGAGTAAGCATCCCTCATGTAAAACAGTGATTATTTTATTGTCAGCCTTTTAAAGGTATGTATTCATCTGCTGTGTATAAGCTTTCTCCTGTTTAATTCAATGACTTTTAGAAAATGAGAATATTTCCTTCCATTGACTCATTTCTTAAAGCTCTTAAGAAGACCAGAGACTCTATAAAGCACTCCAATACATTAGATGAAGGTGATAAGACAATTTAGAAACGGGAATGAAGCTCCAGTTTCTGTCTATTCCCAGTCCCAGCTGGGGAAAGCTTAAATCCTCAACCACAGATGTCTGTTTCCAGAATCCCAGGGAGGGAGAGTTCACTGGCTCCTGCCTCCCTCTCCTTCCACAAAATGTGATTGTGTTTAATTATCCTTTTGCAATAAGGTTTTTGTCTCATTGTCCATGTCAGGTACCAGGAGGGCCTTTAAGATGATTCAGGGCAAGAACCAGTATGTCCTGCTTGGAGGATTCAGTCATCCCAGGCCCTGCAGCCCTCTGTCTTCAGATGGGCCAGTCACTCTGGCACTGGCGGTTGGGTCTGTGTGCAGCTTGGTCTGGGACACCTTCCCCATGTGGTTTGGAGCAACTACCAGTGAACTTCCAGATCTTGAAACATGACTCGGCCTCTTGGATCTAGTCCTGAACCAGACACCAGCTCGCTGCTTTCTAGGTTCTGACCCTACAGGCCCCACTTTTAATTGTCTAGCCAAGCCCTGTGTTATTGCAGAGGATATACACTGAATTGTTTTCTTAATTTGATCTCTGTTTATATATCCGCGTTCAGTAGAGGCTTGGGTGTCTGTTAAAATGGTGACCAAACAGGAGGCACTGATCTAATGTATAAAAACACTGTTGTGAGAAATAAGGCTGGCTCCCTTTATTCTTACCCTGTCCTGATGGGTAACTGCATAGGTTTGCTTCATTCATGAGGTCTGTTCCAGGCTTGAGCTTTTCTTTCTGTTCTCTGGGCTCTCCATCTTCTGATGTGGAGATATGGTGATGCAGATGATGACGGCTGTGCAGTAACACTGCTGATGCCTTCCCACCTGCTCCTTGCACCTCAAGCCCCCTACCCTGGCTGAATCAGCTGCTGCTCTTCTCACTATGGTTAGTCTAGGAGACATTTGTACCAATTAACATATCATCAGAAGACATACTTTAAGCTATAATGGGAAATGAGGTAAACTTAATCCCCATCTCACAATAGCTTAAAGACTTTGTTTTGTCCAGAATAGATGCTGACTATGGCTGGTTTAAAAAGCAGCTGCCCATCTCCTTTGAATCCTCTAAGTGGCTTTAACGTCACTGGTTCTTTACTAAATGAACTCTGCATAAAACTTGTGCCATCTCACACATGCCAGTGCTTTTGGCTGGTTAGGAATCTTCATAAAACAAGAGAAAAAGTGTCAATGTGAAGGAGAGCAAGAGAATGTCTGCCCTATTCAGGAAGGTGATGTGACCTCTGGCTTTGAGAAAGTTCTGTGTCTAGCCAAGAGAATAGCATGAAATCTTTCAAGAATTAGGCTTTCTTCCATGTCAGGTAAGTGAATTACAAGATAAAGAAAGCTCCAGCTGTACATATTGTGTTTATGTGGCGGGGGGCATAAAATAACCTTAGTGATGTGAGACGTGGAAATGATTGCTATGCCCTGACGCCTCCCGTGATGAGACTTAGGTGGGTTTAGGAGAGATGTTGGAGGAACTATTTATTTGAACTAAATGGAGAAGGTGCAAGTAAAAAAGCATCTTTTTTTGCGGGGAGGGGGGAGCGGTGATTTCAGCCTGATCAAGAAGGCCAAATGTTTAAAAATTAAAATTATAATGGCTAACATTTATTGAGTGCTGACTAGATAGGGTTCAAGGAGGTCATAGATACCAGTCATTTGTTGACTAAGTCAAATAAACTCTGAATAACCAAATTAGTGGTAGAATCTGATGTGTAAGTTTTCAAGGAGAATTTCAGAATAGCTGCCCTGAGGAGAATTTATTTTTATTTATTTATTTATTTTTTGCGGTACGCGGGCCTCTCACTGTTGTGGCCTCTCCCGTTGCGGAGCACAGGCTCCGGACGCGCAGGCTCAGCGGCCATCGCTCACAGGCCCAGCCGCTCCGCGGCATGTGGGATCTTCCCGGACTGGGGCACGAACCCGCGTCCCCTGCATCGGCAGGCAGACTCTCAACCACTGCGCCACCAGGGAACCCCGAGGAGAATTTATTAAACGAACATCAAATAAATATTTCCCAAGAGCTGACTATGTGCGTGGTGACCAAGCTGGGCCTTTGTGATAAAGGAAAAGAGGAAAAACAGAACTGCCTAAAACTGAGTTGCTGAGTAGAACTGTAGAGGTTTTTTTTGGATGCTGTGTGTGTAATGAATACTAGGTAGAGGTGAGGGGGAGTTGGCGTCCAGCAGTTTGGCTAGCTTGCTGTGATCTGACATTGAGTGGGCAATAAGGAGAATGTGGCTGTGATGTGGCCTTTTCAGTCTTCCCTGTGAATGACTTTCTAAATGAAAAGTTAGAGACTTCAGGCACAGCTGGGTCCGGGTGCTGAGAGAACATCGCGAGGTGTCTGTCATCATCTCTCAGTTCTGTTTGTATCTGAGTTAGCTTCATCCTCAGCCAAACTCTCTCCTCAAGGCTGGCAAATGGCTACCAGTGGCCCCAGGCTCACTTTTTTTTTTAAAGTCTTGACTGAATGTGTTACAATATTGCTTCTGTTTTATGTTTTGGATTTTTGGCCGCAAGGCACGTGGGATCTTAGCTCCCCGACAAGGGATTGAATCCACGCCCCCTGCATTGGAAGCGTGGAGTCTTAACCACTGGACTGCCAGGGAAGTCCCCCCAGACTCACTTTTTTACCAGGTTAACAACCCCAGTAGAAGGAGAGTATCTCTTTTCTAATAGTTCCCGCACAAGTCCCAGGGCTGACTCTCACTAGACTGACTGAGGTCATTTACTCACTTATTAATTAATTACTAAGTTCAGGGAAATGGAATGTGATAATTGACTGGTCTATGCCCTGTGCTCACCATAGTTCTGGGAGGTGAGGTTAGTGCCACATAAGCCACCTGGACTGGGAATGGGGATAAGACACTGTTATTAGGAGAAAAATAGATTCTAGGCAGGTGAAAACAGTGGAGCATTTCCCAAAATTTATTGCTCAAAGAATCCTTTTTTCTTGAAGTTACTATTCAGTAGGACATACTTGGGGAAATGCAGTCTTCAGTGATCAGATCCCTAAATATGTCTCATAATATTCATGGTCTTGTGCCTAGAAATTTTTATCTGACCCCATTAACGTTGTTTTTAAATGAAGATGAAAAATGCACTGCCTACTTTTTTATACCCTTAAGAACTGCCATATTGACAATGATAATAGTGATTAAATTTGTTCTTAAAAGTACCTCTTTGCATCTGTTCAGTGCTGTACACCTTATCAAGTTTTTCCCCCAACATACTATCTCATTAGCTCTGAGATGCTATCAACAGTAGTTAATTACTCAATGACCTCAGCTACCAGACTTCAGTCCTCTTGTCATTAGTTGCCAAAATATCATACCTGATTCCCACCTCCCTTTAGCTCCACCTGTCACCTTGCTGGACTCAAAAACTCTTAATGAAGATGTTAAATGTACTAATTAACTTTGCCTTGGTGAAAATATCTTTTATTTTAGTGCCATAAGAAACTAGCAGAGGAAAGGGCTGCTTGAAGGAAGAAGACTGGCAAATTGCCTCCAGCTGTCAATCTGAACAGTGACAGAAGGCAGTGGTCCAGGCTCCAAATTATTTATGTTCAAAAGCATTGGAGTTGGGATGGCTTAGTTGGAGCTGCCACTGAGCACTGGGTACTTCATTTTTACCCAAGAATGTATAAATGTATGCATGTATGTATCAGTGAGGATGCATTTGGTTGCAAGTAAGGGAAAGCCCAACTCAAACTGACTTGAAAATAAAGGAAATTTATGGCTCTTATAACTCTTATGTCTGCCTTAGATCCTTTTTAGGACAAGGATGGATAGATAGATAGCTCGATTGATCTATCATATTATATGTATGGCTCAAGAGTTCAAGATTTGTCTGATTCAGTGGCTTAACACAGTCATCAGAAAGGGCTTCTTTTCATGGTGTCAAAATGGCTGCAATGGCTTCAGGCTCCACCTCTGCATCATATGCTCTCCAGAAGGAGAGAGCAAGCCTTTCTTTCCTATGAGCCCTTTCATATGACCCCTTCTGATCAAAAGCTTTAACCAGATGTTTGGATTATGCCAATTAATATTCTACCCCTGAAGCCAGACTTGAAATTATTTTCCCCTCAGTTATATGAGGGAATTGGGTGGTTACCAAGGAAGGAGAGCTGGATATGGGGGAGGCAACTTCAACAAAGCCCATTAGAGTAGGAATATATTATTGTATTCCCTGTCACTCCCTCTCTACCTCTCTCTCCTTTGAAATACTATCTATTTATCCTCATTCTACAAAGGATTTCAGTCAGATGTGGATCATCTATAGGAGGAGTTTGGGGATAACAGAAAGAGCACTGGATTTGGAATTCAGTAATGCCATACACTATCTCTATGACCTTGGGCAAGTCCCCGTACCTAATATCTAAAATTCAACCTCTCTCATTGGATAAATGAGAATAATATTTACCCTATTCACCTCACAAGGTTGTTGTGATCAAAGAAAAGATCATGAATTTAGTAGCATTTTCTAATTTACAATTCAAATGTAAATTATTACTGTTTTTTTCATGGGTGGAATCATATAATGAGGAATAGAGATTTCAGAGCAATCACTCAGAGAAGCAGATTTGCTTCGGAAAATGTTCTATCCCAAACCTCCAGTTGCAGAAAAAAGCAGCAGCAGTGGCTTTTAGATATATGGTGCTGAGCACAGAAAACAATGACTTTGGAATAGCTGGAGAAAGACCAGATGGATGCCTCTATGATCAAAGGAGTTATTTTTAGAAACATGTTCAGTATCCTAGGACAGCGTCATGGGGGGAGAAATTATGCTCTGCAGTATAAAGTACTGTACTAGTATTCCCCCTGGAATATCCAGAGGTAAAAAAACATGGGTTTTGGAGCAGACAGACACCAAATTATCATGTAACCTTGAGCCAATCATTAACCTTTTTGATCTTCAGCATTCTCATATGACAAAGGAGATAATAACTCTGACCTTATAGTATCTGGGGGATGGTTATACAAGTTGGTGACATACAATGCCAAATAGTGCCTGGCACATAGTAGCTGCTTACTAAATAATAACACCTCTGGCTGCCTGCAGTAATCAGTAAATGTATAAGTGTATAATAACAGGAGGACCTTATCTCTGAAGCTTTCTTCCTAAGCCTCAAACGTCCATAAACATTTTGAATAGAATTCTTTATATTCTTACTCCTAGGAAAAATGACTTAGAGATGATGTAAGATATTTAAAGCCAGACAGTGATTTCTGAACTGCTTAAAATGTCTTAGCATGGTTGGCTCTGTGTTTCCAGGTCGGTTTCTATTACCAGAGTGATTTGGATATAAAGTACAAACAGGTAGCCATCCATTTAGTTATCAATATGTCAATTTATAGACTTAATTATCACCTTTTGAAAAGTTTATAGGGCTTCTTTTTTAAAAATTTTAATTAATTTATTTATTTAACATCTTTATTGGAATATAATTGCTTTACAATGGTGTGTTCGTTTCTGCTGTGTAACAAAGTGAATCAGCTATATGTATACATATATCCCCATATCACCTCCTTCTTGCATCTCCCTCCCATCCTACCTATCCCACCCCTGTAGGTAGTCACAAAGCACCAAGCTGATCTCCCTGTGCTATGAGGCTGCTTCCCACTAGCTATCTATTTTACATTTGGTAGTGTATATATGTCAATGCCACTCTCTCCCTTCGTCCCAGCTTCCCCTTCACCCTCCCTGTGTCCTCAAGTCCATTCTCTACATATGTGTCTTTATTTCTATCCTGCACCTAGGTTCCTCAGAACCATTTTTTTTTTTTTTAGATTCCACATATATGTGTTAGCATACGGTATTTGTTTTGCTCTTTCTGACTTACTTCACTCTGTATGACAGTCTCTGGGTCCATCCACCTCACTACAAATAACTCAATTTCATTTCTTTTTATGGCTGAGTAATATTCCATTGTATATATGTGCCACATATTCTTTATCCATTATTCTGTCAATGGACACTTAGGTTGCTTCCAAGTCCTGGCTATTATTGTAAATAGAGCTGCAAAGAACATTGTGGTACATGACTCTTTTTGAATTATGGTTTTCTCAGGGTATATGCCCAGTATTGGGATTGCTGGGTCATATGGTAGTTCTATTTGTAGTTTTTTAAGGAACCTCCATACTGTTCTCCATAGTGGCTGAACCAATTCACATTCCCACCAGCAGTGCAAGAAGGTTCCCTTTTCTCCACACCCTCTCCAGCATTTATTGTTTGTAGATTTTTTGATGATGGCCATTCTGAACGGTGTGAGGTGATACCTCCTTGTAGTTTTGATGTGCATTTCTCTAATGATTAGTGATGTTGAGCATCCTTTCATGTGTTTGTGGCCAATCCGTATGTCTTCTTTGGAGAAATGTCTATTTAGGCCTTCTGCCCATTTTTCGATTGGGTTATTTGTTTTTTTGATATTGAGCTGCATGAGCTGCTTGTAAATCTTGGAGATTAATTCTTTGTCCATTGCTTCATCTGCAAATACTTTCTCCCATTCTGAGGGTTGTCTTTTCTCTCGTTTATGGTTTCCTTTGCTGTGCAAAAGCTTTTAAATTTCATTAGGTCCCATTTGCTTATTTTTTATTTTATTTCCATTACTCTTGGTGGTGGGTCAGAAAAGATCTTGCTGTGATTTATGTCAAAGAGTGTTCTATGTTTTCCTCTAAGAGTTTTATAGTGTCTGATCTTACATTTAGGTCTTTAATCCATTTTGAGTTTATTTTTGTGTATGGTGTTAGGAAGTGTTCTAATTTCCTTCTTTTACATGTAGCTGTCCAGTTTTCCCATCACCACTTATTGAAGAGGCTGTCTTTTCTACATTGTATATTCTTGCCTCCTTTATCAAAGAAAAGGTGACCATATGTGTGTGGGTTTATCTCTGGGCTTTCTATCCTGTTCCATTGATCTATATTTCTGTTTTTGTGCCAGTACCATACTGTCTTGATTACTGTAGCTTTGTAGTATAGTCTGAAGTCTGGGAGCCTGATTCCTCCAGCTCCGTTTTTCTTTCTCAAGATTGCTTTGGCTATTTGGGGTATTTTGTGTTTCCATACAAATTGTGAAATTTTTTGTTCTAGTTCTGTGAAAAATGCCATTGGTAGTTTGATAGGGATTGCATTGAATCTATAGATTGCTTTGGGGAGTATAGTCATTTTCACAATGTTGATTCTTCCAATCCAAGAACATGCCATATCTCTCCGTCTGTTTGTATCATCTTTAATTTCTTTCATCAGTGTCTTATAGTTTTCTGCATACAGGTCTTTTGTCTCCTTAGGTAGGTTTACTCCTAGGTATTTTATTCTTTTTGTTGCAATAGTAAATGGGAGTGTTTCCTTAATTTCTCTTCCAGATTTTTCATCATTAGTGTATAGGAATGCAAGAGATTTCTATGCATTAATTTTGTATCTTGCTACTTTACCAAATTCATTGATTAGCTCTAATAGTTTTTTGGTAGCCTCTTTAGGATTTCCTATGTATAGTATCATGTCATCTCCAAACAGTGACAGTTTTACTTCTTTTTTTCCAATTTGAATTCCTTTTATTTCTTTTTCTTCTTTGATTGCTGTGGCTAAAACTTCCAAAACTATGTTGATTAATAGTGTTGAGAGTGGGCAACCTTGTTTTGTTCCTGATCTTAGAGGAAATGCTTTCAGTTTTTCACCATTGAGAATGATGTTGGCTGTGGGTTTGTCATATATGTCCTTTATTATGTTGAGGTAGTTTCCCTATATGCCTACTTTCTGGAGAGTTTTTATCATAAATGGGTGTTGAATTTTGTCAAAAGGTTTTTCTGCATCTATTGAGATGATCATATGGTTTTTCTCCTTCAATTTGTTAATATGGTGTATCACATTGATTGATTTCCGTATATTGAAGAATCCTTGCATTCCTGGGATAACCCCCACTTGATCATGGTGTATGATCCTTTTAATGTGCTGTTGGATTCTGTCTGCTGGTATTTTGTTGAGGATTTTTGCATCTATGTTCATCAGTGATATTGGCCTGTAGTTTTCTCCTTCTGTGACATCTTTGTCTGGTTTCGGTATCAGGGAGATGGTGGCCTCGTAGAATGAGTTTGGGAGTGTTCCTCCCTGTGCTATATTTTGGAAGAGTTTGCAAAGGATAGGTGTTAGCTCTTCTCTAATTGTTTGGTAGAATTCGCCTGTGAAGCCATCTGGTCCTGGGCTTTTGTTCGTTGGAAGAGTTTTAATCACAGTTTCAATTTCAGTGCTTGTGATTGTTCTGTTTGTATTTTCTACTTCTTCCTGGTTCATTCTCAGAAGTTGTGCTTTTCTAAGAATTTGTCCATTTCTTCCAGGGCGTCCATTTTTTTGGCATATAGTTGCTTGTAGTAATCTGTCATGATCCTTTGTATTTCTGCAGTGTCAGTTGTTACTTCTCCTTTTTCATTTCTAATTCTGTTGATTAGAATCTTCTCCCTTTTTTTCTTGATGTGCCTGGCTAATGGTTTATCAGTTTTGTTTACCTTCTCAAAGAATGAGCTTTTAGTTTTATTGATCTTTGGTATCGTTTTCTTCATTTCTTTTTCATTTATTTCTGATCTGATCTTTATGATTTCTTTCCTTCTGCTAACTTTGGGGGTGTTTTGTTCTTCTTTCTCTATTTGCTTTAGGTGTAAGGTTAGGTTGTTTATTTGAGATTTTTCTTGTTTCTTGAGATAGGATTGTATTGCTATAAACTTCCCTCTTAGAACAGCTTTGCTGCATCTCAGATTTTGCGTCATCGTGTTTTCATTGTCATTTGTTTTTAGGTATTTTTTGATTTCTTCAGTGATTTCTTGGTTACTTAGTAGATTGTTTAGCCTCCATGTGTTTGTATTTTTTACAGTCTTTTTTCCTGTAAATGATATCTAGTCTCATAGTATTGTGGTCGGAAAAGATACTTGATATGATTTCAATTTTCTTAAATTTATCAAGGCTTGGTTTATCCTGGAGAATGTTCCATGAGCAATTGAGAAGAAAGTGTATTCTGTTGTTATTGGATGGAATGTCCTATAAATATCAGTTAAGTCCATCCTGTTTAATGTGCCCTTTAAAGCTTATGTTTCCTTATTTATTTTCATTTTGGATGATCTGTCCATTGGGGGAAGTGGGGTGTTAAAGTCTCCTAATATGATTGTGTTACTGTTGATTTCCCCTTTCATGGCTGTTAGCATTTGCCTTATGTATTGAGGTGCTCCTATGTTGGGTGCATATATATGTACCATTGCTCTATCTTCTTTTTGGATTGATCCCTTGATCATTATGTAGTGTCCCTTTTTTTTTTTTTTTTTGCGGTACATGGGCCTCTCACTGTTGTGGCCTCTCCCGCTGCGGAGCACAGGCTCCGGACGCGCAGGCTCAGCGGCCATGGCTCACGGGCCTAGCGGCTCCACGGCATGTGGGATCTTCCCGGACCGGGGCACGAACCCGTGTCCCCTGCATCGGCAGGCAGACCCTCAACCGCTGCACCACCAGGGAAGCACTGTAGTGTCCTTCTTTGTCTCTTGTAATAGTCTTTATTTTAAAGTCTATTTTGTCTCATATGAGAATTGCTACTCCTGCTTTCTTTTGATTTCCATTTGCACGGAATATCTTTTTCCATCCCCTCACTTTCAGTCTGTATGTGTTCCTGGGTCTGAAGTGGATCTCTTGTAGACAGCATATATATGGGTCTTGTTTTTGTATCCATTCAGCCAGTCTATGTCTTTTGGTTGGGGCATTTAATCCTTTTACATTTAAGGTAATTATTGATATGTATGCTCCTATTACCATTTTTTTAATAGTTTTGGGTTTGTTTTTGTAGGTCTTTTCTTTGTGTTTCCTACCTAGAGAAGTTCCTTTAGCCTTTGTTTTAAAGCTGTTTTGGTGGTGCTGAATTCTCTTAACTTTTGCTTCTCTGTAAAGGTTTTAATCTCTCTGTCGAGTCTGAATGAGATCCTTGCTGGGTCGAGTAATCTTGCTTGTAGGTTTTTCCCTTTCATCACTTTAAATATATCCTGCCACTCCCTTCTGGCTGTCAGAGTTTCTGCTGAAAGATCAGCTGTTAACCTTATGGGGATTCCCTTGTATGTTATTTGTTGCTTTCACCTTGCTGCTTTTAATATTTTTTCTTTGTATTTAATTTTTGATAGTTTGATTAATATGTGTCTCAGTGTGTTTCTCTTTGGGTTTATCCTGTATGGGACTCTCTGTGCTTCCTGGACTTGATTGACTATTTCCTTTCCCATGTTACGGAAGTTTTTGACTATCATCTCTTCAAATATTTTCTCAGACCCTTTCTTTTTCTCTTCTTCTGGGACCCCTATAATTTGAATGTTGGTGTATTTAATGTTGTCCCAAATGTCTCTGAGACCATCCACAGTTCTTTTCATTTCTTTTTCTTTATTCTGCTCCCTGGCAGTTATTTCCACTATTTTATCTTCCAGCTCACTTACTGTTCTTCTGCCTCAGTTATTCTTCTATTGATTCATTCTAGAGTATTTTTTATTTTCTGTTATTATGTTGTTCATCACTGTTTGTTTGCTGTTTAGTTCTTCTAGATCCTTGTTAAATGTTTCTTGTATTTTCGCCGTTCTGTCTCCAAGATTTTGCATCATCTTTACTATCATTACTCTGAATTCTTTTTCAGGTAGGTTGCCTATTCTGCCTTCATTTATTTGGTCTTGTAGATTTTTACCTTGCTCCTTCATCTGTAACATAGTTTTTTGTCATTTCATTTTTTTTTTTTTAATGTGTGGGGCTGTAGTCCTGTCTTACTGGTTGTTTGGCCTCAGGTGTCCAGCACTGGAGTTTGCAGGCAGTTGGATAGAGCCGGGTCTTGGTGCTGAGATGAGGACCTCTGGGAGGCTTCACTCTGATTAATATTCCCTGGGGTCTGAGGTTCTCTGTTAGTCCAGTGGTTTGGATTTGGAGCTCCCACCACAGGAGCTTGGGCCCGACCTCCAGCGTGGGAACCAAGATCCCTCAAGCTGCGTGGCATGGCAAAAAAAATAAAAGAGAAAAGAAGAAAGAAAATGAGGAGCAGTACAATATGAAAGAATAGAATAGAAAGATTAAAAAATATATTAGGGGCTTCCCTGGTGGTGCAGTGGTTGAGAGTCCGCCTGCCGATGCAGGGGACACGGGTTTGTGCCCTGGTCCGCGAAGATCCCACATGCTGCGGAGTGGCTAGACCCATGAGCCATGGCCGCTGAGCCTGTGCGTCCGGAGCCTGTGCTCCGCAACAGGAGAGGCCACACAGTGAGAGGCCCGTGTAGCAGGAAAAAAAAAAAAAATATATATATATATATATATATATATATATATATTAGGAAAAATAAAAATATAATTGAAGCAACGGGTCACTGGGGGCTCCTCCTGTCCCCTTAGGGGTCCATGGTCCCCCACCAGTGCCTGGTAGGTGCCCTTGTTTTGCAGAGATGCGAATTCCACATCCTCCTAGTCCGCCATCTTGACTCCGCCCCTGTAGTGTCCTTTTAATGACACTGTAAAAAATCTTTTGAATGGAATAGTTGAATTTACCAAAAAATTTAGATTGGGTTATAATTGGGATATAACATAGGTATAAAATTTTGCACAAATCGTAAGTGTGTAGCTTAACAATTTATCATAAAGAAAACACTCCTATGCTCATCTTTCAAGACAGGAAATAGACTTTATGAATATCTCCCTTTTGCTCCCTTTCTTTAATAACCCTTCTTTCTTCCTTAGAGTTAACAATTGTCTTAGTTATCTATTTCTCTATAACAAATTATCACAAACTTGGTGACTTAAAACAACAAACATTTATTATCTCATAGTTTCTGAGTGTCAGGAATCCAGGGGCAGCTTAGCTGGTGATTTGAGCTCAGGCTCTCATTAGGCTGCCGTCAAGATGTAGTAAAGGCCTGTAGTCATCTGAAGATTTTACCAAGACTGAAGGATTTGCTTCCAGAAGGCTCACTCGTATGACTATTGACTGGAGTCCTCAGTTCCTCACTGGCTGTTGTATGAGGCCTCAGTCCCTCACCGCGTGGGCCTCTCCCTAGGGCTGCTCAGAATGTGTTAGCTAACTTCCCCAGAGTTGGGGTGGGGGTGGGGTGGAGGGAAGAAGGGCGGGGGAGAGGGGGAGGAGGAGCTATGGTGACTTTTCTGACCTAGTTTTTGAAGTCACACATTGTCATTTTTACTTTATTCTATTGGTTAGAAGCTAGTCTCTAAGTCCAACCCACACTCAAGGGGAAGAGAATTAGACTCCACTTCTTAAAGGGAGGAATATAAAATAATTTTATAAAATCACTAAAACTACGTTTACTTCCAATATCTTTTCATTTTTCTTTTTTTGTGAACTTCATAGAAATAGAATTATACAATATATATTCTGTATCAGGCTTCTTTCATTCAGAATTATGTTTATGGAATTCATTTTTGAGCATAGCAATCTTCTGTTCATTTTACTTTCTGGGTAGTAGTCCATTATACAAATATACCACAGTTGATTTATTCATGGACATGGGTTGATCCTAGTTTGGAGCTATTACAAATAATAGTGCATGAATGTTCTTGGACATAACTTTTGGTGCACATACGTATGCATTTCTGATAGTTATGTATTTTAGAGTGAATTACTGGGTCCATAGATTATGCAGTGTTATGTATTAAGCGTTAGTAAGTGATGCCAGAGCTTTTTCCAAAGTGGTTGTATTGATTTACATTTCCACCAGCAGTGTATGAGAGTTTCGGTTACTCCACATTTTTGTTAGCACTAGGTATGATCAGTCTTTTAAATTTTAGTCATTCTAGTAAATGTATGGCAGCATCTCATTTTAGTTTTAATTTGTATTTTCCTCATGATTAATGAGATTGAGCTCCTTTTCATTTCATTGACAATTCGGATAACTTCTTAAATTGTTTCTTCAACTCTCTTGCCCACTTTTCTACTGAGTTGTTTATCTTTATTTTATTGATTTATGAGAATTCTTTATAAATTTTCATTGCATGAATTACAAATATCTTTTCCCACTCTGCGGCTTGCTTTTTTCATTCTCTTAATGGCATCTTTCTTTTTTTTTTGCGGTACCCGGGCCTCTCACTGTTGTGGCCTCTCCCATTGTGGAGCACAGGCTCCGGACACGCAGGCTCAGCAGCCATGGCTCACGGGCCCAGCCGCTCCACGGCATGTGGGATCTTCCCGGACTGGGGCACGAACCGTGTCCCCTGCATCGGCAGGCGGACTCTCAACCACTGTGCCACCAGGGAAGCCCATGGCATCTTTTGACGAATAGAAGTTTTTGACTTTAATCCAATTTTTCAATCATTTCCTTTGTTATTAGTGCTTTTTTTGTGTCTGTCTATCTTTCTCTATGCCTAATATGAAAATATTAGTCTATATTATCTTCATTAAATTTTAATGTTTTACCTGCTTCAGATAGATCCTCAATCAATTTGGCATTGATTTCTGTGTAAGGTGAAGTAGAGGTCATTTCATTTTGTAAAACATTCACATAAATAATTGGCTCAGCATTGAAAAGATTGTCCTTTCTCACCACTCTGCATTGCCACCTGTGTTATACTTCAAGTGTCCATGTGTGTAGGTCTGTTTCTGGACTGTTATATTTCACTGATCTATTTATCCCCACGTCAACACTACACTCTATTAAAAACCATATCTTCATATGTCTTGAATTTATTTAAGTACTTCCTTTTTTAATTATTTAATATTTTTGCCCATTCTTGACACTTTGCACTTCTTAATTAATTTTGGAATCAACTTGCTTAAATATCTCTTAAATATTGAGATCAATTGATCTGTTAAATATTGAGATCAGTTTTGGGGAGGATCAATTGATTTACAACATGGAGTATTCTAATCCACAGCACGCTAGAACCTTCCATTTATTTAGATATTCTTTTACTTATCTCGGTAATTTTTTAGAGTTTTTGGTAGAGGTCTTATGTATCTTTTATTAAATTTATTCCTAAGCAATTGAGATATTTTCTACTATTTTTGCTTATATAGAGAAATGCTACTGATTTTTTTTTTAATATTGACTTGGTATCCAGTAACTTTGCTAAGTTAAATTATTAATTCTAAAAGTTTATCTTTAGTGCCTGTGGATTGTCTACAGTACCATGTCATTTACAAATAATGATAATTTTATTTATTTGTTTATTTATTTATTCATTCATTCATTCATTCATTTATGCATTGCACTGGCTATGACTTCCAGTACAATGTTTAATAGGAGGGATGGTAGCAAGCATTCTTGTTCTATTTCTAACCTCAGAATTTGAAATCTGTGCCTACTTTTTATATTTACCTCTATATTCAGATATTCAACCCACACGAAGCATTTTTTAAAGTATAGTTAAGAGGTAGGAGTTCCACTCAGTTTGTTCTACATACTGATATTTTTTTCCCAATACCATATTCTAAGTAATACATTCATTTGTTGTTGATTTGGCTTGTCACTTTGATTATATACCAGATAAGCAATGAAGGTCACTTATATCAGTATGGGAGTGATAGATTTGGTGAGACATGGCCAGAATCTGGGTATTTTTTGAAAGACCTGTTTTCTAATTTAAACGTTAATACAACCCATGAATACAGAAAAGAGTGCACATACTCTGGGTGTGTCATGAGAATGATGAAGGTTTCTGATTGTTTGTTTAGCTTAAGAGTATATAATTCTTGCCATAGATAGTCTTTATAAGGAAGGGCAGCAGTTCACTATAAATCTGCTTGACACCAAGGGTCAAGGCAATAATGAATAACCTCTTGACACTATCATATGAAGTTGTTTTTGTGGCATCTGGCCTGTTGGCAAAGAAAGGCAGAGGAAATATATATCTATGAATGCAGGTAGCTCCAAAAGGAAGTTAAATCAGTTCTTTTCCTAAAAGCTTTTTTAAAAAAATCATAAATAGGTGTTGGACTTCAGTGAATGCCTTTTATGCACCTACTGAGATATTTGTGTGGGTTTGCACTTGCAGTGCTATAATGTGGTATAAATCGTTATATTTAATATGCTATTCAATTCAGTTAGCCAAGGTAGTAGATGCCGTGTGTGCCCTGGTCATATCCACTTGGGATGAACCATTTCTGTGCATGCTGAGCCCACTACCAGTGGTGGACTGTGATTCTTGGCCTGAGAGTTTTCTCTAGTCACTGGAACCTCTTCTGTTTGTGTGCAGGTCAGGCTGCAAGTACCAGAAAATGAACACTTCTCCCATCCCAGGGGCAGCCCTCAGCCAATAACTGATGAAATTGAGAGGATAAAGGACCTAGTTTCCATGCCCCTTGGGAAGGATAAAACTGAGACATGTGTTCTACATTGGCTCCCAGTCTAACCTAATGGATTAAACACAAGTTGCTCATAATGATAACTTGCTTGAAAATGCACTTGTTTCCTTCTTTCATTCTCTTACTTCACTCACTTACTGGTGTTTCCTAGAGTCACCTTCCAAATAAATCATTGCCCATCAATCCTTATCTTAGGGTCTGTTTCTGGGGTATCCCAAAATAAGATAGCTAACTTTTTTTTTTTTTTGCATTTTGTATCTATGTTCAAAAGTAAAATCAGTCTGAAATTTTTTAATCTTATGTTTCCCTTTTCCAATTTTATTATGAAGATTACACAATCCTAATAATGTTAGTTTGATAGCTTTACTTTTTTTTCTTCTTAAACAATTTATATTAGAGAGTGATTGTTCTTCAAAGTTCGATAAAACTCACACAAAACCATATGGGTGTGATGCTTCTTGGGGAGGAAAGAGGTAGCTTTGATTGCAATTATAATGTCTTTAATAGCAATTGGTTTATACAAATTTTCTATTTCTTTTTGTGTAAATTTTGCCATATTTCATACATTGCAAGAAAGTTACTCATTTAACTAGGATTTCAAATATACTGGTTTATAGTTATTCATCATAGTCATGTAAATTGTATGGTGGAGCTGGCTCATACTCGTTCATGAGAGTTGATGATTGTTAAATTTTCAGTAACTTTATGAGTGGTTAATGTCACATTGGTAACTGGTCACAATTGGAAATTGGCCATGGTGGGAGTATTTACACCATAGAAATTGGCAAACACTACATATTAGGAATTTTTTTCTTGGTGAACTGGTTGTTATACTTACCAGCACACCTTTGGTTACTCTCATACTTCACTGGTCCCTCCTCCTCCATCTCCTTTATTGATTTCTCCTCTTTTCCTTGACTCTTAACATTTCAGTGTCCCATTAGACAATCTTTGGTCCCATGTTCATCTTTGTCTTCACTGACAGCTCCTGGTGATCTCATCTAGTCTCATCTAGTCTCAGGGTTTTAAAACCTACCCATCTTCCCATGAGTCCCAGATTTCTACCTCCAGCTTGGACCTTTCTCCTAAATGCCAGACTCACATGGCCAGTTGTCAACTCAGCAACTCTTCCTTGATGTCCAATAGACATCTCAGATTTAACATGATCAAAACTGACTTCCTGATATACTCCCTCAAGCCTGCTCCCCTGGCAATCTTCCCCACCTCAACTGTTGGCAACTCCATATTCCAGTTACTCAGGCAGAAAGTCTTATAGTCATTCACAATTTCTGTCTTTCTCTCATACCCTACATACACTCTATTAGAAAATCATATTAGCTGTACATTAAAATGTAAACAAATCTGGCAATTTCTCACTCTTCTGCCCTAAGTTCCCACTATCTCTTAACTGAATTATTGCCATAGCCTTGTAATGGGTTTCCTCCTCACACCCACCCTTACCCTCCCTAGAATCCGTCGTCAAATCCTTCAAGTAGCAAGAATGATCCTTTTTTTTTTTTTTTTGGCCACAATGCACGGCTTTTGGGATCTTAGTTCCCTTGCCAGGGATTGAACCCTGGCCCCCTGCCGTGGAAGCGCAGAGTCCTGACCACTGGACCGCCAGGAAATTCCCCAGAATGATCTTTTTTTAAGCATCAGATCATGTTACTCCTCTGCTCAAAACTTCCTGATGACTCCCAGTTTCACTCAGAATACAAGCCAGAGTCCATGTGATGGGCCTCACCTTTACTTCTCTGACCACATCTCCTACTATATTTCCCTCCTCTCAAAGTCTACTCCAGTCACATTGATCTTTTCACTGATCTCCAAAAAAATGAACAACCCCCCCCCCCCCAGCCCAAAACCTCAAAACCAACAGAACAACACAGGCAAACTCCTGCCTCAGAGCCTCTGTCTGGTATGTTCTTCCCCCAGATAACTGCACAGCCTACTTCCTCATTTGATTCAAAAACCATATATCATATGATTGCTGTTTATTATGTCTCTCTGAGCCCTACAAGGGTAAGAAGTTTTCTGTTTGTTCACTGATATATCCCCACAGTGAGGCAGAAGATTGCCTGACACACTGTGATGCTCAGTACATATCTGCTGAATGAATGTATCAGCTCAATCACAGAAGATGTGGCCTTGCTCTTCTTGTTAAGTAAGATTCAGGGCTCTGCCTAGTCTCCCCAGGATAGTCTCAGGTAATGGGACACACCAGTTTGTGCTTTCATATCACACCTTCTGAGAGCAGCTCCCATGCTGTCCTTTGACTGGAGGAAGCAGACCTAGTTTTCTTAGGAAATTACAGCGGGAACCACTCCACCCCTTCTTTACCATATCTGTAAGTGTGAAGTCCTGCTTGGAATGAGAAGAAACTTTACCCTTCTCTGGCTGAGAGCCTCACTCTCTTTTGTGATCCCCCAAGTTGGGATTGAGATTGGAAGGCAGACTTAAAGTTTGGTTAGGCTTTACCTCTGCTTACCAGCCTATGTTCCCTGAATTAATGCCCTTTCTTTAAAGGGCATTAACTCCACCCCTGAAATTAGACAGTTAGTCGTTAATCAGCTAAAGACAAACAGGTAATGACTCAGAAATGGGTTTAGCAATTTATTGAGGAGATTCAGCTCAGTGGAGTACAACAGTTTTATTTTTTCCAATTACCTCTTTAAACTATGCTCTGATAAGTCCTCCATTTCCTGTCTTTTAGCAGTATCTTCAGCTGATTCCATAACTTTCTTGTCACTCTTGCTAATTAAAAGTCCAGTTCAGTTGCAAAGTCTATTAAAGCTCATCCTCTACCCTCCCTGCAGCATAGGTCTGAGCGATGACCTCTGGATTTTGGAAGCAGAAAAGTGGAGATGAACACATCCTGCCCTTTCTTCCTCTAGGCCTCCATCCTCTTGGGCAATAGGGGGCTGGAAGGAGAGATGGTGCAGTCAGGGGTCATCGTACAAAACTGGCCACATGTGTGTGGCAGGGAAATATCCCTGGACAAGCCCTGTTTTGATATGGTTTTGTTTGATGCTAGTGGCCTCTGCTGATGGAGTGGTTCTGCACAGATACTATTCAAGGTTTTTTTGAGGGTGGCATCAAATTTTGTCTGATTCCCTCCCCTCTCCACCCTTGGTACTAAGAATCCCTCAGTGAAAGACAATTGGGTCTCTTTTAGGTCTGGCAAGTGGTCCAGGTCTCCACCCTCCTCTCCTGATGGGGTATCACCTCACCTGGCCTGGTGGCTGCCTTGACAACCCTATAACTCATCCCTCCTGCTATAGCATCTATGCTCTTTGCATGATGTCCTCGAAACCACTGAGGTATGTTCCACACCCTCTGAGAGTTTTGGGGGCTTGGACTGAGGCTGTCTCAACTATCATTTCCTTACATGGCATAATACATTATAGTTCCTTCTTATTCTGACGGCCCTTCTTTAGAAATAGGCAGACAAGAAGGAAGTACCAGTCTCTAGATTCAGGAGCATTTCCTCTCCCCATCAGTGACTGCATGTCAGGATATCCTAAGAATTCTATCATCACACTCTGACCCTCCCTGGAAGGCAATGGCAGAGCAGGATTTAGATGCCATTGCTCAGCAAGCATCCATCCAGGGATGAGGTGATGGGCACCGCTTCTTGTGAGCACCTCCAATCTCTACAGAAGATTCCCTTGGAGCCTTCTCTACATCATGTGGCACTAGGTGATGTGTGGTTGTGGGTAGGTGTCTGCTCCAATTTGTGTTCCCCTTCCACAGTAGAGAGAAGCCCCTGGGAAAGAGCTGCCCAACCAGGAACTATAATTCTCAGCCCCCTTTGTGTCTAGTTCTGCCCACGTGACTTGCTATCACCAACGGAATGTGAGCAGAAGTGATGGGACACTTCCGGGCTGAAGCATTTAAGAAGTAGACATGCCCCTCCAGGCACTCTTTCCACTTGCAGTGGTTGGTTGCAGATGATGAGGACTCAGGAAATGATGGCAAAACCACAAGATGGGGGAAGCCAGAATCCCTGAATCACTTATAGATGAAAGCTCTCTGCTGAACAAGAACATCTGCTTTGAACTGTTACGTGAGAAATAAACTACTGTGTTTGAGCTACTATGTAGAGTTTGGGCTCATCGGTTATGGCAGCTAATGTTACACTAACTATTACATATGAGAAGGAAGCTGCTGTCCTCTTCCCTGGTTAAGGGAGAAAGAAGCCTTTCACAATGAACACTGAACTCCCTACATGAGACACATCACAGTCTTTCCCAACTTCCAATCTTCTTGTATAAACTGGAGGCTGGAGTGAAGCTAGGGAGTAAGGGGGGATGTTTTGTTGGCTCTTATTTTGCTGTGGACGCAGTGTGTGGTCCAGCTATGGCTGTAGTAGAAAGTAAAGCTATCTGGTTACCAATTCTAGGGCAATAGAAAATGTTCCATTCAGCATGTTGTGACAGGAATTTTTGAAAATATGAAAACGTGTTCATGGACTCATTATCATCGTCACACAGCCTTGAAAGAGCCAGAAGCCCCAGACTGGTAACAGACGTGGACTCCCTGCTTTTGTTTACTGTTGCCTCTGTTCCCTGTCACTGGCCTGCTAATGTTGAGGCTTCACGGAGGTGCAGCTGTGGTGTGCCCAACGGCTGAAGAAGACTATGGTTTGATGCCTGGAGGAACTATTTAGGGAATATTAGTCAGGCCTGGCTTTGGTGACAGTGACTACATGACTCCACAAAATGCCTCCTCTGCCTCCTGCTCCTGGGCTGAAGTGTGGTTGGTCCTGGGACCATCGGAATGTGGTTACTTGGTGCCAAGATATCAGTGGGGTTACAGGAGGTACAGTCAGCTGGCAAGAGGTAGCAATACAGACAGGCGGATGGTGAGTATCAGAGAGGCCCTGGGGAAGGCAAGAATGAATGCCTGGCAGGTGGGAGAACTGTGGCGTTGTTTAATTTGTATAAGAAGACGGGACCATAAGAAATCCCAGGCTGGAGGTTGGCAGGAGGACTCTGGTTTCCAGAAGGTGGGGACCAGTGTGCTAGTAAGACAGGCTTTAGGAGAAACTGGTGCAGTGTAGGGAATCAAGATGGGGCCTCAGGCACTGGAACCTATAGGAAACACAGGAAAAGTGTGCATGGAACTCTTTTTAAGGTTGCCTTGGCACCGAGTCACCGAGTATCTATTATAGGGTTATGTAATCTTTTCTGGTGAAAGAGATGAATTGTCCTAGAGCCTGGCCAAAGGTTGAATCTACAGCTAAAGATTAAGTGGTCCAATCAGATGATATCACTCATATGTGGAACGTAATTTTAAAATAATGATACAAATAAACTTATTTACAAGACAGAAACAGACTTACAGATATAGAAAACAAACTTATGGTTACCAAAAGGGAAACGTGGGTGGGGAAGGATAAATCAGGAACTTGGGATGAACATACACACACTTCATATATATATATATATATATATATATATATATATATATATATGATAGATAACAAACAAGGACCTACTGTCTAGCACAGGGAACTCTACTCAATATTCTGTGATTACCTATATGAGAAAAGAATCTTAAAAAGAATGAATATATATATATGTATAACTGAATCACTTTGCTGTACACCTGAAACTAACACAACATTGTAAATCAAATATACTCCAATAAAATTTTTTTTAAAAAAAGATTAAGTGGTCCAAGAGGACCATAGGTGCAGGGATGTAAGTGTTCAGGCAGATCAACACCTTCTGGTGTCTAAAATTTCCACCATTAGAGTTAAGACTTTAGGTTAAAATAGAATGTAAGGCCGTTATTAAAATGCAGTTATTTCCCAAGAGAAGTAATTAACATTGGCACGTCTGCATATTAGAGTATCACCTCACAGTAATTTGCCAAAGGACACACAATTCATAAGTAGCCGTGGTGAGTTGTATTATTGTTGAAGATATTTGCTGTCCCTCCTTGGGGATGGGTTAAACCTCCCTCTTCTGTTGGTGTTGGACTTGGCCATATGACTAGTTTGGTCAGTAAAGTATGAATGGAAGTGATGAGAACAGAAACTTTAAAAGCCAGCATAGGATTTCATGGTATCTTGTCTTTCTTCCATGAGATCAGTTTCCCAGATTGAGGCTGCTCCTTTAACCTGGGTCTTGAGACGAAGACAACATGAAACAGAGCTGCAGCTGACCCATAATTGATATGCAGACTGAGTGAGAAATAAACCTTTGCTATTGCAGCCACTGAGATTCTGGATTTGTTTGTTACTACAGCATAATTGAGCCTAAGCTGATTAATACAGTGACTGAAACCGGATTCGAACCCAGGCCTGTCTGACTCCAAGGCGCATGCCCTTTCCTTCATAGCATGCTACCCCTCGTGTCCGCCCCCCACCAGCAGAAAGGACACAGAGGCTTAATCACCTGTCTGTGCAGCTGGCAGCCTCTCCTCCCACCTCCTTACACAAATGCCTAGTAGAAGCTCGAGAAAGTTTCAGGAGAGCACAGCCACCCCCAGAGGAGCCCCGCCTAGATGGGAATATAGTGCTACCACAGAGCAGATCTGATTCCCCAGTTTCCTGTCAGCTTCCTCCTTCCTGGAGACACTAAAGCAGGAAATGCAAGAACAAGCGATGACAGTGATGAGTTCCGCGCTGCCCAAGCACGTTGCAGATGCTTTCTCTAGCTTGGAGTTGGTGCGATCTGGTAGATGGGCACTGGCTGGAGTGATGGGCCAGCATTCCATTCCCAGCTTCCTCCTGCCTCTGGAGTAACTGGGAAATCCGTCTTCCCAGATTGGATGTGGGCGCTTCCCTGTGTGGGGGGAATGGGCCCAGTGCCTTTCATTCAAAACAAATAGGTGTCTAATGAAAATCAGGCTGAGCCTTCAGGCAGAATGGAATTTTGCTGCTTAGACTGACAGATTAAGACAGGTCAGCAGGGAGAAATAAACAGACAGACAAACTAATCTACGGGAAGAGCTCAGCTAATCCAAAAAGGGGTCTGATGTTGCTGCTTTTTATTTTTCAAACACCTGTGACAGTTTTCCTCCAGAGATTTAAACTAAGAAAATGGAGTTGGCAACCCCTCTCTTTGTTCGAATTTTCCCCTAGGATTCTGTGTTGCAGGGAAAAACCAGCCTGGGTCAATGACCTGGAGAATTGTCCTGAAGAATCACCTGTCCTGGCATCTGTCACAGGGACCATCAGTCAAGGAGCAGCTGAGGCTGCCTGGGCAGAGAGTAGGGCAGACCGAGTCTGCCGTTAACCTGTGACCACGGAAAGGAGATCTGTGTAGTCAACCCACAGGACACAAGCCATCATTTATTTTGCTTTTTTTTTTTTTTTTTTTTTGTGGTACATGGGCCTCTCACTGTTGTGGCCTCTCCCGTTGCGGAGCACAGGCTCCGGACGCACAGGCCCAGCGGCCATGGCTCACGGGCCCAGCTGCTCCACGGCTTGTGGGATCTTCCCGGACCGGGGCACGAACCTGCGTCCCCTGCATCGGCAGGTGGACTCTCAACCACTGCGCCACCAGGGAAGCCCCTGTTTTGCTTTTAAAGTGTGTTTGAGCCACTATGTAATCTGCCCCAAGTGATGGATCTTTTTTTTTTTTCGGAACGCGGGCCTCTCACTGTTGCGGCCTCTCCCGTTGTGGAACACAGGCTCCTGGACGCGCAGGCTCAGCCGCTCCGCGGCATGTGGGATCTTCCCGGACCGGGGCACGAACCCGTGCCCCCTGCATCGGCAGGTGGACTCTCAACCACTGAGCCACCAGGGAAGCCCGTGATGGATCATTTTGAGGAACTGATTGGCACTTGAGTCTCTTGGGTCTATTTTTGTGTTCCTGGAATTCAGAGCAGCAAAAATATCATTTTGCTCTGTTTCACGATATATCCTTTTCTTAAAAAAAATTAATATATTTATTTATTTTTGGCTGCGTGGGGTCTTCACTGCTGTGCGTGGGCTTTCTCTAGTTGCAGTGAGCAGGGGCTACTCTTTGTTATGTTGCACGGGCTTCTCATTGTGGTGGCTTCTCTTGTTGTGGAGCACAGGCTCTAGGCACACAGGCTTCAGTAGTTGTGGCACACAGGCTTAGTTGCTCCGTGGTGTGTGGGATCTTCCCGGACCAGAGCTCGAACTCGTGTCCCCTGCATTGGCAGGCGGATTCTTAACCACTGTACCACCAGGGAAGTCCATGATATATCCTTTTGATATGCCTACAAAAGAGGCATTTTGTAGAAAACCTAAGGGTCAACACTGATATATAACTGATTTACAAAAAGCAAGAAGATACCAAAACTCCCACTGTTCCACAATATGTATATTTGCTCCCGCTGTATTTACCAGTGAGGCTTTCCCTCGTTATAAGTCACCATTTGAGGGAAGAAACGCATCTTCTTGGTTCTAGTGTTCTCAAGATACGTGATGGCTATAGTGGACTGGCCAGTTGACCAGCTCCAATGAACCTGGCTTTTGATTCAGTTCTCCATTTTGTTTAGTTCTGCACTGTAGTTAATAATAGCGTTTGAAGAGGGCTTCACTGCTCCGACAATGCTTTTACATGCATTGCCTAATCAAACCCTCACAATATCTGCAGGGTAAGTTGAGCAGAATATCATTAGAAGCCCCTGTATATAGTGGGTCATATAATGGTTTCACCATTAAATAGTGTGGGTCTAGAAAGTTAGGGACCAAGTTGCCTTGGTATGGTTCTGGATCATGTGCTCTTTTACCTCTAAAAAAAGGTGCACAAAATGAGACAGAAATAAGGAAAGAAAGAAGAGGAGGAGAAATTGGCTAAGAGGAAGCAAAGAAAGAAGATGGGTCAGCGTGCTAAAATAACAGTTGAGCATTTAACCAACTGGAAGCCCTCATTGGCGGGGTTGAGCACCCCATCACCAGGCAGCCTTGGTGGTTCCCTTCTCTCATCTATCACAAGTCCTGAAATGACACCCGTGGGGCACTTCCTTCAGTATTTACCGCCTGAATTGATTAACAGGGATGATTTATAACGCTTACACCGATGGAGGAATTCTTGTATTTTTATGTATATGAGACCCACTCGCCTGTTCTTGTCATAAAATAACTGGTAACAAGTAAAGCGTTCCAACAATCTAATTTTCTCTTGCTTGGATAATTTCAAATAGCACGAGGGTAGTATCTTTCCACTAAATTGATTGAGTTAGCGAGTTGTTGCGGTAATGTGCCTGCCATACAATAATTTAGTGAACTAATTGTTTCCCCAAAGTCAGTGTGGGCAGACCCTTGCCCTGTGCACAGAGCCTGTGGCAAAGGCTGGCTGTCGCCCTCCTCGTGTGCCCTGATTTTCATTCTCTTAAATAAGAGATTGTGTCTGGGAATCTCTTGAAAATTGCACTCTTAGCTTCTATAGTGTCATTCACTTTGATATTTAATTGTTTTCTGCCTTTAACATTGTTTCAAGCATATGGGGCTTAGCTCACGGACTCAATTGAAAACTCCTTGAGGACAGTGCTGTCGACAGAATTATGCCCCCCCAAGTCCATGTGCTGAAGCCTTCCAAATGTCACTGTATTTGGAAAGAGGCCTTTAAAAGAATAAAATTAAAATGAGGCTCTTAGGGTGCCCTAATCCCAGCTGACTGTGTCCTTATAAAAAGAGATTAGCTCACATAAGGAGACACAGGGATGAACACAGAGAAAAAGACCATGTGAGGACATGACAAGAAGGCAGCCATCTGCAAGCCAAGGAGAGAGGCCTCAGGAGGAACCAAACCTGCTGGCATCTCCGTCTTCCAGACTCCAGAACCGTGAGAGAAATCTGTTGGTTAAGCCACCCAGCTGGTGGTATTTTGTCATGGCAGCCCAAGCACGCTAATACGGAGAGTGACACCTTGTATTTCTCTGATGCATCTCTGCCCCATTGTGCCTCACAAAATGCTCAGCACACGCTTTAGATGGCATTTAATAATACCACTTGCATTTATTTTAATTTTTTATGTATTTAAGGAAATCTGTTCATGAAATATTTAACATAGTTTATTTCATATGAAGTTCTTCGCGTTTGTTGGTCGTCAGCTATCTTCATTAACGAAAGCTAAGTCATCTGTTTGAATAGATAGTAATGTGTCCATGGTAAATATTTTAAACAGTGTGAAAGACTATATAGTGAAAGGTAAACCTCACTCACACCTCAGTCCCTCGTTCTCTTTCCTAGAGGTTGCCATCATTACCAGTGTGAGATCTGTCTATCTTTCCAGATACCTTTGCTTAAAAACGTCTGTGTGTGGGGGACACATATTTATATTATAGATATATAACATATATATTTATGCAAATACATGCTTTATGAAACTGTCTCTCTATAGATATAAATATATGTCCTCCTCTCCGATTTTCTTTTCCATTTTATTTTGTTTTTAACAAATGATAGCATAATGTACATGTTTCTCCTTTTTAAAGAGAGTAAGTTTAACAGTGTATCTTGGGAGTGGTTCCACATAGGACATACGAATCCATCTCATTCTTTGTAACTTATTTCGTTGCACTTATTTTAAATGCATCGTCCTCCCTGCTTCCTCTTTAATTAACCCACATACTTTCACACAGATAGCCACGTGGAGCACGTAGGAAGTATAACTTTGAAAGAGGCTCATTCTTGCTGCTGTTTCCTGATAGGAATATTTGAATGAAGGATTTAATCAGGCACTAAAGCCGTAGGCAGTAAACAGGGCACAGTTTTTAGGCAGTCCAAATAAGTAGGAATAGTCACAGCGAGACTTTCTCAGACAAACCTCATGTGTTTCTAGTCAGTACAGTAACTGCAGGTACACACCAGCAATCATATTTATAGCCCATGTTCCCTCTGACTTTATTATGCAATTAATATTGCACCAAGAAATAATAATAATTTTTAAAAGAATCATACATAAATTTACTATGCTGGAAAACCAAGGTGTCTTTCCCTGTTGCCTACTAGTACTTGTTCATTTGTATACATAGTTTGATAGTTTTAATTACAAATCAGAGCCATTATGCATTCTGCTTTGTCTCTTAAAGTGAGTCATAAACAGTGCCATTTGTTACTCTAGTGCTATTTGTTTACATAATAATGATTTTACATGGTTGCAGTTGATGTATTGTTTCTTCTAATTAAAAAACGGACAACTGTATTATCTGAGCTATAATTAAGTAAACCTTGCAAGAAAATCAATCTGACACATATTAATGATATACATAAATGTTATGAACTACAATGTAATTGACTCTAAAATGGAGAGCAGCTCACATAAATTATAATAGTTATTTTCTATACCCTTTGAAATCAGAACTTTTTAGGGGAGAAGCTATAGAAAAGGAAACTGTTCAGATGCCGTCCTGAAAAAGGAACAGACCTTTCTATTCCTTTAAGAGTTGGTTTCAGGAGATGAGGCTGCATTTTTTGTCCCTTTCCTGCAGCTGGACCTCTACTTGCACAGAGGTGGAGGGAGCAAATTTGTGTGTCTCAAATCAGATTAGGTTAATTAGATTGATTTCCTAACAGCTAGCCATCAAGTATGAATAACTAATGGTCTTCTTTAATTCACTAACTTAATCCACAAATATTTATTGAGCACCTATCATATGATGGATGTGAAATACATAGGAAAGAAGATAACCTCTGCTCCCTTAGCGTTTACAATCCAGGCAAGGTGTAGAACCGTAATCAAATAAATAATAAAGTAATTACAAGTTTTAATACATGCTAAGAAAGAAATAAAGAGGACACAATCACAGGTAGAAATGAAAGCGGGGCATCCTATAGTTAGGTGATCAGAGAAGGCCTCTCTGAGTAAGTCGTATCGATGCTGAAACTTGGAGAAGAAAGCATCAGCCATGCAAAGAGGGGAAAGGGAACAGTGGGGCAGAGGCTCTAAGGCGTGATCAAAGCTGGCAGGCTCACTACTGCCAGTGAGAGTGCAGCGCGCTGAGCAAAAGGAAGTATGGCCCTGGGTGCGGTGGAGAGGAGGGCAGGGGCCCCATGGTGCACGGGCCAGGGCACCATGGTAAGAACCTAGATATCATTATAAATACAATGGGAAGCCAGATGAAAGTTTTAAGCAGGTGCATAGAATAATACAAACCATGTTTTAAGAAGAACATTTGGCTCCTGTGTGGAAAATAGATTGGAGGGGGCGGGGAAGAGTGGCAGTCGAGTGAGTAATTAGGAGGTGGTTGGTGTCGCCCCCGTGAGAGATGACAGTGGCTGGAACCTCAGTGCTGGCAGTGGCAATGGAGACTGATGGATGGGTAGATCTCCATCAGAGATAGAGCTGACAGCTGAAATGGCTATGAAGGATGAGGGAAAGGGAAGATGTCTATAATGACTCTGGGGAAAGCCCCAAGTTTAGAAGTGGAAGGCAGGAACTCAAGAGTTCTCTTTGGACCTTCAACTTGGAGAAGCCTTATGAAGCATCCGGGTGGAGTTGTCAGCTAGGTGGTTAGATACAGGAGTCTAAGATCAATCTGGGAGTTGTCAGCAGCCTGATGATACTTGAAGCCTGAAGACTGGATGAGGCTCTGAAGGAGAGTGTGTAGTTGGGGAAGAGAAGGGGGCCCAGGACTGAACCTGTAACCTTCCCAGAGATGCCCAGTCAGGACCAGAAGTAAATCCCCACGTGGTGGGACCTCAAGCTCTCTGGGGATTCATTATTAACTGCTCCCTCCGTGTCTGGGAAATTGTCCAGGGACATTTCTTTTCCCTTCAGATCTCTTAGTTTCTTTCCCGCCTATCTCTCTTAACTCTGGTATCTTCTGAACCCTGGGAACCCTCCTATGAGAAAAAGAGAAGGCAAGCGCTGGTGAGGTTGTTCATGCTCAGTGACCCTGTGGGCTGTCACCTTAAGCAGTTGGACACTGGAAGCTCTGCACAGCTGCCAGAGTATTTTGCCATTTGTCTCTCTGTTTTCATGGGTGTAAGCAACTGTTGTGGCTCTTCCCTGAGAGCCAGAACCCCACAAGCTCTTACCTCTGCAGCTACCAGTAGCTTGTGGGTCAGCACTTCACAGCTTAGATGCCCCATAGTGAGACCGTAAAGTAAAGAGCCAGAGGGACCTTTGAAAACATAAAGCCCAAGCCTCCTATTTTACAAATGAGGGAACTGATTCACCCACTGCCCCTCAGGAAATGAAAGATATTTCAGGTTTCATTTCACCAACAACTAATAACTCCTCTGATCAAGTGAACCCATCAGCCTTCATTCAGTCCAAGAGATGACTTCACTGTGGCTCCTAAGAAAAGACCAATCCAATGTTTAAAACCTCTCTAATTGGAAAAAGAAGTTGGGAGTATTTCCAGGCCTGAAACATGGATATGCTAAGAAATACCCGACTCGTGCTGCACTTTACCCCAGCCTGAAGAAATGAGGTAGATTCTGTTACCCAGGGTCATCTTCAGTTTGAGACACTGCGTCTGCAGAGGCTCAGAGTATACTGTACTATAAGTGACCATAAAAAAATGGCAAGAGGTTCTATAAATTAGAAAGATGGGTTTGGCGTTGGCCTAAGGAAACCCAAAGCCTACATAAAAGGCATTGTCTCCACAAGCAAGGTGAATAACAATAGGCTGACATGTATTAAGTAATTGATAAAACTTCCCTCTTCCATAAAGACTTCTGTAAAAGCAACAACCAGAGGGTGTAATGAATTCAGTGGGAAAAGACCCTGTTTAATCTTTTCTGAGATGTGTCTGTTGAGAAAAACACGCATTATTTTCTGATTCTCTCTCTTCTCCACCTGATGTTTTACACCTGACTTATGTGAAGAGGTGTCTCAATGCCTGTTCGTGATTTCAGTGAGTTGAGGCACATACTTTTCCTTCTAGGATGTCGAGATTCATAGATTTTGGGGGGACAGCAAGAGCTTTAGAAATAATTCAGCGCATCTCTCTTACTTTCCAAAGACAAAACGAGGGAGGTAAGAGGCTTGGTCAAAATGACACAGCGATTAGAGAGCTAGGCCTACCGTCAAGCACTCATGGTGGACAGCCCGGCTTTTCCCATTGTTGGAATTCAAACTAGTAGAGAACTGCTCGACATGAGTAAGGTTTTATTTTCTTTGTTAACTATTCATTTTATACGAGTTTGACTTTTCATTCTATTAAAAAATTGGGGGGACATAGGAAAAAGAAAAACTACTATGCGTGTAACCACTGTTAGCATTTTAATGTATCGCTTCCCAATGCATTTTTTTCCTTCTGTATATTTTAAAATAACTGTTATTTAGTGTGTACGTAATTTTCCATTTTTCAGTTAATATATTGGAAACATTTCTAAGGAATGCAAAATATTCAGGCAGATGGATATACCGTAATTCACTGAATGTTTCTGTGGTCGTTGGGCATTTAGGATGATGTCAGTTTTTTGCTACTGCATATAACAATATTTTTATATGATATATAAAATTCTTATGGCATATAACTTTCTTGATAGATTATACCCTTAATATGGAACTCCAGAAATGGAATTAAAGAACCATGGTTATTAAAGTCATCCTGATTCACTCTTGCTTTACAACATTAAGTATCATCACAAAAAATATTTGCTAATTTTCTTATTGAAAATGGCACTTGTTTGAGCTCTCACTTCTTTTACGGCTGCTGAGTCCTCCTCTGGACTTTTTTTTACCCATCCTACCTTAAGCATTTTAGCTTCTTAACTGCTTATGTTTCCCTGAGCAAAACATCCTGCTCCATAGATTTCGTTTTCAGGTCTCTCTCGACAAAATAGGAATCCCTTGAGGATAAGGTCTGTGTTTTATTTACCTATAGGTTCCCGGGATTTTGTGTAGTGCGTGGCACACAGTGGGTGCTCAATAAATATTTATTTAACAAATGGATGAATGAATGAATCAGTAAATGAGGCTGAACATCCCCCTCCCCCGCCACCATGTTTGTTCAGTAGCTGTGATTTCTGAATGCGTTGTTTGGTTGTGTCCTTTGTCCATTTACTTATCAGTGTCAGATGTTTATTGATTTTTACTAGTGTTTGAATATGAGAACTCTTTGCCTGTCACACTTGGGCTAATATTTTTTCCAGCAAATATGGTTTGCTTCATATTTTCAAGCAGAGAGTAGAAGTTGGGCTAATAAATGTGTCATCTCCTGCTGCACTTTGTCCACTTAAAAGGAGCTCAGAAGGGAGGGGGATGAAGAGAGAGAGAGAGGGAGGAAGAGAGAGAGATGGGAAAAAGAGAGAGAGAGAGGGAGGGGGGAGAGAAGAGAAGAGAAGAGAATTCTAGGGCAATGAGTTCTGAATTCTGAGAAAAGTCAGGTAATTTGGTTTATTTAGGCAGATTTCATGCGTTGTTGATGTGAAA
Organism: Aethalodelphis obliquidens; assembly: GCF_003676395.1. Lineage (NCBI taxonomy): Eukaryota > Metazoa > Chordata > Mammalia > Artiodactyla > Delphinidae > Aethalodelphis > Aethalodelphis obliquidens. The sequence continues at coordinate 95,484,325 of NW_020837945.1, read as the reverse complement.
AGAGTGACTGTGTCGACCACATTTCAGGCCCTCTGAAGCTGAAAAGGTCAACCAGCCCCTGCCTGCAGTGAAAAACAAATTCTGCTTGTCCATGCAGAGAGGTAGGTTTCAATTAAAAGACACAGAGATATTCCATTTGTAAATGAGAAGTGAGAACACTCATTAGTAATCCTTAAATCGTTGGTGAATCAGCACAGTCCATAGGAAACAAACCCTTACTACCCTGTTTACATTGAAAGGAGAAAAAAGACTCCACTTGCTTTTTTATCCCCTTTGTTGCTAGTTATGCTTCTCGTGTGTTTTTTTTTTTTTTTTTTTTTAAGCATAGTGAAAATTGTATCATCACCTTGTCCCTCTGGGTCTGTTGCTGGATTTGCAAACTTTAATATTTTTCTGGTTAATATTTTATAAAGCAGACAAACTCACAAAATGCAAGCTGTCAGGAGCCTTCAGGATAACATCAGTCCCCTCTAATCAACGTGGATGGAAATAAAGAGAAACAAATTCCAATTTCCCAAGATTGTTGGATCTGTTCTTTGGAAGAGGAGATTTCTGATTCACAGGCAAGAGAAACAAACAAAACCCAAAACCAAATAGCAACAGTAAAAACCCATCTCCCCTACCAGAAAAAAGCTTCCTGAGGTTAGGGATCCATTATAGACATGTCAGTGTGTCCTCAGAACCTGGTGCGACGCCTAGGAGATGGCTCTGAACGGTTGTTTGAAAGATGAATAAATTATTGGGGTGGCCCTGCCTTGGATGGTGGGTCCCTCCTGTGTGCACCCCCCAGACCCACTCTCCATCCTCTACCTGCTTCTCCGCCTGGGAGGCTGCCCAACACAGCCCACATCAATGGACTCCCTTCGCCTGTGGCTTTCCAGGTGAGTTCAGCCAATGTGGAGTCCCAGAAGGAGTTTGGAGGGCTGGAGCAGAGTGAGGTTGGGGTATTTATTTCCTGGGCATCCTCCATGCGAGATGGTCTTTGAACAGGTGCTCTCCAGAGGTCACAGCACCTGTCAGGTGACCCTCTCGCCTGATCCAGGTTCCAGTGGCCCCCTGACCCTCATCCTTTCAGCCTAGGAGTTCTGTGCTGTCCCTTGTGGTTCCTTCCCTGCACTCTGCCCATACCTTAGTGGATGCCCCTTTATTAAACTCTCCTCGAAGTACCCTAATTTGAATGCGCCACCTATTTCCTGCTGGAACATGACGGATATGGAAAGTTATGGGGTGTGTGCATGTTGGTTTAGTGGCTGCACCCTAAAATTCAGCCTGCCATCTGCTCACCAAGCTGTGTGCCCTGGAGAAAGAGCTGCCTTTTCCTAATGCTCATATTGGAGAGTATGGGCTAGTGCCACCTTGGGCTGAGTGTATGTATATAAGCCTCAGCTTATTAGAGAGGAAAATCTGCTGATAGATCCGTTTTCTCTGTCATCTCTCCCTCCCACCCCCCTTATCCTGTGAGTTGCAGCTTTGTCTGCAGCCTGAGTGAGTCATGTCTCTCTACAGCTGCAGCCACAAAAGCAGTAAGATGGTTGGGGGCAGGGGGAGGTCCCATTGCTCTCCAAGTGTTGACTGATTTGGCTGTTTCTGCAGAAGCAGAAGGACCACACAAACCAATAACACCTCTGGTCGTTTAATGTTTTGTAGGCAAAACAGCCTCGGGTGGCTGTTTTCCCCTGTTCCTTCAGTTGTATTTTCCTGCAGACTTACCCTCTCTCATCTCCCCCTCCCCCTTGCGTCATGCAAGGCCGGCAGAACCTGTTCTTATCATTCCCATCTTAGCAGATGCAAAGGACAAAGGATACCTCAGTGCCTTGAACCGATCTGCCCTCTCCTCACACCCCCTCCCTTGTGGGACGTGAGGCCCATTCCCATGGGGGTGACGGGGGTACTTAGACTTCCAGCCCCTTTATTGTTCAAGTTTCCTTGCCAGTCATCGCTGATGATTTTAACTACTTGACAACATCTGCCTCAGAGCCTGAATGCTCCCAAGTGAGGGTATTGTGAACTGCATGTTAGAAATGGGATGTGTCACTCCATTCCATTTATCTGTCTCCAGTGACCGAGGGTGTGCTGGCTGAGGGGAGTGAAGGAGACATTCATTTCTCCTCATCCACACAAAGGAAGTGATGGTTACCTGGGTTACTAGACTGGGCTAAGGCCCCTAAATCCGACTCGATTGTTCGGTTCAGATATTGCTTTCTAGTTTTCTCTTCCCTGTGCATTTTGAAGCTCATCTGACCCTCTAACTATTCAGCTCCTTGTACAGCACCGGCTTCTCCCTATAATGCTAGTGTTAAGCTGATTTTAGATCAGAATCCAACAGATCCTTTCAGCAGCGCTCAAAGAGATGAAATCTCTAGCTGCAGACTGTTCTTGCTGCTGAAAGAGACTGGCAAGGTTTCACCAGCAATAATTAATTTCAAAGAAATTTTCCATCTCCAGGCCTTTACATCTCACTAATTATTTTCAAGGTAAATTGGATTTGCTTTGCAGTATCTTCCCACCCCACCTTGCAATAAGCAATTTAACGTGAAATTGCTGACCTGTGCTCAGTCCAGCCATGGATTCCTAATCCTTTTACAATTTAGAGTTATATCGTCTTAGAGCTGCAACTGAGTTTTCCACCAGCATGATGATCGCCTTCTTTATTTTTACCTGTAACAAGCAGCGGTATTACTGAAGCGCGCAGGAAAGCTTCAGTTGGTCACTGAAAATTACGGAATATCAATCGTCAACGTCTATGCTGTCGGCGGGTGGCAGCGTATTAGAAAATGAAGTAGGTCATTTGGGGGAAATATTTCAGTGAAATCCATCAACCTGGGTGATGTGCTGAATCTTAAACCAGAAGGCAAGAAAGCCAAACCAAACAAAAAATGGTTGTTTTTCCCTTTGAAGAACAGATAGCAACAACTTTAAATGCTAAATGACATCATCCCACCCTGGGGGGTGCCCCTCAGAGACTGTTGTCTGAACTCCAGTCAGATCACTTGGTTTTCTGCCCTCTGTGCTTCCTTCCTCTCCCAGCTTTCATTCAAATGTTCTGCAGTGATTAACAGAGAGTAGTCAGCCTTTTATTTCACAAGACTTCCCTGTAATGTTAGAGCTGTATTAGAGTTATTTACAGATCATTCTGCATAATGGCTTAACATTGCCACACCTGTATGGCAGCCAGTGATAGGCGGAATCTCTAGACTTTTGACTTATTTCTGCTTGGCCTCAAATCAGGTCATTTCTCCTTCAAAGTTTGCCAGGTGCTTTAGAAACCAATTCCCCTGGAGGACCCTTGACCTTGTGTGTGAGGAAACAGGCACCATCTAAGGAAAGAGGGTGCACAGGGAGTTGGGAAGATGGTGGATGAAGAGCCCACAGTTCAGCTGGAGAGAGCTGTGCACGTCCAGGGGCGCACCTGACCCCGAGATGAAGCCCAGACCTCTGAGAAGTGTTCACCAGGGTGGGGCTGACGTTCCCAGGAAGGAGGGGTAGACCCCCAGTGGTTCTCTACCAGGGCAGTTTTGTCCCCCTGGGGACATTTGCCAATGTCTGGAGACGTTTTGGTTGGCACAACTGAAGGGCAGGTGTTTCGTTCTAAGTGTGAGAGGGGAACCTTTGGGAAGTTTTGAGTAAAACACGTGGGTTGGAGGAGTGTCTTCCATGGCTGGGACTCTGCTGGCCAAGAAACGGTTGAAGTCAGTCATTCTGAGCCCTGGCTGCGCATCGGGGTCACCTGGACCCCTCCATGCACAGGTTCCCCCCAAGACCAACAAAAATCAGGGTCTTTGGGGGTGAAGCCATCCATACTTTATAAAAGCTCACCAGGTGATGCTATTGTATTGCCAGAGTTGAGGGCCTCTGGATTAGGTGAACTCAGTGGCAAAAATGAATATCTTTGTAGAAATAGGGTTAGAAGGAATGTAGCCGCTTCTTCCTGGGGAGAGAAAGGCGTTGCTTTTGAGCTATTAGTTGAGGACTTGGACATAGAGAACTGGGCACAGTGGAGGGAGGCATGTTCCCACTGATGAGGGAGCAGGCTGACCCCTGAGGCCTGGTGTGGGCCCCCTGCACAGCAATGCTGCAGAGCCCGGGCTGGGGCAGGGCTCACCCTGGGAAGCTGGGCTTCGTCTGGGCTTTCTTCAGTGTCAAAGTTCCCTCTGTCTGCTGTTGTTGCCTTGATTGTTCCACTTGCACCTACCTCCTGCCTTGTCCCTGGTTTGCTCCCCGACTTCAGCCTCCTGATAGGCGGCTGGCTTTGATTCTCTGCAAACCTCCCGGCCTAGAGCACACTCCCAGTAAGCATTCCCAGCCTGTACCAAGATCTCCTGGTTCAAGCTTCTAGGTCGGAGTCCTCAGGCCCTGTTTACAATTAGGAGGCAACTAATACCTTCTTTGGGGTCCACTGGTTAGTAGACTTTTAGTGATGTACAGTTCGTGATTATGTGCCTGTACGTATTCACACACACACACACACACACACGCGCGTGCACACACACACACACACCTGTTTTTCCTGGCTTTATAACCATGAATGACAATTACTAGGACTAGGTACCATCAATCAATTCTCTTTCTCATACCCATGCCAGATCACATTTCCATGACTGAGATTATGACTGTCCTAGTAGCCAGTAGTAATTGCCAGGAAGATGAAACCCTGGCTTAAAGGTGCCATGTCTTGCTTCACACAGCAGCCTGTTGTGGACACGTGCCGGAAGAGTGGTCTACCAGGAATGGAGAAACCTCCTAGCCACAATCCGAGAGGCAGATGTCAACTTTACAACCATAAGAAAATGGGAAATTTCTCTTGCCACATAGAGTTTCAAAGTAAGTTCATCACTCAGGAGTTTAGACATCATTCTGTAACTCACATAGGAAGCCATCACAAGTTTTTGGCAGGTAAGTGACAAGAAGAGAGCTGTTCTTTAGGGAGATGGATCTTGCAACTGCATGTAGGGTGAATGGGGGTGGGGTGGGGAGATCACACATCAGATAAGGTAGGAGGTGCACAGACTTGAAGGGGCTTGAGGGTATATGGTCCCAGATAGCTTCTCTGTTCTTGGGCAAGGCAAGCTGTGGGACTGAGAAAAGGGGTTGGCATCCCCAGAGGCTCTGAACCCTGCCTTCTTTACACAGGTCCAACACCCACAGACCTCGGGAGAGGATTCCCTGGAGACCAGACAGGTCACCACATAACATATGCAGTTAGAGCAGCAGTTTACATGGAAAAGGAATTCGTTACCATCTGCTTTAACCGGCCCACTCTTTGTGCATGTGGCCAAGAGTCCAGGGCAAAGCTCCTTAGCTGATAGCCGGCGATAGTTCCCCACTTGCTCTGGGAGAACATGAGTCCAAGATCAGGGTTGCTTTACTAAACCATAACCACTCAAGCCAATGGCAACAAGGGAAGAGGCCAGGGCATTTCTCACCCTCTATCCTCCAGCCCCAGGCTCCCACTCTGTGAAGATGTCCAGACTTGGCCAGACATCTGTGTGCAAATTATATTTATTTATGAGGCTGAATATATACTTGAGCTAAAGTTGAAATATATATTAAGTATCAAGTATCTTGGTATGAAAAGGAAATATTTTTACTGCAGATATATAAAGATTCTGAAATCCGATAGCAATCCATGGAATGTACTCATTATAGTCAAAGCCATTCGTAATGAAGGGAAACAAAATAAATAAACACAAGTCCGTCCAATGTTCAGCCTCAGGAGTAACTTCATTGCTATTACTGACGGACACCACTGTCATGTTGCAGCCAAAAGTAGCAGATGTCTGCAGAGAGACATACGGGACTTGGAGATGCAGCGTTGACAAGCTGGCATCTCATCTCCCGGCTCAATTAGATCTGGGCCTTCTCTTCCTAAAGAGCTTAGGTCTTGGCCTGGCTTCAGAAGAGACAACTATCAACAAGCTGGCTGCTGGTAGATAGTGGGGGCCAGCCATCACCTGACCTTAGTGTAGTGAATCTAGTTTCTTCACGTCTTCACAAGAAAGTCTTTAGTTTTATTGAGTGAAATGTGGAAATGTTTGGCTACCAGCTGGATGCCAAAACCTACGGAAAACAAACATCCCTTGGAGCAACATGGTAGCCCAAGCCAGATCCCTTGTGGGCCACATCCAAGCAGTGGGTCTGAACCAGAGAGAATTTTGAAGATTTCCTGGGGGAAGTGGCTGAGCCTAGATCACATGGGTGGTCTGTGGAGTCAGAGAGGCTCAGCCTTACAGAGTCTTCCTAGAAATAGTCTGGTCTCTAGGGTTGCACCACAGTGCAAGGAGTCTAACAATGCCAGTCCACTCTCCCGGGACCGGTATTGGACAAAGTAGTGACAATTTATGGCTCAGATGAAGCTCGAAAAATCATGGGGTAAGAATGGGCTTTGTTGTAGGATGGGGTAAAACCTAGAATGTGGGGATGTTATTGAGGTGATGGAGTTAGTTTCACAGTTAAGACCACCCTGTGTCACGCTTGAAAGTTGCTAGGTGTCCTTCTCTCCACTTAGTTCACAATCACTCTGCATCATATTACCAGCCAACGCTTCCTGCTCCTTTCCACATTTATTCATGAATGAAATTGTTCCAATGACGATTTTTATTAGAAGAAAATATTACAATCAAAAGAAGGTATAATAGCCACAGAGGTGACACCTGGATCTGCATTCCCTGCCCATGGCCCTGTGATGGAGCCCGTTCTCTCCTTCCCGCCCTGCTGTGACAGAGGAAATGCACCTTCCCAAGACCTGTGAGACACCGTTGGGGAGGGCTGTGTGAGCTTCCCCTCTCAGACTACCTGGTCCACCTTCTAGAGGCCCACACCTGTGCTGAGAGCCAACCCCAGCCTGCTCTCAGCAGCTGCAGCACTAACCTGGAGTGGAAGGGTCTGGGAGACCACAACTCCCTCTGTGCCCAGCTGGTTCGGCCCAGGTGCTTTGCCCCTGAGGACTCGTCCACTGAACGATCACTGTGTCACGTCTGCACTTGTTATTGGTTGTTAGTCTGATGGGATTTCCTACATCAGACTAACAACTTCTTTGATGCCTCTTCCCCTCTTTCTGATGGTACAGTGACCAAGGCAGGCCATTTGAAACTCTGGTGTTGTTTCCCCTCCGAAGTGAGGGATTTTGTTGTCACCAGTAAGGCCAGTGCCTCAGGTCCTGTGGCTCCGTTTTGGCCGGTGGGAGCCAGGCTGCAGTGGGACTTCAGGGCAGCCACACAGCACCTCCAGGGTTACTCTGGGACCCCTCAGCCTCAGCACTCAGACGCGGCTTTGAGTGCAAAGCGGGAACTGGGCCATGGGAGGGCAGAGGTCTTTCCGAAGTTCTCACCGTGTTTGTGTTAGCTTGTCTAAACAGAAGCAGAAAGTTGCTTCTGTACTTTACGAATGAGACAAAGAAGACCGAACAAAACAGCCAGGATCCCAAAGGGCGAGTGGAGGGCAGGCATTGGGACCCGTGCTTTAGCTTTTCGGGAACTGTAGCTTCACTCCCCATCACGAGAGAGGGGCTGTCTCGCCCACGCCTTTTCCCTTCTGCCCTGAGAAGGTCAGAGCTGAGGAGGGAGACTACTTAAAATGGTGCTCTGGGGCTTCCCTGGTGGCACGGTGGTTGAGAGTCTGCCTGCTAATGCAGGGGACACGGGTTCGAGCCCTGGTCTGGGAAGATCCCACATACCGCGGAGCAACTAGGCCCATGAGCCACAACTACTGAGCCTGTGCATCTGGAGCTTCTGCTCCGCAACAAGAGAGGCCGCGACAGTGAGAGGCCCGTGCACCGCGATGAAGAGTGACCCCCGCTTGCCGCAACTAGAGAAAGCCCTTGCACAGAAACGAAGACCCAACACAGCCAAAAATAAATAAAAATAAATAAGAAGACCCCAAGATCACTATTTAAAAAAAAAAAAAAAAAAAATGGTGCTCTGACAGAGCAGCTCTCTTACCGTAAGGCAGGTTGAGAAGATGGAAGAATGAATGGCTGACTCAGCGGGAGCCCCTGCCCAGGGCGAGGCTGGCCCCGGTCACTGCCTTCAGAAGATTCTGCCAGAACTCTGGTGCAGAAACAAGGGCCTTCAGGAGGCTGGAGAGATTGAGGCACAGCCCCTTGGAGAGGCCATGGTGCTGCTGGGGCTTACACAGCCCGGGGGAGGGTGCCGTCGCGCTGACAGTGTCTGTGCTGTGGGATTAGAGTTGAGGCGGTTGATCCCAGGGAACGTGGGTGGAGCGGTGTCTTGGGGTGCACACGGTCTGGTGTGTTTGGTGACCCTTTCTCACATGCTCGTTGTTGCCACTTAGCAGACAAGCCCTGGCAACAGAGACTGCTGAACTCCAGCCGCGTCCAGGCTGTGAGGGGCACTGGCTCAAGTCCTCCATCAGCTCTCGCAGGGCTTCTGCTCACCCTGTCCTCCACCTCCCACTCTCCTCCCTGCCTCCCTTTCCCTCTCCCCCTTGTCTTCTCCCTCCCCCTAATTCCATTCGGTTCCCCCCCCAACCCCCTGCCCCGACCCCATTTTCAAATTCTTTTCCTCCTCTTCTGAATTGACCACTTTTCTCTTTCTATACTTCAAGTTTTGGAAAATTTTTATTTATGTGTAGGTCAAGAGTAAGAGGCTTGGGCTTCCCTGGTGGCACAGTGGTTGGGAATCCACCTGCCAATGCAGGGGATGCAGGTTCGAGCCCTGGTGTGGGAGGATCCCACATGCCGCGGAGCAACTAGGCCCGTGCGCCACAACTACTGAAGCTAACATGCCTAGAGCCCACGAGCCACAACTGCTGAGCCCGTGCGCCACAACTACTGAGCCTGCGCTCTAGAGCCCCCGTGCCACAACTACTGAAGCCCGCACGCCTAGAGCCCATGCTCCGCAACAAGAGAAGCCACCGCAGTGAGAAGCCTGTGCACTGCAACGGAGAGTAGCCCCCACTCGCCGCAACTACAGAAAGCCCGTGCAGCAACAAGGACCCGATGCACCCAAAATTAAATAAAATAAATAAATTTAAAAAAATTTTTTTAAATAGTAAAAAAAAAAATGAGGCCTGAAGACATACAGATGGCCAACAGACATGTGAAAAGGTGCTCAGCACGACTAACCATCAGGGAAATGCAAATCAAAACCACAATGAGATATCACTTCACACCTGTCAGAATGACTGTTATCAAAAAGACCACAAATAGCAGGTGTTGGCTAGGCTATGGAGAAAAAGGAACCCTCGTGCACTTTTGGTAAGATTATAAATTGGTGCAGCCACTATGGAAAACAGTGTAGAGGTTCCTCAAAAAATTAAAAATGGAATGGGGGCTTCCCTGGTGGCGCAGTGGTTGAGAGTCTGCCTGCCGATGCAGTGGACATGGGTTCGTGCCCCAGTCCGGGAGGATCCCACGTGCCACGGAGCGGCTGGGCCCGTGAGCCATGGCCGCTGAGCCTGCGCATCCGGAGCCTGTGCTCTGCAACGGGAGAGGCCACAACAGTGAGAGGCCCGCGTACCGCAAAAAAAAAAAAGGAATGACATCCAACAATACGATTCAGCAATTTTACTTCTGAGTATTTACCTGAAGAAAATAAAAACACTAATTCTAAAAGATATATGCACCCCTATGTTCATTGCAGCATTATTTACAATAGCCATGATATGGAAGCACCTTAAGTGCCCATCAATAGACAAATGGATAAAGAAGATGTGAGATACATAGAAAAAATGAAATATTGGCCGTAAAAAATGAAATCTTGCCATCTGTGACAACATGGATGGAACTAGAGGGCATTATGCTAAGTGAAATAAGTCAGACAAAGACAAATACTGTATGTTTTCACTATATGTGGAATCTAAAAAAATAAAACAGACCAAAAAAAAAAAGAAAACAGATTCATAAATACAGAGAACGAACTGGTGGTTAGCAGATGTGGGGGCGGATGAGGAAGGTAGGTGAAATAGGTGAAGGGGATTAATAGGTACAAACCTCCAGTTACATAATAAATAAGTGATGGGGATGTAATAGACAACATAAGAAATATGGTCAATAATAACTTTAATAACTTTATATGAGGACAGATGGTTATGAGACCTATCATTTCATAATGTATGCAAATATCAAATCATTATGTAGTACACCTGAAATCAACATAATATTGGAAGTCAACTATATTTCAAACAAACAAAAAAAGAAACACTTGGGAAAGACACAGGAACTATATTACAGAGATCCCTAGCTACACCTTACCAATTTTTTTTTTTTTTAATTAATTTTTTTTTTTTTTTTTGCGGTACACGGGCCTCTCACTGTTGTGGCCTCTCCCGTTGCGGAGCACAGGCTCCGGACGCGCAGGCTCAGCGGCCACGGCTCACGGGCCCAGCCGCTCCGCGGCACACGGGATCCTCCCGGACTGGGGCACGAACCCGTGTCTCCTGTATCAGCAGGCGGACTCTCCACCACTGCACCACCAGGGAAGCCCACCTTACCAATTTTTTAAAAGCTTATATATTGAAAAAGTTCAGATATATACGAAAGTAGAAAGAATACTATAATGCACCCCCACGTACCCATCACTCAGCTTCCACAACTGTCAACTCATGGCCAGTGTTACTCACCTCCACCCCGCCCGCTCCCAGAGCTTTGATTGAAACAAATCTCACACATCACATTATTTCACAGGTTTCAGAGTTGACTTTTCTTGATGACTACAAATTATCTTTCACTTTTCAGAGGTCAGGAAATACACATGAAGAAAGCAAAATGAAAACTTTAGGTAAAATTGTTACTGTTATTAAGATAAATTATATAAACTTGTTATAACCCACCCCCAAGGCTCCCACACCCCAAAGAAAAGAATAAGGGGGCCGGGCTTCCCTGGTGGCGCAGTGGTTGAGAGTCCACCTGCCGATGCAGGGGACGCGGGTTCGTGCCCCGGTCCGGGAAGATCCCACAAGCCGTGGAGCGGCTGGGCCCGTGAGCCATGGCCGCTGAGCCTGCGCATCCGGAGCCAGTTGCTCCGCAACGGGAGAGGCCACAACAGTGAGAGGCCCGCGTACCGCAAAAAAAAAAAAAAAAAAAAAAAAGGGGGGGCCTTGGTCGTAGGAGCAGCTCTGCCATTTAGCGAGCTGTATCACCTTGGATAAGCTACTGGCCTCCAGTCTGCCACGTGGCCTGAATATTTATTTAAGTTTTAAAATATGTAATAATGTGGTTCAAAAACTTTTAAACTTTACAGCGAAAATCCTGCCTGTCATCTCCAGCCGTGCAGTTCCCTCTCTATAGGCAAACAAGGTCATAGTGTTACCTCCCAGAAAGATAAGCAAATACACACACACACACAGATTAGTGCTCTTTCCTTCATTTTCATACAATAGGAACACACCATGGACACAGTTCAGCACCTTGCCTTCTTCATTTAACCTATTTCAGGGACCTTTCCACATCAGCACATGGACGGCTGCCTCATCCTTTCTTCCAGGTGCTTAGTATTCCACTGAAGAGCTGGTCCTCTATTGGTGGACACCGAGGCTGTTTCCAGTCGTTTCTGTGAGGCGTGCTGCGGTGAATAACCTTGCTTGTACATCCTTGTGCCTGTGTGAGCAGATCTGTGATATAAAGTCCGTGAAGTGGAATTTCTGGGTCAGACAGAAAGAGAGCAGACAAACACACCCTAATTAGCCATGTGGCCTCTGAGCCTGTTTTTTCTTTTTTTTTAATTTGTAAAATAGGGGGGTTAGCCTATGTGACTCGCAGGTCCTTTCCACCTTTGGAGTTCCTGGCATTCAGAACCTCCCACCTGGGAGGAGTTTGACAAGGAAGACTGTGGTGGCCCTTGTAGTCTGCCCATAGACACAGTGCCCCTGGGTCTAGGCCACCACAGCCAGCTGGGGGCCAAAATTCATTCTGTGCACAGCCAGCAGAACAGAACTTGAAGAGCCAAATCCAAGGGCCAGGCCTGACCTCGTTTGTCCCCAAGTGGCGTGTCTCGTCTGTTTTGACGTCTTTAAAAGTAGCTGCTTTGGTAGGCTCTCTGGAGATCAGACGGGGCATGGAGGTATTTTGCCTCCGTTAACAGAATTGAGGGAAATGAAAGGGATAAATACACTTCAGACGAACAGAGTGAAGTATTAGCCAGAATACTGGGGGAGAGGAGGACATTAATGAGATATTTAGCAGAAGATTATTCAACAAGGCCATCAACCAACCAATGCATACTTTGTTGGCACACTGACTGCAGACAAGCCTGTCTGATGCCTTGCCCTCACTGAATATTGAAATTGAGTGCTTGCGAGGCTAAGTCTTAGGACAGCCACGGCCAAGGTATGGGCCTCTGCATGTGCCCTGACGCTCACTGTTATCACCAGTCAGATCTGAGAATCAGACAGTGTTTGACCTGCCAGATGTCCTAGGGTCACACAAGCAAGCCTCTTGCTTCTGCACACGGAGGTGAGGAAATGGAAAGCAGAAACGGGGAAGTGCACAAGGGCTGTGGTCACTGAAAGGGAAAGGGCCCTGGGAGCAGACCCAGGCATTCGATGGTGTGGTGAGTGGGTCGGGCAGTGGAACGTCCGTTACAGCAGGTAGAGCGAGGCATACAGAAGGCACTGCAACAGATGGTCAGTCCCCAATAGCACAGCCAGTATGCTCAAGTGGAGTGGTGGAGTGGAGTGGTGGAGCTTGGAGATTCAGGCAAAAGACTTTAGGAACCTCTGATAAAGGGAGGAGAATTAACGGGGGGCTCCAACCTTGGAAGGCTTGTGTGTCCCTGGGCGGGCTGTTGAGATGCAGACTTAGGTTCAAGGGCAGGAACAAGGCAAGGCCCCAGATTCCAAGACTGAGGCACGCCATGGGGACAGGGCAGAAGCGCAGCTGTCGGAATTGGGACCCTAGCAAGAGTGATTGATTTGAGCAGTAGCTCCTTGCATCACCCTATCTGGGCTCATGATAAGCTCTAGAGACTTGGAGAAGTAAGCTTGCAGATGGGAACACTCCAGTCCAGAGTGGGGAGAAGGGAACCAGGAACCCGGTGGTTCTGATTACTTCTTAAGCGAATTCCCCTCAAATCCTTCTCTCCGCCCTCTGCAGACCCACCACTGCCCTTATTCAGACTCTCATGCCCCTCTTAGGACTAATGCAACAACTGGTGACACCTTCCCCATCATTTCATCCCTCAACCTGTTCTCTATTTGGCATCCAGGTCTGACCATGTCCCTCCTCTGCCTAAAACGGTTCAGAAAAAAGTATGTATGTGTGTATCTATCTATCTATCTACTATATATTTATCTATCTTTTATCTATCATAATTAAATACCTATCTAAATATTGATACTTATATAAATGTTTATTGTGCAGTTATTCTACCTTCTTGGTGTTTGAAATTTTTCAAAATAAAAACCTGAGGAAAAATTATTGTTCCATCCAGATTGGCTGGACCTTCTGTCTTTTCACAAGTTCCTGAGTGGTGCGGCTGCCCAGAGCTGGTGAGGGCCGTGGCATTCATCACTTACCACATTATTTGACAGTCTCTTTGTTGTGACTCTGACTCCCCTAGAAGACAACCAGATCTTTGAGATTCTGTCTTTTCAGAACTTTGCATCGCCCTGTCCTCCAGCCCTAGCAAGTGCCTGGTATGTAGTGGGTATTTAATATGTGTTAGTTGAGTGTAACCGAAAAGAAGTTATATCCAAGGCAGATAGGTGATTATAATATTTATTATTCATTCATTCAATGGTTCTTTCATCATGTATTGGGTACTTACTATTTCATGCATGTCTGAACCACAATGGGTCATATAATGATCTCAGCACCATTGATATTTTGAGCAGATAATACTTTGTTGTGGCGGGCTGTTCTGACCTTTACCCACTGGGTGCCAGTAGCACCCTTCCCCCCTGCCCCCGCCAAGTTGTGACAATCAAAAATGTCTCTAGTCATTTCCAAAAGTCCTCTGGGGGGCAAAATCACCTCCTGTTGAGAAGCACTAATCTTCAAGACAACTTGCCTTTAAGAAACTTGAACTGTAATGAAGGAACAGACATGTGCATGCAGTGAAAGACAAGGTGTGTGAGGGACTGTGATGTATCACAGAGCGCTATGGAGCACAGGAAGAGGAAACAATTCCATTTGGGGAAACACTGTATGAAAGAACTGGGTCTGAATTTTAATGGTCTTACAGACGGGAAGCTCCTTCTGTAATTTCCTTTCTTAAGCTTCTGCCGCCTTACACGTCTACTGTCTCCGGTCACCCATGTCATCTTCTGGCCCTCGTTACAATCCTGTAAGGTAGACAGAGTAGCTATGAACTCTATTTTATAGATAAAGAAACTGAATTTAAACTAGTTTGGATAACTTGAGAGGCAATAACGTGGTCCACAGCACAGACCCTGCAACCTGCCTGCCTGGGTTTGAACTCTAGTTCCACCACTTTCCATCCGTGAGCTCTGGGCTTGTTTCTTAACCTCTTCACGCCTCAGCATCTTCATGTGGAAAATGGAACTCATAATAGCTCCCATCTCACAAGACTGGAGAGACACCGACAAGTGTCAAATGCTTAGAGTGGTGCCTGAATTATTAAATATATTATAGAAGTGTTTGCTACTGTTTATTGTCATCAAGGCCATGCAGCAACGTGATGACCAGTGTGAAATAATAATCTGGATCTGCGATATCTTGGTCCCGTGTTCTCTCCATCTCAAAGTCTTCTTGCTGTTTGAGGAAGAAGAATCATTTATGGCTCAAACAGCACTGCTGGGAAAAGCAGACCCCCTGACAACCATCCTCTATTTAAACTTCACTGTCCAATAGAAATACCATCTCAATCACATATGTAATGGTAGATTTTCTAGTAGCCACATTAAAAAAAGTAAAAAGAAACAGGTGGAATTAATTTTGATAATATATTTTATTTAGCTCAATATATCCAAAGTATTAGCATTTCAATATGTAATTAATACAAAATTATTAAAGAGATATTTACACTTTTTTTTCATACTAAGTCTTGGAAGTCCGGGGGGGTACTCATACAGCACATGTAACTGGGATTAGCCACATTTCAAGTGCTCCATAGCTGCATATGGCTTGTGGCTACCATACTGGACAGTGCAGGTATTCTAAACACAGCAAAGGGCATTGTTTTTGGTGGCTGGACACTCATATTTTCAGACTATGTCCTGGAGATGGCAAATCAGAGCAAATAGTGAGAGTGTCCCTGAGTTTTATTTGCAGGACACTGAATCCTCTCCTTGCTTGTTCCTATCCCAACTTCATCGAAATAAGCCAATTATATATTTTTAAAACTAATGTACTCAGTAATTAACCTTTTCACTTTTGATTTAACTTGAGTACAGCTTTCAATAAATCATGTCAAGACAATGTCAGACGCTACCCTTCAAGCACTTCCGAAGTGCATACAACCTTAGAAGCCCCAAGCTCCCAACCAGATGAAGCCCCTCTGTGATCAGGCTGCCTCGCCTTTTCTTTCCATGGCAAACCCAGGACCACTTGCCCTGACTCTGGTGAAGCTGGCCTCATATCGCCTCTCAGTACCTCTTGAGCAAAATGCCATTACCCCTCCTCTGCCATCCCCAGATGTGGGAATGGAATGGAGGCTGAGAACAATTAGTGACCCGACCTGTCTGAGGCCAGGCAGCAATTTGTTACCAGCAATGGAACACAAGCTCTCAGACCCCTGGGTGGCCTCTTTAAGATGCTCTGTAGTGCAAGCATTGCATGATCCCAGCATTTTTATAAGAGCAGTGTTCAGGATGATAATAAATACATTCTCACCATGCTTAGTGCTTTACTCAATTGATTTGATCTTCACAGCAGCCCTCTGAGGCTGTTGCTCTTATTAGCCCCACGTTACAGATGCTGAGACTGAGGCACGGAGAGTTACATGGCTTTCCTAAGGTCAGAGAGGTAAGAGGCAGAGTCAAGTCCAGACAGAACCCAAGCTGCCCACCACACCACGGTGCCCCTTTTGACTGGGGTTGGCCTACTAGCATCTTCTTCTCAGTAGGGAATGTAGGCTCTTGCTCTGTCCTCCGTACCTACAAGGCAGCATGACACCGGGTGCTCAGTAAATATCCATTGACTGACTGTCACCTGTTTGCTGCTGGTGATGTCCAACCTTAGCTCGAGACCACATGGAAGCAGATGGTTGCTCCACTTGATGCCTTTTGTCCTGTACTTGAACTGACTTTGACTTCATGCCTTGTCTCCTGGATTGCACTTGACTTTTGTCTGCGGCCTCTGTAACTCAGGCTAAAGACAGGCCTAATCTTGGCATGAGCACCATTGAGTCCCATTTTCCCACCTGCTGAGTGAGGACTCTGGGCCAGATGATCTTGAAGGAGCATCAGGCTTCCCACCCCTTCACTCCTGACAGGTTGGGATTGGCGGGTGGAGGAGTTGGGAGGTGGGGATAGGGTAGAGGCTGATGTGCCAGGATTTCTGAGAGCAAGAGAATATGCCCTGAGCCAGCCTTCATGGTTGGTTGCAGGGAGGAGAGCCTGGCACCAGCTACCCATCCACAGACCTTCAAAACCCAGCCTGGGTGTAGCAGGTTCTCATTTTCCTTCTTCTTCCTACCCTGGGCCCTAACTCAGGCCTGCCTGACTCCAGGGTTCATTTTGTTTCCACACTGGCTGGTGGCTGCAGGCCTGTCCTGAAAGAAACCATCCTGTACTCCCTTTCTACTCACCCACAAACACCTCTGAATAACTGCATCTGAATCACTCCTGATTTTTCTGCATCTGAATCCCAGGCATAAAGACCACTAAGAGCTTCCTTGAATGGGAGAGTGTCAGAGGTGCCTCAGGAGGGCCCTGGGGAGTGCAGGAGGTCCCTTGTTGTCTGGGAACCTGCAGCCTGGTGGCTCCACCACCTATTCCCCTGTGCAGACTCAGGTCCCCGTCCCAGGAGGTATGCAGGCCCTTACGGACCAGGTCTGGGGCCTTCACGCTCATGTATCCTGCTCCTGGTAGAGGGGTTCCTGAGAGAGGATGCCTTGAACTTTGTGGAGAGAAGCTGGAGAGCTGGGCCGTGAGTAGGGGTGGGATACAGGGCCAGCTAAACTAGGACTCAGATTTTCCCCTTGAGTTTGAAATCCTTTGATTCTCAAATGGGGACGTTTCCATGATACCATAAGGCAATGTTTGACCAATTTTCTCTCTCTCTCTGTGTGTCTCACACCCACCCACCCCACACCAGGCTTCAGATCTGAGGTCCTCGGGAATATTATTCAGCCATAAAAAAGAAGGGATGACAACATAGGTGGACCCTGAGGGCATTATACTAAATGAGTTAAGTCAGACAGAGAAGGACAAATCCTGCATAGTATCACTTATACGTAAGCTCTAAGAAAAATAATGAAGAAAGAGAGTGAAGTCAAACTCATAGAAACAGAGAGTAGAAAAGAGGTTGCCAGGGACTGGAGGAATTAGGCAGAGGTTGGTAAAAGGGTACAAACTTCAACTATAAGTGAAACCAAACAGGACCCTCCCAGGTACAGAAGCCACTCTGTATCCCCTGTTTCTTGTTTGTAGGAAAAAAAGGCTTTAGTCTCCGTGGCCTTCCCTGAGTTCCAAAGAGCAGGTTCAAGCAGTTAATAGGACAGTAGAGTCACAGGACTGCTAGTGCCTCCTGAAGGGGTATAGATAACAGTCTCATGCATGTCCTTGAGCTGTTCTGTAGAAACTAAGACCCCCACCAGGTGGAGGACAGTGACTGCATGCTGGCCACAAGCATGCAGACCCCAGACTGGTTGGAATCAGAAGGTTGAGATTCCAGAAGCATCACCCTTATTTCCTCACCACAAACCAATCAGAAGAAAGTCACAGACCCAGCAGCCCTCACCACAAATTTTGCCTATAAAACTCTTCCCCAAGTACCCCTGGCAAGTTCAGGTCTTTTGAGCATGAGCCACCCATTCTCCTTGCCTGACCCTTGCGATAAAGCTTTCTGTGCTCCAAATTCTGGTGGTTTGCTTGTTTGGCCTCACTGTGCATCAGAAACATGAACTTGGGTTCAACAACATAAGATGAATGAGATCTGAGGATCTGAAGTAAAACATGATGATAGTTGATTACACTGTGTTGTATAATCACAATTTGTTAAGAGAGTAGAACTTAAATGTTCTTACCAAAAAAATAAATATATGATGAATGTGTTACTTAACTGGATGGTGGGAATCGTTTCACAATGTATATGTACATTAAATCGCCACAATGTACACTTTAAATATCTTACAATTTTATTGGTCAGTTATACCTCAATAAGCTGGGAGAAGAAGGGCATGAGGGCAAACCTCTCAGAGGATTTAATGTCACACTTCCAAACTTGATTAAACAAAGCCATCTGGAAACTCTCTTTCTCCCAGAGGCTGTTAGTTTTTAACTCCTTCAAAAGCAGGGGTTAGTGGTGCTAAATGCAGAATGACATTTAGCCAACTGAGTAATACCAGCCCTGAGGGTCAAAGGCTTTGATGGAAAAGCCAACTTTTATCCCAAGCATTAGCAGACTAGATGTGGTTTGTGAAACCTTTGGAGCTTTAAATTGTCCGGTGCTGTCCGTCCCTTCCAGAGACAGCCTGGTCAATCAGGACACAGATCTCAGACAGGTCTCTACCTCACCACCACCTGACCCTTGCAATAAAGCTTTGTTAGTTAGATTAGTTTCAATCTTCCAAAGGGCCTCAGTGCTTTCATTCTCTGCCCACAGAGACAACTAAAATCAGGAGACTCCTGGATGAAGGAGATGTAGCACAAGTCACTCCAACAGGTTGTGAAAGTGGTGAACTGGAGATGGAGCCCGGGTGAGGACCATCCACCACCGATGGGGAGGCATGGGCTGGGCTCCTGGAGAAAGTAACGTGGAGCCGAGTCTGGAGGGGCGAGTAGGAGTCAGCTGGGGCATCCCTAGCATAGCGGACAGCCAAGCGTGGGGATGTGGTCCGTGTTAACTGGAGGGTCAGGCAGGACACACTTGCGGCCCCAGGAAGAAGCCATTCATGGAAAGCCTTGTGTGCTGTGATAGGGAGCTTGAACTTTCATCCTGCAGGTAGTGAAGCACCAGCAGAGTTTTAACAAAGGCAGTAATGTGGACAAGTAATAGTAATAGCTGTACTTATTGAATGAATACTTTTTATACGTCAGGCATTGTCCTAAGTACTTTGCATGTGATTAAGTCACTAAATCCTTAAAACCTACAGGGCACATACGAATATTATTCCCATTTCACAGCTGAGGACACTGAGGCATAGGGTGCCCCCACAGTCACAAACCTCCTAAATTATACAGCTGGGATTTGAACCTAGGAAGTTTGGTTCCTGGGCCCACTCTCTTAGCCACTCTGCTATTACTTATAATTTTATAGTCATTTCTCTTCAAAAAGTATTTTAGGTGATTTATAATAAAACTACATATAGAGAGAGTAAGCAAATTAAAAATAAAATTCAAAATGAAAGAGAGAACAGAAACATGGCAAAGCAAGGAGAAGTTGATAGCAAGAATCCAGGATGGATAATCACAGAACCTGAGCCCTAGCCTCCACCTGAGCTTTCTGACAAGAAAAGTGCAAAATGTGTCAGGAATCAACAACCCTCTTACTTTTTGCTGGGTAAGGGGGAACGTACACATTTATCCGGAGAGACTCTGCTTCCTTGTACGGAATTCTGGAAGGAAATTTGTTGTCTAATCCCTGATATTAAGGTCGATATAAGATACCAAGTGTATTAGTTTCTAGGACTGCTGTAACAAATTACTGCAAATTTGTGGCTTAAAACAACAGAAATTAATTTTCTTACAGTTCAGGAGGCTAGAGGTCCAAAATCAAGGTGGCAGCAGGATTGGTTCCTCCGGGAGGGTTTGAGGGAGAATCCATGCTTCTCTCCTCATGTCTGGTGGCTGCAGGCAAGCCTTGGAGTTCCTTGGCTTGGAGATGATCACTCAGATCTCTGCTTCTGTCTTCACGTGGCACTCTCCCTGTGTGTCTCTGATCCCTGTGACTTTGCATGGTCTTCCCCTCTGTGCCTTGAACCTACCTCTCCATTCTCTCATAAGGACAGCAGTCATTGGATTAACGGCCCACCCTAAATCCAGGATGATCTTGTCTCGATATCTTAATTACATCTGCCAAGACATTATTTCCAAGTAAGGTCACATTCACAAGTATCAGGGTTTGGATTCAGACATAGCATTTGGGGGAGCCACTATTCAATTCACTACACAAAGCATTCAATAGCAATTCTGCAAAATAATTAGAAGTATTTTTTTAATGCCTGTCTCTCACAGTGGTAAAAAGGCAAGGATAGTGTTTTGATTGCAATTCAGCCCACTCGAGATAGGTAGCTTCATTTAATTGGGCCACCAAGGGGCTTATGTGTCCTCCTGAAAGTGTTTCTGAATAAATGTCTTGCAAGCTATGTGTCTCTGGTGGAGAGAACTTCACTGTAGGTGAACTCAGTTGATAAAACAGGGCTCTCAGTAGGAAGGAGAGTTTTTGGCCAGGGCCTGTTTGTGGGAGGCTGCCCGATCAGTAAAGGAGTTCCTAAGTAGGGGCACATGTGAGCATCACCAGAGAGATTTTGCAAAATACACATGCCCCAGTTGCACCCAAAGCAAATGAAGCAGAACCTCTGACGTCTATTGTCCTTTCTCTTGTATGGGCTTTTTGGTGGGAATTACCATCTGGGATGGAGCGGTCGGGACAAACTGTTCCAGGCTCCCACTGGTTTCCTTCCAGTCTAATGACACGGGGAGGGGGAGAGGGGGCACGTGTGCTAGGTGCTTTACATACTTTATTTGTTGTTCTGTTAAAACATGCATAACGTAAAATTGACCATTTTCAGTGTACAATTCAGTAGCATTTAAAACATTCACAGTCTTGTCCAACCATCACCACTATCTAGTTCCAGAACGTTTCCATCATCCCAAAAGGAAACCCAGTACTCATTTAGGAGCCACTGCCCATCCCTCCCTACTGATCCCAATAAATGGAATCATTCAATATGTAGCCTTTTGTGTCTGACTTCTTCATTTCCTGTGTTTTCATCCATGTTGTAGCGTGTATCAGTGCTTCCTTCCTTTCTATGGGTGACTAATATTCCATTGTCACGGATATACTACATTGTGTTTATCCATTTATCACTTGATGGACGTTTGGATTCTTTGCACCTGTTGGCAACTGTAAATAATGTTGTTATGAAGATTTGTTCACAAGTTTGTGTTTGAACACTTTCTTTTCAATTCTTTTTATATACTTTTTTTTTTTTTTTGCGGTACGCGGGCCTCTCACTGTTGTGGCCTCTCCCGTTGCGGAGCACAGGCTCTGGACGTGCAGGCTCAGCGGCCATGGCTCACGGGCCCAGCCGCTCCACGGCATGTGGGTTCTTCCCGGACCGGGGCACGAACCCGTGTCCCCTGCATCAGCAGGCGGACTCTCAACCACTGCGCCACCAGGGAAGCCCTTATATACTTTTAAAAGTAGATTTATTGATATCTTATTTTACAGATGAAGAAATTAGGTGATGGAAATCATATTTGTTGAAGTCATCTAGCTAGTAAGTCACAGAGCTGGAATACAATTGCTGGTTTCTGTCTCCAGATTCTGGGATCTTTTCACTGTACGGTGAGCTGTTTCTGAGAAGTCAGACCTGACTTGTCCCCTGTGGTAACCTTGGAGTTACATTTTCTTACTTTCTATTCTCAACTTTCGATACTCTTTTTCAGGCATCCAAGACATGTTATGTCTGACATGAGCTTGTTCTTTCTTTGACGTCCCAGGAGAGCAGCCAGGACTTGGGTTTATCAAAGGAGGAGATTTGTGTGAAAAGCTCCTTGAACGCTTTATTATAAAGGATTACCCAAAGTATAGTGATTCTTTTAAAATGTCCTGAACTGACGTCATGATAAATAGTCCCTCCCTTATCGTGATAGATGTACCTTATCCTCCTAGAATCAACTCTTTATTATGCTTATCGCTATGGATGTTGGATTTATAGGTGTTCACTTCCATAATCAGTCAAACATTAATGACAAAAGAAGACCTTGGAGTTACTGTCATCTTGAGACTTGAGGAAAATGATGGTGAATGATGAGAAAAGGAAGGAAATGTGAAGCCTCTCAAGAGAGCGCCAATGAGATAGGATTTTTGAGATGCCTAGCAGTTACTGGAAGCAAAGGGAGAAAACGGTCCCTGCTGAAGAGCGATGAGGGTCAGCAAGTTTGGGGGCCAAGGCTAGAGTAATCCATGATGCTTTGGGCTTGAACTGTGGGAGCTGCGGCTTGTGTTTTGGCGTCCTGCCAGGAGGAAAATTCCCAGGTGGATTGGGGGAAGTGTGTTTGGATTCCTGCCAAAAAAGCGCCAACGTTCTCAAGGGCCAGATAGCCACTTGGGGCTTAAGGGAGGTGGGCCTGAATCAGCCAGACTTGGTTGTTATGCTTTGCCAAGCACTTTTTCCAGTTTATATACGGCTGCAGAAAAAAAAATCATCCTAACACCATGCTTTAAAACAAAAATATTTATTATTTCTCATAGTTTCTGTGGGTCAGGAACTGGGGCACAACCCAGCTGGGTGCTTCCGGCTCAGGGTCTCTTATGCAGTTACGGTGAGTCACTTCTAGCTGGAGCTGGAATCGGGAGCAGGTGAGGGCTGGCCAGCACCTCTTTTTCTTCAGCGTCTTAGGGCTTTTCTGCAGGGTCTCTCCACATGGACTAGCTTGGACTTCCCCACAGCATGGCAGCTTTGGGCTTCTTACCTGGCTGTTCAGTGTCCCAAGTTGAGTATTTCAAGAGAGAGAGACCTGGTGGAGGCTGTACTGCTTTTTATGACCTAGCCTCGGAAGGTCACAAAGCATCAGATTCACCATATTCTATTAGTCGAGGCAGTCAAAAGGCCTGCTTCTGTTCAAGCAGGGGGCACCTAGACTCCACCTCTTGGTGGGCAAGTGGCAGGGTTCTAGAAGAGTATGTGGGACTGAAAAGATTATTGCAGCCATTTTTGGAAAATGCAATCTGTAACTAAGTACCGCTTTTTCTGGTAATTTATGCAGTTTGCTACTCTCTCTTACTTCTTCTAGATTCTCTACGTGATAAGAATGATGATAGGAGGGTCTTCTCGTGCCCTCTCCTCTCATTGTGAGGAGAGGGCACGAGAAGACCCAAATGTAAACCCTGGTCATGAGGCTGTAGAGTCAGAATGTTTATTCACACATTTATTCTTTTTTTTTTTGATAGGCTATATTTTTTAGAGCAGTTTTAGATTCACAACAAGATTGGGCAGAAAATACAGACAGTTCTCATATACCCCCTTGCCCACTCACATGTATAGCATCCCCCATCCACATCCCCCACCAGAGTGGTACATCTTTTACAAACAATGAATCTACATTAACACATTATTATCACCCAAAGTCCATAGTTTACATTAGGGTTCACTCTTGGTGTTGTACCTTCTATGGCTTTGAACAAATGTATAATGACATATATCCACCATTATAGTATCATACAAATAGTTTCACTGCCCTAAAAATCCTCTGTGTTCTACCTGTTCATCCCACAGTTCTCCTCAACCCTTGACAACCACTGACACTTTTTACTGTCTAAATAGTTTTGTCTTTTCCAGAATGTCCTGTAGTATGTCATACAGTATGTAGCCTTTTTCAGATTTGCTCCTTTCACTTAATAATACGCATTTAAGGTTACCCCATGTCTTTTCATGGCTTGATAGTTTATTTCTTTCTAGTGCCGAATAATATTCTATTATCTGGATGTACCACAGCCTATTCATCCATTCACCCACTGAAGGACATCTTGGTTGTTTCCAAGTTTTGATGATTATGAATAAAACTGCTGTAAATATCCACATGCAGGTTTTTGTGTGGACCTAAAATTTCCACTACTTCAGGTAAATAAAGACATAAATTGATGAATCATATGGTAAGAGTATTTTTAGTTTTGTAAAAATCTGCCAAACTGTCTTCCAAAGTGGCTGTACCATTTTGCATTTCCACCAGCAATGAATGAGAGTTCCTGTTGCTCCACATCCTCACCAACATTTGGTGCTGTCAGTGTTCTAGATTTCAGCCATTCTAATAGGTGTGTAGTGGGTTCATTCATTCTTTCAAAAGATATTTACTCAGTGTCTACTATGTGTCAGATAATATCATCAGCACTTAGACCACATCAGTGATCAAAACACAGACATAGATCTCCACTCTCAAGTGGCTTCCATTCTAGTAGAACACGTTTCAAGCGTACTCTATGTGCCAGTTTCTCTTGTAAGCACACCACGTATGTGATCTCATTTAATCCTCACAGCAACTCTATGAAGTAGGTACCATTTTTATACCATTTTACTCTGGCACAGAAAGGATGAGTAATGTGCCCAAGGTCACATGACCAGCAGGAGGTAGAGTCACAGTGTGTATCCAGGTGTCCAGCTCTGGAGTCCCTATGCTGTGCTGCCTCTAGATCTGGAAGGGATCTTGGAATTCAGTTAGTTCATCCTTATTCCACAAATGTGGACTCACAGGTACCAGATAGTCAGGTGACTTGCCCAAGATCAAAGAGCTGGTTAATATCAAAACTGGGACTGGAGGGCTTCCCTGGTGGCGCAGTGGTTGAGAGTCCGCCTGCCGATGCAGGGGACACAGGTTCGTGCCCCGGTCCGGGAAGATCCCACATGCCGCGGAGCGGCTGGGCCCGTGGGCCATGGCCGCTGGGCCTGCGCATCCGGAGCCTGTGCTCTGCAACGGGAGAGGCCACAACAGTGAGAGGCCCGCGTACCGCAAAAAAAAACCAAAACAAACAAAAAAACTGGGACTGGAATCTTATCTTCTAGAACATGACTCTTTTCACTGTACCCTCAGATTATTTGGGCAAAGAATTCTGTGAAGGCTGAGGACTTAGCTATATCCTCCTTCTACCCCTCCTCCTGCCCCCCTCCCCCCACTTGAATGGTATTTCTTTCAATACTCACTACTATTTTTTCTATATTGTCTACTCGCCTGTAGTCCTTGTTCTGTCCTCCACGAGTGGGTAGAAGATGCCCTGCTCAAGTTCCCAAATGGTGTTTTTCAGCCTAGAATAGCTCCCCCTCGTCTGAAGGCGCATTTTTCTTCCTCCTGATCATCCATGGGATAAATGCTGTATGGGGGTCTCTGGGACCATCATCACCCTTGCCAGTTTTTGCCTCTCCTTTCCTCAGCCATCCGTGAGCCCACTATTCCCCATGGCAGTGCCACCACGGTGTGCCTACCTAGCGTTGGTAAAGAGAAAGAACACAGGGATTAGTTGTTCCTTCTCAAGCAGCCGCCTCTGTTCATGAGAGGCCATGGAGGGAGGCACGACAAGGACGGTGCTCTGTGCATCTCTCGTTTTCCATCAGAACCATCTTAGTCACCAGTGGCCTCTCAACCGCAAGGAACCTGCTAGGCCTAGGGAGCAGAGTGGAGCGTGAATGTCCCATCACGGGGGACCAGACAGCAGAGCTGTAGAATTCCAGCTGGAAGTTAGAGTTTGGCAGCTATCCTTCTCAGATTTTCCAGAACAGTTCCAATTTCATGCAACGTAATTATTTTTAATAAAGATGGCTCATTACGTAAGTAACTAAATGTGATTTAATTTCTATGCCTCTTAGAGGAGTTTTCATTTAAATAAATCCTCTAATCAGAAAAACAAAAGCCTTTCTCAGTGCCAAGGTACGTATTCAGACTTTGGAAATATAGTCCCCTTATTTGTGGATCATCTTGACTAGAAAGGTGTCAAAGAGGAAGTTGGCTGGGCTTAGATCAGAGAGTGAGGGAGTTGGAATCACACGCCTCCCCTGACTAAAGGAGGGCCATCATGTATGAGTGTACAGGTTGTGCCTTGTACAAGGCTGCCACATATAAGGATTCTCTACTCACCTTGTAGACGTCATTGATGTGTAATTACAAATTACAACAATTGATGTGTATTACAACAATTTCATGACCGGTGGGCAGATTTTATTCTAGTATAATCAGTATACAATATTAAGACAATTTCAAACAGAATGAAGCAACATGTTTTAAGGGAGGGGTACCTGTTCTAATTTGCACAGTCATGTCCTATAGACCACAGACCAGTCCCCCACAAGTCATGGCCCTGGGATAGAGAAGCCAGGATTCAGAGCAATAAAAGGAAAGTGGAACACTGACTGTGGGACCTAACACATCATTCACACATCATTTTAGTGCTTCTCAAACTCAGCTGAACTTTAGAATCTCTTGGGGAGACTTAGAAAATATTGATGTCAGGGTTCTACCCCTAGAGATTCTGATCTAGTTGGTCTGGAATGCAGTCTGGGCTTTGGGATAATTGCAGGTTCTTCATGTAATTCTAATGAGCTGCCACGGTTGAAAGCATTGCATTATTTTTCAGATGGGTGACAGATGAATAAATAAATGGATGGATTAGCGGATGACTGCATGGATGAGGTGCATAGATGGATGAATAAATGAATGAACCAGGAATTGGTCAATATGGTTGTCATGACGTGGCATCTGCTTACGTCTCCAGACACATTCTCTTTGATCATGCCCGAACTACTGCCATCCATGCTCCAGCCATACTGAATTTCAATCAGTTCTAATGTGGCGACTCTTTTGCAACTCTGGGCCCTTATCTTCCCTGTTCTCCTTAATTAGAATGCATTTCCTGCTTCTGTTTGCCTCCTAGCTCCTACTCACATTTCAGGCCTCTACTTAAAGATAATTTTATCCTAGACTCCTCTTAACCCTGGGCAGATGCCGGCCCTCTGTGTTCCCATGACCTTTTGTCCTTCTGCATCAGAGCATCTGTCACCTGGAATTGCCAGCTGGGCTCAAAGGGGAGAAACAGGAAAACCCAATGGTTTATTTCTCCTGGCCCCATGCTGTGTGGCATCACCCCGATTCAAGCATTTGAAGACAAGTACTTACTTTGACAAAATCTGCCCATCATCCTCTGAGGGCTTAATAAAGGATGTGATGCCTTTGGATGACGCCTCCTCTACCCCTGCCCTGCAGTTGTCATTTAAATCTGCCATGTGTCAACCTATAGAGTGAGAGTGGCTTTCTCTACGTCCATACAATACTAATCAGGATGAGAGAATCTTGACAATAAGAGCCAGAAGGGACGTTAGGAATCCTTGCATCAGATTCTGCATTGTAAAGATGAGCAAGTGGCTATTTCACAGGCAATGACTTGCCCAGGGTCACACGGTGAACTAGTGACAGAACTAGGACTCAAACCCAATTTCCTGGCTCCAAGCCCGGCTGCCCCCACATTCAAGTAATCTTTGGAAAATTTCCCAGAACTCTAGAGTTTGGCCTCTTCTCCTGTATCCTTCCAGCGCCGAGGCAATCGTACGTGAGCGAAGCCCTGCATTAAAGTCATACGAGGATGTGGTGGGAGCTGTTGGCATGTCTTTATGGGCATAGTTACTCTCTGGGCAGCTCTTAAAGATAAGACATGCCTATGAGGGTGTCAATATTTTATAATAACTTTAAATGGAGTATAATCTATAAAAATATTGAATCACTACGTTGTACACCTGAAACTAACATAATAGTGTAAATCCACTATACCTCAAAGAAAAAAAGTTGAGTTTTGCATAAAATAGGAAGATTTGGTGACACTGGCCCTCATTCTTTTGAAGCATTCATAGCAGGGAGGAGAGCAGTGGCTGCCCCTCGAGACAGGGCCCCAGCTCCCCTACGCCCACTTGATGTGGTCCCACCTGGTTGATTTTTGATTTTGTTGCTTGTGCTTTAGGTGGTATATCCAAAAACTCATTACCAAAACCTTTGTCCAGGAGCTTTATTTCCATGTTTTCTTCTAGGAGTTTCGGGGTTTCAGGTATAGACCCCCTTTAAATCATTAGAAAGTAATACAGGTACACGGTACAAAATTCAAAAGGTCAGAGTGAAAGTAAATCTTCCCGATGCATCGCTGAAGCCTCTTAGCTTCCCTTACTGCCTCTGTTACCAGTTTCTTGTGTATCCTTCCAGAGATATCTTATAAATATATAAAATATATGCATATAAATAAATATATGAAAACTTTTTATACAACATTCACACTGTCCTGTAGCTTCTTTTTTCACTTAATATACCGTGGAGATTTTCCGCATCAGAAAGAGTGGCCTCTTCTTTAATGGTTGCACAATACTCTATAGGAGGATGAGCCATAAATTGACTTAACTGGTCTGCTATCAATGAACATCGAGTTTGCTTCCATGCTCTTGCTATTTTTAACACTACTGAGATGAATACAGCATACATGCGCATTTTGCAGGCATGCATGTAACTGTAGGATAAATCCCAGGACATGGGATTGTCGTGTCATGGGATATGTACAGTTACATCTTGATAGACATTGCCAAACACCCTCCAAAGAAGTATAATTCAAACTAAAACAGACTTATTAAAGCTCTATTGCAAACCCAACCCATCTATTTTCCTATGACAGAGATGTACTAAGTGATCAGGGTCCTTTTGCTTTTCTCTGCCCTTATTCATTCATACCTACCATGCCAATCTTGAAATGGAAATAGTTACAACCTCCAGAGTTGTTTTGAGGGTTTCTTTAGAGAGCTTGGCACTGCCTCATCCTTTTTCCCCTTCAGAAGGTTTCCGAGAGGATCTTCTTCGGTCATCCATGACAGGCAAACGCCTGGCCCTGACTGCGGCAGCAAGGTGCCCACGCCGCAGAATGACTCCCATGCTAAGTCACCATGTTCTTGAGCATATATCGCTCTAACCTAAAGATTCTCCTAACACCTTTGCTTGAATGTTTTAGATTGTTAGACACTAATCAATGAAGAATTTCATTTAGGTCAAAGAAAAAGATGAAAGCCGTCATTCTTTGGAGTAAAAATATTGACTTATCACCAATGAAGTGGAAAATGACTTGTTTCTTAGCCTCAAAGAGGCTAATCAAAGAGCGAATGCCATCGTAAATTAAAAACAGCTCTTCAGATGGTCTTATATTATGATTGCGGTGACTCCTGATCTCTTCCTTGTCATCTACCGTGCCACCCCATTTTTTTATCCTTCAGATTAACTTTCTTTGTTCCCCACGTAGGGGCAGAGACTATTACCAATGGCATTCCAATCGATTTTCTTTTTCAAATTCTCTTCAGGGTTACTTCCCAATGTCTCCCACAAATAGAAGAAGTACGGTCAGGCAAGGGCAGGGGACGCGGGCCCAACAGCCAGTCTGTGGCACTAGCTGTCAGTATCTGGACTGAATTTCTGTGAGAGGTTTGAGAGCTCCCCTTGGGACTTCGCCTCCTCTGGCCTGAGGGTAGGTGATCAACGGAGAGGATTCCAGAGAGCTCAGTCCACACTGGGGGTGGAGGGGAGCTGAATACCTTCAGATTCATATGCAAAAAACCTCTTTGCAAAGGAAAAGACGAGTAATTGGGACGAATAAGTATTATAATTTTACAGTTTAAAATCTTTCTTAAGTATTTTTTAGTCTTGATACAAATTACTGCCTGGGATTGTGTTTTTTAAATAGTGGAATAGTTTAGGTATTTAAGTTCCAGCCCTCACAGTAAGCTATTTTTATATTGATTTTTATCTTTACCAAAGTGGTATTAATAGCAAGCAAGGTAACAAGAGTGTATTGTGGACCCACCGACACTGCATTAAGTCCAGTTCACCGTTATTGTGTCTACAGTTGCAGCACAGATTTGCCCACAGCTGCTGAAAAACTACCCAGGGATGTCTTCCCCCTGAATGAAGTCTCATTGGCAGGACAGTTTGGGAAAAGTTGGCCTAAAACTAAAAACCTCTTCCTAGGCGGGGGTGGGAGGACGCAGTTGCTGTCAGAGCAGCGATTCTTGACCTTGGCTTCACCTTGGAATCATGTGGGAGGTTTCAAACTCCTGATGCCTAGACTGCACCCTAGCCTAGACCAAGGGAGTCAGAATCCCCAGTGGGGACGGTTCTGGTGGGAGAAGGGGGACAGACCTGGCTGAGAACTACTGTGTTACGGAGTAAAGATGCCTTTTTTTTTTTTTTTTTTTCCGGTACGCGGGCCTCTCACTGTTGTGGCCTCTCCCATTGTGGAGCACAGGCTCCGGACGCACCGGCTCAGCGGCCATGGCTCACGGGCCCAGCCGCTCCGCGGCATGTGGGATCCTCCCGGACCGGGGCACGAACCCGTGTCCCCTGCATCGGCAGGCGGACTCTCAACCACTGCGCCACCAGGGAAGCCCAAGATGCCATTTTTGAACGTCTCCATTTCCCCCTTGCTCTGAGCTTAGTGGGCAGGAGGAGAATGGGAGAAGTGAACAAGAGGATGGACTGGGGGCTTTAAACCACCTTGGAGAATAAACACCCCACCCCTGGAAGCACGGGCGCTCCACTCCCCCTAGTGGCAGCTGAGAGAGGGAGCTGGAAGCCGGACATGGGGGCTCCTGTCTGGGTTGGGTGCATCTAAGTAGGCTGAGAGTCTTCTCCCGGCTTCCTTTGTATAAAATATATATAAATGGATGAGGATATGCTTATATATTTGTATACTTATTTAAATAGGATTTACTTATTTTTTATTATTTATAATAATGCTATAAATAATGTAAATATATACACAGGTGTCAGCCACACAGAGCTCTAGCATATTCTTGGGTTAGAACAGGCAGGGGAGGGTGAGGCCAAGCAGTAAGCCCAGATGCTTTTCCCTGGGTCTCAGAGTGGATTCCAAATGGAATGGTAGGGCCTGATGCCTTATTCTGAACACGTGAGCTGGAGTGGCCTTCTGGATGGATTGGTGGACACACCTGTTTCCCCAGCCCTTCAACATAAGCATACACACACTCCTCCAGTTGCAGCAGACCAAAGATATGCCTGTTCCTTCCTAAAATTTCAGCATGGGACTTGGTCATTTTCCCCACATAGCCCCCAACACTGACCCTTTTGCATCTTTCTCCTCACATTTAAAGCCAACCACATACATTCTGACATATGTACAGAAGCCACGATATTCTTTATCCCCACTTAGATAACATTTCCTGCCCCAGGACAGGGTGTGGGAGTACAGGGATAATGATTTTTATCCTGAGACTGCTGTGCTCAGCCCATCTTCTGCTTATTAAATTGGGCTTCTGCCCCCTTTACATACTGCAGAGCAGAGATGAAGGGGCAATAAGCCATGAGCACCATGTCTAGGGACCTCAGGGAGAGCGTCACAGAGACTGGCCCTTGTGCTTTCCCACTCAGGTGCACACAGGGCCCAGGGCAAGATACCAATGGACAGCCAACGCCATATGTCTGAATACTTAAAAGTTTGATGTCAAGATAAGAGACTGATAAATGAATATATTCCACCCTCCTACTCTCACAAATATATCTTTAGAAAGACCTGGGAGGCCAGGCTCAAATGTAGAATTCTTGTATTCCTCAGAGCTCCTCCCCAGAACATGATGGCATGAAACAGGTTGTCCCAGGCTCCCAATACCTGATGACAGCCTATCCACCTGCCTTTCCATCCCCTGGCTCCATCCTATCCCACAGGACCCCCCTGCGTGTAGGCACACTGGCTTTCCTGCCCAAGCTCTGTCCACACTACTTTGCCAACAGCCGGAGCCTAAGTGGTAACACAGCCCACCCTTTAGAAGATGGAGCCATGGGAGACAAGACTGAGGCTGGTCTTTCTGGGCAATAAAAGCTTTTGCTGGTGTTAGCCACTTTTGACCTTAATGCAGCTCTTCGACAAGGATTTCCTTGCAAGATCTAAAGGAGGAGAGCCTTCACTTGGAAGCCAAGAGCTCTGGATCCCGAAGTTGACTCACTGGTCAGAGCCAGTTCAGCTGACCTCACCTTACAGGCATGCAGTTATAGAGAGGACTGCATGACTCATCTCTTGGTCTTCTTGAAATGGCTTGTTGCCTGTTGTTTACCCGTGCCTTGTATCAATCAGCATAGGCTAAGTTGTGCTGCAGTAAAAAACACCCCCCAAGCCTCAGTGACTTAACACAAGTTTAGATCTTGCTAGGATGACCGTACATTTTGAATTGTGCCTGTTGACCCTTTCACTCTCAAAATTGTTCACTTTGGAATTCTAGTCCTCAATCACACTACAAAGCAAGTCAGAAGAAGGTTTAGCTCACTGTAAATGCTTAGAGACTCAAGCTGGAAGGGGCATCATCCTGACACATGCTTTCATCATCATTTCAGCAATGGGAAGGGACTGAGGCAAACTGCACATTGACTTGTAAAGCCACCACTGACAAATCATTGGCTGAAGATAATCACGTGACCACATCAAATCTCAAAGGGGAGGTGAAATGCAATGCCTGAACCTGTGAATAGCACTAATGACTGCCCTGATTAGGATCAAAGGTTTTATTCAGCATTCAGAAACCATCAATAAAGGTGAAGTGTATACATGCTTCATCTGATTTTGTTGTAAATGTTTAATTAAATAGATCTTGTCTAGCCTAATCTAATAAACCACGCTTCCTATTCCTCAGACAATCACAAGACATTGGGAAAAGAAGGTGCTCTGGGATACTCGATCTATCTGTGGCCTTAAGTTTGGTTCTCCTCTTCTCTGCCATATCTTACTCCTGATCCCACCTTGTATTCAAACCCCTCCACTATGGTTCTTACTACTCCTTAACCCATTTTTGCCTTCCCCTAATCCTTAAGAGTAGCAAACTGTCTCATCTGTGACCTCTCTCTCTGGCCATGACTCTGCAGGCAGAAACATTTCTTCAAATTTATCTCAGCCCCTGACACTCCCGTCCTTCAACTTTCAGATTTTTCTCAATGCAGTATGATGATTTATATAAACCATTCTATAAAATGTATTTTAATAAACAAAAAGTAGGTCACTCATAAAACAACTGCTATCAACGTCTATGCAGAAAAGAAATGCAGTATTCAGATGCCACAACATATAAGTCCTGTTGCTGTGCTCTGCTTAAATGTATTGATAGTTGGACCCCACGTTTAAAAGGGGCCCTGGAGAGGATCAGGAGGGGAATGTCTAAGATAAGAAAAGTATAGGATGGGCTTCCCTGGTGGTGCAGTGGTTGAGAGTCCGCCTGCCGATGCAGGGGACACGGGTTCGTGCCCCGGTCAGGGAAGATCCCACATGCCGCAGAGCGGCTGGGCCCGTGAGCCATGGCCACTGAGCCTGCGCATCCGGAGCCTGTGCTCCGCAACGGGAGAGGCCACAACAGTGAGAGGCCCACGTACCGCAAAAAAAAAAAAAAAAGAAAGAAAAAGAAAAGTATAGGAAATGTGGAATGTGACTATGAAGGAGACTGGTAAGGTATGTGAAGATTACAGTGCAAACCCCATAGGAGTTACCATGACCCCCGTCACTAAATATCTGAAATGCCCAACTGAGTGTGGCACCGGTATCAGCACCCTGAGTATGATACTGGTATTGATACTCTGAGTATGATACTGGTATTGATACTCTGAGTATGATACTGGTGTTGATACTCTGAGTGTGATACTGGTATTGATACTCTGAGTGTGATACTGGTATTGCTACTCTGAGTATGATACTGGTATTGATACTCTGAGCATGATACTGGTATTGATACTCTGAGCATGATACTGGTATTGCTACTCTGAGTATGATACTGGTATTGCTACTCTGAGCATGATACTGGTATTGATACTCTGAGTATGATACTGGTATTGATACTCTGAGTGTGGTACTGGTGTTGATACTCTGAGTGTGGTACTGATATTGATACTCTGAGTATGATACTGGTGTTGATACTCTGAGTGTGGTACTGGTGTTGATACTCTGAGTGTGGTACTGGTATTGATACTCTGAGTGTGGTACTGATATTGATGGCATCCATGGTGGTACCACCACTGCTATGATTACTACTTCCACTTATTATGATTGTTGTTCTTTCTTTGGAAGGATTCTTCTGACTTCATTCAGTTGGGTCATTGTCCAAAGTATTAAAATAAATGAATCTTTAAAGGGCACTGGAAATTTCCTTTATTGCTAACTTCAGAGGCTGGTGATGAATGGCTTTTGCAGAAAATTAGTATGAGCTGTTCATTAAAAACACATCACGAGACATGCACCCTGCCTGGCAAAGAACCATAATCTGACCCACAGAATTCGATTTCCAAAACCTTATGGAAGATTGTACATCATTAATGAGAAACTCCTTATCTAAATCATTTATGACCTCCAACAACTATGTTAATTTATGGTTACATCCTTTACAGTTGCTAGGCACGACCGTCTTAGACATACACTCGGAAGCTTGGAAATCGGCCAAAACAGTTAGGCAGTGGGTGCTGTTATGAACACAGACATACATTTTTCTTAGTAGAGTTGTTCATTTCCTACTGTGGTTTAAATGCCAAGTGTGTCAATAAAAGGACAACAGGGTGACAGAAAAAGGGATATCCTATAGTGAAAGACCTTTCTAGAGAATAATAAGCAATCTTACATTCCTTGGTCTCCTAAACTTGGAAGTCTGTCACTTTGTTGCTTAGAATTCTAGCAACTATGGATTTGTGTAAATTTTAACTGTGTTATTGGGGATGAACAAAAATCCATAAATAAGAAAATAAAAATCTCTACTTTGCACTTTAGTCATCCCCCTACCCAGTCAATCCTTTTTATCAAGCCTAGTACTTGGAAGCAAAATGAGATTGCTCCATCTGCTTTCTCAGTCCCCCGAAGGTAGTGTTATCAAGAAGTGAAATAGAGAACCAGAAAAAGGAAATAGGGAGAAATCACGGACCTGAAAAGTCTCTACCATTGGATAGTTAAAAGATTTGCCTATATCGTAACACAGCTGATCGTCTAAGTCAACCAAATACCCATTCTCTTTATCTTCTTTCTCTTGAAACTTTCTTATCTTTCAAATCACTTATCATTTTGAAAGAATTTGGTAGAGAGGGGAATCTGGATACAAGACTCTATGAAAAAAACAGAAAAGTCAGATAACCAAGAGAAGGCTTAAAGTGAGTATAGGAGGCAAAGCATTTACCACGGTGAATAGGGTGGCTGTGAGGTTTCCTCTGGAGCTTCTGTGCTCTTACATGGATCTGCTCCCTCATCTTGATGATTTGATCAGAGCGGGGAACATGAATCAAGACGGGTCAGTGAGACTTCCCCAGCTCTTTCAGACTTGGAATCAACAAAGAACACAAATAGGGACTTCCCTGGAGGCACAGTGGTTAAGAATCCGCCTGCCAATGCAGGGGACACGGGTTCGATCCCTGGTCCAGGAAGATCTCATATGTCACGGAGCAACTAAGTCCGTGTGCCACAATTACTGAAGCCTGCGCGCCTAGAGCCCGTGCTCCGCAACAAGAGAAGCCACCACAATGAGAAGCCCACGCACCGCAATGAAAAGTAGCCCCCCTCACCGCAACTAGAGAAAGCCTGCACGCAGCAATGAAGACCCAACACAGCCAAAAATAAATAATAAATAAATTTATTAAAAAAGAGAAAGGAAGAACACAAATAATCTCTCTCTAATAGCTGAATGCTATTGAATACTCTGCTAGAGAAGCAAGGATGGTCGACAGAGAAAGAGGAATAGAAAGATGCAGTTGCTTGAGATGGAGAAAGAATTCTTGGCAGTGTTCAAGCCCCTGGTTCCAGCTGACTTTGAGACTCCATTGCCCTTTTCGATACTTGGGTTTTCCATAATATAGCACCAATAAAATCCATTCTCACTTCAAGGCTAGTTCAAGTTCATTCTTGTAACCAGGAGTATTAATGAAGACAGTCACCAAATCCTGTTGAAACTCTGCAATACTGGGTCACATGTTCCTGCTTTTCCATTTCATCTACAGGATGATGCGTCCCTGGGGGCAGAATGGCACCTTGCTTATCTTTATTCCCCTTCCAACCTAGCACAATGCTTGGTACAAAGGAAGCACCAGGAAAGCTTGCTCTGAGATGATTTCCTGCAGCACACCCCAGTGGCCCATCTGTGTTTCTTCAGCACTCTGATTCAGAGATTACCTACGTGTGTCCCATCACCAGTGATTTGTAGCAGAGGCTTGACTGGGAAATAGGAGCAAGTGTGTGACCTAAGAGGCTGGGCTTGATTTTGGCTCTACCATCAAACAGCTTCCCATCATCACATTTGATCCACCACTCCTTGTCCATGTTAAAAGGAGGAGGCTATTTCTTCTGAATCTGCTCTGTGCCTCTCTCCAACAGATTGTTTTCTTTTTTTGAATTATTTTATTATACAGCAGGTTCTTATTAGTTATCTGTTTTATACATATTAGTGCATATATGTCAACCCCAGTCTTCCAATTCATCCTACCACCACAACTGCCCTCTCCCACCCCCAGCTTTCCCCCCTTGGTGTCCATACGACCAACAGATTGTTTTCTTAGACAAAGCAGTGAAAATAATTTTCAACACGCAACAACAGCCTAACATGTCCTCTCAGCATGCACCTTGTGAAGAAGACAGAAAATGTGGGGAAAACAGGAAGAGCAGAATGACACAGGAAGGGTGGGCTCTTGGAAAAACTGTCAGAAAGACATACATCTTCTACCAAGGTCTTCTGTCAGCCCCCTGCCTTCTGTTGACTAGAGTTCTGCCTTTTCGCTTCTCTGCCACTCCCTCCTCTTCTGTTTCATTCCAGGGCATTCAAGCCCAGTGATTTGTTTTGGAAATGCTATCATTTCTTAGCTTAGCTTTTATCTCAGTTGGGTGCCTTTCCTGTCTCACTGCTTTCCTTTCAAGGAGGCAGAACCAACACTTGACTCTGGGAGTTTTATTCAACACCCCCCCCCCCCCCCCCCCCGTTAGATGAAGCTAAAGAAACTTTGATTAAAAAGCCTACCCGGGTTCCTGGGATGGCCTTGGGTGTGTTTCTGCCACCCTCTGAAGCCGGAAAGGGAGATGAAGTGAATGGAGCTTCTGTTTGGAATACTGGCCTTGTAAATAAACCCCGGCAGGGCGGAGCCCGAGGGTGATCTGCTTGCTGTCTGTGTGGAGCAGCCTCCACCATCATCAGAATTGTTACCGATGGTGACACTGGAGTCGTGACTAGAGTTCCAAGATTTCTGTGCTGCCCAGGCCAGTTTCTGCTGATGCAAAGTTAGCCTTCCCAGGCAATGCAGAATTCCTTACTGGGATTCTGGGGACTTCACAGATGAGGAGGGACCAAAAGGGAAGTCAGGCATACAGAGATGATCCCACCTCTAGATGGGAAGAAGTTCCTACAAATGACTGGCAAAGAGCTGTGGGAAATATTGATAATCATCATTGTCATCACCCTAAAATTTTATATTTGAGTAGTGTTTTCAAAATATTTTTTAAAATTTATTTTTACAGATTACTTTCATAATTATTAATCCACTTGTTCTTCCAAAACCTTGAGGGCTAGAACTATTCAGAGAGGGAGTGACCATGATATAGTGGCATTGCTAATCTATAAGTGCCTTAGAAGACTGAGGTCATCAGCCCAGGCTCACTGTAGATGGAAAGGGGAGAATCTAAGAGCTAAAACGTATAAACTAAAGCATCATAAGAATTGGAAGAAAATATGAGAAACTAATTTCAGCATCTTGGTGGGAAAGAAGGACAAATTTTGCTTATCAGTTCACAAAATGCCAGAAGCCCTGTGGAGAAGATTAACAGACTGGGCTACATGAAGAGTTTAAAAAAAAAAAAAAAGTTGTTTTATTCTCTTATCTTTCATTATGAGGGTTTCATCAGGTGTCTGGGGATCCTTGTCTATCTGCTCACGATTATGAATAGATGGAAGAGCTGATTGGAAACTGACTGTGTGCCTAGGGCTTCTTGACACTGAACTTCTCTGTTGAGTGAACTGGGTGGGCCGTTTACTGAGGCATTCCTGAAGTCCATATATTAATTTCCTTTTTCTGCTGTAAATTAGCACACATTTAGTGGCTTCAAACACCACAAATTTATTATCTTACAGCTCTGGAGGCCAGATTCCTAAATAAGTCTCACTGGGCTACAGTGAAGATGTCAGGATGTCAGGTGTTGTGTTCCTTTCTGAAGACACTAGGGGAGAATTTGTTTTCTTAGCATTTCCAGCTTCTAGAGGCTGTCTGCATTCCCGGCTCCTGACCTCCTTCCGTTCTCAAAGCCAGCAATGACCTGTTGTGCTTTTCTCATATTTCATTACTCGGATCCCTTCTGCCTCCCTCTTCCACATTTAAAGGCCCTCGTGATTACACTGGCTCCACCCAGATAATCTAGAATAATCTCTCTTTTAAAGTCAGCTGAGGAGCAACCTTAGTTTCCCTTTGCTACATAACATAGCCACAGATGCCAGGGATTAGATTGTAAACGTCTTTGGGAAGGCCTTTATTCTGCCTGTTACAAGGGTCTGTACACTCATGCATGTACATGCACAGTAAAAGCCTGGAAGGGCATATACCTAACTATACAGCAAATTAAAGTACAGTGGTTGCTTCTGAAGAGGGAATGGGAGTTGGGTGAGAAATAAGGGAGAACTGTCATGTTTTGCCTGATGATCCTAACGTTTATTTTGGAGTAACAAACGTGAACTTAAAGATGTATAAGCATAATCATAAAATATTATTGAATTTTAATTTACTTATATGTTTCATTTGAACATAATGTATATAATATTATGATAGAATAAGAAATATATATTTTGGTGTTCATCCTGGACTCTTGGCCAGAGTTTCTAAAATCCTTATAAGTTCCTAAGGGGTAAGAGTAATAGGAGGGGCTTCCTCAGTGGCATAGTGGTTAAGAACCCGCCTGCCAATGCAGGGGACACGGGTTTGATCCCTGGTCTGGGAAGATCCCACATGCCACGGAGCAAGTAAGCCCGTGCGCCACCACTACTGAGCCTGCGTGCCGCAACTAATGAAGCCCGCACGCCAGTGCACCACAACAAAGAATAGCCCCCCGTTTGCCTCAACCTGTGCCCAGCAACGAAGACCCAACGCACCCCAAAATAATAAATAAATAAATTAATTAATTAAATAAAATAGAAAAAAACCCACAGACTCTTAAAAAAAAAAAAAGAAAGAGTAATAAGAGCATCTTTTGGTAAAAGATTTGGTTTTTGTTCCCAGTTCTGAAATAGCTCCAGGTCAATAAAAGTGAAAGGAAACGTCTTTTGTTATTCACGGTAAGACCCTTTCAACCACACCTGAATTAATGTTAATGACGTGTTTGTTGGAAAGCCCCCAGGGAATACCAACAGTGTGATTAGAGGGTTGGAACTTTCTGCCCCACTCTGTAACCTCTGGAGCAGGGAAAGGCTGCAAGCTGAGTTAATCACTAATGGCCAATGATTTAATCAAGCATGCCTACTTAAAATAAAGCCTGCATAAACACCCTGAACAACGAAGGTTGGAGAGCTTCTGGGCTGATGAGCAAGAACAAGTCCACGCACTGGGAGGAAGATGTGCCTCGCACTCCACTCCTTCTGTAACAGAAGGTCCAGTGCTCGGGGCTCTTCCAGACCTTGCCCTGTGTATCTCTTCATCTGGCTGTTTGTTTTCATCCTTTAATAAATCGGTAGTAGTAGGTAAATTTTCCCTGGGTTCTGTGAGCTGTTCTAGCCGATTATTGAACCTGAGAGGCGGGGGTCATGGGAATCCCCAATTTACAGCTGGTCGCTCAGAAGTACAGGTGACAACCGGCACTCGCAGTGGCATCTGAAGTGGAGACGCACTCTCGTGGGATTGAGCCCTTACCTTGTAGGGTCTGGGCTAACTTCAGGTAGTTAGTGTCGGAAGTGAGTTAAATGCAGGACTCCGACTTTGCTGAGAATTGGAGCGTTGCAGAAAAACCCACACAGTGAATGTTAGAAGTGTCATGAGGGTAGAGGAAACAGTTTTATTCTAATGTACAGTCTCAGTTTTAATATAAAATCTCAGTCTGTAGTAGGCAATACTGTACTTAATGGGTTCAGTGGTAGAATTATTGAGAGGTCAGTGTAAAACTGTGGATAAAAACAGAGATATAAGCATTCTGTTAACAAAATCTGCCCATTTGTTTTGTTAATAGTCACTATAGAAGTATATAAAGAACTGTCTTATCTGCCTCTGGGAAGTACACTTGTGTCAGATGGAACGAAAGGCGTGTGTGGTATGAGATCAATGTTGAAGTTTACAGAAAGCCTACACATTTCCTGTCACATTCTTGTACCTTGATTATAGGTTGTTGGCTATCTCAACAGGTGCTTCTATTTCACTAGTCTTCGGGAATTTCACTCCTTTTCATTTCTGACACACCTCCTTCTTCTGTCTTCTTTGTCTTCATGGTCTTTCCTTTTTTCAACTATTCTTATACTCCTTGAATCATTTAGACTTTTGATTAAATAAATACTCTAAAATACATGAAAGTATTTGCATAAATATACCCTCACAGATGCATATAATTATCAGAAATGCTTTTATGCCTTACTTTTTTTTTTTTTTTTTTTTTTGCTGTACGCGGGCCTCCCGCTGCTGTGGCCTCTCCCGTTGCGGAGCACAGGCTCCGGACG
This sequence comes from Aethalodelphis obliquidens, assembly GCF_003676395.1. Taxonomy (NCBI): domain Eukaryota; kingdom Metazoa; phylum Chordata; class Mammalia; order Artiodactyla; family Delphinidae; genus Aethalodelphis; species Aethalodelphis obliquidens. Next base: position 95,443,889 of record NW_020837945.1, on the reverse strand, counting down.
CGCAGGCTCAGCGGCCATGGCTCACGGGCCCAGCCGCTCCACGGCATGTGGGATCTTCCCGGACCGGGCACGAACCCATGTCCCCTGCATTGGCAGGCGGACTCTCAACCACTGCGCCACCAGGGAAGCCCCAATCTGCTTATTTACAAGAATGACATACTCTTTGACAGTCTTTGTGTTTTCACTATATTGTTTTCTATTTTTAGGTTGTCTTCTCCTTCAGGGATGAGCCTGTGTTTTTATAACTTCTTATGAATATGCAACACAGACCAAGCACAAAAGCTCTTTAATGGTGAGGATTAGAACTGGAGAAAGGGGGAGACTTCACATTCACATTCTTTTGGATAAAAGAGAACTGAAATATTTGAAAAAAGATAGTGAGTGGAAAGGTTTTTGTTGTTCTTGTTGTCTTGCCCTTTTCCAATAAAGCGCAAGTCTTTTTTGTATCCAGTATCCTTCAGTAATTTATTTTAATTAAATAAATAAAAGGAGATAAGTCAATATATCCAGAAAAGATATAAAAAATCTAGTAAAATTCCAATTAGAGATACCAAATTGAACCTATGTATTTAATTCCATTTTTTCCCCCAAAATTCCCACTGAAACATCAGTAAGATGATTTTTTAAAGCATAAACTCTCAAGGAAAAGAAGACTATAAAAACCAAATTTTGGAAGCTGAGAAATTAAAGGAACGAGTGACAGTTGACCTTAGCAGACCAGAGAAAGTGGAATCCTGAGCTTGGCAGAAGGAAAAGGTGAAGGAAAAAGAAACCTAGCAGACCCCTCAAAGGGCTCAGGATTTGGTGGCACTGAGACCTCTAGAAGTGGGGTATGTGTGTGATCAAAGACAACAAGATGGACGAAAAGTGCATTAAAGAAGCAGTTGGATCCTGAGTTCCTGTCCTGAAACCCAAATGACTGGTATGTGCCTCTCCTTTATCTTGGATGAAGACTAGAGATTTAGTCTCTGGATATTGTAACCAAGGGTCTCTGGCCTGCAGGACTTGATACTGACTATTGTAGTTATTACTTGCTGTATAATTACTCCCACCTCCCACTCCCTCCCCCCCCCAAAAAAGAAAATCTTAGTAGGATAGAACAGCTATTTTATCATGCTCATAGATTCTGTGAGAGTCAATTAATTCAGACAGTGCACGACAGGGGCAACTGGTTTCTGCCCCACATGTCTTGGATGGTTAGGTGCTGGGATCATCAGCTGAAGTGTCTCCACTCAACACGTCTGGCAGTCGATGCCGTGGGCCTCAGCTGGGCTCATTTGGCCGGAGCCAACTGAGCTCCCAGTGTGGTCTCTGTGGCTGGGCTTGTTTGGGCTCCCTCACAGCATGGCGGCTGGATTCTTAAAGCAAGTATCTATGAGAGAAGACAGGAGTATATGGCTTTCTTGTCATCTAACCCCTTCAAGATATGGTATTCCAAAAGGTGAATCCAACTTATGGTTTTGACCATCTGCTCATATCTCAGAACCACCAAAAATATCACAGCATCACCCTCAGTGTTGGGGGATTATATTTTTTTCAGAGGCTGCGTTGGCTCTGATTCTAACTCTGACAATAAAACCCACAGTAAGCCCCCACTTGACTTCCAAAATCATTTTTGCAGAGACCTTTGTTCATGTCAACTGCCTTCAAAGGGAGTGGTTTTCCTTCAGAGCTTTAAGTTCAATCTTTAAGACGTTTTGGTCACTCTGAGGTTGACATATTATTATTCAGATAAGCATTTATTGAATACTTTTTGTCATTTTGTATTTAGGTTGCAAATTCATCACTTGAGAGTCTGCTAATCCCAACTCACTTCAAAGTGTTCCTGAAATGTGGATATCCTGATTTAAGGACACTTGAGGTATCTTAGTTTTAGTCAGAAGTCTACACGGCAGGCAAGTGAACTGAGAAAGAAACCCCGCTTTTTCTATCCAGCCATAATCTTATAAAATATAATATTATTAAAAAATATATATAAGTACATTAAAGACCAGTATATTTAAACATGCTATTCTTACAGAGCAAGATTTTCAAAAATAAACACCTGTGTATATTTGTAGCATCTTGTTAGTAAGCCTCATTGATTATGGTTGCTAAAATTTCCTATATCTTTCTGTAGACAAAACCCTGGCATTTTTCTATCCCCTATTTGATTTGCCATTGAAGTTTCTCAGCTTGTTTGAAGCCTAGCTCTGCAATGGAGTAACATGATTGTTCTTAGAGCAATCCATATTTGCTGTCTGTCTGGGTCGAGCTGCCATTCATTAAACTGACAAAGAACTGTGAGTAGAATGCTCAAAACACAGCATCCCTCCTCTTCTCCTCCTTGGAGGGGGGCCTCTCTTTTCCTTCCACAGAGCAAAACCAGAAAAAGTAACACTGTGGTCACACTACAGTCACACAGCCGTGTAAAAACATTTTTCAATCAGAAAAAAAAAAATTGTTTTCTGGGAAAATCTCACTCCTCCCCTAAATTCATAAACAACTCCGCCTTAGAGCCTGAGGTGATGCTTCCAGCAACTCCCATGATTTGTAAATGAGTTTTCCCTCTTACCAAAAAAATTATAAACAGCTGTCAGTTTCAAAGCATGAAATACTTTAAGCTTGATTTCTATTTATTTTTAAATTTTATTTTAAGAACTTTATGAGTTTTTTGTTTTGTTTTGTTTTTAAAGCACTTTAAATCTCACCATCCTCTGTAGTTCCTCTGAGTGCTGAGTTCTGCCTGGCTGCTTCCTTCTGGCTTCTACATCTGCCCCACCAGGCCTGATCTCAGCTGCTGGTCCCTCTCTCCTCTCACATTCCCATTCTGCCACAGGTTACAGGACGTCTCCTGGATCTTTTCTCCCAAGCCTATTTCTGTCTCCAGCACCACAAGAGTCGGCTTCCTCCTTTGGACAGGGCAATGGTGGAACCCAGAAGAGTGAACATGCCACATCTCTTAGTTCTCTGAGTTGGAATCAGCTGAGAACATCTCTTCAGGCCCTCAGCTCATCATCCCATTATGAGAATAAACAGACTCAGTGGATACACCTCTGAAAGGGAGAATTAGAGGAAACGAAGGCTTTCTACTGATCGAATCCAGCTTGGGGGTGGTGACCCACAAGGAGGTAGCGATGAGTACCAACGGTTAGGAGGATACCAATGGGCCAAGTCTGGAAACCCAAGGGGATGAGCTTCCATTTAATGTGGACAAACAGTTTCAAATCCAGACTCCATTGGGGGGAGATTTGACGATGCCATTGGCAGTCCTGCTGCTGCCACTTCCTTAGATGTCCTCAGGGACACAGAATACAGGGTCCAGGAGACTCCCAGATTGAAATCAGTATCTCAACCAGGTTTTACAGCTTTAGCAGGAAGAATGCAACTATTAAGACACACCACTTGCACCTCACTCAGGAGCCAAACTAGAATCAGGAAAAAGAACTTCTTATTCTCTGTGCCAGGATCTCTGTGTACTGCTCTTACAGTAATGGAGATTAATTGGCCAGGGGCAGACTGTGAGTGAGCAAATTTTTCCAAACTGATTGAGGTGCTTCTCCTCTGAATTCTAGAACTTCCCTGTGCCTGACTCTGCCATAGCCCTCACCGCACTCCCCTCTACTTGTCTGCGGCTTGCCTTTCTTCCCCACTTGGCCATGACCTCTGAGAGGGCAGGTACCATATTAAGCTCATCTTAACCCAGTGCCTGTACAGTGCCTGGTCCAAGACAGGCACTCTGTACATGTTTGTTAAATGAAAGCTTCGACGGGTGAAAATGAAAGAGGGTGAGGAAAATAAAGTTTTAATCTAAATTTTGATTAGGCAGGTATCTTTGCTACATATGGAGTCATTGCTTTCTTTTGCTTTTTTCTTTTTCTTTTTTTTTCCAATTTAGAGTCACTGCTTTTAAAAACTATCTCCCTGTTCAAGTCAAGGGAAGATTCTCCTTCATTTAGAAAGCCTGTTCCAGGAATCTAGTAAACCTAACCATGGAGCTATTTGTCTTCTGCAGACAGGCCTCATTTATAAGGGCTGATCCCATTCATGGAATCAGGTGGCCTGAGGAAGAAGAAAGCATATGGGGAGCCAGCCAGGTGAGAAGATCATTGTATAATGTATCAGGAAACTGTGGCATTAAATCTAGACAGGTGAGTGTCAGACTGACAGTGTGTCCAAGGTTTGTGTGCTTTTCGCCCTCTCTAGACTGTCAGCTTCTTGGGGCAGGGATTGAGTCTTCTCTGCATTCCCAGCACCTGGGGCGGTGTAAGCAGAAACTTACAGCAGTAATAACTGCAATAGTCAGTATCAAATATCTGAAGATATTTCATGTTTTGGAGGCAGACTAGGAATGGAAATGGGAAGGCTAATATACAAGAACAGTACGGAGGTAGGGTTCTTTCCCAGACGACCCATGGCAGTGAGGGGAGAGGGAGGAAGATGACTTTTGTTGCGCACTAACTGTATGCCAGACATTGCAGAAGGTGATTTCTTCCAAAATTTCTGAGACTTGATTTGTCCCAGATTAACAATGTTTCTGGTGTTTGAGTATTTTAACTCCAAAGAGCAAAATAATAGAAAAATAATTTTCCAGGTGTGGTTTAAAAAAATGAACAAATTTTGAAAGAATTATGTTTTTAAAACTCTTTTATATAACTACATCTTGCAAATCAATTGAAAAATGCAGTACATATCCATCATTACTATGCATTGCTTTGCATAGACTAAAAACATCTGGATGTATCTGAAAAGGAAAAAAAATGGCACGTTATGTAAAACCCTAAGTCTCTAGGCACATAAGCACGTATACAAAAATAATACATTCTATTTAGTATTTCTCATAATGAAAAATCAGAATTTGTAATACTCATTCATCCCCTTAGAACTGGTGATATATACACAAAGAATAAATTTCCAAAGGATAAAACATTTACATATATATGTAGACATTTTATTCTTTGGAAAAGCTTGCTGATCTATGGCAAATTCCCTCATCCTTGGGAGCTGGCATAATTGCATCTGCAGAATCAAAGGAGAGCATGACGCAGTGGCTCCTCTGAGAAGATTTTTGGTGCCATCTGTTTCCTCTAGCAGAGCTCTTTCCAAACTCCCCTCCCAGCTCGAGCATCTGGGCCGTCTCCATGAAGTCTAGGAGGTTTTCATAATGTCACAAGCTTGGGAGGAGCCATTCTGGCCCATCCATCAGAGTTTCTTCCCCTCTGTCCATGAGCCGTGGTGACATCACCTTGCAGCCCGAGAAGCCAGGGATGACAGCATCCCAGACAGTTCCTCTCTGGAAGGCTGCTCTGCTAAGCCTCCCCAGTAGATGATCCTGTATCTTGTCTTACTAATCCTCACAGAAACCACCATTTTGCAGGTGAGACAACTGACTCTCAAAGGGGTATAAAGGCTGTTAATTTGCCCGTAAGCACACATCCAGGGACTGGAATCAGGAGAGTTAGACCTTGAACCAAAGTCTGTCTGACTCCAAGAACTATGCCCTCCTTACCGCACTGCTCTGGGAGACTTGTCGAAGAGAACAACACGATATTAGGGGGATCATTGAGCAATGGGTACAGCTTTTGATCCACAAATTTGAGTACAGAAGAAATGTCCCTGCTTCATTTGTCTGAAACTCAATAGAATTTGTAGGACCAGATACCATTCTGCCAGACAGAGAATTCCTAGTCAATCCAGGTTCCCTGTCTCCTGACTTCTTTGGTTCCCCCCAAGCTCTGGGAGGACTTTGGGGTGGGAGGGGAGGCATCTGGTTCTTAGTTGTCACCTGCTGGCACGGGGACACAGTAAAGCCAGGCACCCTGCCCTCAGGTCATGTCCAGCATCCCTCAGTCTCATCACAAACACCTTTCATGCCTAAGAATTTTCTCTGCTGCTTTCATACCCCTCTTGGGCACATGATACTCATCCTGCAGGCTCTCTGGGGATCGCATGGGACCATTCTCCACTTCTGGGGCTAGGGAACTGTGTGAGGCTCTCTGAGGTCCTGTCTGCCTAGACATACCAAGTTTAGGAATTTCTTCTCGGGTATTGCTTCCTCCCAGGTTACCTGCCTGGATAGCAGGCCACAGGTCTCCTCTGCTCTCCGATCCCACCTTCTGCTCGTACACCAGAGTAAGCTCCTTACAGGCAGGGATTATGTCGAATGCACCTTTGTATTTTAGTGCTTCTCATCGAGACTGGCAGACTAAAAGACCCTCTATAAATGCTTGTTGAACTAATGATTCTCATCTTCCTAGCTGTGAAGCCCTACCTGCTTTCTCCTGCTGTGTATGGTCTATTTACATAGCTTATCCAATATTCAATAGGTATATAATAGGATGGAAAACATGGATTTTAGACCATGAATGTCCTCTTTTATGCACATCACAACTTAAAGCAACAGCCGTATTCCAGGAGTACAGCTGCAGTGTTCCCGAGGGGTAGATTCTAGCAGACACTGTTGGCATCTCACCCATACGCCCTCACCCCACAACTTCAGTGCGTGGCAGCGGACTTCCAACTGCCAACACTTCTATTCCTCTGCTGAGGGCTCTCCCTGCCTGCAAAAGCCATGTTGCTTACCTGTGCCACAGGGAGTGCCAGGGTATTATCGCCTTCCAGCAGGGGCTTTCAGTTAGGGACTAACAAGAGTTGGTGAATAAATACCCTGGATCCCCCGTGCCTAGGGTGGGATATCTCAGAGGCATGTTTACACTGCTTCCAAATGGTTGTCTCCGGGGCCCAAGTTCCAGTTACCCACGGTGGTAACTGGCTCGATCGGCATTCTTTATTGGCTTTCTTATCTCACCTTTCCACCCCTTCACTTCCATATAAACTACTTGCCCTTGGATCTTTGTTTCATGGTGTTTCTTGGGGAACCTAACCGAAGAAACAGATTTACAAAGACACTGAGGTAACTTTTGGTTCTGGATCTACTGGATTGTTTTTGGAAGTTATATACAAAAATAATGGGAGAAGTATTGGGGGAGGGGAGAGTGACTCTAGATGATCGCTGAGGGTTGACTGTGAAGAAAACTGTGTAGCTTTCCTCAGGTAAGGCTCGGAATGGCTTCAGAGGTGTTTCTTCAGGCCTGCATTTCCTGCTTGCTATATTTAAAAACATTGTAACATTTAGCAGATATAATCTGTTAAAGATATGATCTGAATGTAGGTAAGCATTTTTGCCCATAGATGTTCAATGAAGTATTTTTTGTAAGAGTGAAATGTTGAAAACAACCTGATTGAGGATCTAGTTAAGGAAATTATGACAAAGTATGGTGTGTCTACTTAAATGGAATATTATGCATGCACTTAAAATGCATATTTTAAAACATGAAAACTACTACCAATATAGGCATGATAAGGACATTTTTCCTCTGCCTCCCCACTTCTGTTTATATTTCCTGTTGCTCCTTAAGAGTAATGACTTCTGAGAGGGAGGCCAGAAGAAGGTGGAGTTGGAAGGAGGACAAGTGTGCAGTACAGCAAAGTGGATAAAACTGACGTAAACATCACGAAGTGAGGAAATGGGAAGGGAATCAAAAGGAACTGCACCGGCTGAGCTCCGCTCCCCACTCCATCTCCTTGGGCTGCATCCCTGCCACCAACAAAGGAGTGACCACATGTCTATCGTTTATTGTATGCCGACTACAGGCCACACACCATCCTAGGTGTTTTAAAACATCACTTATAATATTTCTGATAACCTTCTAGGAAAATATCACATCTCTATTTTTTCAAATATGGAAAAGTAAGAATCAGGATGATGTAAGCAACCAGCCTGTAATCACTCAACAGAATTCAAACTCTAGTATTTCTGCTGCTTAGAAAATCAGGGCTAGGGACAGGAAAATGACCTTTCCCACGTGCTGGGGAAGTGATTACCAAATGCCAGAAAAAGACCAGGGAATGTGTAACTGCAGGAACTTAGGAAGACAGTCTGTCTAATCCAAGCTGGGCTAGCCCTTGGTGTGGCCACCTGCAAGGTGACCTTGTTCTCATCTTGTTTCCTTTAATTTTATATTGAACTGACTGTAGACTTGCCACTGAATGTGGCACAGAGTGTTGGTCTTTTCCTACAGTTGAGCCAGTTCTCAGGGCAGCAGACAATCACCAAACAGGAATTCCAGCTGAGAGGTGTGCATCTAGCCATGTGCCATGGCCATCTGCCTCTCTGGAAGGATGTTCTTCGTGGCTTTAGAGAGGTGCAGCAAGTTGGCTGAGTCAGCTCCTCACTGGCTGTTGAGAGCAGATTGTGTACATCTCCACCCAACTCTGTTCAATGATATCCTGAGGGTAGCTTAAAAGCTGCCATGGTGTGGGTATTTGCACCTGTGGAAATCAGCAAACACTGCAGATTTCCCTGCAGAGGGCTTTCATCTTGGAGATCCAGTTGATTACTGGGCGTCTCCCTGGAGGAACAGAGGCTGTCCAGTAGACTGTGCCATGTCTTCTGCTGTGGCAAAGACAAGGTGGTAAAACAGTGGGTAATGTCAGCTGTGTCTTCAAACCTATTGGGGTTTTAGGGAGCCAGTAAGTACATTCCTTTTCCCTGACCCAGTTTGGAAGCAATTGGGATATACAGAACGGTCAGGCAGATGGAGTCCAATGTGTCACTCTTTTGCTGATAAAGGCTGGATGGTGAATATGGTTTAAGTGCAGCAAGAATGAGCTTCCGGTACTTCACTCCAGATTCAGGCAGACTTATCCACCTGGTCACAAGCTCACCTGGACAGCCAGCAGCATATGGAGCTCTCCTACTGAAAAACTTAGAGCACGGAGAATCAGAACACTTGCTGTCTAGGAGCAGCTGACTCTCCAGAGGAAGGAGAGAGGAAAGGACTGAGTTCTCGTTGCCTGATTCCTCTCCCAAAGGCTCTGGGCAGAGCAGTCACTCCACTCTGGGGGAGAATCAGTGAGGGAGCAGATAGGAGAAGCATTATGACTTGCATCGAGTGCCCACCACATGGAAGAGAATGACCACTGTCCTCTGAAAACCTAAACAACCAAGTGGGAAAGTGATGAGAAATGTAAACTGGATTCTTTTTTGTGCAAATTGAGTGTCACATTGAGTTGACTGTAGCTTTTCCAGGCAGGGGAAATTAACAAATGAGGCACAGAGAATTTAGACTCCATAAGTTGCTTTCACAGCTGGAGTGTTTTAGACCTTATCTTGAAGTGTAAGACCATCAAAGCAATGCCTCCACATGTGGCCAGTACACAATTCAATCTACCTGTGAGAGTATAAGAGTTGAAGTATTTTTTAATATCAGTGAAATGGAATTGTGCCTCAGTTTCTGGACCTGTCATGATTTCAGTCTTGCAAAAGGCATGCATTCTGTAACCTGTATACTTCAACATACACAGCTAGCCCTCAACCTGGCCAGAAGAAGCCCTGTAAACTGCATTCTGCAGGTCTCAGTCTGGACACACATTTCTGCCTTCCCAGTATAGATGTTTTTTTTTTGTTGTTGTTGTTTTGTTTTGTTTTGCAGTACGCGGGCCTCTCACTGTTGTGGCCTCTCCCATTGCAGAGCACAGGCTCCGGACGCGCAGGCCCAGCGGCCGTGGCTCACAGGCCCAGCTGCTCCACGGCACGTGGGATCTTCCCAGACCGGGGCATGAACCCGCATCCCCTGCATCGGCAGACGGACTCTCAACCACTGCGCCACCAGGGAAGCACAGATGTTTGTAAAAGTATCAGATTGTCCTGTATCTTGAGGAATATATGGTAGTGTTCTTATGCGCACACACGCGCACACACACACCCCCTTTCCAGCCATGACACTGCAGATGGTGTCTACAAAAGAAAATGCAGTCTATAAAAGTAATTACGGAACCTCAGAGTCCCCTTCAAGCCTGAGACATCCTGAGTAATCCACCCACAGGTGAAAAATTCTTGTGGGACCTGTCTCAGAGTAAGCTTTGCCTGTCCCTCTTCTCTGTGGAGCCTTTCCCCAGAAGACTCTGGGGTACCTGGCCTTTATCCTGATACCACTGACTTCTCCTGTCTCCATTGGTTGTGAGCTGATGCCTTACACTGGCTGGTCAACAGGCTACACGAAGGGTGGCATTCTGCAGTGAGTCTTTACAGGGTTGTTTTTTGTTTTGTTTTTTTAATTTTTGGCTGTGTTGGGTCTTTGTTGCTGCGCGTGGGCTTTCTCTAGTTGTGGCGAGCAGGGGCTACTCTTCGTTGTGGTGCGTGAGCTTCTCATTGTGGTGGCTTCTCTTGTTACAGAGCACGGGCTCTAGGCACGCGGGCTTCAGTAGCTGTGGCGCACAGGCTTAGCTGCTCCGCAGCATGTGGGATCTTCCTGGACCGGGGCTCGAACCTGTGTCCCCTGCATTGGCAGGCGGATTCTTAACCACTGTGCCACCAAGGAAGTCCGACAGGGTTTTTTTTTTAAGGGCATATCAATTCTCAGTTCTCATTTAGAAAATGTGGAAATATTCTGCCCTTATCAATCTTCTGGTATCCTGCCTGCTAGAGCAGTCTAGACCAGAGAAACTTCGAACTGTGTGAATGGGCTGTTTCCAGACTTAGCTCCTGGCTCTATTTCCATTATAGTGAAACGGTCCAAGAACTGGCTATCCCTTTGGAACAATGAGAGGAATATAACTATTTCCATAGAGCTTGAGTTTAGTGTGCAGGATAATTCCTAGTTAGTTATTCTTGATGTGCTTTTATATACTCATGTCTCTTAGTGCATTATTATTCAGAATACTTACTAGGTGGTAAAAAAATCAATGATAACTTGCTGTTTGGGACATGAATTTGAATCCTTTGGAATTTCTCTAGTACAAGTTGGATCATGATCTCAGCCTCCTTCCACTGGTCTTGTGATTCTCCTTCTGTCATAAAAATGATCTATAATGTCTTGCAGGTCTTATTATGTTTGGACTGTAATTTCTAAAGCTTTGGATTTTGATTAAAACCAAAATGAGAATACACTTTAGATTTTATGGTTAGAGCCTTCCCAATTGATGATATTAGACTGTTAATACCTCCAGAAGATTTTCTTATTCGATTGAACATAAGCCTGGACTTTACACTGAAACTCAGTATTTGCCTGTTCATCTATCCAACAACGACTTATTGAATGCCCGTGATGTGCCAGGCTCTGCCCTGGGCACCAAGGATTAATGTACACCCAAGAAGTAGAATGAAGAGGAAGACATGTTGGAAAATCATCACAATTTAGTAAGTATTATAATGGTGGGTTACTAGAAATGGTGGTTACTATTATAATGGTGGGTTACTAGAAATGGTGGCGGGATGGAAGAGTTATGTAAGATATGTGAGACTGAAGCACTTGAGTTAAACTTGAAGAATGAAGAGGAATTTCTCAAGAGGACAAATCGGGGAAGAGCCTTCCAGGCAGAGTGGAAGGCTTAGAGAACAAGGCATTTGGTGGACCAAAGCAGTATTGTTGGAGTGCAAAGGGCAAGGGGAGCAGCGGGTGAGGCTTAGACTGGGCCACATGCTGTTAGAACTGTTTTATATTGATTATCTTGCATAATTTTGACAACCTCTGAGGGTGGTATTATTAGTCCCATTTAATAGATGAGGAAACTGAGGCTTAGGGGAGTTACATAACTTGCTCAAGATTACTGACTTAGTAGTTGTTAGAGCTGAGATCTGACCCCTTTGCAGAAGTGACATTATTCATCACTATGCAAATCTGCCTCCTCCATGGTTATCTTCATAGTCAAGCTCATAGACACACTTTTTCGGTTTTTGGTCTCATCAAGTACCTGCCAATGTCCATTTTATAAGCAAGTTATTTTTATCTACAAGAGCAGCAGAGGTAGCTGGTGTGTGGAATGCAGCTATTTGACAACATCATCACTCCCTGACTAAGAGGAATGTAGATCAAACCCCTTTCCTCTAAACACAACAATCACCATATGGCAAAGGAATTTCAAATCTGAGGCTCGATAATTATCAGATCGTCACATTGTAGCTCCACCAAAACTGGGGCACACGCTTACAGTAGCTTTAGCAGGGTTTGAGCTGTTGAGGGAGTTTTGGAGAAAACTGTTTGAAATTAGAAGGATGAGCGTGCTTATGAAAAAGCATGAGGAAAAACAGATGCCTTTAGCACTTTCACCACTCTGCTTCCAATGAACCTCTTCCTTCTCCTAATACTCTATAGCCTGTGCATGAAGAGCCAGCCCTGCAGGATGGAAATGCCAGTGAACCTGCAGTCTAAGATCTCAAGTTCGGTCACTTATGTCATTGTGGGATATTGGGCAAGAATCGTTCTCTTCTTCACTTCCTGGCCTACATAGAAGAGTGGTTGAAAGTGCGGGTTCTGGGGCCAGACTTCCAGAACTCAAACCCTACTCTGCCATTCCCAACTGCGTGCCCTTGTCAAGACACTGAATGGCTTGTGCATCGGTTTTCACACCTGTAACTCAGGGGTAGTAATAGTACCTACCCCATGGGGTTGTTGAGAAGGGTAACTGAGACAATTCGTAGGAGGTGCTTAGAGTGGTGTCTGCTGAGGAAGGAACACAATAAATGTTAGCTTTCTTCTAGTTCTGGGCCTCCCTGCTCTGTTCAAGGCTAAGTGCTCCTTCCTGGAGAAAATCCTTCTTTCTCTTTAAATTTCTTTTCCATTCAAGGAAAGCCAGTGTGAACTTCCGTGTATTCTAGGAGACTTGCACGCACTGCATCAACCTCCAGCCTTGGCATGGCATGTTGGGCGCTTGGTGTCCTTTGTTTGCCGCAGCTCCCCAAGACCAACAAGAATCCATTTTTTTCCAGAAAAACAATGGTGACTTTATTTCCTGTTGGTTCTGCGGAGAGAATTATTGTCTCTTTGCCATAACCAAACATTATAATCTTTGCATAATGGAAAAACAAATATCAATGAACTTTTTATTTGTTTCTCTTAATGAGGGAAAACCTGCTGTTTTAGGTTGACAGATTCTACTGGAAATAAATCATATTGCTATGGAAACCATGCCCAATAACCACTGAAACGTGGTTGCTATCTATGTTCTTTAATTGTACATGCTCGAAGAATTATATTTTCGCACATATTTGACTTTCGATTCTGTTTCCATAGTGTTAGACTAGAGCCCGGCTTCTGACTGCTTCCCTGTTCAGTCTTTTAGGATTCCTTGCTATCTTTGGGATGTTGAGTCATGTGGTGGAAACCACAAAAATCTTGTGATTAGTTCTGGCTGTGCTACTTCTGTCCAGGTGTCCTGGAGCAGGTTTTCTAATCTTTCTGATCCAAGAAAATTATAAATTCTCTAGACGATAAAAAACAAAGATAATACCTTTTAAGGCTTGGGTGAAGATTAAATAAGGTGATACATGCATAGCTATTTAGTACATTTTATATAAAGGTAAAAGAGTTTTGCTTTCAGAAAAGCTACCCACTGCATAAACAGCATACCCCCCAAAACTTCAGCATTCTTATTTTTTCCTTAAAGTTTGGTTGTGAGATGTAAGGAGGTGTAGGGGATAAATGCAAACCTACTAGGATAAGAATCCCCATACTACTCACTAGCTATGTAATCTTGGGCAAGTTATATGACCTCTCTAAGCTTCTTCATCTTTAAAATGAAAATAATAAAATTTATATCCAGGGTTACTGAATAGATTAGAAAAAATTACCTGTCGAACACAGTTCTTGGCAGGTAGAAAGCACTTAAAAATGGTATTGACTGCTGGAAATAATGACGCTGTGCCCAAGCCGACACCATTAAACAAATTCCAAACTGCTCAGCAATTTGGAACTTGCTCTACTAAAGGGAATACCATTTGTCAACGCCTGAAAATTCTCATCCACTTGTAAAGAGCATTCATCTAGAGATAACAACTACTCATGGATTCTGCAACAAACATTTATTGAGCATCTACTAAGTGCATGGAAAGATGAATAGAAAGACAAGGTTCTTGCCCCTCATAGGGTCATAACTTATGGGTGTAAAATAAGCATGCACACCAGTAACTGCAATGTCAGTGATACTCACTGATAAACACTCACATAACAAGTAACTCTGGTGAACATTATAGTAACATGACCAAGAATGCAGAGCTAAATTCTTCAAGCAGAATTTCTTGCCTAAGAGTCCATGAAAACTCAGAACAAGAGAAACAGATGCCGAGACTCATCAATGCTAAGACCCGGCAGTGATATATCTGTCCCTGCAAAGCTTTGGACAGTCTCTGGCTGACCCTAAGGTTGAGGACCAAATGGGGAGAAAGAGACAGAGGGAGAGAGAGAGAGTGTGTGTTATTATACAAGATGCTTCTGGACCTTATTCTTTTATTCATTCTGGTAATTATCGTCTGTACTAGTATAGTCACCAAGACATTTGATTTGCATAGAAGTTGAAAATATATGGTCTCCTTGGTCTAGAACTGACCTTTGTTAGAGAGAAGAAATAGGTCTAAATTGAAACAGACCAACCAGTAACTCAATCAAGGAATGTTAAATCAGAGCCGAGAAAGAAAGGCACCTCATTTTCTGTTTTGGGGCCCGTTCATCTCGGCTTATTTAGTAAACTAATTGTACATTAATTGTAAAGCATGTAAATGGCACCCTGGCCATGGATCAAATGTGATAAATTTTAATAAAACTTCTGAAGCAGTAGCAAAAACTGCACATGTGCTGTGCACAAACATGCACATGCTTCCATGCGCATACACACACACACACACACACACACACACTCGCACACACACAACTAGACCCTGGATTAGAATGCTCTTCATGACCTGCTGAATTATTTGCCTCAGACCAGTGGGGTGAGATGGCTATTTTGTTTCCTTCCCTCCCCACCCCTTCCCTTCCCTTTGTTTCTTTTTTCTTTTCTCCACCCCCTTCCTCTCTTCTTGTTTCTTTTCTGCCCCTGATTTTAATGATGATGGGATGCCCATGGAAGGGCAAATCAATCATTTAGAACTGGTAAGTCTCTCAGACTGCTATGCGAGGAGACTGAGGGAACAACACATGCCTCTGGGTGGATGGTGGGGTCTGAATCTTGCCTCAGACTTCCTTTGTGGGAGGCAGCTGAGCATTTATTGAACCTCCCTGAGGAGAAATGTGTTGAGGAGTGAGACGATGCAGTAAAGAGTCAAAAATGCACTCCAGAGAGGACATGTGGAGTCAGATTTTAAATAATTCTCTTCTTCATAAGGCAATTGAACAAGAATGAACTTTTCCCCTGAGTAAAGTGAATGTGGAGTCCTAGGAACTCAAAAGAGAATCTGTTGAGTGAATAAACTGACCAATGAGGAAAAATGAAAAAAGGTTTATGAAAGTAAAATATGGAGAATGAGAGGAAAAGATTACTTGAGGTTCCAAAATATCCCATTTCTGCTTTATATATATACATATATATATCATATATATATGTATATATATCGTATATATATGTATATATATCATATATATATACATATATATATCAAATGGAATATTACTTAGCCATAAAAAAGAATGAAATTTTGCCATTTGAAATAACATGGATGGACCTGGAGGGTATTATGCTTAGTGAAATAAATCAGACAGAGAAAGACAAATACTGTATGTTATCACTTGCATGTGGAATCTAAAAAATAAAACGAATGAATATAACAAAACAGAGACAGACTCACAGATATAGAGAACAAACTAGTGGTTACGAGTGGGGAGAGGGAAGCAGGGAGAGGGAAGGTAGGAGTAGGGGATTAAAAAGTACAAACTACTCTGTATAAAATATATAAGCTACAAGGATATACTGTACAGCACAGGGAACATAGCCAATATTTTATAATAAATTTTTTTTTTTTTTGGCTGCGTTGGGTCTTTAGTTGTGGCATGCAGGGTCTTCACTGAGGCATGCGGGATCTTTCACTGTGTCCCAGGCTCTTCGTTGTGGCGCGCGGGCTTCTCTCTAGTTGCAGTGCCCAGGCTTCTCTCTTATTGTGGCGTGGGGTTTTTTCTCTCTCTAGTTGTGGCGTGCAGCCTCCAGAGAACGTGGGCTCTGTAGTTTTGCAGCACGCAGGCTCTCTGGTTGAGGCACGCGGGCTTAGCTGCCCCGCGGCATGTGGGATCTTAGTTTCCTGACCAGGGATCGAACCCGCGTTGCCTGCGTTGGAAGGTGGATTCTTTACCACTGGACCACCATGGAAGTCCTTATAATAACTTTAAATGGAGTGTAATCTATAAAAGTTTTCAATCAGTGTGTCGTACACCTGAAACTAATGTAATTTTCTAAATAGATTATACTTCAAAAAAGAAAAAGAAGCACAGCCCAAGAAACAAAGTACCAGAGGAATAAGAAAAGCAGGAAGAGAAAGAAGCAGAGATGGAGGCTATCTGCAAAAGCCCAACTCACTCCAATCCAGCCTAGAGTTGGGATTCAATGTAATACATTCCTCAATTTCCCATTATTTATGAGATTTTTACAAGGAAATAAAGATACATTTTAGCTGGTCTTTATAACTCTTTTCTTGTCAATGGATTCAGTGGTTTTTCTTTCTAAAGCATCTTTTAAAAATCTATAGAGATTGAGTTTATAGCCGATTATAATGCCTAGGGCAATTAAAATAATCAAAACATTTCCATATTTGCATTTCACAATAGCCACAAAGGCACTGTACGGATCACATTTAATTTTCAGCAAATTGTCTTAGGCAGTGATTCTCTGGCTTATGAATTTTGGGAAATGGTAATTTCTCTTAATGTGTGGCGTATTTACTATAGTTAAAAGCATATAAATTTTGTTCTCAGTTTAAGTTTCCAAAAGCACAATCTGTATTATGTTGATGCTACATTTAATGTATGCAACACGTTTATAATTAAACCTATGTACACTCTGTATATAAAACTCTACATTTTAATATAATTATATATATAATATATATGCAGCTGAATATAAGGGGGAAGGGAGATACCCCATTGAACAATACCATGTTCCAGGCACTGAGCTAGGTATTTTATATTTATTACTTTAGTCTTCACAAAAGTCATGAGAGGTAAATTTACCTTTTACAACAATTTTGGTTGCTTCCTTGATTTCTGGAAAATTGTTGCCAGACCTTTCAGAAGCCATTTCTAAGGGGCGGAAAGCTTGTCAGATCTTAAAGTTGGTACCATCTTTTGCAGGTGCCCCCATTGGCCAGGAAGTAGGTAAACTGAGGCCAATGGAAATGTCTCTGAGTTACTGTAACGATTTACTTAATTCTGAGCAGAAATAAAGTGGAACCAATTTCCTAGAGAAGGAAGGAGCAATATATCATTATTAACTTGTTTCAATCACCTATTTCTTTATAATTAGATATATTCAAGTATGTGTTTGCTTAGGCATTAAAAAGGTCTGTTTTTCCTAACTTCTTTAGGTGTCCTTTACACAGGGACACATAACAATCAAATGTGTGCTAAGTTTGACTGGAAAAGCAGATGGTAAGAGGGATAGTCAAGCGTATGTAGGAGTATAATACACATTTCTTGCCTTCAGGAAACTTTAGTAAGGTTGGGAATAGACCCTCACAGAGGAAAACAGCTCTTAATTCAAGGCAACCTTTGATATGGTAGATGAAGGCTTAAAGCAATAAATAAAGCCTGTGAGTATATAGACGAAGGGAATGAGGTCAGGCAGGGTCCTGACAGGAAGCAGCTGTCAGATTCAAACTGGGAATTTGAGGAGACTTTAATTTTTTAAAAAAGCTATTTACAAAGGTGAGTGTTGGGTGGAGGAAAACCACAGAAAGAGTTCAGTATTTGGAGAGTAAGGGAGCCGGTCCATGGCACTCATTTTCTGGGGCAGGGAACAGGGTGGAGAGGGTGGAGAGTGGATCTGGAGGGGCAAACAAGACACTAACCTTGAGAGAACTGCCCTGTGCTGGAATGTCTTGGCAAAGGCCATGAGGAGGAAAAGATGGACCTCAGCTTTGAAAGGATGGAAGTAGAACGTATAGGTGAAAGAGGAGGGGTGAGGACACTGCATTCATAGTGAACACAGGACATAAAGGTTCAGTTTTAGGAAAATGCATACTCTGGAGTGACAAGAGGCAGAGGAATGGAACACAGATGACAAAATAATTTGGGGCCAAATTATGAAGGCCTTGAATGCCAAACCAGAGAGTCTGTCCCTGGTCCTGAGAACAACAGCCAGTGAACAGTTTAAAATCAGTAATGAAGCTGGCATCTTAGCAAAAGTAATCGACATCAATGAGAAAACTGGTTTGCAGGGAAAAGGCACAAGTGGCAGAATGTTCAGCTTGGATATAATAACTTGATATGAGGTAATGGAGGGCAGTGGGACTGAAAAGGGGAAGAAACAGGGGACATAGTGAAGGAAGACATGGTCCTCTTAAAGGCAAGGCCAAAAACCTGCTTCTGAGATGTTCTTTCCTCCCAAATGGTAATCCTGATTGAAACGTACCATGAGTGAGCCAGGACAAACGTCCCATGTGAGCTGACAAAGTGCCCCTCAGCTTGGACTCTCACCAATATAGGGCTGGTTGGGGTGTGGAAAAGGCTTGACCTGGGTTGAGAAGATGTGGTTTGAATCACTGCTCTGTCAGGTATAAGTTAAATGTCCTTCAGCAGATCATCTGGACCCTCTGAGCCTCCGACTCACATCCTCAAAATGATACATTACTACTTATTGCCTAGGGCAGTTGTGGGAATTCATTCAGTGAGATGTGTGGATTGCAGAGAACCACAAGGGGGTGCGGATTACATGTGGATGAGGGTGGGGTTACTGTTATGCCTCTGAAGACCTTGTCTTTCTGGGCAGGGCGGGTGGAGAGGAAGCAGGCTCTTCCCCAAACGCTAAATGAAGCCCCCATTCTCTTTCTTACCAAAGCTGCTGAGTAATCAGATTTGATTGATTACTCCAGGCCTCAGCTTCCCAAATATCCCTCCACTGCTGGGTAAAGCGGTACATTTTATCTGATAAGGTGAATTTTTTAAAAAAAATTATACTTTATTTTCATTCTCCCAGCCCATGCCTGCAAAAGGTTTTTTCTCTTGCTTCCCTGAGTTTATACTAATGCTAGTTTTGGCTGAAGATTATTTCCCCAGTGCCTGGTACTTTTTGGCCTGAGTATATAGCAACATGCCAAGATACAGATTAAAGCAGGGAGTCCATTTAAATAAGATGGATGTGAAATTTGGTTGTTTTCACATCTTTGAGGTTTGTATGCAGATGTCTCTATGAATTTCCCAATGAAAATATTGCTTTCGATTTTAGGCAATTTTTACAAATAATTTATTTTCTTCCCTTCAGAGAGTGTCTACAGATCTGATAATAGCTATAAAATAACACGACCACACTGAGATGTAGACGTTAAGTAGCTGTCTAGTCTCACTCACCAGCTAAAGCTCCAAACCATGAAGTCCAAGTTTATGCTTTCACAAATTACAAATGACCTCCTGCCGTGGAATTCTATGGTTGGCTTTGAATAATTGAAACCATTACTTTAATACCTCTAAGGCCAGGGGTCCCCTTTAGTTGATCTCAATGGCTTGGCAGTAATTTGGGTCGGAGGGGGGGAAATGCAGAAAGTCGTAGTTTATAGTAGAAAATCTGAATCTTGTTGCTCCGATTTTTCTGTATTCCGTAATGACTGAACTTTCATTCAACACTTATTTATAAACATAAATGAAGCCCCTGCTAAACTCATAGCGCTGTGCTGGATGCTCGGGGAGAAGGGCAAAGATCTACGAGACATGCCTCCTCTCCTCGAAGGGCTTTCTGGGGACGTTAGACCCACGTAGTACTGATAAGCGATTGCCCTCTGTCTCACCTCAGTCACGTACCCCATACTCATACCCTAGACCTGGCCATTCCGTGCATCCTACTTTCAGACCTGCTGACCATCTTCTCAGGCCACCTTCTGTAACACTCCAACTCCAGCGATTCTTCAGTCTCACCAGGTTGAGTCCATCCCTGACACTGTCTCTCCTCCGTCTAAGGTCTGTACTTTCCCCTCTCCTACTCCGCTAACATTCCATGGCCCATCATTAACAACTGCTCACTTGTATTCATTGTCCTTATTCCCATTCCCTTAAAGTCGCTTTTCCTTCTTGGCATCTGCCTGGTAAAACCAAGCTTGAAGTCAACTCCCCTCCTACTCTTCACCTGAAACCAGTGGCTGATTGTGGCTGGAGAGAATCTCCACAACCCAGTGACAGGTCTCATTTTATATTCATGACTCCCAACCTCAGTGGGTCTGTAGAGCTGCCGGCAATCTTTCTACATTGTCACCATCCATTCAATTCTCTACTTCCTTAGATCACTATTTCACGTGTTCTCTTCCTTCTTCGGACCTCCAGCATCTCCTCCATTCTTTTATCTCTTTCTATTTCACTGGAGGGAAAAAAATAGAAGCTCTCAGAAGAGAACTTCCCTATTCTGCCAACTCCCACTTCTCGCAACTAACTGTATCTGTACATAAATGCCCTGCTTTTCCTCTTGTTGCTTAGCATGATCTAGTTGGGTTCCTATCTAAAGCCAAACCCTCCACTGTGTACTTGATCAAATCCCTTCTTATCTGTCCACAAACATTTCCAGTAATTATCTCTTCTCTTTCCTGATCAACAATATTTCTTTTTCTATTGGATCATTCCCAGTAGCATACAAAACATGCTGAATTACCACTCATTTTACAAAAACCACACAAAATCTGCATTGACCCCACTTCCCCCTCCAGCTACTGGTCTCCTTTACAGCAAATCTCCTTGGATGAGCCTTCTAGACCCAGTACTTCCCATTCCACTTCTCAATAGTCTTTCCTAAATACACTTCAGTCAGGCTTTCATTCTCAAAATTGCTTCCAGCACTGTTCTTATCAAGATTTTCAGCGACCTCGCCCTTCCCACATGCAATGGCTTATTCTCGGTCTTCACCTTATTCATCTAATTGGCAGCATTTTACAGCGGTTCAATACTTCAGTACTCCCATCACTTGGCTTCCAGGGCATCACTCTCAGTTCTGTCCCTGGTTGCTCCTTCTCTGTCTCCTTTCCTTGCTCCTTCTCATTTTTCCCAAACCCTGAACACTCTTTCAGTGAATTCCAGTCTCATAGCTTTAAAGTTTGTTTGTATGATTTTTGACTCCCTAATTTGCATTTCAAACTTAGATGTCGCCCTCTGACTCTAGACTCACATATCCATCTGCCTAATGGGTCTCTACTTGGGTACTGAATAGGTAACAAACTCAACTGATGCCAGAATGAACATGAATCTCCCTCTACCCAGAATCTACTCCCCCCCCATCTTCCCCATCTTCCCAGTTGTGCAGACCGAAGAACTTGGGGTCATTCCTGACTCCTTTCTTTCTCTCCCATCACATACTCAATCTACCAGAAAATCTTTTTAGCCCTTCTTCAAAATATATCCAGACTCCACTTTTCACCACCTCCACTGTTATCATCTTGTCTAAGCCACCATTGTCTCTCACCTCTTACTGCAAAAGCCCCTTTAACTTTCTTTCCTTCTCTCCTTATTCCTCTGAAAGCTATTTTCAACACAGCATATGGAGTGAGCCTTTTAAAAATATAAGTAAAATAATGCAGCTTCTCTGCTCAAAAACACTCTCATGGGTTCCCAACTCACCCAGACTAAAAATTGAAGTCCTTCCCATCACCCACAAGAGCCTACCTTCCTGACCTCTTCTCCCACCCACTCTCCCTGGCTTACTCTGCTCAGCCACACGTGTCCTTCCTAGAACATGCCAAGCTTTCTCCTGCTTCAGGGCCTTTGTACTGGCTAGACCCTTTACCCTGAAATGTCATCCTGCCAGTTCCTCGTGGCTCACTCCCTCTACTCCAGTATCGTCTCGGAGAGGCCTTTCTTGACCATCTGATAAATAGTAACCTTCCCACTCTGGTATTCCTTTTTCTTCTTGTCCTATTTTATTTTTCTTCATAGCACTTATCATTATTTGACTTACCAAATATTTTTTTATTAATTATCCCACTCCTCCTACTATAATGTAAGCTCAGTGAAAGCAAGACTTTGTTCACAGCTGTATTTCCAGCACCTACAACAGTGCCTGGTACAGAGTAGGTACTCCAGTAATATTTGTTGAATAAATGAATGAATGAATTCAAAAAATGAACATCCATGGTCTTTACTGCTGTTTCAGAGAAGGTAGAGTATCACACACTGATGTCAGTGAATGCCCTGATGAAACAGTAAATCCAGACACTGAGGGATGGGTAGAATTTTGATAGGGTTAGGAAAAAGCATTCAGGTGAGAAGCAGGTAAAAACTAAAAGTTGAAGAAAGAAAACGTCAACAACATTTATTGAGCATCTACTACATATGCCAAGTACTTTACATTCATTATCTCACATCATTCTCATGATCACTGCAGCAGAGAGCTATTATTATATCCATTTTATAAATGAGGAAATTTTGTTTCAGGTATTTTATTTTATTTTATATTTAATATTTTATTTATTTATTTATTTGGTTGTGCAGGGTCTTAGTTGCGGCAGGCAGGCTTCTTAGTTGTAGCATGTGAATTCTTAGTTGCGGCATGCATGTGGGATCTAGTTTCCTGACCAGGGATCGAACCCAGGTCCCCTGCATTGGGAGCATGGAGTCTTAACCACTGCGCCACCAGGGAAGTCCCTGTTTCAGGTATTTTTAAAAGTAGTTTTCCCCAGAACCTATAACTAGTAAGTTGCAAGCCATTCTTGCAATTGAGGCTTAACTGAATCCAGAGTCCATTCTCTTTCTCATTTCTTTATCATCATCACTATTATTAGTGTCATTCAAGCTCCTCCCCTCTCCACCTATCATGCTCCTTCCCCCACTACATGATGAAAGACGACCCTTGTTGGTATTCAATTAAGTGATAGATAAGAAATAGATGTACCAACAAATATATTCTCAAATCCTTCTTAATAACCTACTGAAAGTTAAACCTCTTTTACATTGGTGGCAACACACACTTTCAGTGTTTTGGCCAGCATTACCAAGCCATTTCTCTGGTGGTCATCTCAGCGTGAAACGTCAGTCCATTTATTTCTTTGCTGTGGCTGAATGGAATATTCCATCATTGGAAAGTAAAGCTTCAAGTTTAAATTTGAAATCTTTATTCCTATCTGGCAAATTGGCGCTATCCTTAACAGTTTGGAAGGAAGTGATGTTTTTGCTGCCATCAGCTGCATAGTGTTGGATGCTCGCAGAGCAATTTATCAGATTTACTTAGATTCCATGTGACTCTGATCCAGTGGCTACAAAGAGTGTGTATTAAGCTAATTGTTATTCTATCCTCCCCCACCCCCATGTCTCTGGTATGGAAAAAGCAGTTGAGTCTGAATAGAGTCAGGAATTAAAACATGTTTTTTTTCACCCCTGAAATTCATGGGATGCCGGGCAGGGGAGAAAGGAAAATTTTTGTCTTTTCCAAAACCCATTGCTTTCAGAATAAAGTAAAAAAAAAAAATTGTTGGTTAGTTTTGCTGTGGCAAAACTTGACCCCAAAATTTCAGTTACAACAGCAAAGCAACGGTTTATTTCTTACTTATGTTACATGTTACTCATGGGTCATTGCGGGGTCAACTGTGGTTCTGCTCCATGGCTCATTGTCATTCTAGAACTCAGCTGAAGATGCAGGTCCTGTATGGGATAAGCCATTCTGGTGCAGAGAGAAAAAAGCAAGAGAGCTGTTGGAAACAAAGAATGGCTCTTAAGGCTTCTACTGAAACATGGCATATGTGGTCTACATGTCAAGGCCAAGCAAGTCACATGACCAAGCCCAATGTTAATGGCGCAGAAACGTATACCCCTCCTACTGGATGCACTGAAAATCCCATGGCAGTGAATGGAGATGTGTACTTCTCTTGCAGGAAGGAAGAGTGGAGAGCTGGGAACCAAAATGTAATATACCACACATTCCTTATCCTAGCATTCAAAACCCATAGGAAAGCCAGCTTCGTGTCCCTCCACATCCCTTCTTTTGCCTGTGCTCTGGTTTCTTGTCCCCTAGACACCACACTCTCACACTTCCATGTCTGTTTCCTTAGCTGGAAATGCAATTCCCTCCATTTTCTGCCAACTGAAGTTGCCCTCAGCCTTTAAGGTCCAGCTCAGATTTCATCTACTTTATAAAGCCTCTCTCAATTCCCCAGTTGAAGTCAAACACTTCTGTCTTGGAGCTAGTAAGGCAGACTGTTTGTACATCTCTCCAGCACTAATTTTTTTTTTTAATATTTTTTTTTTATTATTTTTGTCTGCATTGGGTCTTCGTTGCTGCACACGGGCTTCCTCTAGTTGCGGCAAGTGGGAGCTACTCTTTGCTGCAGTGCATGGGCTTCTCACTGCAGTGGCTTCTCTCGCGGAGCACGGGCTCTAGGCACACGAGCTCAGTAGTTGTGGCTTGTGGGCTTAGTAGTTGTGGCTCATGCTCAGTAGTTGTGGCTCATGGGCTCTAGAGCACAGGATCAGTAGTTGTGGTGCACGGGCTTACTTGCTCCAGGTCATGTGGGATCTTCCCAGACCAGGGATCGAACCCGTGTCCCCTGCATTGGCAGGTGGATTCCCAACCACTGTGGCACCAGGGAAGTCCCTCCAGCACTAATTTTAATCTTCCTTGGTAAGTCTGGGTAAAAAACTCCTGGAGGGCAGAACCCAGGAATTAGGTTACGTTGGCATTTCTCTCCAGCTTCTTTGGGGTCAGAGTCTTGACCTTAATAGATGCTTAATAAATTCCACTGAATGACTAAAAACCTACATATTCACCATCAAGCTTATCCATAATGTGAAATTTTAAGTCTTTTCTACAGGAGGCATATGTAGGCAAACCACATAGAGGAATCTTTTGGGAGCTTTCCTCAGTCAGAAGCACGGAGATGATTCCGTTGGTTCCACAATCTAGACTCTACCTGTTGTGTGTGTGTGTGTGTGTGTGTGCGTGTACGTGTGTGTGTGTGTGTGCGTGTGTGTCTGATGATTCCTACCTTCCCACCAATAGACCACTGTGGGCACCATGTTTTCACAGCAACATTGCTTCCCTTGCCAATTATTGCTACATTGAGAAGTGGTATTTCTTTTCCTGCTTTTTCACTGCAGTATTATCTTCTCACCTTTGGCATTCTGCATGATGCATTTGTACATGGCCACTCAATAGGAGGGGTGGCAGGGAAAGGGTGGGCCACAGGAGAGGTGCTGTGGATACAATGGAAAGAGAGGAAGCTTACAGAGAAGCTGTGTCAGAGCTGTCTCCACTCCTTACTACCTTTGTGGCCTTGGGCAAGTCACTTGACTCTACTGTCCCTTCAATTTTCTTATTTATTTAAAAAAAAAAACATAAAGAGACAATTAGAAAGATAGGAAAGGATGTGAGGATATTGTATTACACTAATGTGTGAACAGAGCCTGATATCATTTTGGCGTGTTTTGTGCTTAAAAGTCAAAAGATCTTGGCTCCTAGCCAACGTCTTCAGCCTCATCCCATCTGTTTACCCTTGACCTTAATAAATTCATGAGTTTTCAAACTTGGTGGTTCTCATCCTGTCTCGTGTGGACATGGTAGTGAAAAATCAAGGCTAATAACCCCACATTTCTAGTCTCTAGGCAGAAAGCCAGACTTCACTGGGAATTTGGAAAGGGAGTTATAGGCTCCTGACCCTCCAGGTCACTTCTGTGACAGCTGCCCACTCCCCTTTATGGTCAGAATATGAAACGGTCATCATCAGAGAACTGGACTCTCACTTTCAGACATGCTCTTTTCATCTTTCTACTCAATAAATGTTCTGGATTTTATGAAAGAACTGGACATTCCTTTAAATAGGTAGATGTTGTATGTAAAACTTTGTTCTTCTGTCCTGAGGATGGGCAGAAGACATCGGTTTTATCAGATTTCAGAGGAGTCTAGAGCTATTCATTTTCAACAATTCTCTCTCTTTTTCATCATGGTAATTGTGTTAGGGCTCTCCAGAGGAAAATATAGAGAAAGAACCAACAGGATATATGTGCACGTGCGTGTGTGTATGTACGTCTGTGTATTCATTCCACATCCTGTTGGTTCTCTCTCTATATGTTATAGATAGATGATAGATAGATAGATGATAGAGAGAGAGAGAGAGAGAGGGATAGAGAGATTTATTTAATGGAACTGGCTCACACAATTACGGAGGCTTGGTGAGTCCAAAATCTGATGGGTTAGGCTGGCAGGCTGGAGACTCAGGGAAGAGTTGCAGTTCAAGTCCAAAGGCAGTCTGCTGACAGAATTCCTTTTTCTTTAGGGGAAGTTAGTCTTTGTTCTGTTAAGTTCTTCAACTGATTGGATGAAGCCCACACCATTATGGAAAGTAATTTGCTTTACTGAAAGTCCATCAAACATTAATCTCATCCAAAAACACAGAAACATCCAGTATAGCATTTGATCAAATATCTACACACCATGGCCTCACCAAGTTGACATACAAATTAATCATCACAATAATGTAAAACAGCAAACAGCCCACTGACATGAGAAGTAGAGTCACAGAAACTAAGGACAAAAAGGAACCTTTGAGAACGTCTAGTCTGCCCTCTCTCATCTTGCAGGTAAGAAAACCAAGCCTCAGAGATGACACACCTCTTTAGCCAGAAAGCTAGAACTGGGTCTCAGGTCCCTGACTCTTTCTGTGACTGCCAAATTCAGTTATTGGCTGTTTAATTCAACATGAGATACAATTTAATGTCCTTCCATGAAAATTAGATAGGGTCAAGTTTAGATATGGATTATGTGTGGGGCAACTGCAAAGCAAATTGCAGTTAGACCCAAGTTTCCTTCTTAGCACAATGTAAAAAGATGTAATTTGAGACAATAATGACAAAAGGGGATGGAGCTTGTTAGGAGCTGAGTTTTTGTATACTGTTGAAGCTAAATTATTACTAATTCAACCTAGATTGTTACAAATTTAAGATGTTAATTGTAATCTGCTTTTTCTGAAGTAGCCGAAGTCACCCATGGAAGAAGCCGGTGAGTAAATAAATTCCCTGAGCTGGAAGGATTTGTCTAAATGTGTAAGAAAAAATTTATGCTTCAGTGAAAACTATGCCTTGTCTAAAGCACATGCTTCTGGTTGTCTGATTCTGATTCCATGGGAGCTATTTTAATCTGAAAATTGTAGATAACTGATAGCAATGCAAACCAATTCTTTTTATAAACATGAGAATGAATTCAGTGCAGGGAAGGGACAACCCTTCCTCTACTCCAAGAAAATGGCAGTTTTGCCTCCATTTGCACATTTATTTCAACATTCCTTTACTCTGTATAAATTTGGGGGGATAAGTCTGTGCTTGGTTGACTCTTCTTTAATCTAGTTATAACGTCTGCCTGGTTCTCACAATTAATGAGTCAAAAAAAATCTTTAACATGTGTTCATTTTATAGCTCTATGAGAGTCATGATTTTGCCTTTTTCTGAAAATTATCCTTTAATGAATGTCATGTCTTTTCCAGTACATAAAAAGAATGGTCTGCTGAATTAAAATCGACCCTCTGCACTGCATCCATTCAGCTCTATTCTGCTCTAAATCTTCGTATTAAAAAAAAAAAAGTTCAATTACAGGGTTTGCTGCATTCAAATCTGGGGGAAAAAAATCAAAGTGGAAATAGAGACTCTGACAGCAAAAGAAAATAGATTGGACAAGAGATGGAAAAACACATGGATTTCTTAACCACTTAGCAGAGTATCTGAGAAATTAGGCTGAGATGAGAGAAGGCGGAAAATAAGATAAATAATGGCTCAAAGCGATTGTCTCTGAGACTCGCCCAAATCATCAGTTATCCCTCTAATGAGCTGTTTTATTCCACACCCACCCTCCACATAAACTTCTAAAATGGGTTATTAGCAAGCATACTGGGCTGCGTTCATCTCGGGAACATTTTAGCCTGCAGAGTCTGGGCTCTACCCCTCCTAGGAAACAGCCATGGAGGATATCAAGAAGTTCCTAAGGCGAGTTCTTAGAAGAGGACAGAATAGTGGGGATCTCTTTGTCTTCCTCTGCTCCCTCTGTAACCTGGATCCGCCAAAACTTTATATGCGTGTTGAGGCAGGAAAGGGAGGCAAGGGGATGTTCAGGACACACTCCACAAGCTAAACCCAGGACCCCTACCTCTGCCTTGCCCAGAAGGTTCGAGCTGCTTCCACACGGCCTCTGCTAATAGTTTGCCTGTTGTGTTTGTCCCCACCAGGTCACTCTGTGCTCCAGTTTCTCGATGGCCTCGCTGGATGTCTGTTGCCATGGCTACTACTTTTCCAAAGGATGCCTCCACCATCAGCTTCATTATCTGTTTGGCATTTCTTGAAGGTTCTGTTACTCATTCCTTCCAGACAGTAGTTTTCATTTGATCCCAGAGGATGCCCGACTCCTTAACTCCTCACCATCTTCTCTGATGGGAGAATCTCCTGGGCTTTTACCTTACCTTATCCTATCTTACCTTTGCTATTCTCTCCCCTATGGCCACATCAATAGTCCAGATTCTCGTCATCTCTTCTCTGGTGTATGCAACAACCTCCTAAGGATCGTATTAGGTTGGGGAAACAAATAAACCCCAAAGTTCTAATGGCTTAACACAGTACAAATGTATTCCTTGTTACCAGGTTGACAGTAACAACAGTTATATCCCTGACACAATCTTTCAAAGACACTGAGTGAAGAAGGCTCATCTCTGCTCAGTATGTGGCTTCCAAGGGTTCTGCGGCCATTGACACTCCAGTCAGTCGGCAAAGGGAAGGAGAATGGACAATTGTGCATGAGAGTCCTTTCTGAGCCAGACCTGGAAATGGCACACTTGCTGTCTGCTCATCCTGGCAAAATAAACACAGTCACATGGCCACACCTATCTGCAAGGGAATCTGAGAAACATAGATAGACTAAGCACGTGTCCAAAGAAGGGAGGGTGGGTTAGGGGTCACCGGTGGTCTCCACCACAAGGTCTCCTTCCTCCAGTCTTGTTCCCTTCCAGTCCTTTGTACCGGCCCCTGTTCAGAGGTTGAACATACAAAGTCTCCCAGCCAGTGAGCGGTAGAGCCAGCGCGCCCAGCCCGGGTCTGGCTGACTCCAAAGTCCATGTGCTTCCCTCACATCTTCAGTCTCCTGTAGTAGGTTTCCGCATCCCATCTTCACCTCTTCACTGTTCTCTCCTCCTGAAATCTCACCACATTCTCCAGAATGAGGAGGGGTTTTGGTAGAAGGAATAATCCATTCTTCTTTTTTAACCCAACTTAAGCCTGGGTGTTAGTGTGAAAATCTTTTTTCTTTCCCACATCTTCTCAGCTGCTCCACTTTGCCTCCTCCACAATGTTCTCAGCTTTGCAAAGCCCCAAGCTGGTACTGACTGCACGAGGCAAAGGTTAGCTCTACCTCTGATAGAAACACCTCCTCGTCACCTGCCCCGCCAAGGTTCCAGGCCTCTCCCTCCTGCAGAAACTAGAACACCATTGTAAAGCAATTATACTCCAATAAAGATGTAAAAAAAAAAAAAAAAAAATCCCACTTCAGAGAGGAGCACAACAGGAAAAAAAATTAAATATTTATCAAACATTTGTAAAACCTATCACAAGCATATATTTAATTTAGCATATAATAAGTATATTAACTTCATATTTAGGTAATTTTGAATTCAATTAATATGTATCATATACATCCTTTTTTTTTTTTTACTAATTCTGTGTAAGAAATTGTGAAATTTGTTTTCTGGTCAATTACCTTAAATGTCTTACTAAGGTGAACATGTACTGATTTTGCTTATCTAACAACCATTCCATTTGCTACTGGTAAGAGTGCCTGAAATGTCTTTTAGGAACTACATCTTACCCATTGGTGGTACATGTATTTTAGATGGTGCTACACGTGTTAAAAAAAAAAACAAAAACAGTGAGACTGCTTGTCTCACTTATTTCCCGGTCTCTAGTCTATTGGTCACAGTGAGTCATAAGGCCTGTCTAGCGTTCATGTGGGAGAGGAAGTAGACTCCACCTATTGATGGGAGGAGTGGCAAAGAATTGTGGCCGTCTTTAATGAGCCACAAGTACAGTAAACATGAATGATAACAAACATTTGCATAGTGCTTGGGAATTATGATATTTTTACATTGTCTCATTTGAAAAAGTTAGATTTGGGGACTTCCCTGGTGGTCCAGTGGTTAAGAATCTGCCTTCCAATGCAAGGGACACAGGTTCGATCCCTGGTCGGGGAACTAAGATCCCACATGCCGCAGGGCAACTTGGCCTGCACACCACCACTAGAGAGAAGCCCACATGCCGCAATGAAAGACCCCGTGTGCCGCAACTAAGACCCAACGCAGCCAAAAACAAACAAATAAATATTTTTTTTAAAAAGAAAGAAAATGTTAGACTTTATTTTTACTCCCATTTTTCCAAATGGAAAAAAACCCCATGGCATAGTGGAATTAAGTGACTTGCCCAATATCACTTGTCTAGGAAGTGACAAAACAGGGGCTTATATTAGGTCTCCCAGCTTTTATCTTGCATTTATTTTGGCAACCCCACATTCTAGGGAGATTGAAGAGCTATGGAAAACAGACTGCGGAGACAAATGAAATGAAACATGTATTTATGACCCTAAGTTGTGACTTCTAGGCTGTACCGAAACTGTGCTGAATGAGGTAAGAAGCAAAGCCCCGAGAAAGCTATTGACCACTGCGTGGTAGGAACATGGTGTTCCTTTATCACAGAAATGATTGCAGACATTTCAAAGGTGGAGCTGGGTGAGGTTTCCCTTGAGCGGATGACTGGCAAGGTTAGGTACAAGTGTACACGTATCAGTATGTTATTCTGCAATAGCATCTTAGTGCCCAGGATGGGGCCATGCCAACCACTTTAGCTGACAGTGAGAAAAGAAAGAAGTAAAGAAGGAGGGACAAGAAGGAGGCAGGAAGAGATGGTGGAGCCGTTTAGAGAAGCCCAGGTCTCATCTAGCTACCCAAGCACTCTGCCATCCCCCTAGCCCCAGCAAGGGTAGAGCCCTGCCAGGGGCTTCCCGGGACATCCTGGGGCAGGTTGCTCTGAGCGGCCAGCAGAGGGGCAAGTGGGAGCTGAAATCCTGCCTGCACTCCACTTTCCAACTAGGCACTGTGAACAGACTGTGCCTACTCAGGATGGGGAAGACTTTCCCGTTTTACCCAAAGGCACAATTCTTTCCCCATGTCATGTACACAGAGGAGGTGCCTTTGTCTAATTAGGTTCAAACGCACCTTATGCCCCAGCAGCCGATGAGCTGCTTACTGCAAAGTAGGTTTCGATTTCATAAATTAAAAAGCCACACTCGTTGGGCTTCCCTGGTGGCGCAGTGGCTGAGAGTCCGCCTGCCGATGGTTCGTGCCCCGGTCCGGGAAGATCCCACATGCCGCGGATCGGCTGGGCCCGTGAGCCATGGCCGCTGAACCTGTGCGTCCGAGCTTGTGCTCCGCAACAGGAGAGGCCACAACAGTGAGAGGCCCGCGTACCGCAAAAAAAAAAAAAAAAAAAGCCACACTCGTGTTGCCCTTTCAAAAACCTGTCATCCCTGACCTCGACTCTCATGCGGATCATACAGTCAGTGGTCTCGCAGCATGGAAACCTGCCCAGACTTGTGTGGGGTTTTTCCACAGGCCATTTGGACAGGTCACTCAGCTTCTCCTCTTCCTGTTCCTGTCTTTGAAATGAGGGAGGTGGACCAGGTGACCTTGGTGTCTTTTCCTGGTTATAACATGCTATGGCTCATAATTCTGTGAATGACAGTAAGTCAGGGAGTAGGTCAGACTGGAAAGTCCAGTCTGGGCTTCTCTCTGGGTAGCTTTTTAAAATTTTCTTCTTTCTGGCCATTTTGTTGTCCTGCCTTGCACTTGTAATCAGAGGACTACAGATATCTAGAGAAAAAAGATTTCAGCTTGAGATAAGATAAAGACTAGTAAAAACAAGCAAACATTAGGTCTCTTCCTCTACCTCAGTTCACTTTACTATCCCCAAACACACATATACGTGTGTGTACACACACATACGCACAGATGCATGCATACACACACACAGATGTGCACACATACACATGCTGAGCTTAGGACAGACCTTTCCTCATTTCAAAGCATAAACAGTAAGATACAGTTTCCTAGATGTAATCATTTAATGCACTCTAAATTTATTTCTTTAAAACACAGAAGCAACTAAAGTGCAGAGAATCCATGCCCCGGGCATTTCTATTTACATGTCTTCATATACAATTTTTGAAGGAAGTAGTTCATATTAATAAATGAGTTGGTTTGCCTTCCCAGCTCTCTCCTCACAGTAAGTGCTATCAAAAACCTCATAAATCATTCCACACCACCCAGACTCATCTGTGTAACACAAAGGGAGCCCTACTCCACTCTGAAGCTTTTTATTTATCTCCCATACAGTTCGTGCATTTCCATTATTTATATTTTCCCATAAAGCAAATGATTCCTCAGTGACCCGAGGCAGGCAGATAGGTGCTTTATTCCTTGTGCTGATAGGTTAGAAGGAGTGGGAGAGAGAAGAGTGGAGGTGGAGAGGCGGGTGGAGAAAGCCAGACTTGTTGGCTTATGAAATGCATGAAAATGGGGGAGAGGGAAATTTGGGGGCAGGGAGAACAAAGGGGTTGATCAATATTGATTTAACACTTATTCAGCACTGTATGCACCTTTGCCCACCTGGACGTCCCACAGGCATCTGGAAATCAGTAAGTTCCAAGTTGAACTCATTCTCCACTGCTACACTGACACGCCCTGTCTGTCCCCCACACTGTGAATGGCACCCCCATCCATCCAGAGATTGCATGTATTATCTCATTCCATCCTCACTTCCCTCCATGAAATAGAAATTATCGCTCCTAGTTGACGGACAAGGAAACTGAGGCTCAGAGAGGCCAAGTGTGACAGTCTGCTAGGGCTTCCATAACAAAATACTGTGGATTGGGTGATTTAGTAGATAGAATAATAAATGGAAATTTATTTTCTCACAGCTCTGGAGGCTGGAAATCCAAGACCAACGTGCCAGGAGTGTTGGTTCCTCCTAAGGCCTCTCTCCTTGGCTTGCAGATGGCTGCCTTCTCCCTGTGTCCTCACATGGCCTTTTCTCTGTGCATCTGAATCTCTAGTGTCTCTTCCTCTTCTTGTAGGGACACCAGTCTTATTGGATTAGGACCTACCCATGTGACCTCATTTAACCTTAATTACTATTTTAAAGGTCCTATCTCCAAATACAGTCATATTCTAAGGTACTGGGGGTTAGGACTTCAATATATGAATTCAGTCTATAACACCGAGGGACCCACTCAACCAACAAGGATCCATGCTTGGGTTCTTCTGCTCCAATTCCAAAGCATCTTTATCTGCTTTCATTTATTAACTCTGCAGAATAGATGGTAGGTGGTAAATTGAGGGTGGAGGGAATTTCAGGGCTCAGGGGGTTTAGTGTGATAAGCATGTCATACCCAGGTCGAGGATAGTGGTAATTCATTCACTTGGCCATGGAAATTTATTAAATTCCTATTACTTAAAAGTCCAGGCACTTTTTCTAGGCATAGATGATGTAAAACAGCAAAAACAAACCACGTCTTGGCACATTTACAGTCCAGTATTTACTCAAAGTATTAAATTTACAAATAAATGAAAAAGGTACAATAACATACAATAAATTACCACTGTGGTGAGGATGTGAAGCAGAAGCAGAGGCCAGCGGTGTTATGGGAGTGTAGCAGAGGGCCAAACCCGGTCCAGGTGGCTGTAATGGATGCTGTGATGCCTCCCGGTTCCCTCTGCAGGACAGATGACTCATTCCCCAGCTACTGGTATTGGTGTTGCAGGCCCTCTGCTGAGTCCTTCTGCAGGAATTGCCTTCAGTCAAAGAAAGTCTTCTCACCCAAGGTGCCCCCTCCCACATCCAATGACTGATCCCTGTTGGAAGGAAGGGGTTGTTAGTCATAAAGATCTGGCCTCCCCTCCTGACCTCCTTATGCTCAAGATGGACAACTCTGAAGGGCCATCCCAGCTCCAGGGTGACATTGGAATCAGCTGAGCTCTGGATTACAAATGCATTGCAGTTCAACTTCTCCCTCTGCCCAGTCTCCTTCTGTCTTTTCCCCACAGGTGCTGATCCCAAAGACACTCCCAGTGAACTTGTTTAATGCAAATCTTCATTTCAGATTCTGTTTCCCTGAAAAAACAGAATTTGTTTGCAAGGGCTGCCATAACAAACTAGGGCTGGGTGGCTTAAACAACAGAAATATATTGTCTCACAGTTGCAGTGGCTAGAAGTCTGAGATCAAAGTGTCAGCAGGGTTGGTTTCTTCTGAGCGCCAAGGGCCTCTCTCCCTGGCTTGCAGATGGCTTATCTTCTTATGTCTTTCAGGGTTTTTTGGGGTTTTTTTTTTTTTTTTTATTTTTGGCGGGCCCCTCACTGTTGTGGCCTCTCCCGTTGTGGAGCACAGGCTCCAGACGCGCAGCCTCAGCAGCCATGGCTCACGGGCCCAGCCGCTCCGCGGCATGTGGGATCTTCCCGGACCGGGGCACGAACCCGCGTCCCCTGCATCGGCAGGCAGACTCTCAACCACTGCGCCACCAGGGAAGCCCTCCTTATGTCTTTCTATATTGTCTTCTCTCTGTGTGTCTCTGTCCAAATTTCCCTTTTTGATAAGGACACCAATCATATTGGATTAGGGCCCAAACTAGAGACTTCATTTGAACTTGATTACCTTTGTAAAGAACTTATCTCTAAATAGGGTCACATTCTGAGTTCCTGGGGACTAGGACTTCAACATATGAATTTGGGGGCCACAATTCAACCCAAACCCAAAAGACTTTGTTGGGGGCGGGTAGCACTTGAAGCACTTGAAGAATGACACTGATCAGGTGAAAATAAGGCAGCATTGATTTGGAGCAGTAAGGCAAGGATGGTGGGAGAAGAGTTCCAGGGAGAAGGAATATTATACACAAAGAGTGGGAAGGAACAGGACACAGCCAAGTACAGTTCATGGGAGGAACGGGAGGGGGCTAGGATAGGTCCTGACCATTCATGCAGAAGCCATTCACAGACCAGCCCCGCAGGGCTGATTGCCAGGATAATATCCAACAGAGAGTCCTGGGGCTTGCCAAACAATGATGTTTCTTGCAGAAGGTAGATTCGTTTGTAGTTTGGTTGGACTGGAAGAAGTTAGCCTTAGGTTGAAGCCAAAATATACCAAAGTGAGTTTTGAACTCTAAGAATGAGTAGAGCTAGGCGGTGGGGGGGTGAGGCTTAGTCATGAGGAGACAGAGTGCAGAGCAATTCTTAGAGGAGGAGCTGGACAAAACAGGACAGTTTACAACTAAGGCTGAGAACACCGAGGTCCCCTACCCACCACAGCCCTGACGGAGGGCATGAGAGGACGAGAGGGGGAGAAGAGGAATAAAGCTGTGTTTGCCTTCCTTCACAGTCTTGCCTTCTCCTGGTACCCACAGAAAGATGCACTGACTCCAGGATAGGGGCTTTTAACCATTAGGTAATATGGAATAAACTGTCAGAAGAGGCTGAACCAAAGCTACCCAAATGAGAACATCACTAAGAGAACGGCTGGGTCTTAGCTTCATTTTACTCTGAGCTTTTGGCACACAACACTGTCTGGTACGTGGCAGGAATATGAGGAATACTTAGTGTTTGTCCCTTTGGTTTTCTAAGAGGACATCCCAAGGACCCCAAGAGTTTCCAGGTGAATCCTGTGAGTCTATCCGCAGCCTTGGAGACCTTCCTCTGGGAAGGGGGAGATTATTGCAATTCACTCCATTTTCAAATCTTTTCAATGCTGATTTTGTTTTTGTTGTATTATTAGTGCCTGAGGTTTTTTAATAAGGAGACTGAGATTAGATGATGCACAGATCTTGGCATTTGATAGCTCTTCTCCAAGAAGGAAATCAAATTCTTTATAAAAAATATCTAAAGTACGTGGCTTAATTACACAAAGGAGGGCAGGCTCCATAGGAAGGTGTGGTTATTTTTAGAGCATGTGTTTTTTTGGGGTTTTTTTTGCGGTACGCGGGCCTCTCACTGTTGTGGCCTCTCCTGTTGCAGAGCACAGGCTCCGGACGCGCAGGCTCAGAGGCCATGGCTCATGGGCCCAGCTGCTCCGCGGCATGCGGGATCTTCCCGGACCGGGGCACGAACCCATGTCCCCTGCATCGGCAGGCGGACTCTCAACCACTGCGCCACCAGGGAAGCCCTAGAGCATGTGTTTTGAATTTTATTATTTTGGTCCTATTTTCCTGGCTAAGTCACATTTTAAGCTTTCCCTGTTTTCTGTCTCTAAACCTCAGACTTCTTGTGCCTTTGAGGAGGTTTGCTTAGAAGAGCACCCAGAATGCAAATCTTCCCATCATTAAACTGCTACACTATTTATCAAACCTACGGTTTGCTGGGTTTTGTATTGAGTGGCATTATAACATCAAGAAATTGTCAGGCAAGCTGTATCATTCTCTCCCAAAGTGGCAGCTCTGAGTAAATGAATTATAAAGAAATAGCTGGGGGCCATTAGAGTGATTTTTTTTTTTGCCTCTCCTCTAAAAGGTGACTTTAGACAACTTTAGTAGGAAAGCAGAGCAAGAGGTGAGGCCTGGAGTTCTCCTGGGGGAGAAAAAGTCTAGTGAAGTAGGAGTTGCTGAGAGCTCAGAGAAAGTAGCAGAGATGAGTGAAAGAACATTTAACACCTGCCATCTAAGGTGCAGGTGGCCATAAGATGGGACAGATTGACCAGAACTGAGGACATGGATTGAGGAAGAGGCATGATGGCTAATTTTTGACTGGATGTTAGACATTGACAATTTTACCTTTTTGAGTGCTGGATACTTTGGGGTACCTGTAAGCATTCATGAGATTTGTTCCAGTACACAATTAAGTTACCTAGACACAGTTTGATCCTTCTAGGTTTTGATCTTAAGGTATTTCAGGTGGAACCAGAGCAGCATTTATTGTAGAACTAGTTTTGTTCCTCTCATGAGGCAAAGAACTTTTCAGTACTCTATCTGATGTGGATTATGAGGTTTTCCATTCTAGCTGGTGGGATCAGAAACTATTCACGGCTCTGCGTGAACCCCAGCTAGGTTCTCCATAATCCTTTTGGTTGGTTCATTTACTAGCCCCACATAGTTTCACGTGCCAATCAGTATGAAGCTGAAGACACAAGGGGGACCTTCTGTAGATGTCTGAAGCTCTCTGTGCATGCAGCTTTCTCCTCTCTGCCACTCTTTCCCGAGAACTCCAGCTGCCTTGTCTACCCCAGATTCCCCACTTCATCTTCTTCACTCAGAGGAGCCACTGGGCCACCTGCGTTCCCCCTGCCAGTGCCCCAGCTTGGACATTCTCTGCAAGCAGGAACTGGGACAACCATAGCACTCACTGTCTTTCTTTGCGATGTCCAAGTTCATTCATTGTCCTGGTTGTTTCTTATATTCTGTCTAGTTTTTTGCTTTTTTTTCAGATGGGAGGGTAAAACCTGTCCTTATTATTCCAACTTTGGCTGGAATGGAAGTTCACTTGCTTTTATGAGCAAGTCCAGAACCGCACACAGAGCCAGTTTAGATCATCCTGTCTTGATAAAACTTCTTTATTCACAGCAGATTTCACTCTCTTGACATGGCCTCATTTTTCTGTTTAGTAAATAACGGACAAACAGTAGTCCACAGCATCTCTGCTGAGTATCTTTCCTGTTCATTGTGAAACCTTTCCTGAAAAGACCAGGGCTAGGCAGTAGCGTTTAAGTAATAAAACAGAGATTAAAGTGTCTTTAGTTAGACACAGCTGGCTTTCATTACTGTCTCTGCCACTGTCTCTACCAGAGATACAGCAAGAGTGAAGGACGACACGTTAAGAGATTTTCGATTTATACTAGGCATACCTCCACCTTCTATTACAAGGAGGGTGCATTCTTTTGTAATTTAAAACATAGTTTAAAATAGCACAATACACAATAAAGGGTATCTGATCCATAGGGCCATCATAAATATTAATTGAAATAATATGCATGATCAATAAAGTGGAGCTTTATTTAGCCCATCATTCCACTGTTCCAAGTACAGAGCAATCATATTCTAAATAGCCAGTTCAGTTTTACAGATAACAAAAGCATGTCTTCTATAAAAGATTCAATTTACTTTCTTTCCCTTCTGAAAAGCCCTGGGAGTATTCCTTAGGGCCCAGTGGGGTTTTGCAAGAACAGTTTGGAATTCCTTAAATGCGTATGGACATTGCTGTACAGATTTCCACTGAATGACCTTTGATTAGGCAAACCTCAAAAATGCTGGTGAAGGGAGACTTTAGGCCAATTTAAAAATGGATAGAGGCTTGGATTCATGAAAGTAACTAGCTGAGGAGCGAGGAGGGAGGGAGGATCTAAAGCCTATTTAGAAAGAAAAGAAAATCAACTTGTGATTAACATTGACTGCATGCAATTAATCTTGAACTAATCACTCCCTCTCATTCTTTGAATTCCTGGGTCATCCCTCACTCAGTTTTCTTGCCCATCTCAACTCCTGTCATACTCTTTCAACAGGTATCACAAATGTATGGCACAATTATTACTTTTCCCTCCTCCTAGGAGCAAACATTGCTAATCTATCATGGTACTCTTTCGATCTGACCCTAAAAATGGCCTCAGAATTCTTCTGAACACAGTAGTCCAGGCAGCCAGAATATTCAATCGTGTTTGGCATAAAATTTGAAAACTCGTTACCACCCTATGAAGCTCTTAATGTTCATTTAGGACATTCATCCAATCACTTAGCCCTGCAGTTCCTAGACCTCCTTATTTTAATGACCTCTTCTCCACTTCCGCCACCAACACCCGCCATAGAAACTGCTGTGAGCTGAAACAGATGTCTTAATAGCCTTCCAAGTGACCACAATCTTCAATCTTTCCAAAGCTCTCATGACTCCACTTTTTCTGCCCTTATTCTTTGACCATGGCACTTCCATTTTATCCAGAAGTTTCTTTCCTGTTTTTTCTTTCCAACACTGAATCCCATGGCAAGAGCCTAAACCACTCTTTGCCAGCATCTTCAAATTCCCTGCCACCACCCATTCCCCCTGTGCCTTGCTACACCCATCTAGCAAAATATGGTACCTGATTAGTGCTGCAGTTTTCTTTTTCCTTCTCCAAGAAGCTGAGTGCTACTGGAGAAAATCCTACAACCACACAAATTCGTGCAACAGCAGACTCACAGCTTAAAACCTCAGCCAGGCTCTCAGTGTCGCCCTTGACTTTCATCAGCTCCTTCCTCCATTGCCTTCAATGGCTCTTTCAAATTTTCTCCATTTTCTTTAAGACTTTCTCAATCTCTCAATGCCTAGAAAATAATCTTGTCTGTTCCGTTAATGAGAAAAACAAGGAAACAGTATTTTTCTGACCCCTTCAGTTTTCTGAACTTACCCACACATATATCTAGAGTAATGCCTGCCCTTACCATCAATATGCAGACCATGATAAATGGCACTGTCCCATTTACATTTACTCCTATTATTCTCAAAGTATTGTGTTTTGCAGAGAATCCCCAAAGCCTTGCTGATTGAATCTTACTAAATTCTTACTACCAACTTCAGCTGGACCTGGATGGTTACCCACAGCCCTGGGATTTGGCTAGGGCAGTTCCAACTCTCTCAGGTCCCCAAGGCTACTTTAGCATCGCCTTCTGAGCAGAAGGGGGGGCCTCTGATTCTCAGCTGATTCTCTTTGATCCTCTCCTTTCCATTTCCCTAGAGCTTTTCCTTTATGCCCATCACTGAGGAAGTAACCTCCTCCCAGTGACAGCCAATCCTGCTGCCTATGGTTCATAGTCCTAGACGTTATCCATCAATTATCTTCCTTTCCTTGTGTCTTCTTATTGAAGTCTCTCACAGACTTAAAAATAAAATAGAATAAAAATTTAAACTTTTTGCCCAATTAAGCTACTTCATCATACCCCTTCTCATCATCAGAAAACTTTTTGCAAGTCTTTACTATTGGCCTCCATTTCCTTAAAATCTATTTTTTCCTAATCCTTAGGAATGGGGCCACTGCCCCACATTTTCTCTGAAACTCTTTCTTGAAGCTTAACAGTAAATAACCCACAAAGCCGAGAGCCTCTCTCTGCTATGATCCACCTAAACGCCACACTGAAATATCTGTAAGTTTTTTATCTTCCTCTTTTTTAAAAAAAAAAGGTTTTTTCAACTCTTAAATAGCATATGCATACAAAATGTACATACCACATAAATATACAGCTTGATGAAATGCTGCCATGTATTCACTTCCCAGGGTAAGAAATTAAACAGTGCCAGCATCCGAGGAGTGGGCTGTGGCCGTTCCAATCCCTTTCCCACCCTCCTAAAGACAAACACTATCTTGACTTTTATGTCAGTTACTTACTTGCTTTTCCTTATTCTTTTACCGCTAGCGTGCATCCTTTGACAGTTGGTTTTGCCTTTTTCTGAAGTTTATATAAATGGAAGCACACAGTATATACGTTTTTGGTCTGGCTTCTTTCACTCAATGTGATACTTGTGAGACTTATCTGTTTTCTTGTATTCGGCTGTAGTTTATTCATTTTTATTGCTCTTCTAGTGTTCCACACTATATACCACAATTTATCCACTCTACTGTTGCTGGCCATTTGGGTTGGTTTCAGGTGGAGGTAGTAGTGCTGCTATGAACATCCTTGTGTATGTCTTCTGATGCGTGGGCACGTGTTTCTTTTGGGGATATGCCTAAGAGTGAAAATCCTGAGGAAGAGAGTGCCTGTATCTTCCACTTCAGTAAACAATGCCAAGCTGTTCTCCAAAGTGTTTGTCCTCATTTACACTCCCACCAGCAATATATCAGCTTCCACAGCTCTAAATCCTCACCCAAACTTGGCATAGTCCGTTTTATTAGTTTTCTCCATAAAGGTAGATGTAACTTTCATTTTAATTTGCTTTCCCATGATTACTAATTGGGAACCTTGGACACATTTTTGGATATTTGGATAGCTTTTTAAAAGAAAGTACCCGTTCAAGTCGTTGCCTGTATTTCCCCTGTGTTGCTGATACAACAGTTATATGTGTCACCAATATCTTCTCTACTCTATACCTTGCCTTTTCATTCTCTTAATGGTTACTTTGGAAGGACAGAGCTTTTATGTGAATGCTGGTGACCTGAAATAGTTTTTTCCTTTAAAGGGTTCTATGCATTTTACAAGATGAAAAAGATGGTTTAAAGGACTAAAGTTACAGTATCTTGAACCTTGTCTACGGAATATATAACAAAGCAGTATTCACTATATTAGTATTTATGTAAATGCCTATTAGATTGTAAGTTTTTTGAGCAAAAATGAAATTATATCTGTCTGTGCCTTTTCTACTGTGCCTGCCACTGAGCTTTGCCTATAACAAGTCCTCAATAAATATCTCAATCATGCAACAAATATTTACTAAACATCTTGATACCTATAAAAATCAAAACACGTTTATAACTTGTAATCAAGCAAAATTATTCTTTATTGTGTTAACTCATACAGGCCACAAACCATCTTTAACCAGCCAGGAGTAGCTGGGTGGAGAGTGAGCTGGGGTCAGGCAGACCTTGGACTCTCAGGTCTTCCTGCAAAGCCATCTGCCCATGAAGCACTTGTTGGGAACACGCACAGCTGGGAGCAAGAGCTTCGGGCTGGGGTACCGCAGAGTCTTACCTCCAGTTGGAGCTATGGGTGAGAGAGAGAAGTGGCAGAGGCAGCCAATCAGAGGAGACATTCAAGAACAGGGATTCTAGAAACTACGAAAAGTTGAGAAGGACAGGATGGATCCCAGGAAGCAAATGAAAACAGCGCTTCAGAAGAATGCTCTTGGAGAAACTTCATTTAGACTCCTTGCTCTGTGCCAGGCTCTCTGCTAAACACCTGCCACTCATTTCATCAGTTAATCCTCAGTAAAACAATGAGGTATGCACTATCATTACCCCAATTTTATAGATCAGGAAATGAGCATTAAGGAAGTTCCATAATTGATCTTAAAGCACCAAAGTGGCAAGTGAGAGCCTGAATTTGCACCCAGGTTTGAACCTGTAACCAATACGCAGGAGCACCTCTTGGCTGGCCTCTTGGCCCCATATGCTTGTTTTTGTTTGTTTCAAACAGCAACAGGGGAATGTTATCAGGAAGGTAAATTCCAGTCACTCAGGATGCAGCACCGAGCATGCCTTGTGCCCTCCAGGGCAGTTTGGGGAAGAGGGAGGAGAGCAGGGTTGGGATGTATTTTAGAGGGAGCCTAGAGTAAGTCACGTTCACCGGGTCTCAGAAAGACCTCCTAAGAGTCCTCTGGAACATTGGTTTCAACTCCAAATATCTTCTGAACTTGTGTTGTCTGCCTAGCCTTGTGCTTAGTTGTGTTTTTTTCAGAATTTTTGAACTACCTCAGAGGTTATTGTAGCTCTGATGATGTGAACATGGTATCACAGATGTGTAGGGTGTGTTGAATATGTAAAAGAGAGACCTGGGGTGGATAGGCTGGTGTTTATAGGAGCCAGTTAGGGAACAAGGAGGATGTTCCCCCCCAGGCAGCTGGTGCCAACACCGGTCTGTCCATTCATACTGGGAACAAGCTTGGTGATGAATCAGTAACATGTATTTGTATGTCTCTTAAGAGCATGTATTTAGAACCTACTGGGTGCATAATGCCATATGCAGATTCCAAATAAATAGAAGGCACGGCCCCTTCTCCTTTCTCTAGTTGTTGATGATACAGCTGAGAAGACATGAGGAAGATTTAAGCTTACAGAGCAACATAAACATCTCAGATTCAGAATGACACTAGCCACTCCCAAATGTTATGACGCCCACAGACAAGGCTGGTTATGGATTATGTAAAGGAACTAGGCAAGGAATGTCAGTGTTCCCCCTACTTCTCTTCCAGATCTTTCCCTTGAGTCCACAAAGCCAGATTGGAAGATAGAAATCTGATTAAAGCACTCATTACTTTAGACTTTTCAGTTCTGTGACGCCCAGAATGGGCTTGCTGGGGTTGTTAAGGGCTTAATGCTTACGTGTTCTAGGAACCCCAAGGGATTAAGAGATCAACAAACTTTGTCCTTGAGAATAACAATGGTATGTTTGGGTTCCCATCACCTGGGGCAGCGTTGGCACATAACAGTCACTTAATAAACGTTGGTTAATAAATCAATGCATGATGATAGAGGGACTTCAAAAGCTTAGTGAAAGCAGCGTGGTGATCAAGTGGAAGATGGAGAAAAGCTTCGTAGCAATTGCCAGGAGCTCCTGATGCCCTACGGGATCCCTGACTAATACAGATTCAAATCAGGATGACTGTCTCCACCAGAGACCTCCAGCTGCTGCCCTCTTTTTGGAACAGGTACCATCCCACTCTCCGATTTCATCTGGAAAGTAGAAGAGAAAGATGGGATTTTTGCCTGAAGCCATTTTTAGAAGACGAGAGAGAACAGAATCAATTCTGCCTGTCACTGCTGCTTGTTCAATTTGAACAAGCAAGATTCAGGAGTGAGCAAACCATTAATGTAAAAGCATAAAAATCAATGTGAAATGCGAATTCTTATGTGATGTTTCGAAAACATGGTTTGGATGAGACTCGAGACCGGTTTGTATTATCGTTATTTTGTCGTCCGTCTTCACTCACTTATCTTACTTTCTACCTGGAGAATGTACTGAGAAATCTACTACTAGTCAAAGACTTAGAAAGTAAATATCTCGCCTTCAGTGAAAAGGAATTTTGAATATAAAA
Organism: Aethalodelphis obliquidens; assembly: GCF_003676395.1. NCBI lineage: Eukaryota > Metazoa > Chordata > Mammalia > Artiodactyla > Delphinidae > Aethalodelphis > Aethalodelphis obliquidens. The sequence continues at coordinate 95,400,210 of NW_020837945.1, read as the reverse complement.
TAAGATATGACAAGGTATCTTTCCTCCTTTAGATGCACAAGCAAATTTGCTTTGGTATTTATAGATTTCCTAACCTGTGATTCATATTCAAAGAGAAAGCAGCAGTCCACCGGGGATTTGCTCACATGAAAAGTGCACTTATTATATTAACTCAATTAGATCCACATTAGAATCTGTTCTCCATGTGGAAAAAACCGAACAGTAGAGTATAAAATCACTGTAATTTGAGGTCCTGAGCAGCATCCTGGGTTTCAAAATGACTCAGGAAAATAATGAACAACCCAAAGCTCATGAATTAAGACAAAAATAAGATCTCCATAATTCTTTCAATTTAGTAGTTTAACAAGATTTTAGTAATGGCCATAGAAATAATGACTAATTTAAGATGTGTGTGACATAGAGAACAAGGAGGGGGGGCGGGGGGGAATTGCCCACAATTCTTTTTTTTTTTTTTTTTTTTCCGGTACGCGGGCCTCTCACTGTTGTGGCCTCTCCTGTTGCGGAGCACAGGCTCCGGACGCGCAGGCTCAGCGGCCATGGCCCACGGGCCCATCCGCTCCGTGGCATGTGGGATCTTCCCGGACCGGGGCACGAACCCGTGTCCCCTGCATCGGCAGGCGGACTCTCAACCACTGTGCCACCAGGGAAACCCCTGCCCACAATTCTTGAGTCATTTGGCAAGAGCTTGTGACACACTGTCAAGTAAAAGTGGGGATTTCAAATCATCATCAAATGTCACAGAATTCTTTTTCCTATTTACTCGTTTCCCCCAGAATTTATTGGTAACATTTGAATACCTACGCTGACATCATCAATGGCAAATAATCACTTTGGGGAGCGATGATACTTATCCTTTGCATAAGCAAGGTATACATATGTGTATATATTTGTATGTGTATACATACATACATATATGTGTATATAGTACATTATATACACATATATGTGTGCATTTTTCTTACTGTACCCTCTTCTGAATACACTATAAGGATAAATTATCCTGGAGAGTCTCAGTACTGGGATAAGATATACATAGAGTGCCACAGTCATCATTTCATTCAGGTTTTGTTGTCTCCTTCCCGTAGGAAACTTTTGGAGGAAGTAGATATGCAAACACAGAACACTAAGAAATTGCTGGTCAGAAATAAATGGCCACAATGAAACCAGTCTGCTGATGAACTCTGACTTTCTTTACTGCTTCCTTAAATGAAAACAAGAGAGTTGCATCAATGTGTTGGCTTTGCAATTTCTTCACAAATTAAAAACTCTCTTTTCTTTTCTCGCTGGCAGATCTGAAACTTCTCAAGCCTGGTACCTAAATCAGTTTTCTGATTGAGATGAGTATAGACAAGCTCTGAGGCAGTTCTGGCCAGGTTAGAGTTCACGAAACCAGTATTTTAAAGGGGTAAAACCTGTTGGGTAAGAGGCATCTTGGGGTATAAACTAGACATAGACAGGTAGACTACTGGGGCAATCCTTGCAAACTGAATCCAGCCTTATCTAGTTAAGAAGGTAATTTTTCAGACGCCACAGAAGTGAAGTGTCAGACTTAGCTTTCCCAGCTCACACTGTTCTATTGCATGGCTATGTAAGAAAATGGAAATCTATTTCTATGGTATTTCTCCTCTAGCTTCCCAGAGAGGCTGTGGACCATATAATCACATGGGCTCTGGAGTCAGACTGCCTGTCTTAGAATCCCAGCTCCACCACTTACTAGCTCTGGGACCTTGGAAATGTCCTTAACTTCTCTGGGCCTCGGTTTCTACAGCTGTAAAGTGGGGCACAAACATGCTATCTTCTTCATAGGTGTTATGGGTTGAATTGTGTCCCTCCAAAATTCGTATGATGAAGTCCTAACCCCCCACCCCCCAAGTACCACAGAATGTGACTGTATTTGGAAATAGGGTCTTTGCAGATGCAATTGGTTAAGATAATGTCACTCTGGAGTAGAGTAGGCCCCTAATCCAATATGACTAATGTCCTTAGAAAAAGAACACCATGTGAAAAGAAAGATATACACAGAGGGAAGATGCTGTGAGGAAATGCAGGGACAAGACAGCCATGTGCAAGCCAAGGAGAGAGGCCTGGAACAGAGGCTCCGTCACAGCTCTCAGAAGGGACCAACCCTGCCGACACTTTAATTTAGGACTTTTAGCCTCCAGAACTGTGAGATAATAAATTTTTGTTGTTGAAACCACTTTGTTTGTGGTATTTTGTTACAGCAGCCCTAACAAAAGGATATAATCGGTTATCCCTGAAGGTTCAATGAGTTATCGCATATAAAACTTTCAGTGGTTTCTGGCACTAGGTGAGCAGCGTGCAATTGAAAGCTGTTGTTATTTTGTTGTTATTGTTGCTGTCGTCAACACACTAGATTGCCAACAAGTGGAGTTAACAAGGTACTTGGTTGGGTCTTTCAAGAACAAATCCCACGTTTAGGCCCAAAGAAGCTTCAGGATGTTTTCTCTTTTTTTGACTAAAATTATTTATTTTATGTGTTTATTTTTGGCTGCTGTGCGAGGGCTTTCTCTAGTTGCAGAGAGCGGGGGCTACTCTCTGTTGCAGTGTGCAGCTTCTCACTGCGGTGGCTTCTCTTGTTGAAGGGCTCTAGGCGCATGGGCTTCAGTAGTTGTGGCTCGTGGGCTCAATAGTTGTGGCTCACAGGCTCAGTAGTTGTGGCGCATGGGCTTAGTTGCTCCTCCGCACGTGGGATCTTCCCGGACCAGGGATCAAACCCATGTTCCCTGCATTGGCAGGTGGATTCTTAACCAGTGCGCCACCAGGGAAGCCCCCTTCAGGATGTTTTCTGAAGCTCTCTTGAGCAGAGAGATCCCTTGGTCTAGCTCTTCTCACACCACTTGTGGTTCATTTAGTTTATTAAAAAATTGATTCATGTTCACTAAAGAAAACCTTAATTTTCAGAAAGAATAAAAACATCAAAACAATCTCCTCTAATTGCTCACTTCTCAGAGGCAACTAATTTTGCCACATTTCTTTCCAATATTTTTTGATGCTTTTCTTGTACAAGCGGCTTCATTCTCTCCATACATCTATCGTAGTGCCCTGTTTTTGGGTCAGCATTATATCATAAGTATTTTTCATGCCATTCAAACACTTCACAAGCCTAACTTTTAATACGTACATAACAGTCCATCTTGTGCTTATACACGATTTATTTTTTAGCCTCCTTCTATCTTTGTTCATTTGCCAAGTGCTTTTAACTTCCAAACTGCTTTCTTCTTGTGCCTGAGGTTAATGTCTTGAAAATCGATTTTTTACTCACATCTCACCCTCTTTTTCTTCCCATTAATGCCTCTCTCTCTCCCCGCCTCATACTGCTTCTCCTAATCTCAGCTTTATAAATTTGCATTTATAACATCTTTTCATTAATACCACTTTTGCACTTAAAAAGAGTTTTCTCACATTTTTCATCTTGTTTGGCATCCACAAAAATCCTCGGGGACAAGCAGGGGAAATAGAAACTAAAATGCAAAGAAGGTGATTTGTCCAAGGTCACTTAACCCAGAAGACTCTTCATTCAGTGTTTACACGACACCACTTTATATGACGGTTCTTTTGGACACGTGTTTTAAAAAACTACACAAAATACATGCGGGTTTAGAAAAACAGTTTTTCATTATTCATGTGTATTTCATGGCTCATGAGTCACCCACTTAACAATGCATCTCTCATATGTTCTTCCAAGAGTTTTAAAAATAGGGAAAAACAAAATAATTGGCACAGATAAGCTTTAGCAAAGACCTTAAAAGGGCATAATGTAGTTATGTGTGGTCTTTCGAACCTTATCAGCAAGTGTTGTAATGGCCTCAACGCATAATTCCCCATCCTGCTTTGAAGTGATCCCCACGTTTTCTAAAACAAGCACATACTAATCTGTTAATGAGTATTGAGGACTGTCTCTTGTGACCTCCAGCTGTGTTAAATTCTCTCCCTGAAGGGAAATGTTACCCCTCATAATCGCCCCTTTAGCTCTGTCTTTCCAGGTTTAAAAAGCGGCTTTGTTCAGTCATGAGATCAGAGTTCCCTGATTTGTGCAGGTTTTCTGGGGACCAGCAGGCTTCCTGAGGAATATAAAGATAACCAGATTACATGAGACTTCCTTTCCCAGATGGTTTCCCCAAGACAATACCATCTCTGAATTTTGTCAAATTAAAAAGTGAAACATCTTATTCTATGTATAATTGAAGATTAAACTTACTGCTTCACTTTGATTTTGTCAGTTTTTCACAACAGTGTTTTCAAACCCACAAATTATTTCAATAGCTGGAATAACGCTAATATTTTCTGATAATAATAGCAAACACTTTTATGGTGCTTGCCATGTACACTGTTCTGAACCCTGTTCTGAGCAGTTTTCATTAATTCATTTAATCTCACAACACCCTTTTAGATAGATTCAATTATTGTCCCATTTTACAGATTGGCAAACCGGGGCACAAAGTTGTCTGCCTTGCCCTAAATTACACATACAGTGAGAGCCTGAGGGGGAATTTGGAAAGGACAGTCCAGCTCAAGTTTGTGCTCTTACTCTACATTATGCAGACCTCTCAAGCACTGTGCTGGTCACTTTATACACATCATCTTATTTAATTTTCACATGGTATAAAGTGTGTTATTACCTCCACTTTACAGATGAGGAAAATAAAGCTCAGTGGGCTTAAGCATCTTGTCCAGATCCCACATTGGTAAGCACAGAGAGAAATCGATTTGCCTTCCTATTTCCCTGGTATGTGAAGCCATTGACCAAGTGATGAGACATCCCAGAGAATGATCTGAATACTGATCATAGGATCTTCCTAGAAATAAAGTGGTGCAGTCAATAAATGAAGTCTAAATAAAGCTGCTCTGCCACTCTACTATGTGCTGCTGCATTTCTACTTAGGAAAATAGTTCTTACCACCAACGCACAAAGCTAAATAAGTCACCAGGGAGCTGGGAAGCAAGGGGGATTGGTGACCATCTGCAAACAGACACTGGAGAGAGAGAAACACTCTAGGGGTGGGCTATCATTTTCAGATTAGGTAGAAAAACAGAGGTGGTGAGGCAACGTATGAAGAGATTCTTGGACCTTGACCTTAGGCAGGAAGTAAAATTCACTCGAATCGCTTAATAAAAAACATTCTTCAAAGAGACTCAGTCTTACATGGTTATTTCAACAAGCATCTTGCCTTTGTGGAAAACAACTTGGCTTTCAAATCATTTTAAGCTTGGATATTAGTGCAGTGAGGAGCTTAATTGGGGAAGTAATGAGACCACCAAAGGAAATGAGAAACATTAACTGAGGCACAATGAAAGCATGCAGCCTCTGCTAAAGGAAAATGAGATTCATGAAACTCTGAGGCCGGGGGAAGAGAAGTAGATGAAGAGAACAAGAGGGAGGTGACTCCTGAGCTCGGTAGCAGAAAAATGAGATCCTTAAGCACAGAGGAAATGTTTTAAAAATACAACTTTACAAAACGGGGTTACAGATTATGTTTCAGTTAGTATCAGAGAGGCAGCAACTTCTCAGTCACAGCTGGAGTCACATTTTTTTCAGAAGCACAGAGCCTTTCCTTGTTTTATTGCACCCTAGGGGGTATTGTTGAAGATAACAAGCTAGATTTCTTTATGAGTTCATTGGTACTGCAGATACCTGGGCATGCATTGTGAGGTCATCCATCCTAATTCGGACACGCAGTCGGCTACGAATCCAATCCTAGAATTTCCCTTCTATAAGATTTCCTCCCAAGGTATCCCAGTCAGTCACACTTTACACTCTGAGGAAGCAGGAACCATTCCTAGCCAGAAATATTGACCCTTTAACATTTCAGAACTGAATCATGTCCCATTCTTCACACTGGTTATTTGCGCCCATCCCAGTGCTCTGTCATGGTGTCCACGGGGGGCTACTCATTGAACACAGATAGAAATGAATGACAATGCAATACAAAACTTTCAGGTGAACGTACACCCTTGGGCTTCTGTAAAGGAGCAACAGAATAACAAGTACAGCATTTTCCGTTACTTACAGATTGCACTCCGAACCATCTGGAACCTGATATAAAGTCCAAATTGGTTGGAGAGTCGCTGTCACTATTTCAGCTGACCCATTGTTTCAACTCTAACAGGGTCTGGTTGGCTGCTTGACAAATGTAATTGAATGATGACCACAAAGTGAGAAAGCCAGAAATCTGATTTGAGTTCCCTAAAGAATGCACTGGCCATGCAAGTTGCAAGGTTTAAATTTTTTTTTATTTTTAGAAACATATAGTGCATCCAGGGGCACAAGCCAGAAAGCCAAATCTCATGGAATCATAGCACTCGAAGGACTATCTGAGGTCCTTTTGTGTCCATCCTTAATTTTGAACGTGGCCTTCAAAGCAACCTAAGAGACAGTTCCCTCCATTTCACAAACTTTACCCTCTTCTATTGAGAAATTCTTCTTTATGTAGAATCTGAAATGCCAGCTCTCTCTTTTTCTCTCCTTGTCTCTTATTCTCCTGTCCCTTCTCTTTTTTTTTATATTTTCTTTTTAATTTTGCTGTTCTTTTCTTGACCATATCCAACATCTTGATACTCTTCGATGTTTAGATCAACCCCTCCTCAATAATGTGATATTGCCTTCTATATACGCTATAAAAGGTTAATATTTATTCATTTCTTAATTTTTAGTCCCACCCTGGATTCTGCAAATTTCAAAAACAGCTACACACTGTTGACCCCTATTTAAACCACCACTGTTTTCTATTATTCTCTCACTTCATAGCTTGCAGTCCGGGGAGCTGTGTTAAACATTTTCTCCAGTTTCAATCAAACTTTTTCTGATTGTCTTATGGTCACCCATTCCAAATTTTGAGGTACCTAGTTGGTTCATACTGGCGTTGACAAACTTAGGATGTCACTTTCAATTGATTATTTAAATATTGATTTTTTTTAAAAAGCTTCTAGAACCAGCACTTTCTCCAAGGATACTTTCTCCAAACTGTGATTATCTCAACTCTTGACTTGTCCCCTCTGGCTGCCTCTGAGTCTGAATCTCCCAAGGAACAAATTTCTAGGAGGCACTAGATTGCGGAAGAATCAGGGACAGCATTCTCTCAAAGATCTTATATATTATATTGATGCCATACTCAGCAGTGAGCTGTTATATCCATTTGGGGAAATCGCCATAATTTTCAACTTGTAAACTTTTTAAGACCTTCCTGCATTCGTTACACGTGCATGACTTGAGTGGTGTTATCAATGTTTTTGTAAAAATTTACCATGTTTTTTTATTTAGCTTAATTCCAACAATTTTGTATTTTAATAAAATGTTGTAAACATTGCAAAAAAATGCCCCTTGAAGCTTAACATAGATCCCAATACTATTATTTTTGCACGAAACAGTCAGCCTGTGAAGTGTCACAATAAAGGTGAAATAAAATTTTAAAAACAGGCTAAGGAAACATAAAGGAAGGAAGAACTGCATCGCAGATAAGTTAACACGTGAATTGTGCATTAAGGAACATGCCGGGAAAGGTACGAATGGTCTGTCTTTGGATTTACTGAGAACTCCAGCTATCATCTCATTATACGCTAATAGTTGACTTAACAAAAAGAACAATCATACAGAAAGGAAACAAGAAATTAGAGAGCATTATCCTCTTAACTGCTTGTGTTTCAGCAGTACTAATAGCTACTAGTAATGTGCCCCATATTTGAAAATTGCTGAGAGAGTAGATCTTAAAATGTCTCATCACAAGGAAAAAATTATAACTATGTGAGGTGACGGATGACAACTTATTGTGGTAATCATTTTGCAATATATACACATATCAAATCATCATGTGTACACCTAAAACTAATACAATGCTATATGTCCCTTATATCTCAATGAAACGGAAAAAGTAGCTAACATTTATTGAGAACTTCCTGTATGCTATGCATTGTGCTAACTGCTTTACATACACAAACTCAATAATTACAATAGGCTAAGGTCCTAGGCATTTTACCCCCTTTTCACAAATAAGGTAATTAAGTTAACAACTTCTTCAAGGTCACACAGTTAATAAGTGGTCAGGCCAGGATTCAGCCTCAGGTACGCTTGACTTCAAACACATGCACTTAACCAACAGGCTTTTAACTCCTATGCTTTAAGGCCAGTGAAATCTTGTCTCACAGTTAGCAAATATCAACTTGCTCCAAATAGGACTTCCCCAAAGAATACAAGCCTAACCTAAGCAGGTGTCCTGTGCGTTCCAACAGTTCAGCGGGCATCCTGCCCCTAGTCTACCCAGGTGTCAGCCTTGTGAAGCCAGGCACAAGCCCAGCGTGTACAGTCACATCCATGATCATTTCCCACCAGCCCAGCCTGCCCCTTAGGCATCAAAGGCACAGACCCCATCCGCTTAATTGTCCACCTGCCCAGCGTCCCACTCACAAACACTGAGGTTTCTCCTGTCTTCCCATTGCCACCCGCTGGGCCCCAGGAAGTCCCTTCCAACCTTGATGACAAGATCTTCAGGGAGGGGAATTCATGGTTGCTGAGTGCTGTCTATGTGCCAAGAACTTTACTAGACATATTGCTTAGGTGATATAATGTATTAGCAATTTAATAGTAATAATAATGAGGTAAGGCATGTAAAAGCACAGCCTTCAGAGTCAAGTGTGGGTTTAGATCTAGGCTTTGCTGCTTTCTAACTGTGAGACCTTAAGCAAGTTAACTAATCTGAATCTCATCTGTAAAATGACCATAAGGAGGTTATTTGAGGACAGAATGAAATGGTATATAAAAAACCCTTAGCAAGTGCCCAGCCCATAGTTGGTACTCAATAACTGCTGAAAATTGAGGATTGAAAAATCAGTTAAAACTGACTTAAAAGTCTTTCAGTCCAACACCAAGGGTGAACTGTACTGTAAACTATGAACACTGGGTGATAAGGATGTATCAATGTAGGTTCAGCCATGGTAACTAATGGACCACTCTGGTGGAGACTATGGATGTGTGGGAGCAGGGGGTATATAGGAAATCTCTGTACTTTCTGCTCAGTTTTGCTGTGGGCCTAAAGCAATCCTAAAAAATAAAGTCTTAAGAACAGCAACCCAAAAGTCTTTCAGAGCCCCAATCTCCTACTTGCAAAAGAAATCTCAATTCTACCTGTTTTCTTGGTCTGTCTAGAGAATATTATAAATAAAGTTTAGTTTGCAGTTTGGGCCTCTCTATAGAAAAAACTGTAATGAACCTTCATTATTTCTTATTTACAGAAATTAGACACTCCATTCCCCTCCCCATTTAAAAATATACATATTTTCATGTAACACGTCACCACATATCGCTTCATGCTGGCTGATGGAAGACAGAGTGGTCTAGGCACTGGCTCTCCAACCTGGGGAGGGTGTGGCATAGACATCGGGACTTTTAAAAATCTCCTCCAGTGATTCTAATAATTAGTAGCCAAGTCTGAGAACCGCGGGTACAAGGAGGGCTTGGAGATAGCCCTGGTGCTTGCTAGCTGTACGGCCTGGGTCACATCACTTCTCTGAGGCTTTTTTCTTTTATCTGTAAGTTGGGATAAAAATAGCTACCCTGCAGCGTTGCTGCAAGATTACAGATATGTGTGAAATGTCAGTCAAATAGCAATTTCAATATATAACAGCTTTTGTGACCGCCTGGAGGGGTGGGATAGGGAGGGTGGGAGGGAGGGAGACGCAAGAGGGAAGAGATATGGGAACATATGTATATATATATAACTGATTCATTTTGTTGTAAAACAGAAACTAACACACCATTGTAAAGCAATTATACTCCAATACAGATGTTAAAAATGTATATATATATATAACAGCTATTTTTAACAGTTTTATTGAGATGTAATTTTTTTTCAATAAGTCACCTGTTTCAAATGTACAATTTGATGAGTTTTGACAAGTATCTATAGCCTTGTAACCATCCCTCAGTCAAGACTTAGGTAGTCCTTGCTTTGCACAGCAGTATGGAACTGTAAAAATGACTGCGCAAGCTGAGACCGTGCAAAGTAATCTTAATAAAAAAATGGGGAAATTTTTGATTATTCCATGACCTTCAAAACTGTTTGTCAAAATATTAAAACCTCTCTTACTATCAGTTATAAATGAATAGAGAAATTTTTTAAATAGTAAAACAAATACTTATTTAGTACATTGTAATTTAAAACATCTGAAAATTTGAGAACTAAGGTATTTTATTCACTTGTAAAAAGCTTATCAAGTGTAGTTTGAACACCGCTTGCCTTTTTCTTGTGGTGCAGTTTAATATACAGAGTGAGCATCTTCTCTACACCTTGGTGAATTGTCGTGTCCCTTTCTAAGTTTGAGTGAGCTTACAACGATGAATCCTTTGTACTTTTAATGTCAGGCAGCTTGTGAACCATCCTCTGAGATGAATGCCCTTGATGTGGGTTTTTTTGTTTGTTTGTTTTTCCCAGTGTCACTTCTCCTCATCCTTTTAATCACAGTCATTTTTCTCACTTATGTCCACAATAAGTTCACCTTCACTAAATTTCTCCAGCTGTGTTTCTCCAGTGGTGGCAGTGTCAGCATTCCCACGGTCAGCAATTGCTTCTATAACTTTACATTTGATTCAGATTTTACTTCCAACATTATCACTTTTCAGTTCTTTGCTGCATTTTCGTCTCTGTTGGCCAATCCCTTCTTTCCATCATCCATTTTTGTTAAACGTCATGTGGGTCTGTCACTGGGAGACAAGGCAGGAACACAGAGGTGTCTGTGAGTGAACTGGAGAACAGGTGGCCAGTGACCAACTGTCAACAGACCGAAAGAAGCGATGTGGTTGGTTACTGATCGAGATGCACATCCGCTCCTTACATCGTGATCTGTGGACTGAAGAGCTAGCTGCAAAGTTTGTAACTTAAGCAATTACTCACGGTTAACATACTGTGGCAACTGAAATTTGAACTATGTTGGTGGGGACTGGTGTTATTTATCTAAATGGTGATGATCGAAACGTGGGCTTGCACACCAAGGACTGCCGGTATTGAACATTTCCAGGCTCCCAAATAGCTCCCTGGTGCCCATCTGTAGTCAACGTCCAGCGCAACACCCAGGTCCTGGCAAACATTGACATGCTTTCTGTCACTGTAGTTTTGTCTCTTCTAGAATTTCGTATCAACACAATCAAACCATTTGAAGCCTGACGTGTCTGGCTTCTTTCATTCAGCGCGATGCTTTTGAAATTCATTTATGTTGTTGCATGCATATGATGGCTACTTTTCTTTCTTTTCTTTTAGACCACTAAACCAATCTTTCATCTTAACTGAAAATACAATGAAACAAAATAGATAGATAAATAAACCTTCTTTGATTCCACAGCCTCCCCTATCTCTCTCCTCTTTGTAACCAAACTTTTTGAAACAGTCATCCCTTTACTTTCTCTCCTCCACTCCTTCCTCAACACACTGCATTCTGGTTTCAGCCCACCACACCTATAAAACTGCCTTTAAGGGCTTCCCTGGTGGCGCAGTGGTTGAGAGTCCGCCTGCCGATGCAGGGGACGCGGGTTTGTGCCCCGGTCTGGGAAGATCCCACGTGCCACGGAGCGGCTGGGCCCGTGAGCCATGGCTGCTGAGCCTGTGCGTCCGGAGCCTGTGCTCCGCAGCAGGAGAGGCCACAACAGTGAGAGGCCCGCGTACTGGAAAAAACAAACAAACAAACAAAAATACTGCCTTTAACAAGGCCACAACTTCCTTTCTGCTACATCCATGGACCCTTCACCTCTATCCTTATCTTTTTAGCCACACTTGATGCTGTTGAGCACTCCTCCTTCAAAATCTCCTGATCCTCTTCTTCCCTCTTTGACCCCCGCCTTCTCAGCCCCCTTCCTCCAGATGCCTTTAACCTAGTGTTCCTAAGGCGTAGTCCTGGGACCTCTGTGATAGTCACTTGCAACCCCTCCCGGGACAATCTCAACTATTCCCATAGTTTTCTCTAGCTCTAATCTCTTTCCTGAATTCCAGACAAATGTATGCTACTGTCTAATAAACATCTGAATTTGAATGTCCCCTTGATACTTTAGAATCATATATTCAAAATAAACTCATCATTTCGATGCCTCTTTCCCGTGCCCCCCCAAAAAAACTGTTCCTCCATCTGTGTTCCCAATTTTAGTGAATGGTTTCAGTATCAACCGTTTGTCCAAACCAGAAACCCAGCTTCCTTCCTCTCCCGTACTCCCAACCCCACACATCCAATAGAACACCAAGACTAGTCAACGCTACCGCCAGCTCTCAGAATCTGTACACATCTCTCCATTCCCACTCCTACTACCCTGTTCCAGCCACCATTACGTCTCCCCACGATCATTTTCATGCCTTGTAATGTTTTGATCACTGTGTGATTTTTCTCAAACACAATCTGATCTCTCACCTCCCTGTTTAAAACTATTTAATGTGTCCCCATCCCAAGCTCCTAAGAAAAAAAGCTCTCCATTACCCTGGCCCCAGCTCACCACACAAACTTTACAAATAATCAATATATTATGTGTCAGCCACTTTGGGGAGACCATCTGACCCTTTGTCCCTTGTTTGTAAACAGCAGAAACTAGGAATGCAATGAAGTGACAGATTCTTGGCCATTTCCCATGAGGCTGGGTCTTGTCAGATGACTCAGCTGTTGTTTGCTTTCTACTTCAAAGGACAGGGTAGGGCCCCCAGCCCGGAGGCAGAGGAGCTGTGTGCAGGCAGTGACACAACTTCCAAGTGAAGAGAAAGACAAGACAAGGGGAAGAGGAGAGGAACTCGGAGGCCCTAGCTGGAAGTTGCAGGTCTCTGGTGAACAGACACAGCCTTCTTTGCTCTGTTTTGCTCCCCTCAACAGTCCTGCATCCTGAAATAGGTCAAAAGGCTCCTAATGAGGACAGAAGCACGACTGACTTCAGAGTTCTTCTCATAACAGTTCAGAACATCTTTCTAATCAGCCAGCTTGGGTTTGGGGTAGGGCTAAGACAGCCTATGAGGCAGACGCCTGTCCTTTCCCAGCTGCCTGGATCAAAACAAGCACTGGACATTCAAACCTGAGCTGGGACCGTGGGGTTCAGTTTACCACCAGGTGTTTAAGGTTACTGTTTTTTCTCAGGATTCCTTTCTACATCACACCTCACACCCCCATTCCATTTCCCTGAGCAGCGTTATCTCTTTGTGGAAGAGGCTCTATTACCAGCAGGATCCCTGCAAAGACAGTAAGACCAATCTTTCTACTGCTGAGTTAACCAGGAGGTAGAATAAACACACATTCTGGCCTCCTGCAAATTAGGGGCATAAAAAATGTTTTTAAAGAATTTGGTTACTATTTCCAAAAAAAAAAGTCAAAACAGTCATTGTAGGAAAAATGAGAACTTCATTGCACTACCATTTGCTTTATAGTTTCATAGTGTTTTCATTTTAAATTCTATATGAAGGCATACGTGAAGACTAACACCAGAGGTGTTAGTCCAGCCAGTTCTGCTGGATGATATCCTCTCAGAGACCAGCCCACCTTGGACAGGCCCTCGAAGGAAGTCAGAGTAAGCAACAGTGCTTCTGAGCAAAGGTGGCTTTCCTCTCGTTAACGCATAGACACGGCTGGAGCTGTCAAGAGGCCCTTAGAGGTCAGCTGACATCCCTCCCCTGATCTTGCATTAAGGAAAATGAGGGTCGGTGAGATCGGGTGCCTTGCCCAAGGACAGGTGATTTGTCCAAGGTCAGATGGCTTCCCTGACATCAGGTGACTTGCTTAGGATCACACAGTTAAGCTTGTATCAAAGCCAAGGCTGAAAACCTGATCTGACTCTGGGATGGTATCTTCCCACAATATCACATGTGGCTCAACAGCAGTTCCTAGCCCCTTCCTCACCTCTGCTCCCAAACAGCAGACACATCCCACTTTGGAACTTGCAAACTGCTTCTGAGTAACCAGAATCTGCGATTCTAGCATCCTCGGCTTACAGAGTTGGTTCCTTTTCTTTATGGGGTGGGGAGGAGGTGAGGGGTGCTGATGACTTCACCACAGACCATGCAGTGAGTCAGGGACTGAGCCAGCTCCCCAGACCCCGATCCCTGGTTTATCTTTCTGTTTCCGAGTCAAGTGAGCTAGTCAGCCTTCCATGCCGTAAAGACACCACAGAGCAGGGAAACCATGAGGCTGCCTATTTAGAAAAGACCTGCTTCCCTGCTGAGTGTCACTACACGTCTCTTTCTGCGCACTTGAGCGGTCTGTTCCCGCAGCTGGCTACTAGGAAAACAGACGAGAGGGATGATTGTGAGATAGCCCCTTAAAGGGGGGGATCCATGTCATCATTGAAAAAAAAAGCCCCCCGAAGTCTCAGGTGAACAAGCAAGCTGAAGTGGAGACCATGCAAAGGTTCAAGTCGTTAGCACCATTTAGACAGATGTGCCTTAATTAGATCATGTCATGAAAGACACACAACCAGGAAAGAAATATTACTGTGCCCTGGAAAGGAAAATGCCATCTTCCTTCACCAGATCAAACCCCAAGCTTGCAAGGGAGCCATGAAGGAGAGAAGGATCTACTTGCCCTTCCCCTTCTCCTTAGGCAGTGTTTCTCCAACTGTAGTGAGCACATCTTCACAATGCATGTATTTGGATCTCACTCCTAGCGGAGGGTGGGTCTGGGGGAGGGCAGGATGCCTGGGCATCTGCATTTATAACAAGTACCCCAGGATACACACTTTAGATGCACTTCCTCATTGCTGCTGCTGCCACTGGGTAGCCTTTTAGGGGTGCTTTCCCCCATTTATTGCTCTTACTCACATCTCCCTTTCCAAACAAGGCTGGAACATTTCAACAAGGCTGTGCTAAAGGCCTCGAAAAAAAAAAAAAGTAAATAAGCAGAGAGTAGCTTGCAAGAAAATAATCTGGTTTATAGGAGACAGTTTCCTCATCTTCAGTGTGGGGACCCCTACAGGGCTGTCTCCCAGCTGGACTCCAGGCTCTCTGTGCAAGAGGACATTTCTTACTACCTACGTGGGCATGCCTTCATGAATACAGAGAGGCCTTGAAGTCCAGACCGTGCGGAGGAAAGCTCAGGAGAAGCCACGGGCTCCCTGTTCAGCCCACCTTCAGTCCATCTTCTGCGCTTCACTCATCTGTCTGTGAAACTACTCACCTCTTTTTTTTTTTTTTTATACAGCAGGTTCTTACAGTTATCTATTTTATACATATTAGTATCTACATGTCAATCCCAATCTCCCAATTCATCCCACCACCAACACCCACACCCCTGCTTTCCCCCTTTGTGTCCATATGTTTTTTCTCTACATCTGTGTCTGTTTCTGCCTTGCAAACCAGTTCATCTGTACCGTTTTTCTGAAACTACTCACCTCTTTCCTCAACAACTGATTCTGGGAGAATCTAAACTGGTCAGGGAGGAAGATAACAATTCTCTAAGCCCAAATCAGTATACCTAAATCAGTGCTACATCTGGATAAATGTCAATTCCAGAAAATAAAAACAAGAGGGAATTTCAGAGGGGTGGTGGTAGTAGAAAGGGTCAGTTCCTCTCACCTCATTCTGGACAGATCCTGGTGATGAGATCGTGGTGATTCGAGAGGCAGCAGCTTGCAAAAGAGGCCAGAGCTGACATTTCAATTTGGCCACTTGTTCATTCAACCAGTAGTTTTTGAGCAACTATTATGTGCTAGATCCCATGCCAGGCATTGTAAACATTGCAGAGCAATTAACAAGATAGGCTCATCTGCAGTGACATGGATGGACCTAGAGATTATCACACAAAGTAAGTCAGAAAGAGAAAGACAAACATCATATGATATCGCTTACATGTGGAATCTAAAATATGACACAAATGAACTTATTTATAAAATAGAAACAGACTCATGGACATAGAGAACAGACTTGTGGTTGCCAAGGGGGAGGAGGAGAGGGGGAGGGATGGAGTGGGAGTTTGGGATGAGCAGACACAAACTGGTATATATAGTATGGATAAATGATAAGGTCCTACCGTATAGCACAGGGAACTGTATTCAATATCCCATGATAAACCATAATGGAAAAGAATATGAAAAAGAATGTATATATATATGTATAACTGAATCACTTGCTGTACAGTAGAAATTAACACATTGTCATTCAACTATACTTCAATAAAATAAAAACAACTCTTGCCCCTGTCTTTACAGCACTTATAGCCTAGCAGGGAAAATGACTAAGACAACTCAACAGGGCCTCATCTGATTGTCCTCAGACCACCTCTGGGCCCACACAGCATGTGTTTAACATCAGGGTAGTTCCCATAAAAATCTGGATTTCTAACTTCTTTTTCTTTTTTTTTTTTTTTTTTTTGCCGTACGCGGACCTCTCACTGTTGTGACCTCTCCCATTGCGGAGGCACAGGCTCCAGACGCGCAGGCTCAGCAGCCATGGCTCACGGGCCCAGCCGCTCCACGGCATGTGGCATCTTCCCGGACCGGGGCATGAACCCGTGTCCCCTGCATCGGCAGGTGGACTCCCAACCACTGCGCCACCAGGGAAGCCCTAACTTCTCTTTTAAAATCAGAAAAGATGGCAAAAGTGGGCTTGTATTCCCCAATGGCAACACTTTCTAGAACTGAGAAGCAGCTGTCCATTTAGAGAAGCATGCACTCTCCAATTTACCACACTCTGCACCACTCCTAATTGTCTCAAATATGGCCAGTTTCACCCATTTGACACCTGTCCTGTACCCAAACACATTTGAGCTGAAGGTTCTTGTATGGAAGCACATGGCAGAGGACCTAACCTGATCCAGAGAATGAAAGTTGAATAGGGTTTCTCAGGTGATGAAGGGCAAGGAAGGGAGTAGGTTAGGAATGTGAGGCAGAGGAAACAGCATAATGCAAAGGTCCAGAGATGAAGGTTGGAGAGTCTGAGAGCAAGGGGCAGGTGTGTGTGAGGAAGGTGGACTGTTGCTTACAGGTAGAGCTCTAAGCAAGAGGTGAGAGGGACTTCCCTGGTGGTCCAGTAGTTAAACACTCTGCGCTTCCACTGCAGGCGAGGCGCGGGTTTGATCCCTGGTCAGGAAACGAAGATCCCACGAGCTGCATGGCACGACCAAATAAGTAAATAAATAAATAAGTGAGAGGTAAGAGATGGAGGTGGAGAGCAAGGTAGGGGTGAGTCGTATTAAAAATGTTGGACTTTACCCCATGGTGCACAGTAGAAGACAGCAGAGGATTTCAAGCAGGATAATGGCCCCCATCCGACTGTTTCTGGAAGGCTGCTTGGACTGCTGTGTGGAGAGCAGACTGGAGGCAGCAAGACTGAATTGCAAACGGGAATTTCAGGGTGTTCATGAGAAGTCCCCCTGTACAGAAGTCACTGGGGAATGCCAAAGGGTTGTGTCCTATTTTCTCTTCCGAGCCCCTGCCCCTACCATACAGCAGAGTCTTGGGCACAGAGCAGGGGCTCGGGGAAGAGTTCTGACCCAAACGTCAGGCAGAAGCAATGACAGAAATGTTTCAGTCCTGTGGATTTGACCTTTTCTACTTGACCCTATGGGAAGGGTAAAGTTTTAAAAAATAAACTCAAATATGAAGCTATTCTAAAGTCACTGACCTTCTCTGCCGGCTCATCTTTGATGTGGGTGACCCCTCTGGCTTAGCCATGACTTTCTTGAGAGGGAGAACATCACGGCTGCCAGGTCTCCCTCAGACGTTCAAGTTTAAGGAAGAGACACAAAAATCTTGCACGTTAGTGAAAGAGGAAAGGTGCAGACCCAAATTTGCAAATAAAATAGAAAAAGGATACAAACAGCTAGAAAAAGCCCAAAATTTCGACATCAGGTGGTGGACGGGGGACACTTTTTGGAAGGAAAATTTTTATTTTTCAGCCTGACACAACTGAGTGGACTGGAGCTGTAACTCCATTTAAAATCAATTTAGAGAGACAGAACGCTGCTTGTTTCAAAACTACAGTTCCATCTTCACAGCCCTCCTCCTGCATCACAAAATGTCAAATCCTGGTGTGGGAGAAACCCATTAGAACTCAACTTTATAGTGCTCACGTGGTCTGCTTGGATTTCATCTACTGGGATATTTACTTTGGATAAAATGCAAGTTCTCTGCGGCAGTCCGGGGGAAATTACAACGGATGGAACAAGCAAGGCGTTTTGCAGATGAAACCAACCCCCAAGTGGGATGTTCCACTCGAAATTAATTGACTCTCCCGCATCCGTACTCCTCTTTGTCTGATCTTGGGTCATCTGTTCTCTCTTCTGGGATCTCAAAGCTCTTTTTTGAGCAGATATTTTTCTGTTCTCATTATTGCAGAAACTTGAAGTGCTTTGCCGCCAGTCAAACTGAGACATCCACTTATCTGGAAGTGAATAGTAAGGGGTGGGACCTAAAGAACAGGGTTCCCAGTTGCTTTGCCTTATATGCACCTAACTAGTATTCTCCAAGAATTCCTACCCATCCGAAGGCTCGCAGTATCTGAAAGAATAGCCCTTGGTCATTCACACTCCAGGCAATAGGCGTTCTCCCTCATTTATGATAATAGGAAGGAAATTTATCTGCCAGGAAGCATCTGGTGGTCCACAAATCAGAGAATGCCTGGCTTAGTCCTGGTGTTTATTATTTTAGCCGAAGACCACACATCAGAGCCCTAATACCTCAGTCCCCATCTTATGTGCTTTAAACCAATAGAGTGAATCCTAGAGACATCAGTAAAACTCCACAGAAACCTGTAGCTCTAATTTTCATTCAACAAATATTTATGGAGCTTCTGTGATGTTGCCGGGAACCGTTATGGGGACAGAACTGAACAAAACAGGCAAGTCTGTGCTTATGCTGAACTTGCAGTTTAGTGCCGGGGCCAGGGGGTGGGGGTGAGGGGTAGAAATAGACAATAAACAGATAACTACAGAATGTGGCAGGCAGTGATGAATCTGCAGATGAAGAATAAAGCAGCCTAGAGGACTGAGGTCATCAGGAAATGCCTCTCTGAGCAAGGTGATCTCTCAACAGAGGCTAAAGCGGGCAAGGGAGCCGGTCAAAAGGAGTCTGGTGGAAGAGCATTCCAAGGTTAAGGAACAGCAAAGGCAAAAGTCCTGAGAGGGGTTTATATAATTCCTGCCACCCTGTTTTTTTTTTTTTTTTTAACACCTTTATTGGAGTATAATTGCTTTACAATGTTGTGTTAGTTTCTGCTGTATAACGAAGTGAATCAGCTATACGTTTACATATATCCCCATATCCCCTCCCTTTTACATCTCCCTCCCACCCTCCCTATCCCACCCCTCTAGGTGGTCACAAAGCGGGGAGCTGATCTCCCTGTGCTATGTGGCTGCTTCCCACTAGCTATCTATTTTACATTTGATAGTGTATATGTACATGCCACTCTCTCACTTTGTCCCAGCTTACCCTTCCCGCTCCCCGTATCCTCAAGTCCATTCTCTAGTAGGTCTGTGTCTTTATTCCTGTCCTGCCCCTAGGTTCACCAGAACCTTTTTTTTTTTTTTTTTTAGATTCCATATATATGTGTTAGCATACGGTATTGTTTTTCACTTTCTGACTTACTTCACTTTGTATGACAGACTCTAGGTCCATCCACCTCAGTACAAACAGTTCAACTTTATTTCTTTTTATGGCTGAGTAATATTCCATTGTATATATGTGCCACATCTTCTTTATCCATTCATCTGTTGATGGACACTTAGGTTGCTTCCATGTCCTGGCTATTGTAAATAGAGCTGCAATGAACATTGTGGTACATGACTCTTTGAATTATGGTTCTCTCAGTGTATATGCCCAGTAGTGGGATTGCTGGATCATATGGTAGTTCTATTTTTACTTTTTAAGGAACCTCCATACTGTTCTCCATAGTGGCTGTATCAATTTACATTCCCACCAGCAGTGCAAGAGGGCTCCCTTTTCTCTACACCCTCTCCAGCATTTATTGTTTGTAGATTTTTTGATGATGGCCATTCTGACTGGTGTGAGATGATATCTCATTGTAGTTTTGATTTGCATTTCTCTAGTGATTAGTGATGTTGAGCATCCTTTCATGTGTTTGTTGGCCATCTGTATATCTTCTTTGGAGAAATGTCTATTTAGGTCTTCTGCCCATTTTTGGATTGGGTTGTTTGTTTTTTTGATATTGAGCTGCATGAGCTGCTTGTATATTTTGGAGATTAATCCTTTGTCAGTTGCTTCATTTATGAATATCTTGTCCCATTCTGAGGGTAGTCTTTTTGTCTTGTTTATGGTTGCCTTTGCTGTGCAAAAGCTTTTAAGTTTCCTGCCACTCTGTTTTACGCCTGTGATGTCGATCCATTCCACAGGCACAGCCGCAAAGGGCGCTGCCTTGCCTTCTCCTTTCTTTCCTTTCTTTCTTGTCTTTCCCTTTCTCCCTCCCTCTCTTCCCTCCTTCGTCCCTGCTCCAAACCTTTGCTTCCTGAATAAGCGTCTCCAACCCCTTTGCTCTGGGGCAAGTGCGCTAAGGATGATAAACCTCAAATTCTTTCGTGACAGGACAAGTTTCCCTTTTCTGGAACCTGGCGGCTCCTGAGACTGAGGGATGGAAAGAAAGCTTTTGCATTATATCTCAAGTTTGGGAGAGAAGAACTCTGTTAGCATGATAAGGTTACAGCTTATCCTAGAGGATATCCTAGCAGGCATTGTGTTTGTAGGGACATCCCAGGTCAGGATCTGAAGAGGCATGTCCCCACCGCACAGCCCCGCATGGAGCAGAAAATGGCTAGCTTGTTATACCGGGGATCAGATAAAAGGCAGGACCTGGGGAGTGGGGAGCAGGTAATGAAAAGGCTTAAAAGGGGCAAGTGACTCTGTGTGTGTGTGTGTGTGTGTGTGTGTGTGTGTGTGTGTTTGGTACAAGGGAGACGGGTGGGTGCAGGAGGGCTGAGCTCTGCTGACTGAGTACTTAACCACAAGGCAGCCTCCAAGGGTCTAGGGTGAAGTTCATGTGTCTGTGGATGAACCTGGGGACAGGTGGATGGCATGGAAATCTACTTCTGAACCTCCACCAAGTTCCGCCACCTCATAGCAACCCCTACACCCATCCCTGTTGACTCAGTATGTATGGGTAGGCTTATCTTTTGAGCCCAAAGAACTGAACTCAGAAATTTAGAGTTCTGTGTCTTTGCTTGACTCACTGATTAGAACCTTTTTTTGCTACTGATGGTACCATCTCCTCTTTCAGCAATAAGCGGCGGCATAGTGCATGGATTGCACCCTTAAGACAACTTGGAAGCTGGCATCTTATTTTCCCAGAAGAGATTGTGCTGAGGATTCTTTGTTATTTTGCTTCTCTCTCAGCTTTTATCTACCTTTCTCCACTTGCTAAAACCGCATATCTTCTTTTAAGTGCACTTATAATTCCCTCAGCATTTGTTAGTTTAAAATGCAACACCACTGTCCCTCCTTAGTACCAGCTTCCTTGTATTCATTCAAGGAGTGAGTGTTACCATGGATTATTAATTTGAGGGACAGCTGTGTGGCACATTCACTAGGGTCTTCCCTATAGTGTATGATCTAATAATGCAGAGAACTATTGGGCCAAGCTTGAGCAATCCTTTGGATGTCCTTAATCTTGGACACAGTGCCTCCCCATATTGCCAGATGACATGCGATAGCATCATTACATGTTGGATGTCAGGATATCTCACCTAAATCTGGCATGTTTGGATTGCACACAATTTCTCTTATTTGTTCTCCTTCAGTGAAAGAGAAAGCCCTTACCTGCAAAACTTCTTATCTATGTGAGCGCTGATTATGACCCTTCAGTCTGGTTTATACTAGGTCAGATTACCCCTCTTCTGGCTATCTTATTTCCCAACCATTTATTCACCTTGGATGCCTCTTTCATGGGCCTCCACATAGCACTCAGTTTGCAGTGATCCATGGCAAATGGCTACCTTAAAGTCTGTGATCTAGACAATGGGATGCAGGTCAATGGGTCACATAGCCAACTAAACTATATGCCAAGACCCTCAGGGACAGGTAGACACATGGTTGGTCAACTTACTGTGCCTGTTGCCTGATGGCCAATGTGGTTTTGCAGAATCCTTCCATATTTTTGTGAGACGATGTGACTGCCCCATAGAGGGAACAGTGCCCCTTCCCTGGGAAACAAATAAGAATGTCCCGGGGCTTCCCTGGTGGCGCAGTGGTTGAGAGTCCGCCTGCCGATGCAGGGGACACGGGTTCATGCCCCGGTCTGGGAAGATCCCACATGCCGCGGAGCGGCTGGGCCCATGAGCCATGGCCGCTGAGCCTGCGTGTCCGGAGCCTGTGCTCCACAACAGGAGAGGCCACAGCAGTGAGAGGCCCCCGTACCACCAAAAAAAAAAAAAAAAAAAAAAAAAAAAAAAAAAGAATGTCCCTGTGGCTCTCTCTTCCACACTGCACATGCTCTACTGCTGCCCCTCCTCTATGCTGGACCCACTACATCCATGCCACTTGGAATCACTTTGTATAATGGCAGACGTTACTGATGGGAACTTATTACATATATAAACCATCTAGGGGTCTAAAAGAAGTTAAAATATTAGATTCAGAATACAGGCCAACAACAGATTAAGAAAACTGAAATGGAGGAGAAACAGGTCGGTTTCACTCTCACTGCCAAGGAATTCCAATGGGGATTCTACCAAACTACCCTCTCTTGGGAGTCCAACAAGCTGATTAGAGCTCCATCAAGTCCAAACCAGCCAGCTGCCTAGGGAAACACCCAGCTATGAAGTTCATCTGTGCCCAGGAAAGATCTTCCAAGACCACTCTAGCCCCAGTGCCCAGCCTGAATCCAATCCAACCATCTCAGGCAAAATAATAAAATCAGAGAGAGGCTGGCCAACCATCAGGGTGTGCCTAGGACTAAGGGGATTCCTGGGGTACAAAACTTTCAGTACCCAAATTGGGAAATTCTGGGCAAATCAGGATGAATTGGTCACTCTATCAGAGACCATATTATGTAAATAGTAAGCTTAGGTGCTATGCTTCCATTTCCAGTACTATTCTAGCTCCAGGGAGATGCTTTACTTGGCTATAGATATGGAGTGCCATGTTACTCACGTGTACACTATATACACTCTGAGGTTTATTTAAATTAAGAAAATGTAAGGTGTCTCCTTCAAATACTTGGAACTCAATCAGTGACACTCCAAAATTAGCTTTAAGTGATAAAATTTTATGTAATTATGACGACCATCTCTAAAATAAGTGATTAAGTGCTTCAATTAAAAAAGGAATGGTCTGAAAACAAATCTCTCAGGAATTATAAATATTCTCTAAGATATTTGCCCAATTAGAAGCTCTCTGAGTCTTGTTTTTATATTTCTTGCCAACAAATGTTGCTTAGCAACAGTCAGCCATCTCTTTTCTCTCATTAGTTTCCCCTCCCACCTTTGCAGTTCACACTAAAGGAAAGGAAAGCCATTGCTCTGTGATGACCTCCTCTTCTCAGTTCATAAACAGAAAAGTGAGAGTTGTTTAAATGCGATGGTCCCTAATGCTTGCACCAAGGTTTGTACAGTCTGAAGGACTGCTACTAAAAGAAGTTAAATTTTAATGGTGTCTTAATTCATTAAAACCCATATTAGGAGTAAAAGAGGTTCAGGCACACCAATAATTCTGCAAGGGCCATTGTTGGTATTTTTGTGCCCCAGAATCTTGACTCAGTTACTAGCTGGTGGAGAGGGATGGAAACTACACTGCTGAGGACCAACTTTGTGTCATACCTTAACTAGGTGCTAGTTTAAATTGGCTTTTAGAATTGGACTTGGGCTGGCTCAGGTGGATTTTTGTTTTTTAGTTTTGGGTTTTCGTGTGGGTGGGGAGGAAGGCAAGCAGGGATTAGCGTGGAGACAGAGAACATACTGGATACAAGAGCCACAGCAGGACCTGGCCTCATGGAGCCTGGAACCACACCCCAGCCACCCTTGGGGATCTCAGCAGAAAGGTCTCATTCCAGTTTTCCTTTAGTCCTCCACCTTTCCAGAGTTCCACTGCTCTCTCTGCCTGCTCTTCTCCCTGTGTGGGTCGCTGAGTCTGCTTTTGCTGCCTCTCTCTGCCTTATGTTCTGACCCTAACCACATATCTCAGCTTTTTCAAATGTCAGAGCTGCTGCTGCCACATAACTGACTTGCCCAGGGACCCCTGTCTACCTCAGGGACTCTCTCTGTGTTCCTTTCAGCTTCAGCTCTTCCTGCAAACTGCCTGATCGCCTCTAGACTTCTCAAGCCAAATACCCAAGAGTGAAATTTCCAGTCTAAGCAACGTTGTAGGCCAATGGCCAACTGTAACTTGGTAATCCTGGCCCAATCAACTGGTACCTGAATGAAATAGGGATTGTAGGTTAAACTGTGTGCCCTCAAAATTCATGTGTTGAAGTCCTAACACTCAGTCCCTCAGAATGTGACCTGATTTGGAAATAGGGTCATAGCAGTGATTTGTTAAGATAGGATGAGGTCATGCTGGAGTAGGATGTGAGCCTAATCTGACATAACTAGTGCCCTTATCAGAAGGGGAAATTTGGACACAGACATGCTGACAGGGAGAGAGCTATGTGAAGAGACACAAGACATAGGCAGTCCTCTACAAGCCAAGGAAATAAACCCTATGAAACATCCTTCTTTCATAGCCCTCAGAAGGAACCAACCCTGCCAACACCTTAATTTCAAACTTTTAGGCTCCAGAACTGTGAGATAACAAATTTCTGTTGTTTAAGCCACCCAGTTTATGGTACTTTTGTTGTGGCAGCTCTAGAAAAGGAATACACATTTTGGTACCTGTAAGGAAGTGCTGCTGTAACAAATACCTAAAAATGTGGAAGTAGCTTTGGAATTGGGTAATGGGTGGAAACTGGAAGAATTTTAGGGTGCATGATAGAAAAAGCCTAGACTGAGCTGAAGAGACTATAGAAATATGGATATTAAAGGAGATTCTGGTGCGTACTCAGAAAGAAAAGAGGAGAGCTATAGAGGAAGCTTCTATTATCTCAGAATACATGTATCATCATGAACAGAATGTTGCTAGAAATATGAATATTAAAGGTGCTTTTTATGAAGTCTTAGTCAACTTGGGCTGCTATAACAAAATACCATAGACTAGGTGGCTTAAACAAGAGACATTTATTTCTCACAGCTCTGGAGACTAGGAAGTTCAAGACCAAAGTGTCTTCAGATCTGGTTCCTGGTGAGGGGGTTTCTATCTGACTTAGAGATGGCTGCCTTCTTCCTGTGTACTTACATGAGAGCTCTAGTCTCTCTTCTTCTTTTTTTTTTTTTTTTTTTGTGGTACGCGGGCCTCTCACTGTTGTGGCCTCTCCCATTGCGGAGCACAGGCTCCGGACGCGCAGGCTCAGCAGCCATGGCCCACGGGCCCAGCCGCTCCGTGGCATGTGGGATCTTCCCAGACCGGGGCACGAACCGGCATCCCCTGCATCAGCAGGCAGACTCCCAACCACTGCGCCACCAGGGAAGCCCTCTTCTTCTTTTTATAAAGACACTCCTCTCATCATGGAGGTCCCACCCTCATGACCTCATCTAAACCCAATTAATGCCCAAGGCCCCATCTCTAAATACCATCACACTGGGGGTTAGGGATTCAACATGAGAATTTTGGGGAGGGAGGGGAACACAAATATTCAGTCCATAACAGAGGTCACAGACAGAAATAAGGAGCATGTTCTTGGAAACTGGTGGAAAGGTGATTGATCCTTGTGAAAAAGTGGCAGAGGACTTTGCTGAGTTGTGTTCTGTTGGATGGAAGGAGACCTTGTAAGCAATGATCTTGGATATTTAGCTGAGGAGATTTCCAAGCAAAGTGTTGAAGATGCAGCTTGGTTTCTCCTTGTTGCTTATAGTAAAACACAAGAGGAGAGAAATAAATTGAAGAAGGAACCGCTAGGCAAAAAGAAACCAACACTTAAAGATCTAGAAAATTCTCAGTCTATTCAGATGGCCTGCTCTGGAAACAGAGCCAAGGGTGTGTCTGGACAGCCATCTTCTAAAGAGATTTGGAGTGTGACTCATGGATAAAACCAATCATCTCAACAGAAGCCAGGAATAGAAAGGAAGTTATCCAGGAAAGGTCTATGGAGGATCCTCTTGTCTGATGTCTTGGATCTCCCCATGAATTTCATGAGAGGCCAACATGTTTTCTGGGAATTCTTTATGAACAGAAACACTGCCAACTTGGACTGAACATGACAGAGATGAGATGAAATGGAGGAAGAATGACTTTGAGTGCAGGGCCAAGGATGGCAGCACTGCAACAGCCACCATGGGCCCAGAGGGCACAGATCTAGGGTTTAGGGTCACCTCCTCCTTGGCTCCAGAAGCTGGGCAAAACTAATACAGAAGATGGCAGACTAAACATGGCAGACTAATCCCTGTCAAGGGGAAATATGGGCAGAAAATTTTGCTTTGGAGTGTGAGTAAGGTGAATATCTGGTACAGGAGCTTTACATATTTTATGTAATTTAGTCTTCACAGAAGACCTGGGCATCGGTTTTATTCTCATTTTATCAGCTTGGAGACTAAACCAGTTTTTGAGGCCTCATATCTGGGAAATGGAAGAATCAGGGTTTAAACCCAGGTCTGATCCTGGGTTCACTAGAAGAGGTAAACCTTTCTGCAGTTCACTAGGAGAGGTATTGCATCTAGGACTTTGTAATGACAACAAAGAGGTTAAGTAAAATTAACTAAACTCAGTCTATGCTGTACCTGTATATCTATACCTATATATATATATCTATGTCTATATTCATATCTGTATCCATACATGTATTTGTATCCATATCTATCTGTGTGTGTGTGTGTACATAAAGCAAATAATAAGTAGCACTGGCCTAATAACAACTTCCAACCCTTCAATCTTTCTTAACTAGAAATTGCTGAAACCTTTAGTCAAGGATGGCCAAGGGAAATGTCTCTTTTTCATTTACTGCCAATCTATAGATTCTTTGTCTTTCTGAAGGCATTCACCACCCTCACCATCTGCATTTGAAATGGCTGCTTCCTTATAGCAGAGATTTTCATACTGTTTTAGAGAATTCACAAATCTCTTGGCAACAATGATTTTTAAAGTTCATTCTTTAAGTCTTCATTACATGCTGGAATTTAAGAAGATTTACTTTTCTTTTGTACATTCTGCAAAATGCCAGCTGAAGTTGCTTATTATCTGGAAGATGCCTTATCACTCTTTAAATGGCATGGCATCTCTCTGCCCTGTTTTTTCAGCTTTTTTACTCTGTTATATTCTGTGTTGCTGTACATGGTGATAGGGAGCGTTTTATAAGCTTGTGCCTTTTGCTCTGAGAGACAAATTTTAGGCTTATCTCCCCCTTTAAAGTGTCTCCCCATCATAATAATACCTGGATTTTACACTACTTCCTGATCGCCCTATTGAATATCCTCCTGTGTGTAGAAAAGTAGCATTTTGCAGTTTATGCATTTCCTGGTCATTATTATATAGGTTCTATTAAGATATAAATAGCCAAAATACAATTCTAAGAATTCTATATAACATTTGTTTCAAGATCCAACCTCAAATAATCACAGAAAATCGGTCTCTGCAATCTTATTGCAATCTTGCTTTTGCTGTTTTCTTTCATTCTGTTTTGTTAATAGAGGTTATTATGGTTCTCTTTTGTTTTTGTCTGCCTTCCAGGGTTCCTGGGCTATTTGAAGTGGTTTTTATTTTTATTTTTTTAAAATCAATCCAAGCATATCATGAAGTGACAGCTACAGTTTTTGCCCAAAGATCCACAGAAACGTCTGCTGGAGGCCCTCTTGTTTTCATGGTGGAGATCTGATAATTACCTGTGTAAAAGTTCCACGAGAGTCTGCTGTGTTTACTTGTATATCCCCCGTGACCAGAGAAGTACTTGGCACATAGAAAGTGCTAAATAAAGAGAAGAGAAACTAAAAACAACTTACAAATTCTAAAAATACCACAGGCCTAGGCTACAAACTCAGAAGTTCTAATAAATTCAATTTTATGTGATTTCTATCAAAAGAAGGAAAAATATACAGTGCATTTATAATTGTACTTGTTGTTTTATCAAATATGTTCTTGATAGGAGAGAATTTCTGGCTTGACCAAGTGTTAATGAGAATGGATTCCTTCACTTATAATTTTACATATCTGATGCTTGGAAGAATTTCCACAGACTAGCTTTGGGCTCTGTACGTTTCAAACCATGTGTTTTCTCTGTTCTCTATTCCCAAGTCCTGGGTACCAACTGGACGCATATGATCTCTAACACTGCATCTTCATGTCAAGATGTCAGGTAAGCTGGGCCAATGTCCTATAGGAGTATTTCTGGAGCTATTCCTATACCAGAAGGGCTAGAAACATCTAAACCATACATGGAAATCATTGCAAAGTGTGTAAATATATCCCACAAAAGCTAAAGCAAATGTATACTCAATTCAACTGCCCCAAGACAAATGCCTATGGCCACTCGACATTGCTGGGCATAAGGGAAGTATGATGGAGGGGGAGTCAGAGTGGGAAGAGATATGATTAACATAGTTACTCTGGCAAATTCTACAATTTAGCTGCATTGACTTCATGGTAAATACACTTTTGATTTATTCAGAGGTAAACATGTCACCCCAACATAGCTTGGGGAGAAGGCAGTGCTAGTTGCTAGTGGGCATACCAGTCTTTCCTTGGGTTAGAGTACGGAAGGTAGGAGAGGAGACTTCTCCTTCTGCTGAGGTTGCTAGGCTGAAACAATATGGTGAGGTAGCAGTGTGAGGGCAAACAAGGCCACAGAGAGGGAACCGGCTGAAAGGGTGGAGAGGCAGAGAGAAATTACACCATATGAGCTCTCAAATTGGGCCATGTCTGAATCCAGCTACAACTCTGTACTCTCCTGTTCCGTGAGTCAACACATTTCCCTTTCTACCTCAAGCCAGTCTGAATTTAGGTTTCTGTCAGTGAAGCCAAGAGTCCTGACTAATATACCAAATGATGGCTGTCAGCATTATTTTGCTCGTAGAAGTCTGAGATAGTCTCATACTGCTGAGAAAAAAAATTAATTTCTGGTCACATGGATAGTTTCTCCACTGGAGGTCTGGAACATTATTTTAGGCAGAGTTTACGTATCCTCCAGTAATAATGACAGTGATACTTTACACATACACAGCATTCTGAAGTTTCAAAGTGATTTTTTACACATTATCTTCTTTCATCCTCACAGAAGACATGCATTTTCATTAAAGTCTTTCAAATGAAGAAACTAAAGGCTCAGAGGGGTTAAATCACTTGCCTAAGGTCGTCCAGCTGGAACACAAGGCCAGGTCCTGCACACCTCCCTGAGCACAACTGCAGACGCAGAGCCTCCCACGATCACTGGAAATTATACTTCTGGTCAGAAGATAGACCATCCAACACCGCTGGGCCAGATCCAATCCTGACACATGACTACTACTTCCTTTGTCTTTAGCACCTAACCTTCCAGATTATTGATCCCAGCAACTTTAACTTCTCTGACTACTTTCTCTTAATCCTTTGCCCAAAACTTCAGACTTCTAAACTCTTTCCCATGTTCTAACTGCTGAGAACCACAAAGTCTCTGGCCTTTGCCATATCAACTTGATATCAAGCCTTTATTAAAATTTTCACCACTGAGATCTTCAAACATGATTCCTACCTTTACCTTTGGATACTTTCCTAGCTACTCTATAACATGGGTTCTTGATTCTTTGATTCCCCTAACTCCAATCCTAATTATGATTGTTCTCATCTTGCACCATCATTCTTTCTGAAGCATTTGTCTCTGTATTGTTTATTTCCAGAGGAGGAGGAGGAGAAGGAGAGAAAGAGAGAGAATGAGACACACAGACATCTGGCCTGTGTTCCATCTTATGAGTGTGGTTGGAAAACCAGAGCCTACAAGAGCTTACAGGCTCTGTTTCAAGGACTTTGAGATGAGGTTTTTCTTTAGGAAAGGAGTGCCAAGAAATGGCACAAAGTTTCAGAGATGTCATTTTACTGGCAGAGAAAGAGAGTGTCAATTCTAGAGAACAATTCACTTCTGACCATTTCAACCATAAATGACAGTTCAGATAGAGTAGTCTTCCTCTTTGCAGTAAGATAGAACCAGGAGAAGCATAGCATGGACTGGCAAGAGGTGCCCAAAGAGGCTGCTCTGTGGAGCATGTCACTGCCACCTGGTCAAGGATTCTCCCAAGATTAGTTCCTGCCTGAGAGAAGAGTGTGGCTTCTGCAAGCATTGGCCAAGAAAGGTCTTCATGAATAAAGGGTTCAGCATTGCCATGTGTCTAAAAGTCATGATTTATCCAGGGCATCTTCAGGAATGGAAAGAAAGCTGAGAACAATAATCCAGCAGGCATTTAAGTACAATTTCAGAAGGGACTTGGGAACTATGGTTCAGGGACCATGATAGTAAACATCAGAAAGTTCTCCAAAGCTTTGTAACTTCTCCATGGATAATTTTTAACATCGTTTGTTTCCTACAATCTCCTATATAAAGACAAGCGTTGTATAATGAAAAGAGCTGTACATTTGCATGAGGGACAAAAGGAACTGGGAACCCCAATGCCAGGAATCTCAGACGACAGAGTGGGAACTGGTAGCTTCCCCTTGAAAGGAAGAGTAAGTAGATGGTCTGCTCTTGAGACTTGGTGCTAGGACTTAGTAATAGAAACACCCAAGATGTTCTCCGGTGGGGGTGTCAATGTTTGTTGTCTCCCCCAAACCTATACCTAATCCCCTTTTTCCATACTGGGAGAGCCAGATTTTGAAGATGATAGATCCTGATTGGACTAACCTAATTATGGTGGTGCCATTTCCCTTGTCACTGATTAACTTAGTGGTAGGCTTGTCCTGGCCAATGAAATGTTGTGGAATTCCACTGGAGAGCATGCATTTGGCAAACTTTTTTCTGTTTGGGGTTGTTTTTAAGCTCTTAAAAAGAGACACACGAAAGAAAAACCGATCTTATTTTATGGGATGTTGCATCTTCATATACTGGGTTATAAGAGAAGTATTAATAAATTTTAAATAATTTAAATCATATAGAGTGTGTTCTCTGATCACAATGCAATTAAATTAAAATCAACAATTGTGAGATATCTGGAAAACCCACAAGTATTGAGAAGTTTAATAATATACTTCAAAATAACCTATGAGTAATAAATAAATTATAAGGGAAAGTTGGAAATATTTCAAGCTCAAAGATAATGAAAATACAACATATCGAAATTTTGGATACAGCTAAATTAGGGCTTAGAATGATTTTTAAATCCACAGCTTTAAATGCCTATATTAGAAAAAAGATAAAGCATGAAATAAATGACCTAAGTTTCCACTTCAAGAAGCTAGGAAAAGAAGAGTTAAGTAAGCCTAATATAAGCCTAACAGGGTAAAGTAAGGAAGGACATAATTAAGATAAGACCAGAAATCAATGAATAAAAAACAGAGAAAATTAACAAATCCAAAGGTAGTACTCTGGAAAAAAAAAATCAACAAAAAAGAGAGAACAGAGACATATTATGAACGTAAGAAATGAAAAGAGGCTATAGCACTAAAATGTCTACAGTCATTAAATGGATAATAATAGAATATTATGAAATTTTATACCAACAAATTTAATGAAATTAGATGAAATGAGCAAATTCTTTGAAAAATAAAACATACCAAAAATGACAGAAAATCTAAATAACCATTTAATCATTAACGCAATGAAATTGTTACCAAAACCCTCCCTCAAAGAAAAGTCCAGGCCAAGATTTTTTTCACTGCTAAATTCTATCAAAGATTTAAAGATGAAATAATGTCAATTTGTGACAAATTCTTTCAGAAAATAGAATTGGTAAAAATACTTCCAAACTCATTTTATGAGGGCACATAATGCTGATATTAAAAACTTTGAAAATACATCAAAGAAAGAAGAAAGGAGGGAAGGAAGGGAGAGGAAGAAGAAGAAAAAGAAGAAGGTGGCAAAGAAGAAGAAAGGGAGGGAGAGAGGAAAGGAGGGAGGGGTGAAGGGAAAAAGAGAAAAGAAAATTACAGCCCAAATCCCTCATGAATATAGGAACAAAGATAGTGTACAAAATATTAGCAAATAGAACTGAGCAATATATAAAAAGGATGACGAAGTTGGGTCTATTAGATATCAAATTTGATCTAACAATCAAAAGTTAATCAATTTGGTATATTAATAGAAGAATAAAAGAGAAAATCTATAAAATCTTCTAAATAAATGAAGGGAAAACATTTGATAAAATTCACCATCCATTCATGATTTTTTTAAAAACCTAGCAAATTAAGAATAGAAGTCTCTCAATATGATAAAAAAAAAAAACTTTAAGAAAAACCAACAGCTAGTATCATACTTAATGGTGAAATAGTGTACCTTTCCCTCTTAAGATTGGGAATAAAGCAAAGATGTGTATTCACACCATTTCTGTTGCATACTGTACTGGCCATCCT
Source organism: Aethalodelphis obliquidens (assembly GCF_003676395.1). Taxonomy (NCBI): domain Eukaryota; kingdom Metazoa; phylum Chordata; class Mammalia; order Artiodactyla; family Delphinidae; genus Aethalodelphis; species Aethalodelphis obliquidens. Next base: position 95,367,761 of record NW_020837945.1, on the reverse strand, counting down.
AGTCAGTGCAATAAGATAATCAAAAGAGATAAAAACCATAAAATTGGGATGGAATGAATGGAACTATATCTATTCACAGATAGCATGATTGCTTATGTAGAAAATCCTAAAGTACCTACAAAACCACTATAGAATTAATGTTAGTTTAGTCTTATCAAGGATACAAAGTCAATATACAAAAAAATTCAATTGTACTTTTAATACATAGCATCAATTTGAAAATTAAAAAACAATTCCATTTGCGATAGTATTTTAAAACACACAAGATATTTGAGAATAAATTTAACAAAACATAGGCAAGACCTCTACACTAAAAATTAATATGAGAAATTAAAGACCCAAATAAATGGAGAAATGCCATTTACATGAATTGAAGACTCAATATTTTTAAGATGTCATTAATCCCCAAATTGATTTATGGGTTCAGTAAATCCTGAGTCATAATTCCATCAGGAGTTTTGGTAGAAAATAATAAACTGATCCTAAAATTTATATGGAAATACAAAAAACTTAGAAGATCCAAAGCAAATTGGAATAAGAAGAATAAAGTTGGAAGACATATTTCTTGACTTTGAGACACTATAAAGCTACAATAATCAAAACAGCCTAGTACTTATATAAGGAAAGACAAATTGAGCACCACAAAAGAAATGGAACAGAAAAGCTAGAAATTAGATCCATATTTATACAGTCAACTAAATTTGAACAAAGCCATCAAAACAATTCCATGGGGAAAGGAAATCTTTTCAACAAATGATTCTTGGATAACTGGATATACAAATGGAAAGAGAGAAACCTCAACCCCCTCCCTCACACCTCCGTCACACCATTCACAAAAGTTAATTCAAATGGGTCATAGATCTAAATGTCAAAGCTAAAACTGTGAAGCTTCTAGAAGGACACAAAAAGCAAAATCATTAAAATTTTTTAAAAATTTCGCTCTATCAAAAGATACTATTAAGAACATAAATAGACAAACCTTAGACTGAGAGAAAATGTTAGCAGAAAATATACATGAAAGAGGACTGGCATCCAGAATATGAAAATAACTCATACAACTGATTAACAAACTGACAAACCCAACCAAGTTGGGTAAAATATTTGGAAAAACACTTCACAAAAGAAAGATATAAAAATGGCTTATAAAAAAATAAAATGAAATAGTGCTGTATTATGGAAATGCAGATGAAAACCACAATGGGACCCAATATCCATGGCTAAAACAAGAAGGATAGACAGCAACAAACATTGGTAAAGATGTGATGGAATCATAACACATATACTGTTTGTATAAGTTACACTGTTGGTGGAAATGCAAAATTTTACAACGACTTAGCGGGAAGTTCTGGCAGTCTCTTAAAAAATTAAAGATAATTTTTTTTTAATAATCATGGAATTCCCTGGTGGTCCAGTGGTTAGCACTCTGTGCTCTTACTGCCAAGGGCCTGGGTTCAATCCCTGGTCGGGGAACTAAGATCCCAAGGAAAGCCTCGTGGTGCAGCCAAAATAAATAAATAAATAAATTTAATAGAGTAATACACGTTAAAAAAAATATTTTTATAATCAGCAATTCTATTCCTGACTATGTACCTGTGGTAAGCAGTATAATACCCCCCAAAATGTCCAGGTCCTAATCCCCGGAACCTGTGTCACATACAAAAGAGAATTAAGGTCGCAGATGGAATTAAGGTTGCTAATCAGCTGGCCTTAAAATAGGGAGATTATCCTGGCTTACCTGAGTGTGCCCAATGTAAATATAGGATCCTTTAGAGTGGAAGAGGGAGGCAAATGAAGAGAGTAAGAGGGAAGTATGATTTCAGAAGAATGGTCATAGAAATACAACATAGCTGGCTTTTTTTAAAAAATAAATTTATTTTATTTATTTATTTACTTCTGGCTATGTTGGGTCTTTGTTGCTGCACGCAGGCTTTCTCTAGTTGCGGCGAGCGGGGGCTACTCTTCATTGCGGTGCACGGGCTTCTCATTGCGGTGGCTTTTCTTGTTGTGGAGCATGGGGTCTAGGCACATGGGCTTCGGTAGTTGTGGCTCACGGGCTCAGTAGTTGTGGCCCGCAGGCTCAGTAGTTGTGGTGCACGGGCTTAGTTGCTCCGCGGCACATGGGATCTTCCCGGACCAAGGCTCGAACCTGTGTCCCCTGCACTGGCAGGCGGATTCTAACCACTGCATCACCAGGGAAGCCCCAACATTTCTGGCTTTGAAGGTGGAAAAAGGAGCTGTGAACAAAGGAAGGTGTGTGGCCTCTAGAAGCTGGAAGAGGTAAGGAAACAGATTCTCCCCTAAAGACTCCAGAAGGGAACACAGCTCTGCCAACACCTTCATTTCAGCCCAGTGAGACCTGGGTTGGATCTCTGACCCGCAGAACTGTAAGATAATACATTGTATTGTTTAGCCCTCTGAGTTTGTGGTAATTCGTTAAAGCAGCAATAGAAAGCTAATACAGTACCCAAGAGAAATGAAAGCATATGTCTCAAGAATGTTCTTAGCAGTTTTATAATAGCCAGAAATTGGAAATAGCCTGGATCTCTACCAACAGGATAATAGATAAACAAACTGTGGCATATCACGTAATAAAATATTACTCAACAATAAGAAGGAACAGACTATACACACAAAGTGGATGAATTTCAAACACATGCTGGGTGAAAGAAGCTGGGCACATACCGTGTGATTCTTTTTATATGAAGTTCTAGAACAAGCGAAACGAATCTATGGTTGAAAAAAAAACCCCTCTGGTTTGCCTTTGGGATAGAGTGAGTGTGAGGATTGATTGGGAAGGGACTGAGAGAATTTGGGGGGATAGAGGTAATGTTGTATAGTAGTCCTCCTTACCAAAGGGGAATGCATTCCAAGAACCCCAGGGGATGCCTGAAACCATGGACAGTACCAAACCCTATATATCAGGGGTACGGACCGGTACCGGTCCCTGGCCTGTTAGGAACCGGGGCACACAGCAGGAGGTGAGCAGCGGCTGAGCGAGTGAAGCTTCATCTGTATTTACAGCCCGCCTTCTGTCGCATTACCACCTGAGCTCCGCCTCCTGTCAGCATTATGGTGAGCTGTATAATTATTTCATTATGTATTAATGTAATAATAATAGAAATAAAGTGCACAATAAATGTAATGTGCTTGAATCATCCCGAAACTGTCCCTCCCCACTGTCCATGGAAAAATGTCTTCCACGAAACCGGTCCCTGGTGCCAAAAATGTTGGGGACCGCTGCTCTATATACTATGTTTTTTTTGATACATACATACCTATGATAAAGTTTAATTTATAAATTAGGCACAGTAAGAGATTAACAAGAAAAATTAATAATAAAAATAGAACAATTATAACAATATACTGTAATAAAAGTTATGTGGATGTGGTCTCTCAAAATATCTTATTGTACAAATTTAATGCCTTTTCCATCTTAACTGAGCACTTATCACACACTGTGGTCGTAACTTTTGCAGTTTGAGGTGCAACAGTAAAACTAGCATGAATTTCTTTTTCCTTCTTCATAATTTCACAGATAGAAATTCATTCTTATCGTAGATTTTAGTAATCTCAGCATACGATTTTTTTTCTTATTGTTGAGAACCTTCACCTTTTCACTTATAGGAAGCACATCACGACTTCTCTTTGGCATATCCAAATTGCCAGCATTGCTACTCCTGTGCTATGGGACCATTACTAAGTAAAGGAAGGGTTACTTGAACATAAGCACTGCATTACCTGACAGTCCCTCTGGTAGCTGAGCCAGCTACTAAGTGACTAATGGTTGGGATAGGCTGGACAAAGGGATGATTCACATCCAGGGCAGGATGAAGCAGGAGGAAGCAGGACAGCACAAGATCTCACCATGCTACTCAGAACAGACCAGCTCTAAAATTTATGAATTGTTTACTTCTGGAATTTTCCATTTAATATGTTCAGATCGTGGTTGATCTAGGTCACAGAAAAGGAAACTGCAGAAAAGGAAGGGCAACTGTATATCTTAAAAAGGATTTCAGTTGCACAGGTATATGCACTTGTGAAATCTCATGGAATAAGCTATGCACTTTATCGTGGGTTGAACTGTGTCCCCCAAAAGATATGTTGATGTCCTGACTGTCAGTACATGTGACTATGACTTTACTTGGAAAAAAAGGGGTTTGCAGATGTAATCAAGTTCAGAAGAGGTCATACTGGATTAGAGTAGCCTTACATCCAATGATTGGTGTTTTTACAAGAAGACCATGTATAGACACAGGCATACAGAAAAACGCAGGGAGAATACCATGTGTTGACAGAGACAGAGATTAGAGTAATGTAACTACAAGCCAAGGAATGCTACAAGAAGCTGGGAGAGAGGCTTGAAAGAGATTCTTCCTCAGAGCCTCCAAAAGAAGGCAACCTCACCAACACCTTGATGTCAGACTTGTAGCCTCTGAAACTAAGAGAGAATAAATTTCTGTTGTTTAAAGCCACATAGTTTACAGTATTTGTTATAACACCCCTAGGAAACTAATACAAACTTAAGTTTGTGCACCTCACTATATGTAAACTTCATCTTAAACAGATAAGCATAAAAATACTGGATTCTAACTTATAATATGTATGTGAAGCATTTAAGTGTCTGAAACTAAATTTGAATTGTTGAAACTAAATGTTGGGTATATGAGTATTCAATGTACAATTAAACAGCATTGTACAGTATACAATTCTTTAATCTTTTCAGTATATTTGAAAATTTTTTGTTTGTTTGTTTTGTTTTTGCGTTACGCGGGCCTCTCACTGTTGTGGCCTCTCCCGTTGCGGAGCACAGGCTCCAGACGCGCAGGCTCAGCGGCCATGGCTCACGGGCCCAGCCGCTCCGCGGCATGTGGGATCTTCCCGGACCGGAGCACGAACCCGTGTCCCCTGCATCGGCAGGCGGACTCTCAACCACTGCGCCACCAGGGAAGCCCTTGTATGCTTATTTGCCATTTGTGTGTCTTCTCTGGCGAAGTGCCTATTCACAAGTTTTCAATTAGATTGTTTGCTTTCTCATTGTTGAGTCAAAGAGTCCTTTATATATTTTGTATGCAAGCCTTTTATCAGATATGTGTTTTGCAAATATTTTCTCCCAGTCTGTGGCTTGTCTTTTCATTCTCTTAACTGTGTCTTTTGAAGAGCAGAAGTTTTTATTTTTAAGAAAGTCTAATTCATAATTTTTTCTTTCATTTCTATTGGTGTTATATCTACAAACTCATTACTAAACCCAAGACTGTGTAAATTTTCTCCTACTTTTTCAAGAACTCTTGTACTTCTGTACTTTACATTCAGGTCTGTGATCAACTTTGAGTTAATGCTTGTGAAAAGTGTAGGTCTGTGTTTAAGTTCATTTTTTTGCAAATGGATGTTCAATTGTTCTAACACCATTTGTCCATTGAATTGCCTTTGTTCCTTTGTCAATTATCAGTTGACTATTTTTGTGTGGGTTTACTTCTGTGCTCTCTATTCTGTTCCACTGATCTATGTGTCTATTATTTTCCTAATACCATGCAAAAAAATGAAATACTTAGAAATATATTTTAAAAATTATGTCCACAACCTACACATCGAAAACTACCAAATATTCTGGAGATCTAAATAAATGGAGAGATATATCATCTTTATAGATCAGAGAACACATTGTTAGTATGTCAGTTTTTTCCCAAATTGATCTGTAGATTCAATGTATTCCTAATCAAAATCCCAATGTACTTTTTTTTTTTTTTTTTTTTTGCGGTACGCGGGCCTCTCACTGTTGTGGCCTCTCCCGTTGCGGAGCACAGGCTCCGGACGCGCAGGCTCAGCGGCCATGGCTCACGGGCCCAGCCGCTCCGCGGCATGTGGGATCTTCCCAGACCTGGGCACGAACCCGGGTCCCCTACATCGGCAGGCGGACTCGCAACCGCTGCGCCACCAGGGAAGCCCCCCAATGTACTTTTTTTGTAGCAAATGACACACTTATTCTAAAACTTAAAGATCTTCCTTGACTTATAGTGGGGTTTTGTCCTGATAAACCCATCATAAGTTGAAAATACCGTAAGTCAAAAATGCATTTAGTACTCCTAATCTACTGGACTCATAGCTTAGCCTAGCCTACCTTAAACGTGCTCAGAACATTTACATTAACTTACAGTTGAACGAAATCATGTAACACAACGCCTATTTCATGATAAAGTGTTGAATATCTCATGTAATTTATTGAATGCTGTACTGAAAGTGAGAAATAGAACGGTTGTGTGAGTACAGAGTAGTTATAAGTATATCGGTTGTTTATCTTGTGATCATGTGGCTCACTGGGAGCTGCAGCTCACAGCCAATTGCCCAGCATCACAAGAGAGTATCATACTGCATATCCCTAGCTTGGGAAAAGATCAAAATTCAAAGTATGGTTTTCACTGAGTATTGATTTTGCACCATTGTAAAGTTGAAAAAACCACCATCTGTATATGGAAATTTCAAGGACCTAGAATATCCAAAACAATCTTGAAAAGACTATTGGAATACTTACATTTCATGGTTTCAAAACTAAATATATATATATATATATATATATATATATACACAAACACACACACACATTTATATGAATTACTTTGCTGTACACCTGAAACATTGTAAATCAACTATAGTTCAATAAAAAAAATTTTTTTAACTTAAGACAAAGATTCAGTAATCAAGACAGTGTTGAATGGGCATAAGGATAGACTGAGAATTCAGAAGTAAACCTTTACATTTATGATCAATTAATTTTTAATAAGGATGCCAAGACCAGAAATGAATAATCTTTTCAACAAATGGTGTTGAGACAAATAGATATCCACATGCAAAACAATGAAGTTAGACCCCTACCTCACACAAGTATAAAAAAATAACCCAAAATGGATTATAGACCTAAAAGTAAGAGATAAAACTCTTAGAGGAAAACATAGGAGTAAATCTTCCTGCCCTTAGTTTAGGCAATAGTTTCTTATATATGACTCCAAAAGTACAAGCAACAACAATAAAAATAGATAAATTGGACTGCATCAAAATTAAAAAATTTTGTGCTTTAAAGGACACCAGTAAGAGAGTGAGAAGTCAACCAAGGCAAAGATTCAAAATAGTCACAACACCAAATGCTAGCAAGGATGTGGAGCCACAGAAACTCTCATTCATTGCTGCTGGGAATTTTAAATGGTACAGCCACTTTGCAAGACAGTTTCTCACAAAACTATACATACTCTTACCATACGATCCAGTAACTGCGCTCCTTGGTATTTACCCAAAGGAACTGAAAACTTATGTCCACACAAAAGCCTGCTCACAGATGTTTACAGCACAGTCACCAAAATTTGGAAGTAACCAAGATGTCCTTCAACAGGTGAATGGATAAATAACTGTGGTACATCCAGATAACAAAATATATGTCGGGCTTCCCTGGTGGCGCAGTGGTTGAGAGTCCGCCTGCCGATGCGGAGGACGCGGGTTCGTGCCCCGGTCCGGGAGGATCCCGCGTGCCGCGGAGCGGCTGGGTCCGTGAGCCGTGGCCGCTGGGCCTGCGCACCTGGAGCCTGTGCTCTGCAACGGGAGAGGCCACAGCAGTGAGAGGCCCGCGTACCGAAAAACAAAACAAAACAAAAAACAAACAAAAAAACCCCCCACAAAATATGTCAAAACTAAAAAGAAATGAGCTATCAAGCCATGAAAAGACATAGCAGAAATTTAAATGCATATTATTAAGAAGCCAATCTGAAAAGGCTACATACTGTATGATTCCAACTGTATGACATTCTGGGAAAGGCAAACTATAAAGACAGTAAAAAGATCAATGGTAACTGGGGGGAAGAGGCAAGGGAGGGATGAGCAGCTAGAGTGCAGAGCATTTAGGGCAGTGAAACTATTCTATATGATACTACAGTGGTGGATACATGTATATATTTGTCAAAAATCATAGAATGGGGACTTCCCTGGCGGTCCAGTGGTTAAGACTCCGTGTTTCCAATGCAGGGGGTGTGGGTTCGAGCCCTGGTTGGGGAACTAGGATCCTGCATGCTGTGTGGCGTGGTCAAAAAAAACCCAAAAAAACAAACGAAAAAAAACGCAGAATGTACAAAACCAAGAGTGAATGTTAATGTAAACTATCTACCTTGAGTGACAATTATGGGTTAGTGTAGGATCATCAACTGTAACAAATGTCCCACTATGGAACAGGGGGATGTTGATGGTGAGGAAGGCTGTGCATGTACGGGGACAGGGTGTATATGAGAACTCTCTGCACTTCTGCTCAATTTTGCTGTGAATTTTAAATTGCTCTAAAAAATAGTCTTTTTTTGTCAACCTGTAGAATGGAAGAAAATATTTGCAAATTATATATCTGATAAGAGATTCGTTCCCAGAATATTTAAAGAACACTTGCAACGCAATAATAAAGACAAACAAATTACAAACGAACAAAAGATTTTAATAGACATTTTTCCAAAGAAGAGCTACAAGCGACCAATAAGTATTTGAAATTATGCCCATCATCCTTGGTCATTAGATAAATGCAAATCAACACTGCACTAGGACACCAGTTCACACCACACTAGGACGGCTGTACTAAACAAAAGACAGCATTTGTGAGAATGTGGAGACATTGGAACCCTCGTACACAGCTCTGGGAATGGTAAAACGGTGCAGCTGTTTTGAAGAGCAGTTTGGCAGTTCTTCAAATGTTAAACAGAGAATTACCACATGACCTAGAAATTCCATACCTGGGTATATACCTAATATAATTTAAAACAGGTGTTTGAACAAAAACTTGTCCACTAAAGTTCAGCAACACTATGCACAATAGCAAACGGTGGAAACAACCCAAATGGCCATCAGCTGATGAATGGAAAAACAAAATGTGGTATATCAATACAATGGAAAACTATTCAACAATAAAAAGAAATGAAATATTAATACACACTACATGAACACTGAAAACATTTACTAAGTGAAAAAAGCCAGACACGAAAGCCACATATTGTATGAGTCTGTTCATATGAAATATCAAGAATAAGCAAGTCCATAGAAATGAAAGATTGCGGTTGTTAGGAGCTGGCTGGAGGCGACAATGAGGAGTGACTGCTAATATGTATGGAGTTTCTTTGTATGGAGATGAAAATGTTCTGAAATTAGTGTTGAAGGCTGCACAACTCTGTGCATATACTAAATACCACTGAATTGTATGCTTTAAAGGATGAATCTTTTGATATACGAATTATGTCTCAATAAAGCTGTTGTAAAAAAATAGCTGACTGGGTTGGCAAAGAAAACTCAATAGCTAGAGTGCGGTGATAGTTTATTAAACTATCCCAGAGGATTATAAGCATACTTACCATTTCTAATATGTATAGTCAAGTTAAAATAAATCAGGTAAATACTTGATTTGTGTTTTAAAAGAAATTGAAAGTCTACAGCCCAGTGCTGTTAACGACACCACAGAGATTATTGTTTGTGGTTTGGCAAAGCTCACTACATTTTCCTTATAGAAGTGGTTCTGTAGACATCCTACAGAGCTACGTGTGCAGAAGAATTAAATTCTGGTTTATCTCCTAAAATCCTATGGAAAATTTAAATGGTCAAATTTCAGAATAGCTCATTCAAAAACTCTCTAAAAAGTATAAAGCCATAAGACTTAGCCAAATTAAGTGAAAAATTTCTCCCCACTGGATCTTTTATTCAAGAACATAATTTAATGATCAGCCATGTCCATGAGCTGGTCACCTTATCAATTGCCTCTGAAAAATCCTAGGTGGAATATCTATCCACAGTTTGTATCTACTCACCCCACTGTCTCACTTCTCATTGCTAGGATACCACTTCTTTGTGATGTCGACCTATTGGAATATTAAAAATTTATTTCTAATCAAGCTTTTATTCTACATGGCTTTAGGAAAAGAAGAAAGCAAAGTCCATGCACACATAAGACAGCTTCCAGAATGAATTTAAATCATTGATGATAATTCTAAACTAATTTCTTATTTAAAAATTGAAAAACCTGACTTTATCATTAAAATTGCAAGTCTTAGCCTGTGTATTAGTTTGTCTGTAAGTGGAAGGGGAGGTCATATCACAGAATCCTTTCCTTCCTTCAAAATGGCTGACTAATTTTTATCTCTCAAAGATGAAACCTCCAGGGTACAGAAAAAGTCCTCCTTCAGAGAAGATTCATTTTCTTCTTACTTCTTAGGGCTTCCAGGTTCAAAACTAGAAACTGGAACAATCTATTTTCCTGTCACTTTCCAAAAGTGACAGATTAGAAGGTTAAAAAAATTGGTATTATTCAGTTTATTTTTATTCCAATTAATTCATGTCACTGATGTATACTGAACACCCTCTATGCACAAGTCATTGTACTAACCCATGTGGAGAGTGTAGAAATGAATTGGCAACAGTCACTGTCTTCAAGAGGATCGTAAACTAGTGAAGAAATGAACATATGCACAATATCCAATGTCAGTCTCCCAGGGGCAGGGGACGGAGTCACTCCAGGCCCAGTGGGTAGAGTCCCAGCACCTTCTCTGGGGTCTGCAGAAACACAGGTCTGGAGCCTGCATTGGTTGGGCGTTGAGCCAAAGGGGCAGGTAAGTATGCAGCATCGTCAGGGTACTAGAGTAGCACCAGAGCAACAGCTTGAAGCTGGTCACCACACAAGGGAAACCAATGTGTGAAGACAAATTCATAGGGCAGGGCTCAGCTGGGCATTCCTAGGTGGTGCCTGGGGCCTCTGCCCTGGACACTGAGGGGGCTGGTAAAGGAGGACATGACCCAACTTCACTAAGCAGGAGTAACAAGGAATGGGCATACAAAGAACAAGGAAGAGGAAGACAAAATATGAAGGTTGGAGAGTGCTGCCATATTAAAGCAATGGCTAGTAGTAGTGGGCCAGGAGTGTGAAGTGTATTCAGCTGTGGGCTGAGGAAGCAGTGCAGTGGGAGATAGAGCTGGGATCTTGGGCCAGATTAAGAAGGGCCTTGAAATGCCATGCTACGGAATTTGGACTTTATTCTATATGTGCAGTGAGGATTCATCCAGCACTGTTGAGTGATGCAATGTTGTAAAATATTGCCCTTCAATAACAAGCTAACTTAGCAACTTAACTCAGGAACAGTTAAAAATTACTAGCTTTTCAACATTTCAAAATAAGTTATTCTCTGTGTGCCCCCTCAGACCCATTCTTCACCTTCTCCCTCCTGCGCTGTGCCCCAGAAGGCTTTCACCAGGCTCCCTCGTCCTCTGGCTTCTGGTAGGGTGTGTCCAGTGGGAGGCACCAGCAGGCCCGCAGTTCAGAAGGAGAGAGAGGTACGGATGTGTTTGGTAAGTGTTTCTCTCCCAAGGCCTCAGCTCTTGTGAAGTGTCTCCTTTCTACAGCTACAGCTCTCCCCAGGTTCTGGTTACTGCCTCCTTCTCCTGCCCCTTCAGGTCTAAGGGTGGTAATGAATCCCCACTGTTGCCAGTCACTGGATGCCTCACCATTCCTTAATGTTTTCTTGAACCTGATATATTGGTGGGGGTGAGGGGGCAGTTCTCTAAGACCACCCTCCGGTTAGATGATTCACTGAGAGGACACACATGACTCAACATATATTAATACTCATGGCTAAGATTTCTTACAGCCAAAGAATACAAAGCAAAATCAACAAAGGTAAAAGGTACATGGGGTGAGGTCTGGAAGAAACCAGACAGAAGGTCCAAGAGGACTGTCCCAGTGGAGTCACACAAGACCTGCTTAATTCCTCCCACAGTGAGTTGTGACAGCCTGTGTGAAATCTTACCTACCAGGAAAGCTCATTACAGGCTCAGTGCCCAAGATTTTTACTGGAGACTGGTCACATAGGCCCCCTCTGCACGTACCAGAATGCCAGACTCCTAGAGGGGAATCAGGCGTTCAACATAAACCATACAGTTCGCACAAAGAGTTTAGGCACGATGAGCCTTTCTTATCAGGGAAGAGTGGCAACCCTCCCCAAATCCAAGTTCCCAGATGCCAACCAAGGGCCACCTTTGCGAGCAGGCCTGTCTAAGGATAGCAGTCCACTCTGTTAATTCTTTTCTGTACACCTGCCCACACGTCTGTACATTATTTCTTCACTCAAGACTTTTCAGTCAAACCCTTTCAAGTGCACTGTTTCCTCCAGAGACCCTAACAATTATAAGATAATATTTGTATCTATCTATCTATGTGTCTGTTCATACACATATATACACTGATGGGCAGTCACTTCTGCAAAACTCACTACCTTTCTCTTCAGTTTTACTTCAGAGTTTCCCAGGTCTGACGTGGAGGCATTGAAGGCACCCCGGGGCCACTGAGCACATCCTCCACTGGGAGTTCTCCCCCATCTTTGTGGCCATGTGATTGAGTTTCTCTCTCCATTTGTCCTCTAAGTACCGTCAGGGGATGGATTCTGTTCTGACTGAGGCTCTGGAACACTTCCCACCACTTAATATCTCTTCCTTTGGGGCCGGCCCTGCACAAACCAAACAGCAGAAAAGGAACCCCACTGCTTGCACCACCTGACTTTCAACTTGGCCCCTTTTAGAACCTCATGCCCTGCCACCCTTGACCCTGTCACTGCCTAAATGGACCTTGAATTTTCGAAGCCCCAGTAGATGCGCGGTTAATTGAACTTTGGGGCGTTTTGACGCCTCATCGCCCCAGCCCTGATACCCACCCCCCAAATGGGGTAGTCCCCTTATGACTCATCCAGCAGTCTCTGGCTTTTTTTATGCCCTTCCCTCAGGTCCGAGCCCACCCCAACTTCCTTTCTTGCTATTGTGAATATTTCGGCTATCTGTTGTTACATTTAAAATCCACCTTAAATTTAGTGGCTGAAATCATCCACCATCTTATGATACCTCATGCTTTTGTAGGTCAGGAATTTGGGCAGCATTTGGTTGGACAAGGCTTCTGCTCCACACGGTGTCAACTGGGGCCATTTTGGTGGTATTCAACTAGCAGCTGGGCTGGGTTGGAGGGTGCAAGACAGCTGGGAGGCTGACTCAGTGGGTCTCCTCTCCACTCGCATGCAGTCTCAGGGCCTCTCTATATGGTTCCCCCAGCAGGTTAGTCATATTTCCTACACGACAGCCAAGGGAGCCAAGAAACCCCAATAGGAGCTGCCAGTCCTTTTAAAGGTTACGTCTAGAACCGGCACAGCATCACTCCTGCCATGTTCTACTGCCCAAAGTAATCCCAGGCAGCCTGGATTCAAGGAGAAAGGGAAGAGACCCTACCTCTCACTGGGAGGAGTGTCAGAGAACGTACGGAGAAATACGTGGAGGTTCCGACATGTCTCACAGCCAACTATATTCAGATTATGACCACAAATCTCTTAAATAAAGCATCCTAAACCACATCTTCTTATTCCCAATTTGAGAATCATCAGTTAGAAATGGAACGCTGAGAATCACAGCAGCAAAACCAACCCTGGCGCCCAGTTAGTGTATCCACAAGCTTTGCTCTTTAGTTTCCCTCCTGTCCCTATGTCACTGTGCACAGTGATGTCTCAGGCTAAAGAATCATTTTCCCTTCCAGGCATTAAAGTCTGAGTCCCTCACACTAGGAGGGTTATAAATCACCAACATGAGGTTGGATTTTGCAACAGAACTGGTGTTAAAGATCCTTTGGCAGTGACTCCTTCTCGCCTTGTCTATTTTTTTCAGAGGAGCATATGTCGGGGGGTTGGGGTGTCCTTCTGTGCTTATGTTTGTTTCCCTCCTGGTTGAGGCCGGGCCACTACACCCCAAGCATGGGATGACTGGGATCCTCCTGAAGCCATTCTAGGAGCCCATGTTCAGGACTTGTGCCCAGGGTCGCAAGAGGGTGAAACCACCATATAGAAATCCTCCTGGAAAAGCCCCATGGACAGTGTCCCGGAGACCCTCCTACCGAATCCCACTTTCTAGAGAAGATTGTCGGTGAGATTCCAGTTCCCACATGACTTGTCTGTCCAGAAGACATATATGCGATCTGTGTAAAACTGCCCAACTAAAGCACCGAGGAATACCAATAGGAGGGATAGATTACACTGAGGGGTGGGGATTTTAAAGGACTTGGGACATATTACTGAATAATGTGTGTTACTTCTACACACGTTTTTAAAGTAGAAAAAGAGTAAGCATCATTTGCAGTGTTCACACACGCAAAGCCCTTTTGCAGCTGTAATCTCAGGGGAACGTCACTTGGTCCTCTGTGAAGTGCGGCCCCTTGTGCAGGTGCGGGAGTTCAGATCACTTAAATCAATTGCTTAAGGTCACCCAGGTCTTTTGTGGTCAAATTATACGTAATGACTTTAAAGGAGAAAAAAAAGATAATTTTCTTGTTTTTAACTCGAAAAAAACCAAGAACAATAAATTAAACCCGAGTTTCAGCATCCTGTAAATAGGATTTTCCTACTCTTCCACACACTGTTCGTAGTATTTATTTCTTCCATCCGCATTGTAAAGCACCTTCTCATGCTGTAACACTTCACGTACTGGAGGGCTGTCTGCCAGCCTTAGATACACACCACACTTACAGAAGAGGACAGTAGCCCCAGAGAGGTCCCTGATGGCCATTTTCTGTACCTCTCCTTGAGCCAAAGAACAGCTCAAACTCTGCATGAGAGAGATCTGTCCCTAACAAATGATAGTGACTATCTGGACCAATCTGATTAGTTTTCTTAAGAATTTGAATGTGAGGCGTGGGAAGGAGTGGTGAAGCAGAAAGACATGCAGAGAGAAGATGGTAGCAAAGGCCAAGAAACAGCAGAGGTCATGAGTTGATAGAAGACGTGAATAAGTAAAAGCTATAGAGGAACCAGAAGATATTAGAAGGCAGAAGCCATTAAAGAAGGAAAAGGAGGAAGAGGTGGGGTGTGGGGGGGGGAGGAAGAAGAGAAGAGGGTGAGGGGAACAAGAAGAACAAGAACAAACGGGAGCCTTGAGTAAGCAGAAGCTAAAGGACACGCACGCTGGAGAGGAAGGTGGTTGGTTGGAGGATAAATAACAGAGTCAGACAGCTGAGTCCATCCAACTGCTGAGCACCTCAGTTGGGACTGACAACTCCAGGTGCTGAGGGGATGTCCAGGTGACCCAGCCTCTAGAACCGCATTGGATCCCGATGACCTCCTTGTTCACAAACTCTGTTCCCTCCTCTCCCTCTGAGGCCTGATTGAGCAACTACTCCTGGGTTCCCATGGGGCCTGGCCATAGGGCTGGTGGTCTGATCAACTTATGCCCAAGAGTATCCTCACAATAAATCTCCTATGATTTGAAGTGAATTGAGTGAGTGCCTATTTCTTGCTACCCCAAAAGACTAACACAACAGTTGTAATGAAAACCCACAAGTATATTCCTTACAAACCAAATATAGGATGACGAAAATATCGATGCTCTTAAAAGTTTGGTTTGGCACTACAGGGCCCCGTGCCATCGTGACAATACAGATTTAAGGCAACACACATTTAAGAAGTGACAATCTTTACACCTTCTACTTAGGTATCCTAGTGATCCTACTGACGAGATAATATCACCAGACCAAGCCTCTAGTTTCAACCTAGAGCCCAAGAGAGTGTTCTGTATATAGGAAGTGTTTACTAAATGCTAACCATTGCAGTTGATAGAAAATATTGACGATATCGTCTACCAGAAGTTATAAATCAGGGTGGTATTACCCCCTCAGGGGGCATCTGAAACCAAGTGGGGACACTTTTCCTTGTCAATGGCTGAGGTCTTCTGTTGGCATTTAATGGGAAAGGGTCAGGAAGGCTAAAATTCCTACAATGCTCAGGAGAGTCCCATACAATGAAGAATTATCCTGATCAAAATGTAAATGCTGCCGCCTTTAAGAAACACTAGACCTTCATACACAGGTATGTAGTAACCAAACTAAAAACTGTAGCCTGTAGCCTGACCCACGGTCAGACAACAGAATAGCATATTTTAAATCATGATCGTTCCATCAAAGTAATATATTTGCTAATTTAGCTACAGACCAGTCCCAGTGCTTGTATTTAGCCTCTCTCAGGAAAGACAACAAACTCCCCTCCAGGAACACCCACATCCCAGGACAAGAGACAAGAGGATATATTTGTCCAGGCAAGAAAACAGGACCTATTTTGTTTGGCAGTAGGTTAGCTTCATTTATTACTTGTAAATATTGAGTGTCCTGGTATGTGGGCCTCTGTTTGCATTGCGGTCCAGGTCCTACATAAGTTAGGGGTAGGCCTGCTCATACCCTGGTTGGCTAGTCTGGGTATGACTAAAAAAATAGAGCCCATCATAAGACTCAGAAAAATAACCACTGCCCTTAATTTGTATGATTCGTCTACAATTTAAATTCTGTTCCCTCGAGGGAAACTGTGGAGAGGATCTCTTTTCCAGATCACATAAGCAGATGCCCTCACGTTCAGACTGGGGGACCTGTCATTTTTTGAAGGTTTGTACGTTTTGCAGGGGCTCCTTGGGAGCCAGCTATGCCTCTGCCTTTTAAGTCTCTGCCTCGCATCCCAATTTGAGAAAACTAGAATCTTTGTTCACAAGTGAACTACATGTTTCCTTATTTTTGATGAAACAGCTGCATGACAAACTGGTTCGTTTTATCACCCGTACATTAAAGTACAAGGGTTGAAAGTCTAATCACTGACTTGTATTTTAATGGCATTAAGAAAAATGTCTCAAATGAATAAAAGCTTGTTAACATTTCTATCAGAGGATAGGATGGGAAATATTTTTTTCCCTTTCCTTAAGAGCTTTTCTGGTGACCAGAAATGTCAATTTCAATTCTGTTTCAATCTCAGAGCAATTTTTTTCCTTACATTTGTTTGGTTAAAGCCTCCATTTCTATTTTCTTCCTCTGATCACCTTGAAGGTAAATAAATAAAATAAGACAATGTGATTAAATTTTCTTTCTCTGCTTAGAGCCTTAATTCACAGAATATTTTTCCTACTTCTTTTTTCTTTTTTTTGGCAGTACGCAGCCTTCTCACTGTTGTGGCCTCTCCCGTTGTGGAGCACAGTCTCCGGATGCGCAGGCTCAGCGGCCATGGCTCACGGGCCCAGCCGCTCCACGGCACGTGGGATCTTCCCGGACCGGGGCACGAACCCGTGTCCCCTACATCGGCAGGCGGATTCTCAACCACTGCGCCACCAGGGAAGCCCTCCTACTTCTTTAAAAAGCACCTAAAATAGGCTCTTTCTCAAAAATCTAACTGTAGCTTTTACTCAGTAACCACCTTTTTTAAAAAAAACAAACAAACGTGTTGTTATGGCAATTGCCCGCTCGATTTCAAACTGGCTTTGCAGAGCAAATGTGACTATTTCCTAAGGAACAAGAAGGCTGCCTTCAAGTTGAAAAGAAAGGTGCCATGTCTATGGTCTGTAGCTCAAAGCCACAGCACTAGATTAGAAGTCAGGAAACAGCTCGGATACCAGTTTGATGTGGGACCCTCTGGACTCCAGCCTCCTGCTCAGAGCAAGAGCCTTGTCTGAGGTCACTTCCAGCCTTGAAGGTCTATAATTCCACAGGTTAATGTCTTAAGCCTGGAGGAGAATCTATAGAAAGTTCCAGAGGTTCAGCCCAGTGTATCTATCAGGGAAGCAGCTATTTCTCTTCCCCATTACTCTCCAAGAGAGAGGTAAAGGCAGAATGAGATAAATAGAGAACAAGAGTATTTTACCACAAAGTGTCTTGGAAGCAGAGATTTCTTAATAATACCAAGTACTTACATATGCCCTATGTTCCAGAAACTGTTCTAAGAGTTTTATACAGATTAACTCATTTAATCCTCACCACAACCCTATTAGGTGGGCAACAGTATTGCATCACCAGTTTACTGATAAGGAAATTGATGTAATTGATGCTAAGTGACTTACCTAAGATCATTCAATCGTCAATGGTGGCATTGGCATTTGGACCCAACCCGGCATGTGGTTCCAGAGCCCAGATAGTGCTGACCACAGTAATCACTTTCCACCTATAAATAAGTAGACTGGTGTAGTGGGAAACGTCTGATATTTGGAGTCTAATTGTGTTGAAATCCTGGGTCCACCATGTCCTAGTTCTGTTACCTTAGGGACTGATTTAACCTCTCACAACCTCAGCAATCTATCAGCAAGTTATACCTTCAAAGGCTGGTGGTAAGGTTTTAACTAGATAATGCAGGAAAAAGTATTTTGTAAACCTTAGAGCCTTAAGCAAACAGTAACAATGAATCTATCTTTGGTAGGTAATACCGAAAAGCAGCAGTTTCATTAACCAAGCTTAAAGTCATAAGCAAAAAAATATATAGTTTTAACTTTAAAAATATAGGTTTCGGGCTTCCCTGGTGGTGCAGTGGTTAAGAATCAGCCTGCCAATGCAGGGGACACGAGTTTGAGCCCTGGTCTGGGAAGATCCCACATGCCGCGGAGCAACTAAGCCCATGCACCACAGCTACTGAGCCTGCGTGCCAAAACTATTGAAGCCCGTGCACCTAGAGCCCGTGCTCCGCAACAAGAGAAGCCATTGCAATGAGAAGCCTGCGCACTGCAACAAAGCCCGGCTAGCCACAACTAGAGAAAGCCCGCATGCAGCAACAAAGACCCAACACAGCCAAAAATAAATGAAATAAAATAAAATAATTTAAAAAATATATGTATATAGGTTTCGATTTCTTTTGGGGGGTCCAGGGAGAAGAGATGAGGGCCAAGGATAGAGAGAAAATATGTATTTTAGGAGCAGTGAATCTTCCCAAGGGCCTAAAATAATACTACTTTGAACCAAAATAAGAGATAAAATGGTTTCTGAGTCACTTCTTTCAAATCATCTCAGTGCCATTAACTACTGGAAGATGTTGGGCAGGACCCAGGGACCAGTGCAATAGGATGAGACTCATTCAACAGCCTGAAACAGGAGCTAGAAGAGTCTAAGTGACAAAACACAGAAACATCCGACACTTGGCTTGGCCCAGCTTCCTGGGTGGTCAGCTCCTCACTTGACGCTCACACTCGCCCCAGAAGGATCCTGGGGGTTGGCTTGTTAGAGTCAGGGGGCCTCCTGCAGGCACCTTCTGCAGGGGGTGCCTTCTGTTCTCCGTTCTTCTTTCCCAGGGCTCCCAAGGATTCAACCTGATTTTATTTCCATTTCGGCGTTGTCCATTCTATCTCCTACTCTGGCTTTTTTTTTTTTTTTTGCGGTACGCGGGCCTCTCACTGTTGTGGCCTCTCCCGTTGAGCAGCACAGGCTCCGGACGCGCAGGCTCAGCGGCCATGGCTCACGGGCCCAGCCGCTCCGCGGCATGTGGGATCTTCCCGGACCAGGGCACGAACCCGCGTCCCCTGCATCGGCAGGCGGACTCTCAACCACTGCGCCACCAGGGAAGCCCTCCTACTCTGGCTTTAAGCTTCCCCTTGCGTTAGGAAATGCTGTGACAGAGGACACAGTCTCCCCAGCCTCCCTTTGCTTGCTGACCCTCAAAATAAACATTCAGGCCTCTTTCATGTTGAGGATTTTAACACTAACCAGTTAGGAGAAGCAGCCAGTGGGTAACCAGCAGATCTTAAATGCTCATGTTCCATCTTCACTGATCTTCCCTGCTCCCCAAATGCCAGAGGACCTGCCCAGAGACCATCACTCCTCGAAGACAGTGTGTGCTAGACTGGATCATGCACCCCAGGCCAGCTCTGTAAAGATCCTAGGCCCTGTGAGCCACTTCTTAGCGTTGGTTTTCAGTGACAACCCCTTATCCACTTTCCAGGTCAATGGCTCTAGTTTCTCTACATGAGAACAGTTCTTTCCCCCTTTGCCCCCAAGGAAGTACTCCCTGGTATCAGGTCAGTCTGCCCCACCCAGCAGATGTTCTCTTCCTCTTCTCCTTAACTCCCTTTGTCTCAGCCTCCCATCTCTTCCCTGCATCGATCCTTTCCTACGTGTTTCATCTGTAAGCAGTCACTCAGAGAGGACAGTTACATCGTATTTCATCCTGAGTGGCTCTTCTTTGTTTCATCTGAAGATTTTTCTCTTCTTTTTTTAACTTTTCTAAATTATGAAAAAGATACACACTCATTTCTATAAGTTCTTTAAAAGTTCAGAGTCTTCTCACCTTCTGACCAATCCCATTCCGCTGACCTAACCAATGATGTCAGTTTGCTGTGCAATTTTCCCTCCCACCTTCCCAAATTGGATCATATTATTCCAGGGACTAACTTTCAGGGACAGTCAGGAGCTTGAGGTGATTGTTCCCTGAAGAGAAGAAGGTAATAGAAAGAAATCTGTGTGTTTAATCTAGGTTGGTGGCTGGCAGCACTACACAGACTTGAGTGTTCAGGACTTGGGAGTCAGAACACCTGTTGCTTATCTCCTGTGTGGCTTTAAGTGGGTCGTTTCACTTCCCCAAACTTTATTTTCCAGATAACAAATTAGACATTCTAATAACTTACCTCAAAAGAGCTGTTGGGGGCTTCCCTGGTGGTGCAGTGGTTGGGAGTCCGCCTGCCGATGCAGGGGACGCGGGTTCGTGCCCTGGTCTGGGAAGATCCCACATGCTGCGGAGTGGCTGGGCCCATGAGCCATGGCCGCTGAGCCTGCGCGTCCAGAGCCTGTGCTCCGCAATGGGAGAGGCCACAGCAGTGAGAGGCCCGCGTACCGCAAAAAAAAAAAGAGCTGTTGGGAAACTCCTAGAAACAATGTGTTCAGAGGAGCCCTGTAGTACTAGGAAACATTGAAGAAGTATCAACAGTGTTTCTTATTATTACCTATTAAAATAGTGCCAGAGAAATGTGCATTTCTGAAAGGGAATACCCCAATCACTTCAGAATAATAAATGATAAAATAATCAGGTTTCTTTGCCAAGCATTCGAACACACCCGGTATAAATCAAGATGTCTTATTTAGGGTGAACGTCAGGCGATCTCTCCTAGAGGGAAGAAGGTGAGTCAGTTTTCCCCAGAGCTCAAGAGTTTTCCCTCAGGAACTTAAAAGAGAACTTTAAAAGAGAATAATTCAACAGAAACCTTTCAATATCGCCTTCCCAAGCAAAAGGTTCAGGGCATTGACAAGACACGGGGCAGTCAAGGATGGACCTCAAATGGTACTTATTCTCAACACTATTCCTTTCTGGCACTACAGGTGATCCTGTGATTAATACGTCTTCTTACCAATGTCCTCCAAGGAATTACTCTGGGAGAGGCTCTGTGTAGGAAGCACATAACATGAGTCTTCAGTCTTAATACAGTTGAAAGCCAAACAGCGTGATGCTGGAGAAATCTTTGTTGATTTGCCAAGAATCACTGGGACGGTGTGCTCCAAGCAGTATCATGTAAGTAATAAGCTCTCACAGTTGTGAGAGTGGCCTATGCTTGTTTCTTCCATGAGGAACAGAGACAGATTGTGATTTAAATTCCTCAGGAATAAAAGCCTCTGGCTGTTCAGCAAGTCCTCCCTTTGGGGAAACTGAAGTCAATGGCCAATGGCCAATTTGGATTTGGGGCACCTCAGAGATGAATAAGTACTGAACAAAATATTCACAAGACATATTCTATGGTCACCTTGGCCCCAGAGAGACATCACATAAACACTTGCATCTGCTCGTAGCTAAAGGAAACAGGATGGGGAGGAAAGGTAACCTGACTGGATGCGGAGCTAGTTTCCTGGTTACACAGGGCTGTGGTGAGCCGCCTGCCGGCCGCTTAACCACTCTAAGACTCATGTCTCCATCTCGAAAATGGAGACATTCGTTTGGAATCCCTCCAAAGGATAGTAAATAAGAAACATCTATAAGGTGGACCAATCCTCCTGCTGTCAGGATTGAAAGCCTTAGGAGCATAGTGTCCTCATCCCCCTTGACGTGGAACATTTACAGTACTCCTCCAGTGTGACCTTGGACTCCAGCTACATTCCTTCAAGAGCAACTGAGGTTACCTGTGGCCCCACAGTTGGCATTCCTGTCACTTCAGACACAGTGTCTTCACCGTTTCTCATCTCTGCTCCCCATTATAAAGGACTCATGCAAGCCATGGATATCTTTTTGTGAACCCTGATAAGTTCCCCCTTCAAACAATCCTACAGCCAAAAGCATCTTCCTCTTTTCTCCTAACGGTATTTCTCCATCTTTTAATAACTACACACTTTCCAGTCACACACACACACACACACACACACACACACACACACAGAGAGAGAGAGAGAGAGAGAGAGAGAGAGAGAGAGAGAGAAATAGATAGATAAACGATTGATTGAAAGATAGGTAGATAAGTAGATAGGTAAACATAAACTCCAGGGGAGAGTCACGTTGCCTTGGCAGGATGGTGGGAAGATTTGTTATTGTGACTACATTCCTAAATTATAAATCCCAGGAAGAGGACAAAGTTAAATCTGAATGTCTCTGTAGTAAGTTGGGAAAAAAAACTCTGATTTTAATCTAGTGGAAGAAAAACAGAAACGATATACACAATATCTCTAGCCCTGTTTTAGGCGTGGTGTCTTGGGGAATCCTAGAGCCAGGCTGCCTGGGTTCTGTGTGGATCAGTTTGTGTCACGCTGGGCAACTTGTTTAACCTCTCCGTGCCTCAATTTTCCTCTATAAATAATATTAAGTACTAGTACTAATCCACAGAGTTATCTTAGGGTTAAATAAGATAACATCTATGAAGCACTTAGCGTAGTGCCTGAGACATAACAAGCACTGTACGTATTAGCTATTATTAAGGCGAACTTGGCTGAAGAGGTTGGTTTGTTTATCTTTAACAAAGATGGTTAAAAGCTCCCTAAAGGTAGAATAAAAGAGGTACATGTACGTGAGATACATTCAGGGCTTAGCATAGTGCCTGGCACTTGGTAAAAGAACAAAGAAATCGTAACTATTGTGGCATAGCCTCAGCTCAGCTGGCTGGAAAACAGTACTAAAAATCTCCATCCCTTTTGGGCACAACTGCTGCACTGCAAGAAGGTTCAGTTGAGAGGGAGCAATAGGTGGGCCACATTATGTCACCCACCACAAACAAACAAACAAAAAAACACCTTCACCAATGGTAGGAAAACAACAGTGTCCTAGTTTGTGAAGGTCAGCATATTCTCTGGACATAAAACACTGTTAAAAAGACAATGACATGGGCTTCCCTGGTGGCGCAGTGGTTGAGAGTCCACCTGCCGATGCAGGGGACACGGGTTCGTGTCCCGGTCCAGGAGGATCCCACGTGCCGCGGAGCGGCTGGGCCCGTGAGCCATGGCCACTGAGCCTGTGCGTCCGGAGCCTGTGCTCCGCAACGGGAGAGGCCACAACAGTGAGAGGCCCGCGTACCACAAAAAAAAAAAAAAAAAAAAAAAGACGATGACATAATGCATCTCTCTAGAACATACACTTTCCCTCCACAACTTCCTCCAATGTAATCAAGTTCTTTCATTGTAAAGAATGTGGTGAAAATGCCAGGGGCATCATCAAATTGTGAGTCATATAATATCTAAAGGTACTTAGAGATTACTCCATCCAACCCCACATTTATTTATGAGGGTGAGGATGAGAAAGATGATTGATGGGGGTGGATTGTTGACAAAAGAGTTGCCCCAGGTCCCATGGCCAGCCAGTGGCAGAGCTGGACTTAGAGGCAGGCTTCCTGATTCCAACTCCTTGCTGTGCTACATTGCCTCTCATTCCCACACTCTTCACCACTCACCTCAGAATCCTAAACCCAATATTAAATCCAGCGTCTCTTTGCATCTCCGGAAGGTACGCTTTCCCTGAGATGTCCCACCCTTGGGGACTTCTAAATCCTTGTGGGCTGCTGCCACCTAGGGAATTAAAGTGAGTCCTCCTCCTTGGGCTGTTGTCTTGGGGCAGTGGCCATGCTCCCCCATCCTATCCCGTGCCTATTTCTCAAGGCTCGCTCAGCAAATAGAACTACTCGTATCCCAGATATTCAGATAATATCCACCTGACCCTTGTTGATGAACCCGTCCTTTTGTTTGTTCTTTGAAATATGTTAGGGAAATATTCAGACCCTGAGGTTTAAACAATATTGCTCTAGGGAGTATTGACTAATTCCTGAGATCTGCTTTAAAATCTGACACTTTTCAAGGTGCTGATAAGAAGGGACTCATCGGGCTTCCCTGGTTGCACAGTGGTTGAGAGTCCGCCTGCCTATGCAGGGGACGCGGGTTTGTGCCCCGGTCCGGGAAGATCTCACATGCCGCGGAGCGGCTGGGCCCGTGAGCCATGGCTGCTGAGCCTGCGCGTCCGGAGCCTGTGCTCCGCAATGGGAGAGGCCACAACAGTGAGAGGCCCTCGTACCGCAGAAAAAAGAAGGGACTCATCTGCTTCGTCCCCAATATTGCAGGTAGGAGAATAGCAGATCAATTAACTCAGGTTCAGTGTGTCAAGACCTGTTCACTCAAATTCGTTGTTAACCATACTTCTACTTTCCCCTGATCACTCCCTATTTCATTGTTTTATAGCCAGATGCTTGTAGTTGACAACAAAATAGCCATTCATTCCTTCATCCTTGGTTACTTGAAGGCCTTCACTGAACCAGAAACCGATGAACTAGATCCCCTAGATCCTAGTAAGTCCATCAACTGGTTATAGAAATGATGAAAGGGGCTCCTGACAAACAACAACAGCCCAGGCTGACTTTCTATGCAATTACAGCCAAACTCCAGAAATTTCCAATTCAAGAAGAACAGAATAAATGAAAATAATCATAGTTGATTATTTTTCTAAGCAGAGAAAGTTAGAAAGTTTCTTACTTTAGCATGTAAGCATTTTTTCCAGCTGCATCATTATACCATGCCACATAAAGATATGCTCCCCTTTCTGCTAAGTATTATTTTAGGTTTTTAAAGGATCTTCTGATAGTCCTGTAGCCCTGAGTATGTCTCCATACACTTAAATGCTCTCAAGGTGCACAGGAAAGCATAGTGGTTTAAATATTTGAGCTTAAGAGACAAACTTGGGTTCAAATCTGGGCTCTCTCTTTCACTTGCTAGTTGTGTGACCTTATGCAAGTTTCTTAAAATTCCTAGGCCTCGGGTACCTCATCTCTGAAACAGTGAGAATAATACTAATTTCAGTGTAGAGTCATCGTGAGAATTGAAGATAATGAAGACTTGGCGCTTAGCGCATTGCTCAGCCCATCCTAAGTGATCCATAAAAGTTAGCTACTATCATCAGCATTCACATCATCACTGCCAACGTAAGATCCTCAGTTACGTGGAGAAGTGGGAGAATAGAGAGGAAGTCCACAGGTGGTTCTTGTAGACAGTGGCACTCTAGCCAGGACTGAAAAATATGCTAGTTCAAAGCCCAGATCTGTATGAACATTAGAAAGTACTTAGCTTCTCTGATCCTCAGTTTCCTTATGTGTAAAATGGAGATAATAATGGACAACTTGCAGATTGATGTGAAGATTAAATGAGATAGTGACACAGAAAGGATCAAGCCCAGTACCCTGGCCCACAGGGAGGAAACTTCCCTTCCCTTCCCTTCCCTTCCCTTCCCTTCCCTACCCTTCCCTATGGCTGTCTTAGGGCTTTTGCCCTTGGTCCTCCCCCTGCTTATGCCAATCACCTCCTGCAGATGAGGTGAAGGGTGGCAAACCCTAGTGAGGATGCTCTGGGGGAACCTGGCTTCATGATTCTGATCCTTTTATCCCATGACCCCAAATATAAAGAAGGCTTTCATTGGTTCTCTACTTAGTATATGAGAAAGTGTATGAGAAGAAAGCAGGTTACGGTGGCTGGGAGACCTGGGGAGGCAGGCCCCGGGAGATTGAGGAATAGCGGCGAATTCTGGCTAGGAGCCGCAGATTCGTGTAGGGGGCCAGGAGAGGACAGGGGATGGCTGGGGGACTGGAATCTGGTGTTACCTGTGATCAGCGTCCCCAACTTGGTGACATAGCCTTCTAGCTTTGGGCAGGCTAGGCTGATATACTACTATGGAATGAAATTTAAAAGCTTCTGAAATATGGGCAACATTTTCTCTCCAGGTGTATTTTGAAAAGATGACATGATTTGGACACAATGTATTTTCTAACCTGAAGCAATATCTAAACATGGTGTCAATGTATTTAAGTCAGACAGCATGTCTTGCTTGTGCGTGTGTGTGTGTGTGTGCGCGCATCGAGTACTCTCCTGTATGGTGCACACACACTCACACAGGTCAGTTATTTATCTTGCAATGAACTGGGTTTTGTTTGGGGGATCACACCCCAGAGCTTTTCACCACACCACGTAGTCTATTGTGTAAGGTCAATACACATCATATTACTGCTTAAACAACTAGATCTTTGACAGGCCACCTACCCTTCCCCACGAAAAAACCCGCAAGAGCTTCTAACCCTACCCCCAATACCACACTGAACGCCCCACCCTAATGCCACACCCCCATAATGCGGGTCCTTCCCTTCCTCCTCTTCTGACGAGAGGGAAGCTCCGTGCTCCCCCTAGTGGCTCAAGGGCAGAATTGCATCCCAGGGTTTTGTTACTTGACTGCTTACGGACAGTTTCACCAGCAGGGCGGTGGCCAATCTCGAGTGTCAAACTCAAGGATGTTTTGGGGCTGCAGTGTGGAGGTTTAGTTGCAGCTAGTGAAGAGCTTGAAGGTCTTTGGGTCTGTGGAGCACACAGCTTCCTGTGTTTGGGGTACCTCCTTTAGAGTTTCCTTTTTCCCACGTAACTGGTAATGTGAGAAGGGCTGGTGGCCTCCTCCTCTTGTGACCACACCCACCCCAAATTTTCCTGCCCCAAAGACTTTGCCCCGTTCTCTCTGCCAAGTTTCCTGTCCTCTCTAAGTTTCCTGTAGTTGTGGTCAAGGAAATGGTGTAGCGTGTGTGAGAGACGTTGTCCCAGATGGTCAAAACCTTGGAACCCCAGGAAAATCCCGTGTTTAATTTGGTCCAGTTGCCAAAGTTCACCCCCAGCTCTTGCTTTGGATTTCCCAGACATTCATCTCATCGATACCTTTAAGGGCCTCAGTGTACAACTTTGCCACACCAAAAAAATAGCTTCAGCACGGCTCACCCAGAATATTTGTGGAATTTGCTTTTTCAAGAAACAACCATAGTAAAGGCCACATAAGGAATTACCGCTTAAAGTAGAGGTGTGATAGAAAACAAACTTACAGCTACCAAAGGCGAAAAGATGGGGGGAGGGATAAAGAAGGAGTTTGGAATTATCAGATACAAACTACTAATATAAAATAGATAAACAACAAGGTCCTGCTCTATAGGGAACCATATTCAATATCTTATAATAAACTATAATGGAAAAGAATCTGGAAAAGAATATATATATATATAACCCAATCACTTTGTTACACACTAGAAACTAACACAACATTGTAAATCAACTATACTTCAATAAAAATAAATAAAGTAGAGGTCTGTTTCCAGTGGTCCCCACAGCTCACTGAATATCCTACTACTCTAATAGCTACAGAGTCAGTCCAGGAGCTCCTTAAGGCAGGGACTGAAAGTTCTTCAGAAATTATTATTCCCAGAACAGGACCCAATACATGTTACGAACTGCATTGCGTTCATCTCAAATCCGTATGTTGAAGCCCTCCCCCACAGTGACACTGGGACTTTAAGGAGATAATTCAGGTTCAATGAGGTCATAAGGGACCCTAATCCAATAGAACTGGGGTCCTTATAAGAAGAGGAAGAGACACCAGAGAGCTCTCTCTCTCTCCTCATGGGCGCAGAGGAGAGGGCATGGGAGGACACAGAGTGAGGCGGTGTCTACAAGTCAGGAGAAGAGGCCTCACTAGACTCCAATCTTGCCAGCACCTTGATCTTGGACTTCCAGCCTCCAGAACGGTGAGAAAATTAATTTCTGTTGTAAGCTGCCCAGTCTGTGGAATTTTGTTACAGCAGCCTGAGAAGACTCATACAGAAAGGAAAACTTTTTAACAAAATCCCTACAACCAGACCACACACAATTCTAAATTCCAAAGAAGAAGGGAAGACAGAAACTAATTTGTATTGAGAGCCAATGTATGTGGCAGCTTTGTGCCAGCTGCTTCTCAAAGAAATTCACCAGCTGTCTTCTTATCCTGGGGAAACTTGTGTTCATCCATCCAAATGCTCACATGGGAAGCATTGCCCCCAGTGTCGTTTCTCATCCCCTAGAATTTTCTTTTCCCAGCTGCAGGCTGGCTGTGATTTCATGGGTGTGTGAACTTAGAATCAGCTCTTCACTAGGTGAGATGAAATTAGGCAACCCAAAGTTCTCCTGTCCCGCTAGGTATTGCTCCTAAATGCCCCCATGGACATCTGCAAACACCCGAGAGTAAATGCTGTGCTTCTCACGCTGAGTCGGACTTTATGGCCTATGTTCCATTTTGATCAACAAAACTTAGTGAGAAAACTGGGCTTGCTGTGAGGAATGAGCCAAAACCAGTGTCAGGTTTTCATCATGAACCTTGTCTTTCCCTTCAATAACAGACATCAGGCCACCTGCAAAAACATATCCACGACTTTTCAAAAAATAAATATTCACTACAGATTTGTGAGTACTGCCTCTGTACTTCAAGTGCGCCAATGGAACCTTTTCCTCTTGATGGTGGAAGCGAGGCACACAGGTAAGAGTGGAGAGCAGTGCAGCCTCGCGTCCTGTGCAAGGCTCTTCAGAACTGCTGGTCTTGAATCCTGAGGGCTGTTCACCAGTCGCTGGATGTGAGGCCTTGAGCAAGTCCTTTAACCTCTTCATGTCTCAGTTTTCTCTCTCAAAATTGATGATAACCTCATAGTGAGGATGAAATGAGGTAATATATACAAAGCACTCCCGATCGTGCAGAGCAAAGAATAAGGCTTCGAGGAGAGTTAGCCAGTAGCTGTCCTCCCATCAGGAAGAGAAGAAGAGGAGAGAAAGTGTTAAAAAAGTGTAACCTTCTCTATAAAAAAATTCCTGCAAGATTTTTTTCCTGCAGCTTCTTTTGTTGGTTTATTGTACAAAACATGGAAAGAACATGTGGCAGGCTAGTACTTTACGATGTTAATCAACGTCTCTTCCCCGTGTTTCCTTAAAAGAACGCCTCCCTTCCCCCATTCAGTGGAGGCTCTCACGGAGCCAGGAAGGGGTGAAACTGGAGAAGAGGAAAAGAAAGGCCTTTGGTGACTAAAGTCAACGTTTTGATTTGTAAATCCTAGACCAGGACAAGAAGTACATGAATAAACAATAGATTTGGAAGACTGCAAGGTGATACAAGAGGCAGTTCGCCTGTCCCAGAGGAGCAAAAGATTCTCTGGGTAGAAATGCAAAGAACAGCCCTGAGAAGGGGCTCTGTGTTCTGCCCACTCCTGCCCCAGTGCCCAGCCAGTCCCAGGGAGGGGAAGATGGCAGAAACCTACAGGAGGGTTTGGGGAATGTGGGTGGAACTCAGGAGGGCTGCAAGGTTTATGCAGCAACCACAAATGCAACACGGCAGGGCTGGCAGAGGGCATATCCAGGCCGCTGGGGCTGCGATGGCCTCAGAAGTTCCCTGTTTCCCATAAGGTTCATGGAGCAGCTGCATATTTCCCAGTAGGGCTTAGAAGTTCTGAGAGAAAACCCATCTGGGTGAAGCTTTGGACAAGGAAGGAAGCTCCAGCATCAGTCTGGTCAACCAACTCCCTTGGAGGCCAGATGGGAATCAGGGCGTCTCAGCAAGGACAATGTCACTGATGAAGACTGTGGGGACTCCATGCCTCCGTTGCCCCGCTCCTAATCCAGTGCCACCATTAGAGCTTCCTGGAATTTACCTAAAACATCAAAGAAACGGGGTCCTAAATTAGCTGAGCCGTTCATTGCAGAGAGGTGCCCCGGGGAGCAGGTGGAGATCAAATCTGGTTGGTGCTTTGCCGTCACACCATGTGTGCTAATGTGGGGCTGCACCTGCCTGGAGGAATACTTTTTCCAATTGGCACAATGATGTCATGGGCCATTGGCAGCTTGACTGAATCAACCCGATTTCCAGAATTGACTGAAACGTTTTCACCACAAGCAGATTGGGGTTCTAAGTAGAAATTAATTTGGAGTACATAAAAATAATGTCTGTTGCACCTCTGAATCTGTGGCCTGATGCTGTAACCATTTTATAGAGAACTATATAAAGAAACTCACCCCCCCTAAAAACAAAAAACTCACCACTATTTGTATCATGGTTAATATATTGGTATCTTTTCTTTCAGTCTTTTCTCTATATAGTTTTCCATAATTAATATACAAGGTATGCTCTTTGGTATCATGCATTTTCTATTTAAAAATGTATCACAGGGGAAATCATAGAGTCAGTGGATCTCAATCTCATCTGCATTTTTGAATACCTGAGGTTCATACACAAATGCCAGTCCCCTGATTATTTCAAACATATTGAATAAAATAAGACAAAAGCTAAAAACAAAAACAGAAACAAATGTCAGTCCCCAAGGCCATTTTCCCAGACCAATGGAATCAGAAATTTAATATGCTACCAGATGCTAGAATCACTAGCTCAAGGCGCAACTGAGTATAGAAGATGTCTGAGGACTGAGTTGTCGAGAACTCGTTATTTATGTCAGTGCTTTTCAAACATGAATGTGGTGAATCACCTGGAGGTGCTGTTAAAATGCAGATTCTGATTCAGCAGGGCTTGGGGGGGCCTGAGATTCTGCATTTCTCACATGTGATTCACTGGTCGGTGAACCATGGGCTTAGAGGTCAGGAAGATGAAGAAGATTTTAAAAAATTCATTTATAGTTTAAGCATTTTCCCAAGCTATTAAAAACTATCTTTGAACTATTATATTCAATATTTATACATTCCATAGAATGAATAGGCCATATTTTTCCCTTAACCATTTCCCTATTGTTTGTCAATTTGTTTTCAATTTTGTTATTGTAATCAATGCAGCAATAAACTTCTTTGTGCATACTTCTTCGTCCCCAACTTTTAAATGAGCAACGAATAGAGGAAAGAGATAAAGGTGGTGAAGTGAGCCCAGTGTAGCACAACCATCTAAGGCGCAACTTCCCACCCAGCATGGCCAGCGTGACCATGTGTGCTCAGGCAAGTCGAGCAATGACTTTTTTTGCCTCAGTTTTCTCTGCTGTAAAATGGGCTTTTTCTTTTCTCATATTCTTAGGGAAAAAGGAGTTCATAAAGCGATCTGCAACTCAGTACTTCCTTCTGTGGAGCCACTGTGTCATGAGATATTCATCCCCGCTCAGGGACAATGACCAGGTGTGCCAACTGCAGTCCCTGGAGTCACCCTACCCTGAATCCTCCCAGGTACAGAATCACTGGTGCCACAATAATGAGGAAATACTGGATTTGGCCCACCCTTGGCTGTTTGGATTTCAGTGCCAGGGTAGGAGGTCTGAAAAACATGAAAAGAAACAGCTGAATTCCAAGACACTCCTTCAGATAAAGTTTCCTTTAAAACATTTTTACCGTTCATCAATATTTATAAAGTGATGACTAGATACAGCTACATTCCTCTTGGGCCATGTCTAGAACACACCCATAATAACTGATACAATTGTTGTTTGTTGGGGGCAAGGGGACACTTTTAGAGGCAAGCTTCTTTGAAAATGAGGAACCAAGTCAGCCCCACGTAGCAAAAAAATAAAATCAAAATCAGTTACATGAGCACTAAAAGATGAATGCAATTTTTAAGGGCAACATCGTGTGGTAGAAAAATCATGGGATTCAGGGTCCTGGTTTGATTCCCAGTTTGGCCTCTTGCTAGCAAACTGGGAGCAAGTTAATTAACCACTCTGAGCTCCAGTTCCTTCCTCAGGAGGCACTATGCAAGTTATTATAAACTCAGAGAAAAATACTTTTCTAGAAGGAGTTGATTATCTGGCCCTCTGAGAAGGCAGGATGTTAGTAAATACTTGCCAATACTTGAAGATTGAGGCCCCTAAGGGTTTTATCCTGTATTCTTAGTCTAATCTTTGAGAGACACAAGAAAGCTTCCAAATAAGTCCCTCAGTAGGTACCACGTGGTGCCTGGAATTTCCAAACCACTCATCTTTTGCGTTAGGATTCTCATCCCTTGCTTATATAAGAATTACCTGGGAAGAATGTTTTAAATGCCAACGTCCAGGCCCCACCCTCAACCAAGGAAGGCCATGCTCTGGTATTGTTTACAGAGCTCCCAGATGATTCTATTGTATAGTCTGAGCTCAGAACCACTGAATTACAATCTTAAGCACCTATTGAAAATCCAGACAGGGAAAACTGTAAGTTATTTTCCTTCCAGCAACTCCAGTTTCAAGAAATTTGTCACATTAGCCAATCAGTCCCTCCACAGTGCTTTGCCAGAAGGGACATAAACAAGTGCTTCCGGATGTCCAGATGATGTACAACCCAGAAGAGCCTAGAAGCCCTGCACCGCTACAAAGAGGCAACGTGAGAATAAACTTGTTCGACCTCAACATCATCAATTACCTTTTACTGAGTCACTACTAGGTGTCAGGTACCGTATGCCAAGCATTTCACATTTTATTTTTACAATACTGGTATGGAGGCTGCAAACGGAGGTAGGGGAAGTGTGGATATGGAGTAGTAAGACAGCGCAGCTTTTCTGGAAAACAACTCGGCAGTATACGCCAAGAGCTGTCAAAATGTTCACATTCTTTGGCCAAAGAATTCCACGTCAAGGTGACTATCCCACGGGAAGGGTCACAAATTCAGTCGGTGCTTTTGTTCACAAAGATGTTCATTGCAGCAGGGTTTATCTTAGTAAGAAACTGGGAATAACTTGAATCCCAACAAATGGATGGTGATTGCACAAATGTTGCTACATTGTACACTGGAGTATAATACAACCACTGAAGATATTTTCCTCTGTGAATACTTTTATTACAAGGAAGATGTTTTATTATAACAAAGTAAGCTTTAAAATAGTATCTGTGCTGTGATTCAAAGTTCCAAGAATGGCAAATAGTTGGAGAATTTGTTATACTACAAGGTTGGTTGCAATTGGCAAGACCCCATTTGTACCCTCATCTCCTTCAGAGAGCAAGCTTCGCATGGTTAAAAAAGTATACTGCCAAAGTTAGAATCTTTTAAGAGCAAACGCTTTGATTGAGCATGTCATGGTGCTACAGAGTCATCCCTGTTTTGGTTCATGCGCTAAGGCTTGAGTGTGCGGCCCCCTCTCCAAACAAAGCCAGGCTGAGAGGCTAATGTAAATAGTCAGAGGAAACGGAAAACAAATGACAACTGATTTAGAATACAACCAAAATATTTGTTTCACGAGTTTTCCTTACTACTAGCATCGGGTTCTCTGTGGGTGTGAAAAGAAGAGGAACTGAGAAAGAAGGGAAAATTTGCAGAGGAGAAAACAAAGGAAATGGAGCATGTGGGGGGAAAGCAAACAACTGCATCTCAGTTTGCTGAAGGAATTTCGGATCTCCCAGTGCATTCGCAGAATCTGCTTATTCCTCACACAGCCAGGTGTGCTTTCAGGACATTGCCATTTTCTGACATTGTGCATCTCTTCTGAGGATGGCCTGAGCAAAACTGACCCCACGACATTTTTCAGGATGATGTTGTCCTTCCTTTTCCCTCCTGAGTCCCAAAACCCAGGCACCCGAAGCCTTTTTGCTTCCCCAATAGGACAAAACTCCGGTCCCAGATATGACAGTCCCAGCCTTTTCCAATCTGAGACAGTTTTTGATTAAAGAAAAAAAAAAAGGAGGGGGGAGTGGAAAGGAAGACACGCCCTCTGTTAGAGTAGTTGTGCTTTTATCATCCATTGGTTGAGAACACGTAGAGTGACCAAAGCTACCATAAATTCAAAACTAATTTTTTAATGAAGCTGCATTTTTAAGAGCCATAACAGCGTCCACATACTTTTTCTTTTTGGATTTCCTTCCCGTTTAGGTTACCACAGAGCACTGAGTAGGGTTCCCTGTGCTATACAGTAGATTCTCATTAGTTATCTATTTTATACATCATATCAATAGTGTATATATGTCAATCCCTGTCTCCCAGTTCATCCCACCCCCCCATCCCCCTTGGTATCCATATGTTTGTTCTCTACATCTGTGTCTCTATTTCTGCTTTGTAAATAATATCGTCTACACCTATTTTATCAGATTCCACATATGTGCGTTAATATACGATATTTGTTTTTCCCTTTCTGACTTACTTCACTCTGTATGACAGTCTCTAGATCCATCCATGTCTCTACAAACGACCCAGTTTCGTTCCTTTCTATAGCTGACTAATATTCCATTGTATATATGTGCCACATCTTCTTTATCTATTCCTCTGTTGATGGGCATTTAGGTTGTTTCCATGTCCTGGCTATTGTAAATAATGCTGTGATGAACATTGGAGTGCATATGCCTCTTTGAATTATGGTTTTCTCTGGGTATATGCCCAGTAGAGGGATTGCTGGGTTATGTGATAGTTCTATTTTTGTTTTTTTAAGGAACCTCCGTACTGTTCTCCATAGTGGCTGCATCAATTTACATTCCCACCGACAGTGCAAGAGGGCTCCCTTTTCTCCACATACTTTTGAAAAATGGAATGTGTGAGGCATTTTATGCAAGCTGCCTACAGACCATGCTTGACACTTACGAGGCTTTAAAAACAAGCCAGGACTCAGGACTCTCTACCTGCCTAGCACCTTGGCCTCTATCTGTTCTATTCTCTCAAGGCCTGCAGATGAGACTAATCCTTGTTCTCCTATCCTGCCCCTCTTAGCGAGCTATTGAGTAACCCTCCCAGGTAACTGTGCTTATCACCAAAGGGAGCAGGATACTAACATTTATTGAACATGTGCTGAGTTCCAGGCACTGTGCTGTGAAATACTCTTATTAGCTGCATTTTACAGATGGGAAAACTGAGGGTAGAGTGGTTAAGCTAGGAAATGCTGGAACTGGGGTCATGTGACTCCAGAGCCCTTTTACCTGCAACCTACTGGAACTGTCTAATGTTTCACCCTCCTGGGTAAAATCGCCTTTATATTGAAAGGGAATTTGGGCACCTGAGCAGAACTATTTTGCAAATAACAGCACAGATGTGGACGTCTGTCTTCTGGGCCGGGTCATTTTTGTCATCCTGGGCTGCTGATCCAGGCTATTTTTATGATATTATGATATATCGTATAATAATGATATATATGATAATTATATAATAAAGAATATAATGATGACATATCATAAAAGTAGGCTACTTCTTTCAGTTCTTTTATTTATTTATTTTTGCCATTAAGTTACATTTTTTTTTAACATCTTTATTGGGGTATAATGGTGTGTTAGTTTCTGCTTTATAACAAAGTGAATCAGTTATACATATACATATGTTCCTATATCTCTTCCCTCTTGCGTCTCCCTCCCTCCCCCCTCCCTATCCCACCCCCTTCCTTCAGTTCTTAATAAGAGCAGCGAAACTGAAGCCTCGAAAAATATAGGAATTTGATCTCGTGTCAGGTTGCTGTGCACTGGAATGTAAAATTGCTCTCCAAGTATTTCAGAGCCAGGCAGATGATTTTTTTAGTCTAAAAACTGGTTAAATTAAATCAGGCTTTGAAGTCCTTTGTGAATACCACCGTTCTTTAAAGATTTCTTGTAATCCAGATGTTTAACTCCTTGTCTAAAACTCTTTGATTGGGGCAAATCCACCTGGGAACATATCAAAATGCAGCTTTCCTATGAGGTTTTCCTCTCTCTTCATCGCATTCTGGTTCCTATAAGTCTGAGCGCTCCCAGTGACTTGTCTCTTAGCATAATGGCCCTCTTGTGTCAAGGCAGATCATGTTTACATTTAAATTAGTTATAAGAGTTTGTAAAAATTGCATAAAGGATCCAACTCTCTTCTCCAATGTTAAGAGGCACCGCTATTCTCCAGCCTTTGGGATCATCTTTGCTTTTAATGGCCGAACAAAATATAATTTTAAGAAATTCCATGCTCTCCACAAATTTTCTGGGAGAACTCATTTTCCTGATGCGTGGCTGTCACCTCTCACTCCAAACCTCTCCTCGTGGTCTCATTTCGGTCTCCCCGGCCTTCCTCATCACCAGTCTTCTCAGCTGCTGTCCTTTTCATGATCACTTTATCCCCAACGTGGACTCACTACCCTTTTCCTCATTCTCCGAGGAGATGCTGTTTTATGTAATAGACTTCACCGAATGTTTGGAGGTAACAAAGACGAATCACGGTGCAAATTAAGAAACAATTCAGAATTAGATATGCAACACCAGTGTTCCTGAATTTCCTTGGTATCCTGACATGCTTTCCCAGCTTGCTGTCTTGCCACCTGCTATAACAAGAACTGGATGATAAGGTGTGTCAGAATAAAGTCATCATCACTACTGCAAGACCAATTCTGTGTCCCTAGTCAATCCCAGGACCCATGGGGCCCAGACTCACATGATATGACACTCAAAGAAACAGTTCAGGAGCAAAGAGACACCTCAATCTCTAACTGCATCTGTTGAAGGATATGAGAGGCACTTGGTCCAAAGCCCACTGAACCTTTCTCCTCTCCTCTCCTCTTTCACCTCCTGTGGTTATTCCAGAGCCTCTCACTCTCCAAAATTCCTTACTCGCAATTCTCCTCTATTTCTCTTCCCAATGTCCAGCCAAAGTGGATTTTTAATATATCTCTTTTTCTTTTAAAACTTTATTGTGTACGTCAGTTTAGTCTCTCAGGTTTCCTTGAGTTTCAGTATTTCAGTTTTCAGTTTCCTTCAGTTTCAGAGTTTCAGTTTCCTAGTTCCAGTATTCAGGGCTATAGAGAAAAAACCCTGGGAGTTCTGACCATCAAGCAAGAATCTTCCTCCACTCAGAAGCTAGGAAGGGAGGAGAAATCTCAAAATGTATATATTGATCTTTCCTGTCCCTATTATGCATTAATATTTTTCTCTGCTCTAGTTCAGGAGACAAACCCACCTTGGTAAGTTAAGAACAAGGTAATGGCCTGTTAAGAAAGCAACATCAGGACTGTCTATCTAGCAGTGGGGGGAGCCAGTAGAGCAATGGTTCTCAAAGTGTGGTCCCTGGACCAGCAGCGTCAGCACTGCCTGGGAACTGGTTAGAAATGCAGAGTCCCTCAGACCTGACTCCAAACCTACTGAACCAGGCATTCTGGGGTGGAACCCAGCACCCTCTGTGTTTCAACGAGCCCTTCAGGTGATTGTGAGGCAGGTACAGTTTGAGAAGCATTTTTTTTTTTTTCCTGATCTAGACTTTCCCAGGCCAAGGAACTCATTAAACTTGATTCCAATTCCAGCGTTGCCTCCTTTCAGTTCCATGACCTCCACCAAATCACTAAACCTCCCCAAGCCTGCGAGGAGACCATATTGGACTTTCTGCTGCAGAGTCACAGGACTCCTCATGTCAAAGGCTGACCTCACCATGATTAAATTCCATGGCTCCCACCCACAGGGGCTCAACATGCCTTCTTTCTTTCTTCCTCTCTCTTTGGGGAGCTGCCAACATCTTCTCTGTCCCTTAGGGTGTTGAACCCCCAAGTTTGGGGACCATTTCAGTAATAATAATAATAATTCCCAACTCCTTTATGATAGTGACATTGAAATGACAGCCCCAGAATCTACATGATCAGCTGGTTCTTGGCCAATAATGGAATCAAATCTGCTTCCCCAGTGCAGGTACACTTCCTGAAAATCAGCACCCTTGGAACTGGGATAAAGCACTTTGACCAAATACAGTTCTGTTAGGTAAACGGCTCACCTATAACTAGAACGGGAAGCCAGCAAAGGATTAAAAGCAGCAGTTGAAACAATGTTTCAACTTTAAATAGATCTCTCTCCACTCATCACTTCCTAACCCCTCCTCTTCTCCAGCAAGCTCCTAATTACTACAGGTTAGAGTCCTCAGTAGCAACTGCTTTCATCAAGGCATTTAAAGCTTCACTCTAGGAGCTCTGTCACCAGAGCACAGCCTTAATACTTTGCCCATTAGTGCCCAACCAGAAAGATTTTGGTGAAGCAGAGGGGTCTTGCTGCCTGGTTGCTGATTCTCTAGGTTCTGGGCTTTTCAGGAGAAGGTAGCAATTACCCCTGGTCACAGTGGGGCACATCCTCGGATGCAGCAATGAGCCCGAAGCCACAGAGGGAGGAAAAGGTTGCAGCCCCAGAGAGCAGAGAGATATACCCAGTACTGACTTGCACACCTGCTGGAAGGAAGAAAGGCAGGAAATAGAAAGCCATCTCCCTGCCCTGGAACTGCCCTCACATTCCCCAGAAGAAACTTTTTGGCTACCTGAACAAATGCTTCTCCAATGGTAATGTGCATGTGAATCACCTGAGGATCTTATTAAAACATACATTTTGATTCAGCAGTGGGGGTGGGCCTGAGAGTCTGCATTTTTAACAACCTCCCTGGGGAGGCTGATCCGACTGTGCAGAGCCCACATTTTGAGTAGCGTGACCCTAACTGCTCCATTTGTGAGGTCCTTGGCTAAGAGAAGGAACTGTGAAAACACAATTGATTCATTAGCTGGGAGTAACTGTAAGCATTTCTGCTGTGCTATCATCAACCTGAACCTCAACAGTGTGAGTTAAAATATTATCTTACTCAGAGTCTGTCTGTTTTTACCTTTTTTTCAGAAAAAAAGACAGTTTAAGTAGTATGTGTATTCTGTTGTTTTGTGTGTGTCAGTGTGTATTATATTTCCATTTCCTTAGTTACATTTTTGCTTAAATGCAAAACTGATTCCAGAGCACAAGATATGGGAGTGGGAGGGACAAGCGTCACTCCCAGCCAGGGCAGTGGTTTGGTGGGTAGAACATAGAGTTTAGAACCAACAATTAAGGTTCTCAGCCTCGGCCGAGCTATTTCCCAAAACACCACCCTGGCCAGTTCTTCTCAGACTTGTTTGAGAGATTGAGTGCTTGGCAATCACAATGCTTCCAACAAGGCACAATGGAGGAAATATTTATGTTTTACATAATGATATGATACAATTTAACCGGCAGAAAACAGGGCTCTCATAAATGAATGCGGCATAAAATAACAACTCGCCCTAAGAACTGAAAATGAGCCCCCAGTTTCATGATTTGTAAAATGAGGTTAATAACCCTACCTCACAGAGGGAGACCTCTGATCCTTGAGTTGGAGCCAAAGACATGCCCAAGATCTTTGCTCCCAAAGCTTCCGCAGCAATCACCACACAGCCCACCAGATGGCAACCGTGATGTCCACTGCCACTGGCTGCCACTTATTTAGCATCATCTACCAGGCACCAGATACTATGCTAAGGGCCTTGCAAATATCTCATTAAACTGGACGAAACTCCTCTAGGTGAGTATCTTCATTAACTACATGTTACAGACGAAGGAACTAAACCTGAGAAAAGTTAAAGCAGTGGTTCCCCTACAGGGTTCATTGGTAGACTTCAGTCCTCACTCATCTTTCAACGGGCCACTCGCCAGCCCACGTGCCCAGCTCCTTCTCCTGTGCTAGGAATTTGCTTTCTTCCTCAAGAAATTAACATGTGGCTTTTGACCAAGCAAGTCTCCATGGCGGTATTAATCTTTTCTGAGTCGCAATTCCTTTGATCATCCATTGAAGGCCATGGACTCTCTGCCCAGAAAAACGCACATAAGCAAACACACCGTCTTGCATTCAACTTCAGGGGGTTCGTGAATCCCAAGCAAAGAACTTCTATCCTACAGAGTTTAGAAAGACAAAGAGGGTCTTTTCAGGCTTCAAGCTGAACATGGCCTGCTATTCCACACGCTAGCCTGAAATGTTTTCCTTAGCCATTTTCCTGATCATTTTATTTTTCAAATATTTATATTGATAAAAGATTAAACAGACCCTAAATATAAAAATATTCCCTGGCACCAGGATGCCGATAACGCTTCCAACTTTTTTTAAGCATCAGTCATCAAAGAGACTGTCTTTCTATTATTAGTAGAAAATATCAGTTCAGATTAGGGACCATCCAGAGAATGCTTGTTCCTCTTTCTCTCGGTATCCGAATGAAAGAAGATCCTTAGAGCAAAACAACATTATTGCTCCCCCCACCCCCCGGTTTTTTGACATAAGAAGAGACTTGAGCTGTTGACAAAAATTACAGAGGTGAGAAATAGAGTCTGGTGGTTTCTATAACCTCCAAATAAGAAAAAACCAAAAAACAAACAAACAAAAAAAACAGTAGGAGTTAGGAGGAAGGGAGAAAGGGAGGAAGGAAAGACAGAGATCAGATATTTATGTTTAGAATAATTTGAAATTAATTTTTGTTGTGTATCCTACAGATCCATGTTTCTCAAAGTGCGCTCCCTGGCCCAGCGGCATCAGCACCGTTTGGGAACGTGTTAAAAAGGCAAATTCTCAGACCCCACCTCAGGCCTACTGAATCAGAAACATTAGGGAGGGGACAGAGCAGTCTGTTTTGAACAAGCCCTCAAGGCGATTCTGATGCACTAAACTTTGAGAAGCACAGCTGTGGACAGAAGGAACCCTCCCAGCTAGTCCTATATCAAACCACTGGCCCATAATGAAAGGAGAGCATGGAGAAGAGCACATTGGTAAGGGAACTAGTGTTCATGGAGCGACAACTACAAGTCAGGCACTGTATGTTCATGATCTCAGGTCACCCTTCCATAAGCCCTAAGCATTTTTACTCTTGTCTCCATTTTAAAGATTTCTTAAAAAGAGAGAGATTTCACAAGATCATGTAACTGTTCAAGCTTACAGACCCACTAAATAGTGGGCTCACAGTAGGAAATTTGAAAAGTATAAAAAGTTATAAAGAAGAATAATATAGGAATTACCCACAACCCCACTCAAACAAACCACTATTAACATCTAATATATCTCCGTATTTTTTTTTCCCCTGTGTACAACCCCTCTGGATTTAGAGTTCAAGCTCGAGAGAGGGTTCCTTTCTCTGAGATCTGAAGACCCCAAAACTAATGCCTTAGCTCCCAGCCTTGTCCTGATACCCCTGATGTCTGGATCCTTCGGTTCTCCCTCCGTCCCTACCTTTGATCATATACAGAAGGAAGAGCTTAGTGAATTAAACAAGTGATGCTGAAAGCTGTCCTAAAACGAAGCAGGAGCAAAGACCCTACTCTAAGATTGAGCCAGATGTGGAGCGAGCTACGTACACTCTGTTCCCTAGACAGAGGACGGAGGCTTGTTCTGAGACGTGCGGGTCTTGTGCTGGGGCTGAGGAGAACTGCTGATTCTGGCACACACTGAGAGTGCCTGTCCGGGCCAGGACACCGTGGTCTCTGCACCACCAGCCAGGTCCTGTGCACCAGAGTTGGGGAATGGAAGTCATCAAAATTCTGGACGGCACTTTGTGATGTTTGGATGGTTTTCTATTTAACCCCTGTGGAGACTGGTGTGTGTCTGTTTCGTGCCAGACTCAGAGAAAATAGTAAAGATAAAAGACAGGAGGCTGAGGCGTATAGATGTTGTTTTCATAAAGTGTTTGTTTTCCTTGCTGTTAAGACCACTTGTCCAAGTGTATCATTCTGAGTTTTATTAAAGTGCCGCAAGAAGAAAAAAGCCAAAATGTTTTTAGACTATATAGCTGTGGGAGCCCAAACATAATGAGCTTCCTCTTTTGAAAAAAAAAGAGAGAAAGAAAGAAGGAAGGAAGGAAAGAAAGAAAGAAAGAAAGAAAGAAAGAAAGAAAGGAAAGAAAGGAAAAAGCTTAGCATTTTTCCCCAACCCTGCCATTAATTCTAAGAAACCTGGAAGCAAATTACTGTCCTCCTACCACCCCAAGCCCTTAGTTTTCACCAAACATAAAATGAAAATGAAGATAACCTGCAAAGATTTTATATGACAGAGATTTGTCACATTTGGCCTGTGGATAATTGAAATTTACAATTAACAATTCTGTCAGAAGAAAGCCTTTTAGTCTCAGGGGTCCTTTATTATGTATGCTAATAGGACAATTTAGGATAAAGGCAGGTAGTAGGTTCTAAAAACAAAAGCACCGTTATGTACATTAAGGAGTAAAACAAGTCATTCACGTATGAGAGAGAAATTTTAATATATTTTACTTACCTACTTTCAAATAGATAATATATTCATATAGTTCAAAATTCAGACAGTACAAAAGGAGAGAGAATGAAAAGAGTCTTTTCACATCCCTCTTCTCCACCCTCCAGGGGTAATCAGAGCCTCTAGAGT
The DNA here is from genome assembly GCF_003676395.1 of Aethalodelphis obliquidens. Lineage (NCBI taxonomy): Eukaryota > Metazoa > Chordata > Mammalia > Artiodactyla > Delphinidae > Aethalodelphis > Aethalodelphis obliquidens. The sequence goes on along the minus strand of NW_020837945.1, from coordinate 95,325,688 downwards.
TCTTTGTGTTCTGGCGGAGGAATATTATGCATAAACAAGCAATACACATATAGTCTTAGGCCCTATCTTCTAATGCAAATAGGAACACGCTGTTCAATAACACTGTTCCATGCCTTTTTTTTACACTTACAATATCTCTTTTTTTTTTTTTTTTTTTTTGGGTACGCGGGCCTCTCACTGTTGTGGCCTCTCCCGCTGCGGAGCACAGGCTCCGGACGCGCAGGCTCAGCGGCCATGGCTCACGGGCCCAGCCACTCCGCGGCATGTGGGATCCTCCCGGACCGGGGCACGAACCCGTGTCCCCGGCATCGGCAAGCGGACTCTCAACCACTGCGCCACCAGGGAAGCCCTACAATATCTCTTGAATGTGTTTTCATATCAGTATATAAAGAACTTCCCCGTACATGATCCCTACCTTAAAATGATGCCCCATAATAGAGGTTCCTTCTAACTGCCCTCATTGGTGTCTGTTTTGTCCCTTATTTGACTGTTTTTCTGTCTCTGCTTTTGTTGTAAGCCTTCCTTTCTGTTCCTCTTACATTGCATCTGGCTTAATGGAAGAAGATCCATCTTTGTGCTGCAGTGACCCTAAGCTTCCAAGAACTCTGGTGACAGCATGTCTGAAGAAAATTCCTGAGGTTGGGAGCTTGTACCTTTTTGGAGAGACGGATATGTAACAGGACGTAAGGAGCAAGGAGTAGGAACAATGGGAAATATCAATAGAACCAAGATGAAAGATAAAGGCAATGTAAGAACCAAACATTTGGGATAATACACCCCAAGTATATCAATCATCGATGATGATTTGGATGACTGGACCAGTAAAAGCTGTTTTTCTATGTGAGGAGTCTGGTGAATGTGCACAAGTGCCTCACAGATTAAAGCAGTAGAAGAGGGACTATGGAAATAGTCCGGGCAGACGGAAATTGTGCACAGGGAGCTATAGAAATCAATGTAGTCGCTACAGATGGGAATGTAAGCTGATATAGTTCTAGTGTCCAACTTAGAAAAAAATATCAAAAGGATTAAAATGCACACACCCTATGGAATTATTCAGGAACTCCTATTATTTTAGGAAAACAAGGATGAATGAAGTTATCACATTATTCAAAACAGCAAAAAATGGAAACCATCTAACATATCAAACATAAGAGACTAATGTAGTAAATTATGGTGCATCCACAAGCTAATACACTATCAGCTGTAAAACACGTTTATAGGTTTGAGAAAATGTTCTCCATAGATTTCAAAATTATAAAATAACAGCAAAAAGGCTCACTCTGTACATTTATTTTAATGTAATGATAATAGCAAATGTTTGTTTAGACTCACCATGTCCCAGATGCTCTTTGCAGCATTTTAACTATGTTAACTCCTTTAAGCCTTACAATACCAAAAAATTAGGAACTGTGATTTTTTTCAAATTTGCCCATGAGAAAACTGGGTATAGAGCAGTTAAGCAACTTGGATGAGATGGCATGGCTGGCAAGTGGAAGGCTGGTAACTGGTCTCAGGTCACTGGTCTCAGGTCTTCTGGTTAATACCCACACGCTTAAGCACATGTGACAATGCCTACCTATGTATGGAGAAACCTAGGAGACAAATGGAATTAGGCTGTTTTTGAATGGTGACCATAGGAGAGAAAATGCATCTCTGCATAGAAGGAACTCATCTTCTGAAAGCAGCTCTTTAAGAGAGGCACTGAGGGAGATGGGTCCAAGACTGGTCTGCCTGTGGTGCAAGGGTTCAGTTCTGACAAGGCTGATATGGGAAACTGAAATCAAGGGTAAACAAACCAATCTAAGGAGACCTGGAAGGGGCAAAAATACAACTCAGTATCTTGAAGATAATTTAACCACAAAATATGCCATGAAAGCATTCAGATTTAGAAAAATAAACAACATTCAAGTGTTCATAAACCTGAACTTACAAAGTGATCAACTATTTACTTATTTTCTCACTTCATAATTTCTTTAGTCTATAATGATTGCTTAGGATGCCCTTTACAAGTGAGCTCTCATTGTGCACTTAAAATTAAATTAAAATATTCAAAATAAAAGAGTAAAATGAGAGTCTCTGTTATAAGACAAAGTCCAAAAAAATCCTAATATTCAGCTTACATGTTGAATAATTGTGTGGGGAGACATTGCTCATTTTTTGTCACTTTTCCTTGGAAATGCTTTCAAAACTACTTTTATTATGAATTTATTATTCTACATTGCTTTTAACAAATCATTTTACCTACATCATTTACCATACTTCTCACCAAATGACTATGTTTCCAGAAGTTCAAACCCACTAACAAATGATGATGACTTGCCAACAGAGAAGCTATTTTAAAAAAGGAACTGCAGCGTTTCTAGACTCAAAGAGATATTCCCATAACATATTTCATAATGTCAACAGTGTTAAGATAAGTATATCTTCCTCAGATGGCTCCTGAGAAGTTCTGACATTTTGTTTTAAAACAGAACCAGTCACATTACTTTATTATCACATATGTAACTTCAAGTTTAAAAAATTTATTGTATAAATTGAGCTATATTTATATACACATATCTAGAATTTATTTCAAGGCTTGTGGGCACAGTATTCCTTAAAGTACAATAAACACTATTTTCCTCTTCATTGCATAATAGCCTGGGGCCTTGAGCAAACTAAAATAAACGACACTAATTTTTCAGTTGTATGTTAAAGCCTTAAATCCACCACATAAATATTTCAAAACCAACTCAGAGCAGTAAGCTGATGGCTGGATGGGAAGCACAGAGGGATTACTCTAAGGCTTTGAGGGAGCAGGGGAAACACGTTTCTTGACCTTCTGTTCTGAAAGGCTCCTTTTCATCTGGTTTCAATTCTCTTGTTTGTGCACCTTGCCATATTTATTATTGAATTCCTGATTTCTTCTCTTTGTTTCATGTTCCGTGTTCCAATGATTTATGAGAAATTGCTGATCTAGATGTTATCTTTGGCATCCAGTGAGTGCACAGAGCCCCTTAAGAATGCTGAGAGAAAAAACGTGTTTTGAGCTGCACAGTGCCCAGGCTGAATAGACGTCCATCAGTTCGTGAAAAATGCCAGCCGAAGATGCCTTAATAAGACACATTTTTTTTTTCTTCAACACAGCAGTAGCAAGGATGTTTTCAAAATCACTGATGTTTTTTCGTCTTTGGTTGATGATTTTTGTTAGAAATAAGACGTGGTCCTAAAATAGTGATTTGAGAAGAAATCTGGTCAAAGACAGATTTTTTTTTTTTTTTTGCTGTGTGCGGGCCTCTCACTATTGTGGCCTCTCCCGTTGCGCAGCACAGGCTCCAGACACGCAGGCCCAGCGGCCATGGCTCACGGGCCCAGCCGCTCCGCGGCACATGGGATCCTTCCGGACCGGGGCACGAACCTGCGTCCCCTGCATCAGCAGGCAGACTCTCAACCACTACGCCACCAGGGAAGCCAGATTTTTTTTTTAAAGTTTAGCTCAAGATGAAGTGGCATGTTTTCTGTATCAGTGTTCTGCCTTATTTGGTTTGACTAAGAAATGAAATATGCTAATGACATTTCAGTTCATTTCTAAACATCTTCATAAAGATGATCTAGTTTATACATGTGTAGGGAGTGAGAGGGTTTTTTTAAATGGTGACCAGCTTTCTCTAGTTAAATTAAATGAAAATTAATTTAAAAGTTTAATGTGCTTGGAGAAAATCATCTAATTAGATAAACTTTTTTAGGCTAATCAAAATAGTTGGGGAATTTCCCTACATTTCTTCCTCTCCACTAGACACATCACCAGAAACATTGCTCTCACTGAACTTTATCTTTCTAGGCAAGGCCTCTGTTTTACCAAAGCACTATATCAAACACCCTAAAGCAGACATGTATACAGATTCCTTAGTAGACTTAGTGCTTTGTGACCTTATCCATAGAATTTAATAATTTCTAAGTGACTACGGGGTGAGATGGGTCAATATATCGAGTCCTAATTATTTAAAATGACATTATTCATTCATTTCCACCTTATTTCTCAGACTAAAATCAGAAAAGCAACACAAAGAATGAAGACAACAGGTAAAGAGGTTAAGGAACACTATAATAAACAGTGTACTCTCAATAAAAAATATATAATTTTAAAAAAAGAGAAAAGTCCCCTTTTTTCATGATAATAAGGGAGAAAGTGGGTACTTTTTCCCTGTTTCTGCACACACAAATATCAGCTGTGATAGAGCACCTAGAGCAATGAATACATTTCTAGTTTGGTAGTTAAGCAAATTCAGCAAGGAAGTAAATACCTAATTATTTTAATAAATCAAATGTTCATTTCTGCAGTTCCAAATACTTAAATCCCAGGGTGCTTAAGAAATAATTTTAAGGGCTTCCCTGGTGGCGCAGTGGTTGAGAGTCCGCCTGTCGATGCAGGGGACACGGGTTCGTGCCCCGGTCCGGGAAGATCCCACATGCTGCAGAGCGGCTGGGCCCATTAGCCATGGCCGCTGAGCCTGCGCGTCCGGAGCCTGTGCTCCGCAATGGGAGAGGCCACAAAAAAAAAAAAAAAAAAAAAAAAAAAGAAAGAAAGAATTTTAAAAACTGAAGATTTCTCCTGCAAATTTTAAGGATATTTATAGGACATAAACCTCAATATTGACCAAGAGCAAATCTTTGATTTCCAGGGTTGTTCTTTATAGAGCTCATCAACTTAGTTTCCAAAACTCAAATTTAACATTGTAGGAAACAAAATGTTAATTTCTGGGTGGTGGGATTAAGTATGATTTTCATTTTCTTCTTTATGCTTTCCTATTTTGTATGGTTTTTATAGTGGTTATCACTTTCATAATTTGGGGGAAGGATACGGGAAAAAAAAAAATCCTGGGTTACCAAATACACACTGTGCAGTTTACAAGTCATGGCACAATGGTGAAGAAAGGAGTTTTGTTGAGACAAGGTTTCATAAGGATGGCTACTGACCTACTCTACATTCTGGGATTCAAAAACATAGCCATAGATGTAATCTTGTATCCATCTAGGTTAGGTACCTGAGTGTCTTTTCTGAGAATTTTATTAAAAGTTCAATTAAGAAGAAACAAATAGGGAGAGGAGTGGACTGCAAGTTTAGGGTTGGTAGATGCAAACTATTACATTTAGAATGGATAAACAACAAGGCCCTACTGTATAGCACAGGGAACTATATTCAATATCCTGTGATAAACCATAATGGAAAAGAACATAAAAAAAAGAATGTGTATATGTGTACAACTGAGTCACTTGGCTGTACAGCAGAAATTAACACAACATTGTAAATCAACTATACTTCTATAAAAAGATAGTAATAAATAAAAATAAAGAACCAAATAAAATGACTTGTGATAAAGTTAATAACAGAGGCCAAAAAAGCTTTAAACAAAGCTCCGAAACAAAGGATTTCCCTGGTGGCACAGTGGTTAAGACTCTGCACTCCCAATGCAGGGGGCCTGAGTTCGATCTAGATCCCACATGCATGCCTCAACTAAGAGTTCGCATGCCACAACTAAGGAGCCCGCCTGCCGCAACTAAGACCCGATGCAACCAAATAAATAAACAAATAAATATTAAAACAAAAACAATATCATATAAATAGTATACAAACAAAACAGTATTATCCCCAAACTGTTCTCTCTAGGATACAGAAGAAACCATGAATCAGAAATGATTAGAGAAATTACTAGGGAAGCCATGGTCCCATCTAGAGTCTTGGATTCTCAAAGCCTTGTTCAATATCATTTGAGGGCTACAGCTCTGTGCCCCTTGCTGGACTGTATCACATGCTAGTCTCAGTCCTCACTCAAACGTTTTGTTTCTTTATATTGTGCTTGAATTCTTGGTCTTTCTGTCTCCAATTGTTCAAGTCTCAGACTTCAAGAAACAATGTCTTCTTTAATTATATTGCTCATCACCAGCTACTTCAGTCTCTAATTGCTGTATCACAGACCTTTGCAGATATGACTCTGTGCAAATGCCATAAATGTCCACTGTTGTTCCTGGTACAAAACACCTTCTTCTCTCTCAGACAATGAGTGCACAGGGGGTTTAGACTCCTGGACCTGCCAGGCAGTGCAGTAGTTTTCTTTACAATGAAGATATAGGCTGTCACTCATCCTCACAGGCTGACTCTGTTTTCACCCAACAGCAGTAGGCACTTAGGCCCCTGCCCCGTTTTACACAATTGACAGTCATTCCTAGCGCTTTGAGATTTTTTTTACTACAGATTTTAAATGGGAAATAGAAAAGAGGTCTTACATTACACATTCTCAGAAAACTGCAGCAAACATCCAAATCAGTGCTGTCTCTCCTCCCTCACTCCCCAGCTTTGCTGCCAGCTGGGGTTTTCCTTATCACCCTTCATCCTTCAAAGAGCCCCCAGCCCCTCTGGCTCCCTTTCCTTCCTCCAATCTCTCACCTCCAACCTGCTTACTTACATACCCAGTTGTCAGCAAATTAAGACCCTTCTTTATAAAGTGGAGGGGGTTTATGAACAACAATTTTATTTTCTCTTGTTACGTTCACACTAAGTACTCACAACAAGCCTTCATGATAGGTTTCAGCGTCTCTAATATACACTGAGGAAGTCCAGGGTATAAACCCAGGTTTTCTCTCTCTAGAGCATCATTCTAAACTACTATACAATGTCTATTTCCTTGTATAATCAAAAGATGTCTCTATAACCCTCACATAAATCAGTGTGAAATACCCAAACATCAAAATCCAGGCAGCTACAGATGCAGTAATGGATTTTATGATGCAAGACAAGAAATAACCACAGAATTATGTTTTTGTTTGTCTCTTTGTTCTAATAATGAAGGAAAACATCTCAAGGTCAAGTCCAACTCTGAGGTTGTCTCCCTTAAGAAAACAATGCTTGGACAGCCTATACACCCTACCTATCAAAGTCACATAAATAAAAGAAATCATTTTGCTGCACCAAGCTGGTATGCAGAGTAACATTAAGCCAAACATTCTTAACTTCCAGTATTTATAAAGATGCATGTAGTAGTAAATAAATTGCGTGGTGGTGCAATAGAAATAGATATATGGTTTGTGAAGATTCTACACTTTAAAATCTGGAATTGAGAACTGTAGAAAAAGAGACTAAGAAAATCTGCACCTTTATTATCAGGCCTTATCGAGTAAAGGAACTGTGACTTGCCTGAGGTGTGAGCAACCATGCGAGATAAAAGGACAACGACGAATGAACCTGGGTAAAGACAGGATTAGACCCAGTAAAATGAGTAGAAGTTTTACTAGTAAAAATGAGTCCTGATGCAAACTCTCAATGCCTTCCCCTGCACCACACTCCCAACTTGCTCTACACCCTTGAATATAACCAAGAAGAGCTTCCTTTTTCTTGCCTTTGAACAGAGGAAGCAAAGTTGACAAAGCAAAAACTAGGTATGATGTGATGAGGGGAAAAGATGGCTTATGTACTTTGGAGAAGAAACACGCTGCACAGGAATTGGCTATGGAAGCTGCCAGGGAGCTATCCACAGGAGTGAGACTACCCACATGCTCTGACTCACCGTTTATGGGGAAAGAGCCACCATCCCATATGCAGCTGGGTTGAAAGACGTGTATCCGTCAGAAGGGGCTAGATTTTGCTGTAGAAACAAACTTCAAAAATCTCTGTGGGGCTTCCCTGGTGGCGCAGTGGTTGAGAGTCCGCCTGCCGATGCAGGGGACACGGGTTCGTGCCCCGGTCCGGGAAGATCCCACATACCGCGGGGCGGCTGGGCCCGTGAGCCACGGCCGCTGAGCCTGCGCATCCGGAGCCTGTGCTCCGCAACGGGAGAGGCCACAACAGTGAGAGGCCCGCGTACCGCAAAAAAAAAAAAAAAAAAAAAAATCTCTGTGGCTTAAAACAGTGTTTATTTCTCACTCACACTTCCGTATCCATCACAGATTGGCAAGGATGCTCACTGAGCCATCAGGGTACCAAGGCTGATGGAGATGCCATCTCAACATGTGCTTCCACAATCACCCGGAAGTGGCATCTGTGACTTTCCTCTCATATTTCATTGGCTCAGCCAAGTCATATGGCCACAGTTAACCTCAAAGGGAGTTGGGAAGGTGCAATCTCATCATGTGTCCAGAAAGAAAGGTGGAATTTTTGGGAACAGGCCTGATGAGTACCACTAGGAACCTCAATGCTATTTTAATAAGGTAGAGGTGGCAGGCTGTCCTTCCTCAATTTCTCTGCCTCCAAGGAAGGGGAGAAAGGCTGTCCACGTGCCCCCATGTTGGATCAGCCATGTTGGATTAGCCTCACCATTCTTTAATGAAGAGGGATTATAATTAGCATCAGCAACTCTCTGTACTTCTAACTCTATATTAACTAAAACCCATATATCAACGTTGGGTTTAGTAAACTGCATATCATTCCTTCTAAGGGTGGATTTATTCATTTCTAGGTAATGCTTTTAGTTATCTTTAGGTAAAAATCTTGAGTGAAGAGTCATATCAAAAAGTGATAAGAAAGGGACCATCCTATTTAGATACCTGACAATTGCATTTAAGATTCTTAATATTCACTTTCATATACTGCTGGTTAAAATATCACTTGACACAATCGTTTTGGAAAGAAATGTGGCAATATGTATCGAGAGCCTTAAATTACCTCTCATTCTTTTACCTAGCAATTCAACTGTTGGAAATCTATCCTAAACAATCCCAAATGTTTAAAAACAAAACATTATGTTCGTTGCCATAATGTTGATAGTAGTAAATTAATTTAAAATAACCCCAAAATGTCCAATAATAGAGAAGTAATTTAAGAAAATTATGGTAAATCTACATGAGGTACCCAATAAAAATTGTTTGTGGGGAAAGTGATTACATTGTAACATTAACTAAAAGATAAGGGTACAAAATTATTCATATAGTGTGATCACAAATATGTTGAATGTACCTATACATATATATTTTTGTACATATTTTGACATTCATTGTGAGCAGACCACTTCGTACAATGGTCCTAAACAAGACCTGTTTCCCTTTGGATATGATTCATGTTATAAATGCACAACTGAAGGACTAGCATTATTTCTTAATTAGTGACACAGACCAACACCAACATGCTGACGATGTGAGGGTATGTAATAGATGTTAAGCTGATTTTAGAAAGTTGGAAGATAGAGGCAAACACATATATAAAAAAGAGAACACTAGGTAACTTATTTGGCAAAAACCGATTTTCAAAGTTATCAGAAGAAATTGATTCAGTATAAAAAGGCCTAGCCGGAAAAGACCTAGTAGATACATTATAAACACTGAGACTGTTCTGGAGCATAATTCTGGGATGTGTGTATATATTAATAGATGCCTACAGAAAAGTAATCCTCCTATATATTATGCCCTTAATACACCGATGCATACAAGATTGAGGCTAGTTGGTTTTGTTGTTGTTGTTGTTGTTGTTGTTTGCCGTACGCGGGCCTCTCACTGTTGTGGCCTCTCCCGTTGCGGAGCACAGGCTCCGGACGCGCAGGCTCAGCGGCCATGGCTCACGGGCACAGCCGCTCTGCGGCATGTGGGATCCTCCCGGACCGGAGCACGAACCGAACCCGTGTCCCCTGCATCGGCAGGCGGACTCTCAACCACTGCGCCACCAGGGAAGCCCGAGGCTAGTTGTTTTTTAATAATTATAAAGTTTCTTAAATGGTTACAATGGAAAAATCTTGAAGGGAATTGAGATTATTTAAGCTGGAAATAGAAGCTGAGAAGGAAATCAATATTCAATGAGGTAAAGGTATATTTGTGAAAATGTTAATGAGCAGTTCTTTTAACGGTCCTTAACATCGACTCTATCAAATATCTGATGAAAGCAGACAGATTTAAGACAAATTAGAAAGCATTTCCTAAGTAGCAAAGTAACAACATTCTGGAATATAATGCCAAGGAAATTCGGCAGTGTCCCTCCATAAGGTTTCTTTTGTTTGAAGGAACGGGAAGATGGCCACCTCTCTTTCAGAATCTGAGGTAATTTTGTTTGGGCTGGGGATGACTAAATGATTTCTCAGTTGTTTTTTCAGTTTGAACTGGAGATGCCCTGCTCTCTACATTACTTTTCTGACTTTTTTGAAGCAGAGAAAACCAAGACACTCTTTTCAAAAGCAATTAGGTTTATTCTCAGTCATATTACTTATGATGAACTAATTTTGGATTAAAAAAAATTTTCTTACAGTACCTTCAGAAATAATTTTTTTTAATTAATTAATTTATTTATTTTTGGTTGTGTTGGGTCTTTGTTGATGAGCGCGGGCTTTCTCTAGTTGCAGCAAGTGGGGGCTACTCTTTGTTGCGGTGCACGGGCTTCTCATTGCGGTGGCTTCTCTTGTTGCAGAGCACGGGCTCTAGGCCCACAGGCTTCAGTAGTTGTGGCATGCAGGCTCAGTAGTTGTGGCTCACGGCCTCTAGAGCTCAGGCTCAGTAGTTGTGGTGCACGAGCTTAGTTGCTCTGCGGCATGTGGTATCCTCCTGGACCAGGGCTCGAACCCATGTCCCCTGCATTGTCAGGCGGATTCTTAACCACTGCACCACCAGGGAAGCCCGCAGAAATAATTTTTTGCATACTTATTTTTCTTGCTTACTAAAATAAAGTAAAACTTATCACAGTTTCATGATCTCTTTTCTAAAAGCCTTGGAGACAACTGTATTTTAAAATTCAGTACTTTTCTGATTTTGAAACAATAATATGGTACAAATATCATATATTATGTAGCACTCCCAGTGAAGCTGAGGCAGTATCCATAATCAAACATATTAATATTTCTGCAGTTATTCATACAAATATTTGCACTAAGTGAGGTAAAGAGTATGAATAGCCTCGCATCAATCTAGGTTACATTTTCCAACCAAGTAAGTTACAAAAACCTTTGGTTTTCAGAATGGGTTACAAGATAAGATACAGAATGTCCAGATGAATTTGAATTTCAGATAAACAACAAATAATTTTTTAGCATATGTCCCAAATATTGCATGGAACACACTTGTGCTAGAGAAGTTATTCGGTATTTATCTAGAATTCAAATTCAACTGAGTTTCCTGGTTTTTTATTTGCAAACTCTGGCTTTTTGAATTTCAGAATTGCAAACAAGTGATTGTGGACTTGTATCGAGAAATATCCTAACTGAAGTACTATTATAGGTACTACTGCTCCAGGGGTAGGGTTTGGTTTGGGCCCTTTTGAAGGGAGTCACAAGAAACAAAGTTTTATTAAACATGCTTTATATGAACAGAGTACGTAAAATATAAGACCCATGCAAAGGCACCCATGTTAACAACTCAAGATAGTTCAAAAATTATAAATAAAATGGTTACTCTAAAACCCATTTTAATATGTAGTTCTTCCCTGTTCCACATTGAAGTTCATTACCTATCAAGCATTCCTTTTATAAAAATTCATAAATTCTCCTGTAACAAAGATATAGCTCCATCTAATGGAAAAAAACATCCAATTACACCCCTTCATGGAGCTAGGAATATTTCCATGAGCGTCAGTAAAACTATAAAGTATGTGTAGGCCACAGACACACACACACACACACACATGCTTTTCTGTGCCGCTTTGTTTTTTGAAACCAGATAGGACCCAAACGTACTTAGTCATAGTTTTTGCAAAATCTGCTCTTTCCCTTAGATTTGGACTAAATAAATGAAATTGGGATCTCTGGGATCCACCTATTCCTTCCTCTCAAACCAAACACTCAATGCCTCCTGTCCAGGTAACTACTAGTGTCTCTTAGCTAATTTTTTTTGAGGGGGGCTATTTTCCCAGCCTTCATTCTCTCCCAACTAATAACACATTCTGCATGTTATTTTCAGACTAAATTTCCTAAAACATGGCCTTCATCATTTCATTGCTCGGCCTTAAAACACACATCTCCATTTCATTTTGTTCCTTACTCTCACCCCAACCTAACTATCCAAACTTTTCCCATCCTGCTTCCCATTTCCATCCATTCACGCCATGTCGGTAGCTCCATTTCCTTCTGCTCATTCATACTTTAGCGCCTGGCAGTAATGGAACAAAAAAAGTTCGTGGAATCAGACTGTTCAGACTCAAGCTCAGCTACTTAATCACTCTGAGCCTCAATTACTTCATCTATAAAAATATAATATATATGTAATATAAACAGTATAGCCCTGGACTTACCTTTTTGCTTAAGTCAATTTGGTTGGGGTTTTATGTCCTTTGCAACTTCATGAGTCTTACCTCTTGAAAAAGAGAAAAACAGTCAGGAGCTGGCCTGGCACTCACAGGCCGACAAAGGTATTCTGTAAAACATAAAAAAATTCATAAAATATTAGCATCAGACAAAGTCACGCTGTGACCATGAGAGAGCAAGACAAAAATAAGGCAATTTAGTAATCATGTCTGAGCAAAGGCAAAAACAACAACACTTTCCAAACCTCAAAAAGGATCAAATATTCCCATTTTCTGGCTAATATAAGGAACTGTTGTTACTTTATTATTACAGTTTTAGCCCCAATTAATTCTTCCTACCTCCTAGGTAAGATTCAGAAAGAAACCCAATCACAGAATTATTCCTACTTCTGATAGCACCCAAACTTGAGCCAGTTGCTTATTTTAAACCCTCCCTGCATCACCTAACACAAGATGCAATCCTATAACTAGGCCTGCCACATAAGGTTTATGTGCATTTGTTTTGAACCAGACAACAGCAAGATCTACCCAATAGCAAGGGTAAGGTCAGAGAGAAAAGGCATCAAAGTCCATTCCTTCAAAATTTTGTGTTTATCTCATTAGTCTTCTTGTTAAATAAGGATAATTCAAAGTTTCCTTACTGATTTTATTTTATTTTTCCAAAATTTATATTTATTTATCACACCATTTAGAAGAGAAAACCTTTCACTCTGGAAGTACTTCAGTTGACGTTTCTCAGTACTAATTTTATAAACAAACAAGCCATGTCCTCCTTGTTTAAGGTACTTGAATAAGAACTGTTAGAAAATGGTCCATTTATTTTGAAAATATCTCCCTCTTGAGGGCATTACTATTTATGCACCAATATACTTTTAAACGGCAGCCCTCTGATACATACCGGTGGGTGGAAACAGAAATAAATTAATACAAACATCTTGGAGGACAACTTGGCAACATCTATTAACATTTCAAAACCCATGAGTACTAAAACCTATAGGCAAGGACAGTCACACAAGCACTATGTGGAGTCACCAAAACTGTAAGCCACCTAAATGTCCAGCACTAGGTTACAAGTGTAATGCATACAGTGAAATACATGTAACTATTAAAAGTTAGAAAATCTATATATACTGACATAGAATTATCTCCAAGACATGCTTGTACACACATACTTGTACACATATAAAAATACCTCCAGATGAATGCTGGTAATAGCTATTGCCTCTGAGAGAAGAAATGGGTCAGGGGGAGGAAGACATAATTTTCATTGTATACCCTTTCCTTATAAACCGATTTTTTAAACCATCTATATGTATTTTCTGTAAATCAAAAATCTAATAAATTCAATGCTTTGTAAAATTTTTATTTTAATTTAATTTATTTATTTTTGGCCATGCCATGTGGCATGTGGGAGCTTTAGTTCCCCGACCAGGGATTGAACCCTTGCCCCTTGCAGTGGAAGCGGGGAGTCCTAACCTCTGGACTGCCAGGGAATTCCCTAAAGTTTTTAAAAAAGAACTTACATATAAAGAAATGTACAAATCTTAAGTGTGAAGGACAACAAATTTCCATAAAGTTAACATAAGCAAGTAACAAAAACACATATCAAGAAAAAGAGCGCTGCTAATGTATATTTAAAAGAAAATCCCAGCCATTTAAAAATTTTACCTGTAAATATTTCAGTACGTATCTCTTGAGAAAACATTTCAGCCTAAAGTGGAACGGGAGGATGTGAAATGGAGACTCTCAGGCATGGACCCTCAGGAAAATAAAACTTAAGAACAGAAAGACTGATTTCCCGAAACTTATCTCCTGACCAATGAACATCCACCAAGAATTCCTCCCCATTTTCTATGAACTTACTGCCTGAACTCTGGCTGAACTCCCCACTCTTTGCACTTTTTGCCCATGTATACCACCTGCCCCAAAACCTCAACAGACTCACCTGTAGCTTGGTGTGTCCCAGCTTGCAATTCTCCTGCTATTTCCAAATGAACTCAATTTCTAACAACTTGAGCCTGCCTCAGTTTACCTCTTTATTTAGACTGATATTCAACATATATCATAATACCATTAATAATAAAACATTTAAAAGCATAACTATAATACCATTATCACACCCAATAAAATTAACAGTAATTAGAATTTTAAATATTTAATGCTTAAATTTTTTAATACCCAGTTCATGTTTAGTGTTTTTTGCTTATCTCAAAAATGTCTGTTTACATTTGATTTGTTTGAATCATGATCCAGAAAGGTCCACATATTATATTTGGTTGATTTTTCTCTTAAATCTTTTTATTCTGTAAAAGTCCCATCCCTTTTGGTTAATGCTACTTCTTTGTTGTTGAAGAAACTGGTCATTTATCTTAGAATTTCTCACATTCTGCATATGGCTGGTTGAATCCTCCTGGTGTTGTTTAACACATCTTCATCCACTGTATTTTTTGTAAGCCAGCAGACAGACCTAGAGACTCGATGTGCTTTCTTGAGTTGGTAAATAAAAGTGCTCTATGATGCAGTATGTTTGGGAAATGCTGTATATATATATATATATATATATATATATATATATATTTTTTTTTTTTTGTGGTACATGGGCCTCTCACTGTTGTGGCCTCTCCCGTTGCGGAGCACAGGCTCCGGACACGCAGGCTCAGCGGCCATGGCTCACGGGCCCAGCCGCTCCGTGGCATGTGGGATCTTCCCGGACTGGGGCATGAACCCACGTCCCCTGCATCGGCAGGCAGACTCTCAACCACTGTGCCGCCAGGGAAGCCCTGTATATTTTTATAAATCAACACATGGAGATTTACAAATAAAGACCTGAAAAGTCCCAAAGTGAGGAAATGTTTAATTTTGCTTAACCGTGCATTTCCCATGTGTTTTGTTGTTGTTATTGTTGTCGTACTACCTATTACACTCACATGGAGCTACAGTCCTGTTTTACACACTCTATATACACTGGAGGAAAAGATCTGAATGGTCTTCTCAGCATTCCATAATTTTGTATGGTGCAAGACACACGGCAGATGTTCATAAAGGTTTGCTGATAGATTGATCCTGCAGACATTTACTGTGTGTTTTCTATTTATAGGGTACTATACATGAAAACACTATTCTTGTTCTCAAGAAATAAGATTGAGTTAATGAATCAGCAGGTGTCCAGGAAGCAAAGGCACTGTGCTCATTTAGAGGATAAGGCAGTAAAAAAAAATCTGCTGTGTAGATTGCAGTCATGGAGAGGAAGGCCTGGTGGGGTTCACTGGGGGTAAGCTCCAGTGCTGAGGTCAGCTTTGCAGCTGATCAACAAGAATTGGCAGCAAGTCAGAGCTGAAAAAGACCCCAGAAATCATCCAGTCTACTCTCTTCATTTACAGAGGACACGAAGCCCAGGAACAGGAAAGGACTCTCAATAACAGCTTAGAACTAAATGAGGGACACAGCTTAGAACTAAAACCCAGCTGTTCCTGCTGCTAAA